>NW_027466056.1:6792500-7392500 GCF_046127955.1 Nelusetta ayraudi
TCTGCCAACAAAGAACCCGAAAAACGCGTCACAGTGTTAAAAAACACAGCCGGTAGAATATCCAATTTCAACACACCTCAAGAAGCCAAAAAAAAAAAACTTTGATTTTAAAGGTACATGATACAGATTTTTTTTTGTCTTTAACTTTCTGTTATTTATGCATGTGCCTGCATTCATCAGCAGTTGCCTGCCGGGAAAAGGTCAATGCGGAGCATACATCTATATTTGTTTTTTATTTTTTTCATTTCATTTTCAAAACATACATTTTCACATCCCAAAACTAAAACCAAACAAAGACCCACACAATTAACGACAAAGAAAACATAACAAAACCCAACAACACACACATCAGATTAACAAGCTCAACCTCTTTACATTTGATGAAATACTGTATAATATAATCAATGTACATACATGTACGCCTGGAATAAAAGAATAGATAAATAAAGACAGACAGAGCAAAAAGCAGAAAAAAGCAGTATTGTCAAACAACTAAAGCTGAGTATAAAAGTCAAATAGTTTTTTTTTTAATGAACTTGATGCTGGTATTACTCCAAGAATTGTTCATTTGTTATTTTCGGTGGCCAATTGTCCTTTCTATATTCAAATAATTGCACATCTAGTTTTTCCAGTGCAGTCACACTGCATGGAGATTTTCTGTATTTAAATATCAGAAGTGTATATTTGTGTTGAGAGATAAACAACGAGAGACAAACGCACGCAAGTGTTAGCGTTCACTCAGCAGGTTAGCCAGTTGCTGTTGCTCGAGCGTCTACTAGGGGTCTTAGCCCCTCCTCAGATTTCTTTTTTTCTTTTTTTATACTCTCATCTCAAAGTGAACGTGCGCTCTGTCAGTCGTCAAACTGACCGATGACGAGAGAGCGTAGCCACGCCGTCGCTGTGGGTCTGTTTAGGGTGCGAGGAGGCCACAACAAGAAAGCAGGAAAGACAAGAGGGTGGAAGGTGCGATACTGTGCGCTTCACACACACACACACACGCAAAGAAAAATTGAGGAGTTGATGCGTGCGCTTGTCTGTGATTTTTATTACCACCGGGGCCGCAGCCTGTCTAGGTTTTGAGCTGAGTCAGGAGGGCTGTCCGGAGGACTTTCAATCACAGCCAGGCCAGGGCGCCACCCCCGCACCCCCAACACCCTCCCATGCCCATCACCAGCACCTCTACCTTCCCCCCAGGCCTCGAGATGACACTTTGCAAGCAGAGTCCACCATCTACCGAAATAAAAAAATAAAAAATAAAAAAAACAGTTGTCCCAGCTGCTTAGCCTCCCTCGTCAATGACACAGTGTTTTTAAATGTTAAGTGTGTAATATTTGGAGGTTTTGAATTAGAAACAGCGACATCAAGGGGTTGCATTTTAGATTGCATCATCTTTCACTCACCTTCTTTACCACTCAAAAGCTTGCCTGCAAGCTACCCAAGCCTGGATACTTCATCCACTTTATTCTTGTTGGTGGTTATTTGAAGACTCGAGCGTTCACCCTAATAGTGAAACGCGCTGTCAGGTGACCTGGATTGTCCACAGCGGGATTCCTTGGAAAATATGGCGGTTCATGATGGCAGCTAACAGGGACCAAAGACCCTTGAGAACCTATAAGAACTGTTCTAAAGGAGGGGAACATTTTATTTTATTGTACTGCGTTTACACACTTTCATGAAGGCATTTACAGGCAGTATATTAGGTTTTTACCAATATAAAAATCATTAATCATGTCAAATATCACACACTGGAACTTTAAGGGGTGACAGCGCCTATGGAATCATAGGTGCTGCTTGGCTTCTTTTTTTTTTTTTGGTCACATGGGGCAATTCTAGAAAAAAAAAAAAGGGACTCGCTAACTAGCACCACCCATGGCTAACCCATCAAAAAGGTGTCAGGTGGTGCAGAACGACTAACCCTCCTAGTGTTTTTCCAATTTCTGGCCATCTTCGGTTGCCTTGTCGAGACTCTCCCGGAATGTTCACATTTTTCGGCCATCTGCGGATGTTGAGACCCTTCCAGAACGTTCCAATTGTTTAGTCGTCTCCGGATGCCCTGTTGAGAACCTTCCGGAACGTTCAAATTGTTCGGCCGTCTCTGGATGTTGAGACCCTTCCGGAACGTTCCAATTATCCGGCCTTCTCCGGATGCCCTGTTGAGAACCTTCGGGAACGTCCTAAAATTGTCCGCTTCCGGCTTCATAAATGCGAACCGTCGGGACGCTCCTATTGCCGCCGCGCCAGATTGTGTGTTCACTTGCTCTCTCTCTCCATTGAATCAACAGTGGAGTTCCCGGCGGCTCAGCACCTCTGAGTCATTTGCCTAAACAAACTCACGTGGCGCATTAATCATAATAACCCCGCCGCTCTCTCGCGCAGACTTTCTTTTTTTGCTGAGGTGGGAGCTTTTGGGGTTTTTTTTCCCCCTCCATTTGTTTGCCTGCCAAAAACGATTGTTGTTTTTTTTCCTTCTCTCTTCCCCTCCTCTGACACACTTATGAGAGGAGTGTGTTCGGCGCGGCGATGTGAATAATGCGGCTTTATGGGAATTCACTTTTGGCATTATAACGCTCGCCGTGGGAGCGCAATATACGCTCATAAGCTGCAGTTGACTTCTTTTTTTTTTTTTTTGTTGTTTTGTTTTGTTGAGAGAGCCATGTGAGAAAGTGTTGTTTTTTATTGTAAGACGCTAGTGTTTCCCTTCCAGTCAAATAGAAACAGCTCTGCAGAGCAGTAAGGTGTGAGGTAGCGGACATTCAGCTTGTTTGATTTATACCTGTGGTTCTCAATTGCTCAGGACCCACATTTTTTTCAGAACTAGGAAATACTTTTTTGAAATTATTGCACTGAATTGTGTGTCCCGCAACATAAATGCCCAACACTTTTTCTATGAGTAGTATACATTTTAAAATAAAAGTAAAAAAAGTGAAACTTTCCACGAGGTCACAACCCAATCACAACAGCTGCACGACCCACCTTTGGGTCACGGCCCACCAGTTGAGAAACCATTTATGCCATGTTGTATTTTTTTGCAGTGTGCTTTCCTACCACCATGGGGTGCCAAATCTTTCACATCATGCCTTTAAAAGAAACAAGTTGTGTTAAAAAGACAACAAATGTTGAAAATATTCACACATCATAATCAACGTATTAGATTTTTTTCCAGCAACTTCGGGGTATCGCACAGTGCTGCGTAAAAACCTGAATCGTGTCACCGTAATGCTGTAATGTTATCTTTTTCTCTTCTTTGGCTGCGGATGAACTGTCGCTGGGGCCTCGGCAGTAATTTGCGGGGCCGTCCTGCGAAAGGTCACGGCAGGTGCAGTGACGTCTAGGTCCTATGAGTAGGTAGCGGTGGTGCCGCTAGCTAAAAAAAGCATTATTATTATTACTTGGTCTTGTCACGGTCTCGGACTGGGCGGACTCGGGATTTTCCATCAAGACCAGTTTAGACTTAGCCAGAATTGCAATGACAGATAATAAATAATGATAACAAAAGAAAAGAAAGCTTTTGTTAAACCACCTCATCCCCAGAGCTGAGCTTTGAGGTCTTTCACAACCATAATGAGTGCACCGACGGCACTTGTTGCCTTGCACGTTTGTAGCCTGGGCATCAGGCGGCGACAGCGGCCTTGAAGATGGTCCGAAAAACACTTTTGTTCCTCAGGACAAAAGGCGCTGACAGACTGGAGGACCAGGGTCGTTTTTACGTTTCCTCTTTTATTTTTCTGGTCTTGTCTCCTTATATTTTTCCATGACATCATAAGTGTCAAACTCTGGCCCGCGGGCCAAATTTGGCCTGCAGTGTAATTATATTTGGCCCTCCGGTATGATACTGCACATGTAACTGTACATGTAATGCTACAAATCCCAAATTGTTCTGCTGGTATTGTGGCAGACTATTTAACAGACTACAATCAACATTTTCTTTCTGCACTTTTTCCTGTTACTCTAAAGGCTTGGATTTGAATGGTTGCACGTTCATTGAAGGATATTATTTCTAGTTAATTTGTTTATTATTATTTTTATTTTATTTTATTTATTACTAGCCCATGTAAGAAGGTGACTGTTCAAACCTAAATGAGAAGGCTGCAAATAAAAAAGAGCCATACAATTATTTTTTTTTACTTACATTTTGTCATGCCAGGACCCAGACGCAGAGATCTTAGATAAATCAGTTTTTTTTTTAGAATCACCAAAGACCTCTTAACAGAGTGACAAAATAAATGGCTTTGAAACTCTTTGCTAACCTGACTCTCAGAATAATCTAAAAAGGATAACAGAAAATCACTCCAGGAGGATAATGGCTTATAATCTAAAGCTTAGAAAATAAAGCAAACAGAAAACACTCGGGAGGAGTAAGTCTAAAGGCTATCGCTAAGAAAGCTTAACAAATCCAAACGCTCTGACAGGAGGAAAACGAAACCAAATGGAAAATTACCTAACACATAAAACAACTCACGCCTGAAAATGGAGGGTCTAAGAAAACAATGATACTTAAAGAAATCAAAATCACTCTCAAAGAGGAAAACCGAAACAGCTATGAGAAGAACCTATGACTTGAAATCTAAACTATGCTACGCTTAATTGCGGCAATGTCTACGGTTGTGAACATGGGCTGTGAACAGGCTGGGCTCCTGGCGGCGCCTGGCAGAGACGTTCGTGGCAGCGATCTTAAACTGAACCACTCCATGCAGATGGACAGTCACTGACCTCCCATTTGGGCCACTGTAACCTATTGTTTTGGGGCCTCTATCAGGCTCGAGCACTTGGAATCTTCCTAACTTTTGCCCATTTACGGCATACTAGGTAAGAACGTCATCACCAGCCGTCCCTAAACACCGTCCGCCTGATGGACGAAGCTTGACTCCTATTTTGTTCGGCCTATGTGTCTTCCTGTAAAAGATGAACCTGACGGTTTTTGCAGCGATTCATTCCCGACCCAGACCAGAGTTGCCAACCGTTCCCTTAAAATACAGAATTGTCTGGTATTTGACGAGGAAATGTTGCGTCCCGTTTTTAATCGATGCGGGATGGGTTTGTCCCGTATTTCTGAGTTGTCTTGAACGTAACATTATTTTCGACGCAAACTCACGTTTGTTCTCAGCGAGTTTACGTTCAAAACCGTAATCTACATACAAGCAGCACCATTGCGCAACCTATTCACAACAACTGCACACTGGCTGCGTGGAGGAGGCTATGCATCGGGATCGCTTGTTCTTTTCAGCAGCAAACGAAAATGCTGGAAGAGAGATGTCCATGGGAGATGGATGTGGCAATGAGAAGGTGGGGTGTTCTACAGTTAAATTTGGGTTAGGGTTTTTCTTTTATGAATAAATCCCAGCCTTACATCCGGTGTCTGTTTTCCCGCCTTTTTTGTCGTCCCTTGATTTTGTCACCTGTGTCTCGTTGTCAGTCCTGCCCTCGACTGTTCTCACCAGTGTTCTCACTTGCCCTCTTGCCTAAGTACTCACGGTCTCCCTTTGCCTTTGACGGATCATTGTTGTCCATTCACAGCATTTCGTTTTTGGTGAATTTCTCTTGTTAGGTCTCCCGTTTTGGTTTTTGCGATTTATTTTCTCCTTCAAGGACACCAATTGTTAGTTTTCTTTTATTATTTAAATGAAATAGTTTTTCATTCATTCATTCATCTTCTATACCCCCTTATTCCTATTCAGGGTCACAGGGGTCTGCTGGAGCCCCTCCCAGCTGTCTTAGGGTGAAGGCAGGGTGACACCCTGGACAAGTCGCCAGTTCATCGCAGGGCCACATAGAAACAAACAACCATTCACACTCACATGCACACCTACGGACAATTTAGATTGTTCAATTGACCTCACATGCATGTTTCTGGAGTGTGGGAGGAAGCCGGAGAACCCGGAGAGAACCCACGCAGACACAGGGAGAACATGCAAACTC
Source organism: Nelusetta ayraudi (assembly GCF_046127955.1). NCBI lineage: Eukaryota > Metazoa > Chordata > Actinopteri > Tetraodontiformes > Monacanthidae > Nelusetta > Nelusetta ayraudi. The sequence goes on from NW_027466056.1 coordinate 6,798,417, forward strand.
CACACAGGAAGGTCCCAGGCCCGGGCCCCCGGAATCGAACCCACGACCTTCTTGCTGTGAGGCGGCAGCGCTAACCACTGCGCCACCGTGTTGCCCAAAATAGTTTTTCTTTTCTGCAAACCCAGAGTTGGTCTGCATTTCAGGTCCTGCCTCCTCTTTGCCTCCATTGCGCGTGACAGCAACTCTGACTGGATTTGATTGTCGGTAAGCGCCTTGCTCCCACCTGGCGTCTGTCGAGTGGAGCTGACGTTTTTATGGACGCCCGGCCTGATCGCCACGCTAATAAATAAGGCGCGTATCCAGCCGCTCCCCACCCCGAGAGCAGTCGCTAATGTATTCGCTGTCAGGGCCAGAGAGCTCAATCACTATGCGGAATGCCATTAGCTCGGAGGAGCGAATGGAATTTGGCTCATTGAACGCTAACATATAGATGTGTAACGCGTTTCCAATTATGCTGATTGGTTCCATTAACTTATCCATTTCGCTCGATGGGGGAAATTGCTCAGTGCAGAGACGAAGGGGAGAGAACCCAACACCACACAGTTCTGAGGTTAGGATGAGTGCGCCGCCCTTGTGGCCGGTTTAATTTCAGTTGGGCAAGGTGGAGGACCAGCCAGCTGGAAGAATCGGAAAACACCTGGTGCAAACTTTTATTTTTCCACAAATGTTCTATTATTTGGGCAACATTCCTTGGCATGTTTTTCTAGAATGTGGGGTGACTGTCACAAGTTTCAGTGCAGTACAAACAAACCAAATTGTCATTTACAAACACACACAACTGGGATTGGTGTTGCTGTATAAGCATGTATTTTACGAGTGTGAGTGAAGTACTCAACCCTGGTATGGGTACCGATACTCAATACAGGTATGGGTATCGGTGCATCCTACCATGGATGCTTCCGTAATGGCTGTTTTTGGACTTAAACATGTCAACATGTCAACAAAAATGTTAACCAAAGATTTTTTATACATAGTGAACAGTCTGAGGATATCGTCAGGACGTTTTCCAGGTTAATTTTTGCAAATGAGGCCCAGTCAAAGGATTTCACCTATGCTTGGATTACCGCACGCAGGAGAATTTGCCCTTTTTCACCGTCGGGTAAACGGTCGCAGGTATAAACTCTGACTTCTGCTTCATTAAAACCAATTACCGCCCACCTCGTCTCGACCGACCAAATTATATGAATAATTCACCCCGGAGGTCCGACTGAGGGCCAGAAAAACTCCTGAAAAACCCTTTAATGATTCATTGTGTAAAATAATCGGACATTTTTTCAGCAACTGGAAGAAGACTAAGAGTCTCTAAACGCTGGAATGAATCAAGGGCATGAAACCAGACCAAAAGCAATTTGGACAGTTGGGGTGATGATTTTTTTTTTTTTCTTTTTTCACTGTGCCCAACCATCTTGCCACATTCGACACATGGATGCAGCAGTTTTTTTTGGCCTGAACCATTATGTTGTGACAAGTGTGCCAACCGCACAGCTGAAGGGTTAGCTTACAGGTTGTGTGTGTGTGTGTGTGTGTGTGTGTGCGTGTGTGTGTGTGTGGAGAGCAGCAATACGGGTCAAACTTTTCAGGAAGCGTTTGCCGAAAAGGTCAGTCGTGTTTCTCGAGGCTTCCTTCAACTAGTTTGAGCGTTTTTGCAGCATTAATTAGATGTTGACAAATTAAATATTCAAAACTAGGCAACAATGCGATAATGTCAGAATTTGTTCTTCTTCATTTTTAATTATTATCATTAGGGATGCACTGATTCGGGTATTGGTACCGTTACCAGGGTTGAGTACTCTACTCGTGCTTGCCAATAGCCCAACACCAATACCGAATATATAAGTATGTATATGGGATTTAAAAATAAATAAATACATTTTTGTATTGTTTGTACTGAAGGGATTCATTTGCAGATGTTCATGTTTTAATGTTACCTGTAAGTGTGAAAATAACAGCAGAACATATTATAGGCGTCAATGCTTAGTACCTAATTATGACCCGCTACCTGAAGGGTACTCGGTAAGCCTTGCGCTCCTCAAACTCGTCCACAATCCACTTTATGTCCAATTTTGCTGCCTTAAATTCCCAGCGTCTGATAGAGCCTCCTCACTTTGCGGTGCAGCAGGTAAAGGGGGGGGGGGGGGGGCTGGTCAAGTGTCAGGTCTGGCTCTCTTCTGTGTCCCTATTATCACCCTGACCATGATGCGGATAACGTTGTTGGCGGCGTACCGAGGGTCGGGGTCGGGAATGAATTGCTGCAAAAAGCCATCAGGTTCATCTTTTACAGAAAGACGATTAGGGCGGCCAAAACAGGAGTCAAGCTTGGGCAATTTGGCTTTTCTGGCTCCCCTTTTTTTGTTTTCTTTTTTTTTTTCTTTGCGTTTTGTCGCCCCACTTTTGTGTTCATAACTGCTCCTGCTCATTTTTGTGCCGTTCTCTGTTCTGTTGACAGGCGATTAATAATGACGCTAATATCGTCCATCAGACGGACGGTGTTGACATGACGTTTTTACCTGGTATGCCGTAAATGGGGGGGGGGGGGGGGGGGGGGGGGGAAGTTAGGAAGATTCCAAGGGCCCGAGCCTGATAGGGGCCCCAAAACAATAGGTTACAGGGCCCCCAAACGGTAGGTGACTGTACTCCCCCGTACCTGCATGGAGTGGATCGGTTCTGTCAACGGCACAGTGCATCTGTGGCGCGAGGGGAGGGGCGGTTTAAGACGTCGGTTGTGCGACGGGCCCTATTGGGTCCCGGGGGCAACTGCCCTCTCTGCCCCCCCCGACACTCCGCCAATGTGAAGGATGTTATTCAAATAACAGAACATCAACATTCTATCGGTGTAGCCCTAATTATCATTATGTATTTATTAATATTAATCTTACATTTTTTCCATGTCCATGTTAATATGCCATGACAGTGTTTTGAAGATGGGGGGGCTTTTGGTGTGTGTATGGGGGGGGGGGGAGGATGTTTGGATTGTAATTCCTCCCTACGCCACTGCCAAAGTTGTCATTACGTCTTCCCACCACTCGTCTGGTTCCCATGGAGTGAAAAAGTGGAGGAGAAAGATGATGAGGATGAAGGGAGGAGGAGGAGGAGGAGGTGGCGGCGGTGGGTGTTGATGCTGCTGCTGCGTTACCGGGTGCGGGAGCGCGCGTGCGTGCGCGTGCGTGCGTGCGTGCGCGAGCGAGCGAGAGGAAGAGCGGAGGAAGGGAAAGGCAGCGGAGGGAGGCAGAGGAGCACCAGTCGCCGGCGGAGGAACCGACACGGCGGATGATCGGAGACTCTGACGTCGCTGTGGTCTTTATTCTTATTCTTTTCTATTTTTCACCCCCCCCCCTCCGTTCACCAGCAAGACGCTCGACTCGGCAAGCTGGGGGAAGAAAAAAACAAGCCCGACGTACCTCTGGTACCTGAAGCTCCAATTCAACCAATTTCTTTTTCGTGTGTGCGAGAAAATAGGAAAGGAAAGGCAATAGGAAATTAATAGGAAACAGGACATTTTTTGATGGGGGGGAAAAACATGATGCTCCAACTCGTCCATCTGCTCGGAGTGCTCGTCTGCGGCAGCCAAGGTAAGAAGCGGGAGTGACCTGCGCTCCTCCCCCCCCCCTTAAAAAAAAAAATGTAAAGGGCGACTTTTTCGTGCGGGACACAAGTTGTGTTGCCACGTTCGGAGGTTGTTTCACCACCACTATCGCCGTCGCCGCCGCCGCCGCCGCTGCCGCTGCTGCTGCCGGTGGTGGTGCCGTCAGTACCGGCCGAGCTTTGGCTGCGGCAGGCAGAGCCGACAGAGCCGGTCAGCCAGCCGGGCTGTGTGTGTGTGTGTGTGTGTGTGTGTGTGTGTGTGTGTGTGTGTGTGTGTGCGCGCGCGGCGACGAGCTCCGGGTTTGTTTAACTAGATGTTGTTTGGTAGTTGAGGCACGTCTTGTGAGAAGAGAGGTGGTGGTGGTTGGGGGCGCGCGCGCGCGCGGGGGGGGTGTTCTTATTGAAAGACGTGTATGTGTGTGTGTCTGTCGGGGGGGGTTACGTTGTCGGGGCTGTTTTCTTTCCAGGATGTTCGAGCTGACTCTCTCTCTCTCTCTCTCTCTCTCTTAAGAAAACCACACACGCGCGCGCGCGCGCACGCACACAACCTGTCCGCATGTCTGCCGCTTGCTTAGTTTGGCTAATGTTGTGTATGTGGCACCTCCATGATTGTTATCAAGGCGCTGCTGCAGCTGCTGGTGTGTGTGTGTGTGTGTGTGTGTGTGTGTGTGTGTGTGTGTGTTTGAAGTGACACTATGCTGACCACCGCCTTGTTTGTGTCTTCCTCTCTGTCTTTGTGTGTGTGTGTGTGTGTGTGTGTGTGTGTGTGTGTGTGTGTGTGTATATAGATAGATAGATAGAGAGGCGCATCGAAACGGTCACACGAGCGGGAAAAGTTTGGGCACGTCGCATCCGTCGTAGCTGGTTTCATTTGACGCACCTGATTTCAGAGTGGGGGCTGCCTTGGGCGCACGAGCCGCACGCGAGAACGAAGAAGTAGCGGCTGTTAACGCGTTCGGCGGCGAGTCCTTTTTTGCTCTGTGTGTGTGTGTGTGTGTGTGTGTGTGTGTGTGTGTGTGTGTGAACGCGCTGTTGTCTTCTGTGGTTTTTATGTATGTATATATATATATATATATATATATATATATATATATATATATATATATATATATATATATATATATATATATATATATGTGTATGTATATATTTCCCCCCCGGGGGGGTTGGAAGTCCCCCGAGTGATGTGTGTCTACTTGTTTATGAGCTGCGTGTGGTGGTGTGAATTAAAAAGAAGTAGTGAGCCGAGCTCCTTCCTTCTCTCGGCGGGTTCCGACGGCAGGTGGGGGTAGAGCGCTGCAAAGTGGCGCCGGTGGGTGGTGGTGGTGGTGGTGGTGGTGGTCTGGCTGCGTTCTACCCCGTCATCCTCCGCCGAAGTCATGCAGTCAAGTTTGTAGCAGAGGGTGGGAAGTGACCGAGTACAAATACGTTGCGTGGCTTTTTCAGCTATCAGCACTTTAGCTGCTTTTCACTTTTACTCCCCTGCGTTTTGTACACGGACATCTGTATTTTCTACTTCTCACATTTTGGGGGGGGGGGGGGGGGGGGGACACACGCTTGTTTATTATGGTTCTTACTGCTTGAAGTGGAGCTCTTTGAACTATTCTGTTAGCGCGGTTCAATATAAAAGTGGATCATATTTTGGAGGGAGATTATCTCCTGAGTACCAGAATGTTTAGTCACCGTTCAGTGCATGTTCAGTGCACAGGAAAATAAAAATGTTGGAAAATAACATTGGTGCTGGCTCTCCTCAGACCCTGAGTGCAGGGGGAAGCAGCTATAGGAAAGTGGATGGATGGATGGATGGATACCATTGGTTATTGATATTGCAAGTATACACATCCAATATTGGCTGACTGGTCCTAACTATGACTGATTACTGTTTGGTTGTGCTGCAGTTGAAAAAACAACGCTATTGAGAGGTGCAAAGCTGTTATAAATGATCCAGATGCTCTTGCAAGTCCAGATTATTCAATCACAACTTTTTAATTTTTGCAAATAGATCAACAAATGTCTTGCTTCATTCATGGCAAAGCAAGTAATATATAATTTTTTTTACTTAAATGCATTGCAGAACCTGCATTTTCTTAAGTGAAGCAGTTGAATCTACACTTTTACTTTTCCCAGTACCGAAGTACAGAATGTGAATACTGCCACTTAGCAAGTGTGCGAGTGTGAGAGAGAAGCCCTGTGTGTGTGTGTGTGTGTGCGCGTGCGTGTGTATTTGTGTCAGCTGTAGTGAGGAGATCCCAGAATTTAAGAGTCTTGGAATGTTTTTCACCCCTTTATTTCCCCCCATTTAACTGGTATGCAGTCGTGGGAGACGCTAACTGTTGCCCTGCATGCTAACAACAAGCAACAAGTCTCCTGAACGACACTTAATGCACCATCACAGACTCACGCTTGTAATCTGATAGATAGATACAGTAGATAGATAGATGGATAATTTATTGATCTCCAGGAGAAAATTGCAATTTGCGACTTGAACTTTTTTTTACGGGTCACTGCAGTGTGTTGCTTGCAGTTTTGAGGGTGTGTGTGTGTGTATGTTGGGGGGGGGAGGCAGTGTGTGTGTGGAGAAAATAACCAAAGTAACAAATATTTTAGAGCATTTTCTCGGGAGGTCAACGCAGGCGGAAAATACAAAAAATATTTCGAAACGAAAGCGCCGACGTCCTGCAGAGGTTGCGTTCCGCCGGGCCTCGCCGACATTTCCGAGAAGGGGCCCGGAGCCGCCACACTGCCAGGCGCTCACCCCCACCCCACTCCAGAGAATTGCATCCTCCTCCCGAAGAACAGCCTCAACTGGAATATTCAGCGCTTTTGTTTCTTTCCCTTTGTTGCGGCAGGATTGCATCAGCCCGCGACGCCGACGTCCAATTTCCATTTTTATCATCCAAGTCTGCCTGCTTTGACCAGCAGGAAAAAAGCCTAGTTGGTGGGGGTGGGGGGGTGCACTCGAGGGTGCTCAAGTACCTCTGATGAGGTGGTGGGGAGGGGGTTTATGAAGCCCCTCGGGAACGACGGGGATTTGAACCTAAGAGACGTTTTGGTAGTGTTGTAGCACTCCAGATTGGTCTTGGTCTCGAAATCAGTACTAGAACACTAGATCCAGTATCAGTATTGTTCCGATACCAACACTGGATCTAGTGTTGGAGTACTCGAGCTTGGTCTTCATCTCAAGACCACTTTTTAAGGGTCTCCGACTCTGAGGCATTGGACTGGTCCGACTCTGCATTTTTGATCGAGACTCGGTCGAGACTCAGACAACACTGCAACAACACACAACACACACTGCTCCCAATATTCCGAGTTACGTTGTTTTTTGAAAATTATTGAAAGTATTGAAAATATTGCTGTTCCATTTATGTGGAAGCAAACTTGAATTTATCAAAAAATAAATAAATACTGCTAATTTCTTCTTATACAGTGTTGCTGTAGTCTCGGTCTTGATGCTCTCTAGTCTTGATGAGGTCTTGGTCTCGGTTGGTGCTGTCTTGACTACAACACCAGCTATTGGTTGTTTGAAAGCTACTACCCAAGCGGGCCAAGAACGGCGGATCTGCTCAGTCCAGGATCCCCCTGTTACCCCCGACCCCCACGGGACCTGAAGGATAGTTTGACACGCCCCCCCCCCCCACCTTCACTAACCCCCTGCCCTCCCCCCTCCAGTGCCAAGCACGATGAATAATGCCTCGGACTCACTCGGGGACGTGTGATGCTAAGTGGCATCATTAAGACATTTTCAGCATCTCTGGGGTGTGCGCCTGTGTGTGTGTGTGTGTGTGTACATGTTGGCGGCGCTTGGCTGTGAAAGATTTATGCCCCCGCCCCCGACGCCTCTAGTCGCCACGGGTCCTGAAGCATTCCTTTACACGGCTGTACCGGGGGCGTTGTTAGCCTGCTGTTAGCCGCGCTGGTAGCCATGCTTAGTGTTCAGCCTACCGACTCCACAAACACATTGGCACCATTCATATTCAGGGCCCGGTTGTGAGACAAAAATTGTCACCGCTGCTGCTCTTTATTGCAGTTGATTTTATATATTCTTTCTTTCTTTCTTTTGCTCTGCTGTAGAGGTCTTCACGGGTCCAATTTGAAGGACCCAGAGCCAAATGGCTCCTAGAAATTTGTTCCCGGACCCGACTGGCTCCGAGCCATTATTATAGATCTGAGTTCCGAACCAAAATGATCCGGTTAATATTGTTTCCGGAGACGAATGGCCCCAAGGCATTATCATAGATTTGAGTTCTGAACCAAACTGGTTCCATGAAATTTGAAACCGGAGCCGACTGGCTCCGAGCCATTATTATATATGTGAGTTCCGGCCCCGACCAGTACCGAGAGATGTCGGAGCCGGCCCCGAATAGAACCGTGACATACTAGCCACGTACCCTGAAAAATCCTCAAATAAACTAACAAACACACAAAATGTTTTGTTTTTTTGTTTATTTTTATTATTCTCAAAAACAAACGTGGGTACCTGGTACCGCTGCTACAGGAGGGAGCCTACACAACGTTCCAAGGACGACTGCGTTACGTGACATTTCTCGTTAGATATGCTACAAAAACGGGACAATGGCATGTTTTACGCGACTTTGAAGAAATAATTTACTCACAGTCAGTGGCGAGGGCAACATGCGAAATCACTTCCTGGTTAACACCTGCTGTCGCCAGGACTAGGAACTTTCTTCTTTGAACGGTTCAGGTTATCTTTGTTGTTAGTTGAATGTTGGCTACGGCTACTGCCTTCACTTCCTTTACTAAAGTCACATGATGCAAGTCACGCAGGCCACTTGCAGCCTTGCATTGGGCAGAGGAAGGGCTGGGGTGATTGACAGCCAATCACTGGATCCTCTCTGGAACTATTGGACCCGGCTATTCACTGTCAGAAGTCCGAGTACCGAGAAAAACTCTGACATTTCCGGCCCGGACCCGGACTCAGTTCTTGTGAATGGACCCGAGATCCGAGCCAGGTTGGCTCAGAACGTCTGATTCCGACCCGGCTCGGGACTAACTGCTTGAGTATTGACCCGAGAACCGAATCGGGTCGGGTCAGACCTCGGGTTTTTCGGGGCGTCGGGTTTTTCCGAAGACCTCTAATATGCTGTATCTCTCCTCCCACTAACGCAGCGTCGCCTGCAGGACCAGGAACCACAGACTCGGGTCGTGAGCACGCGATGTCGGTCGCGAAGGAAGGGAAAAAAAAAAGAAGGAAAAAGAAAAAAAGAGAAAAAAAAAACAGTATGAGCTCGCTTCTCAGTCGCTCACCCGGAAGACGGAATTGATTGCATTACTTGATTAATACAGCAGAACGGAGAGTGTTCTGTACGGAGTTGCCCTGTGTATTAATGAAAATGGAATCGCTCCCTCGAGGCGGGGGGGGGGTGTCCGCATATGAGAAATCAATTTAAGGGACGGCTGCAGTCAGCAGCCCTGACAAAGGGCAGTTTATTAGCGCTCAGGCCGCTAGTGGGTGAAACTGAAACTGAAAATATGGACGGCTGATGTGTGTGTGTGTTTGTGTCGGGGGTGGGGGATGGAGGGAGGGGGCAGGGGGTGGGTGTCACCTCAGCGATCGGCGCTCTGAGGGACTTCGCCTCATTGTGGCGTAGCAAGCGGGAAACCTGCAGCAGCAGCAGCAGCAGCAGCCACACGAGGCCCGGCGGTGGCGCTAACCGGATTAGCATCAGGGATTAAGAGGAGTGCTGAGAAAAAAACGTATTCACACTTATTCTGAGACGTATTGTCTGGTAATGACACATTGCCTGGTTGCAGGCACTTAGAGGAGCAGCCCAGGTGCGTGTGTGTGTGTGTGTGTGTGTGTGTGTGTGTGTGTGTGTGTGTGCACGCGGGTCGTTCCTACAAAGGCACAGATGCAAAATTTGGCATTTCATTTCTTTTTCCTTTTTTTCTTCGGCTTTTTCTGTTTCTTCTTTTTGTGCTTCTTCTGCTCCATCTTCTTCTGCTGCTTCTCATTTTTCTTCTGCTTCTCCCTTTTCTGCTTCTTCCTCTGCGTCTTCTTTTTCATCTGCTTCGCCGTCACTTTTCCTGTTTCTGCTTCTGGTTTTTCTTCTTCTTCTTTTTCTTCCTCTTTTTGGTAGACTCTCTCAGCATTTCAATGCTCAGAGCAAACAGCTGCAGCTCGCTGAATGCTGAACGTCAGCCTCCGTCGGTCTGTTTTCACTGAAATCACCTTGCTATTGGCACGGAAGTGACTCAACGTTCTGCCCTCTGGGAGGCTCACCCCGACGGGAGCCCAGGAAATGCTGGATGACGTGTGTGGAGGAGGCAGCCGGGGAGGACGGGTGGGTGGGTTGGGTGCTCAGAAATTGAGTTAGAATTGCCAAAGTGGGCAGGTTCGGTAGATTTTGAGTTTAATGATTTAAAAGGCAACAGGTTAGGCCGCCCCCATTGTGTATTTCAGAATGATCGCCGTCGACGGTAACGGTAGCACTTTGGTCAAGCCGCGGCCAATCGGCTGCCTCGTTTTTTTGTTTTTTTTTCAATAGACGACTTTGTCGAGTCATCGCTTGGAAAAACTTGTCCCGAAAACCCCAGTTCAACCTCCAACGCTCGAAAAACTTGCCGCCCTCTCTCTGCCAACCCCAGCGTCTCCGCCCCGACTTCTTCCTCTGGAAATAGAAGAAAAAAATCGAAAGCATCGTTTCCCTCCTTTGTTCCTTCGTCCATCCCCCAACGACTGCATCCATCCATCATCCCGACGTCCGACAGCCGCTCGTCGTTCCTCTCGGCTAACAAAGCTATGCTGTGATTGGCAAACTCACCAGAGACTCGGCTGCCAATCATGGCCTCCACTGATTTGGATGTCGTTTCTTGAAAAAGGGGCAATATCCGTTTTCCCAGGTTCCCCTTTTTCCCACCCCGCTGGTGCGAAGTCCCTGTTTACGGAGGTGATGGTGATGAGATCAGAAGGACGACTAACCCACCCCCAGTCTAGTCAGCCTTCTAAGGGAATATCCCAGCGTGACGTAGACCCACTCTGTTTATTTTTTCTTTTCTTTTTTTTTTCTCTTCCTCCGACTTTGACTTTTTCCTCCATCAAATTCTTTCATCTCGGCAGGGTTGACGCCGTCTTTGCTCAAGCGTCATTTGCAATTACAGTTGCTTTGCAAGTGCAATCAGTTGGTCCAGGAGTGTAAAACTCAAACACACAGTGGGGTCAAAACTTAAAACTCAACATTGATATTTATTGAACAAAATCTCTCTCCGGATACAACAGTGAATCTTTTTATGTGGACCCAAACAAGTTTTGCTTCAACCTGAATATGGATCAAGCAAAGCTAAATACTTTTCAATAAATAACTTCATATTGCGCACATCTAAAATCAAATTTCATGTCAATAAAAAAACCTTGAAATGTCAATAAAAAGAAATGCATGCCTCTTTTTTATGTGCAGCCTTCTCATTTAGCCTTTAGCCTTTTCCACGGGTTAAAAATACATGAAAATATAAAATCACAACAATAAACCAACCGGGTTATAATTTAATATCCTTCAATGGACGTGCAACCATTCAAGTCCATTCTTGGTGGCAGTATCGAATCACTGCTGAAGCTGCTGGCGCACCGGTATCATCCATACAGCTAATACTAGGGCTAGGGCAGGCTACTTACTTTCACAGAGTATAAGTAGTGTTGAATGGTTGCACGTTCGCTGAGGGTTCGCTTGACACCCCTGCTGTAACGGCATTACACATAACTCGTTAGTTAGTTAGTTTGAAGATTTCAAACGTCCTCAGACTGACGGAGAAACTCGCTCGCTGAAGACGTGTGCGCTGCCACCCCGTGAATGGACAATTGCTGCCATGGATGCCTGAGAGGCATTTCACACTGTGTAGCGCTTTTGTGCTCTGGCGTCACAACCACGTCTGCTCTTCTTCTTCCTCTTCTTCTTCTTCTTCTTCTCTTCGTGTTTCGTCTCTTTTCTTTTATCAGCTGCTCCCACAATGCCATTATTATCCGTCTGTATAAAACTTTGTGTTCATCGCAATTGGGGCACCGCGGACGTCGAGGCACAAGATCAGCGCTTTTCAGCTGCAGGTGATTTCTGCTTTTTTCCTTTCCAGCATGTGATGGGACTAGAGAGCAAACAGCAGTTGTGATCGGGACCCTGTGATTCTCACCCGGGTCGCAGCCTCAATGAAATCTATTGTTTAAAGGGCAGGAGGGTCGCTGCCCTCGTGGTGGTGGTGGTGGTGGAAAAAAAACACAGTCACACACCTCATAATGCATATATACAATTATTACACAATATTCAAGATTCAAGACTCAATCATGTGGACGGGAGAAACGTTGAAAAAGCTGCCGAAAGGGAAAACCAGTGTGTGAAATACAGCAAAATTTAAGGGGGTCTCATATATATATATATATATTTCACTGAAATGGTCACTAAAATGTCTTCAAGGTCACAATGACTAATATTCAACTTTTTAAAAATAAATTTCATTTGACGTGGGAAGGAAGACTGCGTTTTATTCTCGGAGAAGCGCTAATAGCATGTGTTGCACTGCTGTGTGGTGTACTTTAAGATATATTTATGTATATATATATATATATACACACATAGTATATACACATATCTATATATATACACACATACATATGTATATATATCCAGTATATATATACATAGGGGCTGTCAGTCAATTAAAATCTTTAATCCGATTGATCGCATAAGTGTCCTGAGTTAACTTGCCATTAATTGCAAATTAAGTGCACATTTTTTACCCTGCTCTATATACTAACGTATGTAACTTGCTTTTTATGCTTTTATTTTAATTTTCATTGGAAAATTCCAAAACGATTACATACTTAAACTGTCCAGATACTCTCAAAAAAAACAAAAACAAAGAAAAATTCAAACCTTGAGTTATTCTCAAGCCAATGCTCCAAACCATTAAGGTTGCCATTTTAAATTGTGTGTATGCGCGCGCATGTGTGTGTGTGTGTTTTTGTGTTTGTTTGTGTCATCTCTCTCGTACTCCGACACTAGATACTGACCAATACAAAATACACCAAAATATGATCGCATTTGTCAATCGCGGTATTTCATTTCGAAAATGAATCGGATTCTCTCGTGTTTCTTTGAGTGCCTGCCTTTCCAGCTTGCCGCAGTTCGCTCGCGGTTCGCGCACAAAATGGAAACGAGAGACGAGACGCCGAGACGATCGCTGCACCGCCGTGGAGGCGCGTGCCGCTTCGAGTCTGGCGTGAACGACACCATTGGTTAACGAAGGCGGCTATTTGCGGCTTTCTCGCGGCCAGCCTGAACCCAGCTGAACCCGGCCTAGCGCACACACGACAAGGAGAAGTAGAGGGAGGTGGTCTGAACAGGAGGGCTGCGGCTTGCGTGCGATGCTTGTAGGTGCTTTGAGAACCAAGTTGTCGTCTGGACGAGGCATCCCTGCCCCCCCCCCCCCCCCCCCCCCCCACTGCCCCCAGCTTCTGTGTTTTTTAGTTTTGTCTTGGACGTCCTTTCATCGGCATCTATTGCGCTTCGGGGAGGACAGCGGCCTCGAGACGAGCCTTGTGATCCTTGTGATCGGTCGGCGGTTCCCCTGCTGGGGAAAGCAGCTGAGTTCTCTTTCGCAGAATGAGGCCGATTGTGACCAAGACAGTTGTGGGGGAGGTGGGAGGAGGGAGGTTGGGGTGCATTGGGTGGGAGCGGAGATCTGTCTTATTATGGGCTAGAAAACCCACCCACCTGCGCCCCTCGTTATTATTTAGTTTATTTATTTATACGGGCTAGTACATATTGATAAAACAGTAATTACATAGGCTGTCACTGTAAATATGCTGGACTTAGCACTGCTGCTAGATTTCATCCGTAGTCCCCAGCAATACTACAATTAACATAACATGAACAATTCCCCAAATGCAAAACCCCTCAAGGCCGCTGCCGCACTCTGTATGGTTTTTGGGACCACTGGTAAATTGTGACCGTGGAAGAAATTCCACGACGACTCGGGTCGACTCATCTCACGGTGTGATGGCGTCACGACCAACAGGCCAATAGAAAGGCCACATAGAGAGATATTGTAAAAAATAAGATATATGGTATGCGCCTGAAGTACAAATTTTTTTGTACACGTAGTGATTGTTGGTATTGATAGATATCAATACCAGTTACACCAGGGGTCACCAACCTTGTTGAACCTGAGAGCTGCTTCATGGGTACCGAGTCATAACGAAGGGCAATCAGTCTGATACACTCTTCTGAAATAACACATTTTCTCAGTTAGCCTTGAGTTACATATGATCTAATAATATATGAAATGAATGATGAATGATACTCATCTATAGCTGCGTTTCCAGTACAGTTTTTCACAAAATAAAAGCAATATTTCTAGAATTTCAACATTGCACAATTGCGATCTGCAGGCGTTTCCACTGAATGTTGTGAAGCGCATAAGACGTAATTCTCGTCAAATCTCGTCCCGCGAGACCGCACTTTGAGGAGGATGGAGGTACAACACATTTTGCAATAAATCTGCGTTTCAATGTTGTTTGCTGTCAAGAATGGTTGTTATATCTTTGTCTTTGAGTACTTGTCAAAAAATATTTTGTCTCCTCCTCGTCCAAACATAACACGCCACTTTCACTTGAAGTGAACTGGTCATGTGACGCCGTACGTCACGTCCAGTGACGTGTAAATGTGGAAAAAGTGTTTCCATGACAATTTTCTTTGCAGAAATGTCAATTTATTTATCACTCTCTCATTTCTGTGAAAATTTTTAGTATTTTCTTTCTATTTTTATGACTGTTTTTCTCTGATCCTCTGCTCATAAACAACCTTGGTGCCCCAAGAGAAGCTGACAATATCGCTGAGAGCGCGCTGCATTGTCGGAACACAGGGTATCCCAGGTACGCCGGCGCTCCGATGTATTGCTCTGAGGAGCCAGATTACTTTTTATTTCACACCACCTTCTCCATCCATCCCACCAAGCCCAGAGTGGACGAGCAAAGAAAATGATAGATCGTCTCGGCACTCGAGGCGGCAGGTCAGTGGGGTGGTGGGGTGGTGAGGAACAATCATAAAGGCTTGCGGTACTGGCGTTCCACAAAGGCGAGATTACGGTACAATACCATACAGATACGTTTATTATCAAATTGCTAAATCTGAATGAATTTTCACCGCCTCATGATCAATTAGTTAAAAACCAGGACAGAGTTTTGGGCATTTTTTGGGTAAATAGAAAATGCTTGTCCACATTATTCAACCCCTCTTTGCACCTTTAGAGCTGAAGAGCTGCTCGCTTGCCCTACATTTCAATTCTTTTTCTGCTCTGAATTATCGTCACAATCATTTCACAAGACAGGGTTTATAAGCTAATGAGCAACCCTGTGGTAGTTTAAGTGTTCCAGTGTGTAATATTTGGCTTGATATATGATTTTTTTTTGGTATTTTGCTAAAAACTTACGATACTGCCCATAAATACCTTTATTAAAGTGTAAAATCGCAGTATAATAAAACTAATTTGATTTTCCTACTTTTTGAACTGTTCTCATTTCTATATAATAATATACATAGATCAAGGGTCTTGCTCCCAGTTAGCTGCCATCTTGCACCACTGTATTTCTAAGGAAGCCCAGTGCGGACAATCCAGAACGCCTGACAACTCGTTTTGTAATTAGGGTGACTGGTTGCGTCCTCAAATCAACCAACGAAGAAGAAGGTGGACGAGGTATCCAGGGTTGTGTGCAAAGGCTGCTGTAGTTCACCGGCACACTCGGAAGAGGGAGGGTAAACGTGAGAGCGCTGCAATCAAAAATGTAACCGCTGTTTCTTTCTCAAATTCTCCAAATATTACACACTCAACCTTCAAACGCAGCAATCAAGATGCAAAAATGCAATATCTACATAGAAATCCAAAGTATAGCTCTTGTTTTTCGCTCACGTCGATAATTCCGATAACATCGGTATCGGTACCATCGATATTTCGATATTTGGAGCGAATGGCCCCCCCCTGCTGCGAGCTCGACTTGTGCTGGCAGCTGCTGAAAAGGTCACTCGCTCCCCGAGGAGGCCAGCGAGTTCATGAACACACCGTTCGCGAGTGTCATATTGAAAACATTGCGGAACATAGCAGTTAAGAGTTTTCCCACGAAAGAAAGCCGCAAAATGCCAAAGCGATTAATAATTAAGGGGCATAGTTGTCTTCCTCGATTTACCGGCCTGGCACCAAATTTATTATTTTTCATTTTATTTTCTCTCTGTCTTTGAATCATGGCCGCAAAAACTCAGTTTGACAAGGGCGTGAAATTCCTGTTGATGGATGATGTGTGTGTGTGTGTGTGTGTGTGTGTGTGTGTGTGTGTGTGTGCGCGCGCGCTGTGGTGAGGTTCTCCCTCCGTCTTATCATTATCTTTGCAAACGCCTCAGATTAAACGCGGCTCCCTCCGGGCGGCGGATTAACACGGTGACTAATCACTCAACTGGCCGGACACAAAGTGCGTTTTCATTTATTTATTTATTTTTTGCACAACAATGTGAGTTTTTTTTTTTTTTTTTGCCTGGTGTCACAGTTCGGGACAAGATCTGTTGCTCGCATTTTTTTTCCTCACATTTCCAACTTGTGTTTCTTCTCTTCTTTCTCTCCTTTTTCTCTTTCCCCCCCTCCTCTCCTCCTCTGGAATGCTTCCTAACTCCTCTCACGTCCTGGTTTTTTAGCCGCCAGCGTGACAAAAGTTCCTCTTCCCTCCTTCCACCTGTGTACCTGTCGTCGCGCCGTCGTCTCTGGGTCTCATCGATTGTGTATTCCACGCTGTTTTTTTTCACTTTATTTTTTCCAGAGATACTATCCGACTGTGCCCCCAGTGATCCATTATTGCGCTTCCTTCACCTTCCGTCTTCGGTTTCGCATGAATACCGACGAATCGCGGCCGAACATCAGAGAAAAAGCAAAAGGAAGAAGAAGTCCGAGTGTGGTTCGCAAACAGATGATCCTCACGTATTCCGGCCCCCCCGTCCCCCCTTCCATCCTGCTCCTCGCCCCACTAGCCTTGTTCCTCCTGCTCGCTCGCGGCTATTCATCAAATCCTGTTCCATCTCAGCCTTTTCGCCCCCCAAAAAAAAAGACATTTCTAAAATTTCGACAAAGTACAACTACGATTTTCAGCTGTTTCCATTGAACAGTGTGAAGCACCGAGAATTACGAGAATTGTGTTTGCTTTTGTTGGTTTGCATTTGTTTGCTGTCAAGAATGGGTGTTATATTTTTCTCTTTGATTGCTTGTTCAAAAAATATTCTAATTATTAATTATTAATTCTAATAATTAGTCTCCTCCTCCTCTGTCCAAACATAACGCAGTATTTTCACTTGACGTGAACTGGTCACGTGACCCCGTATATCACGTCCGGTTACGTGTAAATGCGAAAAAAGCGTCTCCATGACACTTTTGCGATACACCTCGATATGGATACGTCTGAAAAACCACCTCATGAGAGCGTCAAAACCTTTCAGCCATATTTGAGATGTTTTTCGGAGTTTAGGTGTTTCCATTACCGATTTCTATTGCAATATTTATGTTTTGCGCAACTCTAGGGGTGATGGAAACGCAGCTCCTGCGAAGGCGTGACGGCCGAGGTCGTGACGTTTGGGCTGATCAAAGGGGCCGCGGAACGCTGTTTGTCATCCCGTCTTCACCCCCGCGGTTACGGATACATAGCTGCCTGACTCGTGTCGCAGCGTAAGTCAAGCCGCCGCCTTAATGCTAAAGTGGAAGATGAGCGGCGGGTGGGATTGATCGCAGCAGCCGAGAGCGAGTTGCCGCGTTTATTTCAGGAATCTGCTTACTCTTCCGTTTCCTCCCTCCAACCCTTCCATTTTGGCTCTGCCCCTCCCCCACCGCCCACCGCCCCCGCAAACTCAACTCCGGAGCTGGAGGAGGCGAGAGGGGGATGCGGCATAGCGTATCTGCCTGCATCAGCATGACATGATGCAAAGCAGCATCCCAGACTGCCTGCTAACAGGAAGCGCCGTCTTTCGGGATTCCAGCCCGCCCGCCTCCCCCCCCCCAATCTCGGGAAGATTTGTGACACGGATAGTGGTGGTAAGTGGTAAACGGACTGCACTTATATAGCGCTTTTCCAGCACCTTCACGGTACCCCAAAGCGCTTTACATTGGCCTCTCATTCACCCATTCACACACACATTCATACACCAAGTGGAGAGTTTTCAGGCTTCAGAGTGTGACATTTGGCTTGATTTATGATTTTCATATTGGTTTAAGCTTGCCTATACTGCCTGTAAATATATGAATTAAAGTGTAAAATCGCAGTACAATCGTAAGTCACTTCCTAAACCCCTAGAATGAAAATTGTGAAGCTCATTATTTCAACCTCTCCCCGAACCTTGCAGCGTTACTTCGCTTGAACGTCCTGACAAAAAGAAATAATGAAACAAATACATATTTCTTGCGGGGATGATTGTGTTGATGGTGGGACATGGCTTGGTAAGTGGCCTAATTTGCTGTGTCTTTAGCGGACATTAGTTAGCTGAGGCTCTAGAAACAGTCTTCAAGGCTATCAAGCCACGTGCTGGATGGCTCTGTTTAAGACCGTGTGTGTGCGCGTGCACGTGCGCAGCCAAGTGATTTATGGGCTGTTTTTAATCAGCCGCTAAAAAAATGTTATTAGACAGCCTCTCCAATGAGCCCGCCGTGCCCCTCTACCTCCCGGTGCACCCTGGGAAAGCCTCCGGTAATTAGTTCCCGGGAAGTCACCTGTTAGCGAGCGGAGATTGAGAGGAGGAAGGAGAGGGAGGGGTGGGAGGAGGGTGGATGGAGGGAGAGGGGGATTGAAGTGTGGTTGCGGGGGGTTAACGAGCAGACAAACACACAGGCAAAGACGAGCAGGTTTTGAACCCTTCTGCAATACAGAAATGTCTCTCAGCATCATGTTGTTTTGTGTGTGCATATATACAGGGAGGAAGAGGAGGAGGAGGGGGTGGTGGAGGTAGAGGAGAAGGAGGAAGCGGAGGAGAGAAAGAGGAGGAGGAGGAGATATATATATTTACATATATCAAAATTTTTCCCAATGTGGGATTCATTAAGGCTTCTATTCTATTCTATTCAATTCAACATGATGCTGATTTTCTGCAGCTCTACGATTTCTATTGCAACTTTTTGCAGTACAGGGGTTCTGCCACTGGGTAGCGCAACATCCCAAGCTGTACTAGCAAGTGCTCAGTGTTTTTTAGGGGTGAAACTCTGAGACTGTTGTTCACATTATTGGTGTTGTTTCCAAAAATTTCCTCACCGGACAAAAATTGTATTTTCCCCTTCGGCCAAGTCACATGACCTGACCCGCCCCCGTCACATGTCTGGGGTGCAGCTCCGGCTTTGACAGCCAGTCACAGCCCCGTCGCCTTATCACACATACACACACGCGCACACAGTTGTGTGACGTGCGGGCGTGTTCGTTTTCACACAGCCAGCCTCC
This sequence comes from Nelusetta ayraudi, assembly GCF_046127955.1. Taxonomy (NCBI): domain Eukaryota; kingdom Metazoa; phylum Chordata; class Actinopteri; order Tetraodontiformes; family Monacanthidae; genus Nelusetta; species Nelusetta ayraudi. Next base: position 6,817,459 of record NW_027466056.1, read on the forward strand.
CTGCATCGGCGCTCCACTGACAGCCCGCGGGGGGGAAAAAGAAGAAGTAAAATAACATTATGAAATATTCAGGGAGCCTCTCCGTCGCCCTCCCCACCCCCCACCCCCAACTGTCTCCACCCGGGGATCACTTTCCCTGTCGGTCCCCAAACGAGAGCCGCGGTTTTGTCTGTGTTTGGACTCCTGCCTTGTTTGTAATTGGGTTGGAAGCCCCCCACCTCCCCAAGGCATGGGCAAACTAAGGCACGGGGGCCCATATGCGGCCTGTTAAGCTTTTTAATCCGGCCCGCTGAAGTTGAAGGAATTATATTAATAGTCAGTAAGTCATAAAATAGTTAGAGCTAAATACTGTGGGCACTGATTTTGTTATAACTTTACATTAAATCACGTTTCCTACATATCCCATGACATATTTATCCCCCTATGAGGTGGGTCACCAAAACACTCCATCCATCTGCTGCTACGCTCAAAATAACTGAACAAAGTCAAAGAGCCTCCCAGCTATATTTATCCCCAATCCGGCCTGAATTTCCAGCGGTGACGAAGGTTGTTTATTTATTATTTATTTATTTATTTTTGCTCAGCTGTTTGCAACAGCATCGACCGTAAAACCATAAAAAGCTAAAGACGTGATAAAAATAAACTGCTGTGTCTTCAATGTTTCCCCGTTTATGTTCCGTATTTTTTTTTTTTTACTTTTCACTTTTAACTCGTTCAGTCCAACTAGAACATCCAAATTTGGCCCGCGGTACTGCCAGGCCAATACAAATACATCACTTGTACCGCAAATACTACAAATCCCAGCATGCTTTTGTTTTACGTGCGTAAAATGAACCTTGCCTTATACACCTCGTCTTTTACAAGTAAAAGCCGACATAAGAGGAGATGGGTGAGTTCAGCGTGACGATCCAGGAGCTCAAATTCTACTCAGTAAAATTTCACCAGTACTTTAGAATGTCGGTCGGACAATTTGAAGGACTGCTCCGTCAACTGGCTCCACCTTTGCAGATAGAGAGAACGTTGTTTTGATGTGACGTCATCGAAACATTCAACATCATTTTTGATTGGTCAGAGGCCCAGCCGTTCGCATTGTCGCCTCGCAAAATTTGACAAAAGAGCGAAAAAGTATTAGTTGTAGTAGCAGTGTCAGTAGGACATTGGTTTCGGGCCAAACATTTGCAGATTTCCCCCCTCCTGTGCTAGCCAGGCTGCTTCATCGTCCTCCTCCAAGCCCCCTGTGGTCCAGGTTCTACTTCACGGCGACACAATCGCCTTGACTCTGAACATTTGCTTTCCCTTTTTTCCCTCTCTTTTTCTGCATGCGGTCTGTCGAATGCAGCTCGTCTGGCGCCCGACAGACCGTATCAGTTGTTGAGGCTAAGCAGGGACCTCGGTGGCGCCGGCAGAGGAGGAAATGTTCAATATTTTTATCCTTCATTCTTGTCACTATGCAGCAAAAAAAGCTTTAAAAACTAGAGAAAAATCCTCTCGTGGCGTTCAAGGAGCGTTGGGGAATGCGATCGGGAATTGGGAAGCAGATTGTGGAAGCCAATTTTTTTTTGCAAATGTTTTAGCAAATTTCTTGCGAGAGGTTTTTTTTTTTTTTTTTTTTCTGACCTCGAGAGTGGAGCCCCTCCTATCGGACCGTTAGTCCCTCGCACAGTTTAATTGTGAGCACAGTGGATGCCTTTCCGTTCCAGTTAGTTTAGCTTAGCCTAGCTTAATGTAAAACACTCCTATTTTGCCACAGTGGATTCGAGGGAAGGTGTCATGAGTCCCATCAGGTCCAGATCAGTGCACCTGATGGGACCACGTTGATTTGGGGAAAAAAGGGGGGGTCTGCCAGTTAGCTTAGCTTAGCTTAGCATTAAGCCCTCCTACTTTGCCACAATGGATTTGTCCCCGTTAGCCGCAGTTAGCTAACGTTAGCGCTCAAGTCTTGGGCGGCGCTCGAGCTAAATCGTCTCGTCCGTCCCCCTGATAGAACGACTGAATTTGTGCCGTTCAAAACCGGCCATTTCAGGTTTTTTCCTGTGCATTGCAGTCGTCAGCAGATGGAATCATGGATCGGCCATCAGTACTCATGATGCTGTTTCGCCCTCCCACCCATCCCCCACACCCCCCAGCGGAGGGCGTGATGGCCGAACACCGGCGACACGTGTCGAGCGGCGCTCGTTAGTCGTGGCTCCATAAATCTCGGCCATCTGGAGCCCCCCTCCAATCCCCCCATTCTCCACCTGCTGCTGCTGCTAATCATGGAAAGCAGCCAATCAGATGACGCAGTGGACCGGATCACGAGGGGTTTGCGCTCTCTAGAATTTCTAGGGGGTGGAAAAAAAGTAACATTTTCCTCCTTTCGTGAAATGTTCTAATGTCCTAAAAAAAATTGCACTGGGGTTCATTTGAGGAAGATCTGCTGACGTGGAAGCAGGATACGTCAGCTTTAGCCGTGAAAAAGGGACTTTGAAGGGAGGGAGGAAAAAATAGAAAAGGAAAAAAAAGAAGAAGAAGCGGATTTGCTTAAGACTCGGAGGCGCCCAACGGGCCTTGAACACACCATGGCTAATGCTAACTTTACCTGGCTGGGCCACTCGCTCAGTCGACGGCTAGACGGAAGTCTTTCAGGGATGAACTGATAAAAAAAAAGAAAAAAAGCAAATCTGGGGATGTTGCCAGCTGTTCTACAGACGAGTGCCTGTCTTGGAGTCTCTCAGTCTGTAAATTTAACACAGCAACACGGCCAGAAAATATCCTATTTAGCCCAGTGTTTTCAACCTCCTGGGAAAAAAAACAAACAAGAAAAGAGCCAAATAGCTGAACAATTCAGTTTACCAAAATATTTGTTTCCCCCACCAAACCTTTTGAACCTTTTGTCCGGAAAATACCTACTTTCCAGTTTAAGCTCAGGCTTTAAAGGACCATCTGTATTTTTTTAATGTAATATATATATATATGTATATATATATATATTTATAAATTCTAATTTTCAATTAAAACATCCAATATAAACATAATACATCATAATAACTTCCCTCAATGCCACCCTAACCCTAACCCCTTTCCCCATGTTCCCCCATCTACAAAATGGAAAAAAAAAAAAAAAATACAAATTACGAAAAAATTACAAAATTTACTGACATTAAAATGACACATTGCCAAGATCAGGTCAAAGATATGGAGGGAAGGGAAACTGGGCGCTGCTTTGTATTTTGCTGCTTTGCGAAATGAATAATTGAACTCCCCCCCCCCCAAAAGAAAACAAAAGAAAACAAAAGAAAACAAAAAACACCTGCTGCTGCTGCTTTTGAAGCCCGTTGCTAGCTGGCCGCACTAGCAGGCATTAGCAGTGTGGTTTTAGCGGATCACTCATGCTAATGTTGTTTCTCCCCACGTCTGTCGGGATGTTTTTGCTGGGGATGCTGTGCACAGATCCCTCTTTTTTCTTGTCTTTCATTTCATCCTGTTTGCTGCCTGAGCCGCCAATCCCCCGGTGAATGTGTTAATAGAATCGAATCGAAAGGAATAGAATAGAATAGAGCACCTTTAATAAGCCCACGTTAGGGACATTTACAGCATTACTGCGTCAATAAGGTGCAAAGATAAAATGAAGATCAAAATTATGTTTATTAAAAATGAATAAATGAAATAAAAAAACATTTCCAGCATAAGAGAGGGAAACACAAACGAGATACTTCAAACAAGATATTATTATACAAACAAGGTATTGCTATCTTATGGACAGCTGGACCTATTGGGGGCCCTCATCCCCCCACCCCCCTCTCTTCACTTTTCTTTTCCTTCTTTTTCCCTTCTCCTCCACTGCCGTCACTCTGGGGAAATCAACGCTGAGGAGACGCATTGTTTTCATCCACCTGCGGCCACCAGCGCCATCCCGCGAAAAAAAAAAAAAAAAAAAAAAACGCAATCAGAACCCTCCGTCGGCTTGAATCGGACTCGTCTTTGCCGAACAAAGAAATTTGCAGCTGTGCCGCAAAAAAAAAAAATCGCCTCTGATGTGGTGTTTTTTTGTTGAAGACAGTAGATGTTTTCACTATGAGCACGATGTCCATTAGCAGCAGAGGCTCAACGTGGGGGGCGGGGGTGATAGGGATGGGCGATATATCGTCAAAAGAATTCACCGCACTAAGAATATGTCATCTCGCGGTAATAACGATGAACTCGCGTCGATGACGTAATAACGTGCGCACCGCACTTGCTGCTGGCAGCCGGCAGCTCATTTGTCGCACAATAACAAGCACGGGGCTGATAGCGTAGCCACCGTGCTGGAGAATCCATCGTGGATTGTGTGCAAAGTGAAAATAAACGCCACGGAAACGATTTGCAAACATCCTGTTTTACTTTTTATTTATTTTCTTGTGGGTCGGCGGACCGGGATGTTGAGACAGGAAACGCAAAAATGTTTTCACAACTCCGAGTCAACTTTAGCGTGGACCTTTTCAGGCTTTGTGTTCTGCAGTAACTCGATCTTTCTGTTCTCTGTGGCGCTTGTTTTTAGCGAGCCACTGCTTCTGCAAACCCGGCGCGCTTCAGGCGCTCTTCTTCTTCTTCTTCTTCTTCCGCCTTAAAGGCATAAACTTGCAGCGCCACACCAGGCCGGGCATAGGTACTACATTGTTTTCAATTGTTTCCAGCGTATCCTTGTAAACTGATTATATATATATATATATATATATATATATATATATATATATATATATATATATATATATATAATGATTTATATTTTTATTGTCACTTTTATCTTTATCGCAATAAATGCCAGAAATTATCGTGATAAATTTTTTAGTCCATATCGCCCGTTCCTAGTGGCTGAGTGCTGAGCGTTCTGCTTAGCCGCACTTGCTTGGTTGGGCAGGTGTCCAACGCCCCCCCCCCCCTCCATTCGGAGGTGGTTGAGGTGCGTCAGGAGCCAGTTTCAGTTGTCCTCTCTGCTTCACAGCGCCGCCACTACTGCCGCCACCGCTCAATAGCGCTTTGATGCTTGGACGCAGCGGCAGCAGACCACGGGTGACGCACAGGGAGGTGGGGGGGGTGGGGGGGGGGGGTGTGGAGGAGCGGAGGGAGATAGAGGGTTGACACCAACGATTAGTCATCGTCGCCCTCTACGCCGAGTTCCGGCATGTCTTGCCTCGCCAGGCCTGTGTGTGTATGTGAATAAAGATATAGCTCTATATCTATATGCATATACATGATATAGATATAGCTCTATAGTGAGAGATATCTTTATGTATATGTATTTCGATATATATATATATATATATATATACACATATATATCAATATACATACTGTATATACATATTCTATATACATACATGGATATCTCGATATACAGTATATCCAGATATATATCTATTACGATATATAGCTGTATCTATATCTGAATAGAAATCCAGATATAGATCTGTATCTATATATACATACATATTTGTAGCTCCCAGCTGGTTGCAGCTGCAGGAAGTCGACCTCGGTCCCGAGTAGCTCAGCGCTGCCCTGTGGGGGGGGGGACTGACTGACTGATTGACCGCCTGTTCCTGCAGGTCTGTAGGTTCACAGAGAGGACGACAAGCAGGAGAGAGAGAGAGAGAGAGAGTGAGAAAGAGAGAGAGAGAGAGATAAAGAAAGAGAGAGAGACACACACACACACACACACACACACACACGGGGCAGAGCCGTGCTGTGTGGAACTGTCCAGCAGCAGCAGCAGCAGCGTCGTTGTCCGTAGTGCTGAAGTTAGAAGCAGCCTCCTGCTTTTGTCTGACTGCCAGGGCCTCTTCCTGGTGCTGATATCGATTACACAACTCTCCCTCCCACCCACACCCACACCACCACCCTCGACTCCCCTCACAAGGGTGTTTCTTGTTCTTCTTCTTATTATTATTTTTATTCCTTCAGATTTACAGACGAGATTTGCTCCAGAGCTGATGAGTTTGACCCGTCGCCGCCTTTGCCGGGGATCTTAATTAAACGGAGACTATAGGAAGAAAATACTGGGGAAGGACTTTTGATTTTAGCGCTACCTTAGCGTGAATCCCCCCCCAACCCCCCTTCCCCCGAGCTAGCAAGCTAGCCAGGCGGACAGGGTGGAGTGAGGTGTTTGGGGGGGGTTGGGGATCGTCAGGCAGCAGGTTAGCTTAGATTCCACGCCGTAGCGCTTGTTAACAAAATGCGCCGCTGAATCATTTACAGGGAGCGACGAGCAGCGGCTACGAGCTACGAGCTACAAGCTAGCGGCGCTCATGTTTCATTCAGGCTCCGCACGGAAACATCACTGCTCCGTGTTCGGGTTAAATATTTCAGCAGGGGGTGGGGGGGGTGAGGTAGCGGGGAGGGGGGTAAAAGTCTGAGTGTGAAATTCTTTTCCTTTTTTTTTACATATAAAAGATTAACGGCCGTCAATATCATTAAGTCTGGAGTTGTGTGTCTGGGTCTGTGTGTGTGTGTGTGTGTGTGTTAGTGTGTGTGATCTGGGATTCTCTCCCCAGGCAATGGCTCAGACAAAAAAAAAGGAAAAAAAAAAATCCCTTTTCTTAAATTTTAGGTTTATGGAAATGCACCGTGTAGCACGCACAGCACAGTCTCTCTCTCTCACACCCACTCACACACACACACACACACACACACACACACACACACACACACACACACACACATACACAAACCTTACTTTTAACACTGACTATTTCCCCATCAATGTTCTCAGCTAACTTTTTGGACTTAGACTGCATATATATGTGTGTATATAGATAGATGGTTAGGTACAGAGTACTAATATGTAGATATCCATCTATCTATATATGCATATCTATATGTATATATAGATGTGTTTCTACATATATATGTATGTATACATATATACCTGCCAAGATCGACGTCTGGAACCCTTTCACTCCTCACTATGACCATGACCTCCGGCTGAACCTCGCGGCCCCCAGCCTCCACACCCCTCCTCACCGCAGACATTTCACACACCATTGCCATGACAAAAGGGCGCGATCCGAACGTCGATCCTGGTGCCGTTCTGCAAAAACAAAATAATAAAGCTAATGATAAATGAAGCATTCAATCCATTGTGTGAAACTGAGCCGTTAGGAAAAACTGTACTTGCAAATCCGCCCTGCGTGTGATGTCACAAAGAGGTTGCGACCGCCCCCAGTTGTACAACTACTACTACCACTACTACTACTGCTGCTACTCATGTTTCTACTCCAACTGCAAAATTGCGCCACCTAGCAGCGGAATATCGTACATTACACGACACAATTTTTATATTTTTGAAAATTTTCCTTCTCATTTCGGGATGGTGGGAGGGGGCGGGGGGGACGAGGCGACCGCCAACTTTTTCGGCTGCTCGTCAGGCGGAATAAAAGCGGCAGCGGCAGATCAAAGTGCGGCGAGGAGGAGGAGGAGGAGAAGGAGAAAAAGGAGAAGAAGGAGAAGAAGAGGGAGAGGGAGAAATCCGCTGCTGCCGCCGTGTAATCCGCGCATGCTTGAAAAAAAACTTTATTCCTCCCGTCTCTTGAAGTTTCCTTGGCGCCGCGTCGCCGAGAATCATCGCGGGCGGCGCTGATTTGAAGTGCAGGATTATAGAATTTTTTGAATTTTTCCGTCTAAATCGAACTAAATCGAACTCGTACATGTGTGTGTGTGTGTGTGTGTGTGTGTGTGTATGTGTATAGATCTATATCTATATTAGGGCTGTCGAAGTTAGCGCAACCGTTCGCTCGAGCATTAAGTCCACACTCATTTTTCACCCGGTTCACACCGCACCGGGGGCTCATCAGGCACCGTCTGCGAAAGTCGTGTGCAAGCTGCAGGCCTCCTGTTCAGACCAGACACGCATTTCTCCACGCAAGCTCTTCTGCTCAGCTGTTGTTTACTCCCGTTCAGACAACCCCCCTCTACTTCTCCGTGTCGCGCACTCGTTCACACCGGCCAAATGTGAACATATTTCTTATACACGTACACATTGCGTACGTCATATTTGTCAGTATATCAGAGTGTGACAGAGATGAAACAAACAAACACACACACACACACACACACACACACACACACACACACATATCCACAAAGGTTTTTGCGCTAATGACATCCAGGCGCAAACACGCACACAAATGCGGCACCTGAAACAGTTGCAATTCTATTTCACTGGCAGTCAGTGCATCCTTTATATCCTCCAGCAAGGCAAGAATTGTGTGTCCGGGGGCAACCTGTACCTCTTTAAAATTTCCCGTTCTCGGAGGTCAAACAGCGAAACTCTTCGAGGACAAACGCGCTCCTGTGCGCGCCTGGCACTACGACGCCTCCTCCGTCTACCAAGACTGCTGCCATAATGGAAAGAAAGTCAAGACGCAAGACGCGTTAGTCACCAACACCTGAGTACCATTTGTATTTTCCATAGCCCATCTAAAATATTGGCATATATACTGCAGTCTATACCGATCTATATATGAGATTTGGGGAGCCATATATATATAGTTCAGGCTTTTCAGAGAGGAAAGTTTCTCTCAGAAGCCAGAAACACTCTGACAGACAGAAGCTGCGCCTGGTTTTGGCTGGCGGTGTCTCCGTCTGTCAAACTGCACGCGGACACGAGCGCAAACTCTTTCTGGATCTGCCGCTGTTTGAATGAGGCATATTTTCATAGAAGGGGGTGTGTCCTTTTGCGCGTAATGACTCATTTGAATACATTCAAATGAGTCTGGCGCAGCCCTGCCGCTACCTGCGCCTCGGTGCATTTGAGCGCAGATTTTCACGTTTGCGTCCCCTCTGTGGATCGGAATCACCGTGTCTGGCGCTATTTACACGGATTTTCTGGCGCAAAAGCCGGGCCATCGCTTTGTGGGTCTGGCCCAAAATGTTTTTTGATTGGTAATTAGTATTTTTAGGTCAAAGATAACTTTGTCCGATCCCTATTTTTTAATGACGAGTAATTGCAGATCCCGATTTTTTTTTTTTCGATCCAATCTTTTTTTTTCTTACCTTATTATCCGTTGGATTCAGACTTTTCTCTTGGTGCGTTGCAAAAATAAATTGGATTGTTTGCTTCAATGATCAATCCATGCATTGCTTTTCCTCAATGTTTTGTTTATTTTACAACTTGAAGAAGGGAGAATACTATATACAGCATATAAATGAAATAAAAAATAATTTTGTAAAATTGTGCTGATAACGTAAGTACATTCCTTTTCAAAGTGCATTCAGAGCTTCGCGATAACTTCATTCTTTGCTCAGTAAAATACAACTTTAAGTAAGGAGGCGTTGATCGTAAAATAAGACAAAATGCATTGACTGTTACGTGTACATTTTTCTTAACTAAATTACTGAGGAAACGTAAAAAGAAAATGCGCTTGTTGCCGACAGCGAGGAAATGGAAATTTTGTACCCGGTGAAAGAAAGCAAAAGAAAATGTGGCGCCGCGCCCAGCTGCTGCACCGACCTGAAAACTGCACTGATACCTTCAAACCATAGAAAATAAATATGTATATATATGTGTGTATATATATGTATATATGAATATCTATATCTGACTTCTTGTCATGTCTGGAGCAGAAGCTCTTCCTCCGACAGTGTGAAATCCAAGAGTTCCCTCCAAGATAAAGAGCCCAGCGGCACCTTTTGGAACATGAAAAAAAAAAGGTGGTGCAGTGCGGTGTGGGGTTCTCAGGGGAACGCGAAAAAGTTTCACTTAAGCGACGTGCGCAGGTTAATCCGTTGTCGCTCTAATGTGGAATTGGTTGGGGCTTTGGCTGTCGGGGAAAATCCATCGAGCTGTCGAGGAGGAAGTTCACCACCTAACTCTTGTTCTGCTCATCTTTCTTTCTTTTTTTCCCCCCCAAAGTGCACTTGGAAGTTCTGAAGTTCTTTCATGAGACAGGGACGCCAGACGTTGGTCGGAACCCCCCCCGCCCCCCTGCAAAACTTACGTTTAAGAGCAAAAGTTACGACTTGAGAAACGCGGAAGAAAAGTTATTATTTGGGTTTGCTCTATTTCCGACTGTCCCCCCTGTCGAACCCGTTTCTGAAAGGCACCTCTCCCTCAGCCACACCTCCCCCAACCATCACTCTCCCCGGTTGGTTGGAATCCCCTCTACAAAACGTCTGCATTCAAAGCAAAAGTTAGGACTTGAGAAACTTTGTAAAATTTGCCTTTCTTTTGGTGTTGCTTTTGGGCCTGCTGCCATTTAACTTCCATGATGAAACTGTATAAAATTCATCGTCCCCCCACCCACCCACGCACCCCACCTCGCCTCGCCCGTCGGTCGGAAGGAAACCTCCCTACAAAACTTCTACACTCATCTCAAAAGTTACAACTTGAGAAACTTAAAAATTAGCATTTTGTGTTTGCTTTGTTTTCCTCCCTGCCACAGTTTCACTTTTCCGATTCAATCGTCCGGCTCCCTCATAGAACCCATTTCTGTAGGGCATCCCCCTCCTGACCACCCCCCACATGCCAAAACATGGCATAAAAGCTGGCAAAACTGGCAAACGTTTGAAACGAGCTTGAGGCTCAGAATTCCACACCCAGAAAAAAACCCATTTGATTTTACACTCCGCCAAGCCATCTGATTAAACATCCAGATAAATTGTCCCCGCGATACCGCGTGCAGATTATCAGCCTGCAGGGGGGGGACGTCACTGCGGAGAAGACTCATCTCCCCTCCCCCAACCTCACCCCCCCGCCCACCCTCACTCACTCACTCACTCACTCACTCACTCACTCACTCCTTGGAAAATTCGGAAATGGAAATGTCGATATTCACTTTGATCGTATCCCTCGTTGTCTGCCCACAGGTAAAACCTGTCTGATGCTAACATCAAACAGATACAAATATACTTATATATATATATATATATATATATATATATATATATATATATATATGTATCTGTGGTCGTGGCAGCAGAATGATATGCAAACTTTTAGCAAGGAAAAAGAAAAATAACCTTCAAGGTGGCATTTCTGGGTGAACTAAATCTGTTATGTATTTGAGCCTTCCGGGTGTCACAGCCACGGCTGGAAATATCAAACACTCTTGCCCTCCGTTTGAGGTCCACGCCAGTGTATTTTCTGCCTGTCACACGAACCAGCTGAGCTAACCAGCAGAGGCGGTTACATTTGTTCCGTCCCGGTGGGGCGGTCCGTTAAACTATTTAATCCGACCCGCCAAACTTGAAGAAATTATATTAATAGTCAGTAAGCCATAAAATAGCTGCATTTCATCCATTTTCTCAGTGTTTAAAGCAGGGCTGTTAAACATACGGCCCGCGGGCCAGCTCAGGCCCGCAAACTGGGTTTTTCCGGCTCGCGAGATGATTTTGCAAAGCATGAAAACTGCAATTTTTCAGTGAAAGAAACTGCTGTTCTAAATGTGTCCACTTGATGTCGCAATATTGTTTCTGCTTCGCAAACAAACTTAATACTGGGCCTGAGCAAGTTGGCGCAAGTACAGCCACTCACGTCTCCTATTGGCTACCCTCATTGCCCCAAAATGTGTCTGTCGAAACAGACAAAGTTGATGCAGAGCAATGTTGTCAACTTGGCGCCTTTCTTGCAAAATCTGGTGAGTTTCCAACTCCCCATAGTGACATTTTTTTTTTTTTTGCCAAAAGCGACTAGCGACAAATCTAGCCACTTTTCCTGGTGTTATTGGAGACTGTTATGGTATTTTTGGAGACCGACACGAAAACACGTATCATTCCTCAGCTGTTCCTGTTGTCAGCGAGCAGCGGGTGCTGCGGCGAGCCCTTCCCCCGCCCCAAAGCAGTCCCAGGCGGTCACAGCCTCGAGAATCGCGTCGCGCATTGCGTGGCAGTCTTGGGCAGCTGCAGTCAGGAGAGAAGCAGGGAGGAGACCTTCAGAGAAGAGACCCTCAACACTTTGCGTCCAGGCAGCAAATGAGTCGTGCACGCTGAACCCGTCCTTTCTTACAGAGCGAGATGTAAATGTAAAGGTTTATTCTTGTCACACTAAAGTAAATCAATGCATTTGACTCACACAGCCTCAGTCACTTGCTCACCATTAATTCCAAGAACTAATAGTCCAGAAACAATCCTCTAAATAAGGTGGTTAAAACTAAAAGCCAAAGATATGCGACACTCATCAAAGCAGCAGTGAGGCCCCGACAAGCCAAACCTCTTCACTAATTAACAAGCCAACGATACTGCGCATTGAAACACAACTGAACCTCTTTGAGACACAATTCCAGAGAATGTCAATCATATAAAACAATACTGTTTGTTAAATTAATATTGGTTAGATTGTAGTAAATATATTTAATATGATTAAAAATATATATTTCTATCATAATTTAATTAATTTTTTTAACCTAAAACATATTTACTGTATTTTTTTACTCTCTTTTTGTCTCACCCACAACGTTATTCCTCTCCTACAGCATCCATTGCGACCCAGTGCAAATTGTCAATTATGCAAATTAGACTATTACATCATTTGGCGACTTCTAGCAGCTTTTAGGACAGCCAATAGCGACTTTCCTTACTGAGGAGTTGGCAACACTGCTGCAGAGTGTAGAGTGCTCAAAGAACCCGAACAAAGTAAAACAAAGAAAACAATTGAAAGTTGTTGTTATTTTTACATTATTATTACCATGCCATGATTTTACCGGTCAGGCCCGCTTAGGAATAGATTTTCCTCTATGTGGCCCGCAAACTAAAATGAGTTTGACACCCCTGGTTTAAAGAGTAATTCCAATAAAGAGCCAAATACCGTGGGGCTTCAAAGACCTTGATTTTGTCGTGACTTTGCTTTTGTTCATTTTCAATTGACATGAAAGCCACTCTATATGTTATGTAAATATCACTCGTACATATTCATAGGTCCCGCTGTCAAATTTTAGAACCCATTGTAGCCCACCAGTCAAAAAGTTTGTGCACCCCTCCTTTAGCCGCTTCGGATTCATTGAAAGATCAGTCAAGATGAGCCATTTCTGCAATTATCGGAGAAACAAGATCACACGTGTGTGTTTTTTTGGATCTCCGAATACGCCGATGATACCATACTCTCCGTCTGATCTCGACCCTCGAGTGGATCAGAGCCCGTACGTCTGGAAGCTCCCGTTCTGAAGCTTTACGTCGGGCCTTTTTTCTCTGAAAAAGAAATAACTTAGAGGGTGCATGACGATTCCCGCCTGGCATGTTGGATAATTTCTCAAAGAGAAGAGGGTTCATCAATGTCCTCCTTGCTTTTCACTTCACTGCTCTTAATGTCCCACCGCAAACAGAACTCCCCGAAGAACGACGGGTAGCATCCTCACACCAAAATATGTCTAATTAAACAGCAGCCATCTGTGTAGTTGTGCTTCGTCTTCTTCTTCGTCTTCTTCTTCTCAGGTAAATACTACTTTAAAAAAGGGAAGAAGAAGCAAACTAAAACAGATGCACCTCCGCTTTCGGCCCCCATTCGGACCCCCTCTCGCGTCCCCCCCCCCCCCCCCCCCAATCCCCAAAGAGAACAGTCTCTATATTTGACTGCACACATGAAGTCTTGGCGCTAATCCCCCCGCTCCCCTCTCCAAAAAAAAACAAATTCCCCCCAGACGACAGAACACACTCCTCCATTTATTAAACAAAGCTCTCGCAGCTGGATGCAAAAGGCAGTCAAGTCCCATTTGGCTTGTAATGGAAAGTTGGCAGCCGCTGGTTAATGGTGGGAGTGGAGGGGGTCTGAAGAAACTCGACCAAAAAAATAACGAGACAAAGACGTCGCGTGGGGTTGCGGGGAGAGATTTTTCTGGCAGCACCCTGATGATGTTTATTTTCTTCGTGCCTGCATCCCTCCGTCCATCCCTCCGTCCATCCATCCATCCATCTGTCTCTCTGTCCATCCATCCATCCAGCCATCCATCCATCTGTCTCTCTGTCCATCCATCCATCCAGCCAGCCATTCAGCCATCCTTCCATCTGTCTCTCTGTCATCCATCCATCCATCCATCCATCCATCCATCTGTCTCTCTGTCCATCCATCCATCCAGCCAGCCATTCAGCCATCCATCCATCTGTCTCTCTGTCCATCCATCCATCCATCCATCCATCCATCTGTCTCTCTGTCCATCCATCCATCCATCCAGCCATCCATCCATCTGTCTCTCTGTCCATCCATCCATCCATCCATCTGTCTCTCTGTCCATCCATCCATCCATCCAGCCATCCATCCATCTGTCTCTCTGTCCATCCATCAATCCATCCATCCATCCATCCATCTGTCTCTCTGTCCATCCATCCATCCATCCAGCCATCCATCCATCTGTCTCTCTGTCCATCCATCCATCCATCCATCCAGCCATCCATCTGTCTCTCTGTCCATCCAGCCATCCATCCATCCATCCATCCATCTGTCTCTCTGTCCATCCAGCCATCCATCCATCCATCCATCCATCTGTCTCTCTGTCCATCCAGCCATCCATCCATCCATCCAGCCATCCATCTGTCTCTCTGTCCATCCATCCATCCATCCATCCATCCATCTGTCTCTCTGTCCATCCATCCATCCAGCCATCCATCTGTCTCTCTGTCCATCCATCCATCCATCCATCCATCCATCTGTCTCTCTGTCCATCCATCCATCCAGCCATCCATCTGTCTCTCTGTCCATCCATCCATCCATCCATCCATCCATCCATCTGTCTCTCTGTCCATCCATCCATCCAGCCATCCATCTGTCTCTCTGTCCATCCATCCATCCATCCAGCCATCCATCTGTCTCTCTGTCCATCCATTCATCCATCCATCAACTGTCTGTCCATCTATTCATCTGTCTGTCCGTCTGTTTGTTCTTCTGTCCATCCATCATCCATCCATCCATCCAACCTTCCTCCAGTCAGTCAGTGTCTCCTCCTTGCTTGTGCCGTTGGTTCACCTGCTCCGGGCCGAGCAAACCGTGTCATGTGACCAGCGCACTTCCACCACGTCCACTTGAACTTCCCGTCGTCGTTGCGTCCGTATTCTTGCAGTCGGCGGGCATGTGATGCCCCCCTCCTCCACCCAGCCCAGCTCCCCAAACCCCCCTCTCACCTCATTTGCATGGAGAGACGTCTCTGTCGCTCCTAATGAAATCACGGCCCCGCGGAGAGAGAAGTTCCCGCCGTGGCGACGCACTAAGGCCTGATGCGCTCTGTCAAACCAGCTGCCGGATGGCAAGACTTAATAACCCCCCCTCCCCCTCCCGATCCAGCCCCTCCCTCCCTCCCTCCGTTTCAAAAATTGACTTCCAGTCTTTTCTTCCACCCATTTTTCTTCTCTAACATATTTACCTTCTATTAACCCCCCCTTCTTCTCCTCGGGGGCGCTCCGCCGAGTCCGACTGTACTTATCAAGGACGAGCCATCCAACATTTATCACCCCCTTCTTCTCACTCCTTTTCAAATAGGTCACTTGTTTTTCTTCTTTTCTGTGAGTGTGTTGTATTAATTTTGCTTCCTTAAATTTCGATATTATTTCATGTGAAGGAATTATTAAATAACGGTTTGCGAAGCCTCGTCAAATTTATATTCGACGATATATATATATATATGTATATATATACATATATATATATATATATATATATATATATATATATATATATATATATATATATATATATACATAAAATGAGGATTTTGCTGCTTCTCTTTCTTTTTTTGAAGTTTTCCATTTAATTTCAGCCCTCCTTGTTTTGACCAACTCCGTGGGAAAAAACAGAAAAACAACAACAACAAAAAAGTTGGATTGAGGGAATAATCGCAGTCATCTGGTGAAGCTGGCAGATGAAAGTGTCCAATTAACCCAGCTGTGTCTTAGTTATTAAGCTTTGAATAACAGTAAAAACCTCTTAATGGACTCGCTATCGCTTCCCCCTTTTCCATTTTTCAGTTTTTTACGAGTTTTTTAACAGCCACATCAAAAAAATAAATAAAATAAAATGAAAAACAAAATCCCAGAGAGCGATCCTTCAACGTCTCCGACTTGTCACGCTGCAAACGTTAACGCTCGGAGACATTTCAGCGAGACAATCAGCTTCATTAATTAGCCTGATCCCTGATTGGTAAACATGAGTCTGTGCTGCGCACGGCCGACTGGAAGCCTTTGGAAGGAGCCGGCGTGCCGCGCCGTCGCACCCACCCTCCTCCAGGGGGAGCTCTGTCGGTTTATTTCCGCTGACGAAAAACGAGAAAAATTCACGCTCTGTTAGCCGAGCGAAGCCACGGGCTAGGAGGAGCTCAAGCGCTAGCAACGTCGTCCAGGATGTCTCCCAGATGTAAAGACGAAGCCAACAACTTCAACCACTCAACTACTTTGTGAAAATTCAGAAAATTGGAAAGCACTCGCTCAAATTTTGAGTGAAATTTTAATAGGAAAAGGTTTAGCGTCTCTGAAAGTCTCTCACTCATGTCAATGACTTTTGCTCGAGCGAAAAACTTTTTTAAAATTTATTACAGACACGCTATTTTAAGACGGCAGTCGAACAACAGACTATTTCAAACTAAATGCTTCAAACCTGTAAAGCAATGCTGAAATGTTCCACCATGAGTGTAAAATAGACCAAATGTACCATGAAAGACACTGATAATTTGAAAAAAAAGATCAGTTTGGATGGGCTAAATTGAAAAATTAAAATGCACTTGGGCAAATTTCGGGGAAGATTTCAAGAGTAAAAAGTTAGCGTGAAAGTCTCTAATGTCTACATTATACATACTAGTCTAGATAGACTTGTTGCCTGAGCGAAAAACGCATACTTTGCATCAAGGTGTTGCTCGTGTTAACGCTAGCGTACATACCTATGTCCATTCAGCAAAGCGCTAGGTTGTGTGTGTTGGTATCACAATTTTTGGGGGGATCTGACATCCTGGTTCTTTGTCTGATCTGAGGCCTTTGTCATCAATTGGATGAAACTGCACGAGTGAGATTAAGGTTTCATCACCAAGGTGGCGGCGGGGAATAAAATTTAAACCGACGGCTCAGTACAGACGTGCCGTTGCTCCTCTCACACATCCGATTATCGTGTCAATTGATAGCGTGTCGTGCTACTTGAGTACCCAAAGTGCTGCTGCTTCTCGGGTTTCTGTTGATGCCGCCCTCAGGAAACTGCACCGTCCGAGTCCTCAAAAAAGAAATTTGGCCTGGCTGTTAGCGTCTAAGCGCTGCGCATCCCCCCCACCCCCCCACCCCAACACACACACACACACACACACACACACACACACACACACACACACACACACACACACACACTTAGTCACTCAATGCACACGCGAAGGTAAGCAAATATGCCAGATGGAAGGAGGATAATGTGCTCTACGGCCCATTAGCGGAGGAGCGAGAGCGGCAAACACTCGAAAAACTTGTGTGAACATTGCTCTTCATCTGACCTCCACCGGCTCCGAGGTCGTCCGCAGCGGTGGCGGCGTTGCTAAAGCGCTTTACGGTGGCTGCTGCCACCGGCGGCGCTGTTAACTGAAGAGCCTGGGGGTGTGAATGATTTATTTTGTTGTTTTTGCTGCTGCTGCTGCTGCTGCTGTTGTTGCGTGCTTGACCCTTTCACGTTAACTCTAAATCAACAAGCTTTGAACTTTTTATTCATGTAGGCTTACACTGGGACCTGAGTCCTTATTTTGTACCACTAATGTGCAAATGTGAACTGGTATGACAGTAAAGAATGAATCCTTGAATCCTTGATTGGGACGCTAGCAGGCTATCAGTTGGGATTCTGGGATTCCTCTTGAAAAAAATTTTTTGGTAAAATTGGAATTGTTGCGACAGAAAAATGTTCCCAGATGGCAAACGAGATTGATAGCACACGTGATCTGTGGGGAGCTGTCAGGCTAATTCTGGACTCTAGTCGCGTCCCTGTCATCCTCTCTGCTCTGGCATCTGCAATCCCCCCCCCACTAATCCCCCCAGGACCTCCTCCCCCAAGGACGTCAGGAATCATTTGGCCTTCCTTCGTTTTTTGCTACGCAATTGCTATGTGCCTGTACCTTCGCCGCTGCCCCCCCCACCACACACACACACACACACACACACACACACACACACACACACACACACACACTCTATGTTTACTTACTAGTCCCCCTCCCCACCCCCCTGCCATCGATCACAACTCGGGCAGAAGTGAACCTCCCGGCGTTCCCTCTCGACCGGCCCGACTGTGGAAGCACCGAGTGCAAGATGCTAATTTTGTTCCTGTCTAGCGGGGCGAAAATCATTAAAGGAGGGGGGGGGGGGACCTCGGACCCTCGAGAGGGGTCGCGGGCGGGTTTGGACAGGTCGCTGAGGGAGGGAGGGAGGTATTGAGGATGAGTGTGCTGGTGCAGGCTGGGCTAATGGGATTCAAAAGGGGTGTAACGCGGATCACTAATTAATGCACTGTAGCACTTGATGTCTCTCACCGCTAAGCTAATAATCTTCTCTCTTTCTCTTTTTATCTCTCTTTTTCCTTCTTCTGTTTAATGCCACCCCCTCCCCCGCCCCACCCACCGTGGATTCTCTGCACAGGTAAGTCAACTGTTTTTCTCCTTGTCGTCCTGTGACTGTATGATGTTTAGGCTAACAGCTACGCTACGTGAGCTGCAGTTGTGTTTCCCATTTTTGCAGAAAGAACACGAAGAGATGTTTTTATTGTTTCCGTGGCCCGACACAGTCTGTGCTGCTTGTTGCTGTTCACGTCAAATGCTTTCAAATGCTAAAATCAATGCCGGTCTTTTGGTTAGCGGCTAGCGGCTAGCGGCCAAGCTAACTGATGACGTTTGCCTTTCCCGCGGTCTGTTCTGTTGTGTTCTGTTGTTGGCTACAGCTGATGCTGAACTCAGGAAGAGAGGTGACGTGTTTTTTTATTATTGTGATTTATTTTTAAAATTTTAAATTCTCAGACAAATTTGATGTTGTTATGGTCGATCACGATCGCTCCTGCGTGTTATATATATATATATATATATATATATATATATATATATATATTTATTTATTTTTTTTAACCGTACCATATGCTCCTCTTGGCACTAGAATGATGGGCTATTTCAAACTAGAGGCTGAAGGCCTATAAAACAATGCTGAAACATTTTATCATTAATGTGAAATAGACCTAAAGAAAAAAAAATATATATATACATATATATAAATGTCAGTTCGGATGGGTTAGGAATTGTTTCAGATGTTTTTTTTCACATATTGAGCTACAGATCAAAGAAACAAAAGATATTTCCAAACTGGAGTTTTGCGTTAGCCTTGCAAATCTGCCCGATTGCCTTCCAATCTTCCAAGCAGGTCCCTCGTTTCCAAACAAGTTGTTATTCGTACCGACCCTTGCAATTCCCAGTTTGAAGGCATTTTAAAAGGGGCTCTTTTCAAGTGTTCTGAACTCTGAACTGCCACGTGAAAGTGACTCCGCCTCCTGTCTTTGCGACTGTTTGTTCAACACGTGGAGCCGAAATGTTCCGGCGGAGGGTCCTGGTTGTGTAATTTCACGCAGACAAACATCCCGTTGTTCCTGCGTTTTCACCCCCAGCATGCTCCGAGTCCACTCCAGCAGCCCTCACGCTGGTCTCACAGTGCTCGTGCGTGTCCCTTTCTGATGTCACAAAGGGCACAACCCTACTCCCTCACCGATACGTCTCCCGGGTAAAAGCGAATCGCACGCGACCCCTGGGTTGCTCGATGTTAGCTCTGCCCCCTTCTACTGCTTGCTTTGGTCCTGTTGCGACAGAAACAACCTCATCACCGAACAATCAAAGTGTGGTTGTCCGGCATTGATTTGAGAGTCTCATACGCACCCGGGCCACAGAGCATTC
This sequence comes from Nelusetta ayraudi, assembly GCF_046127955.1. NCBI lineage: Eukaryota > Metazoa > Chordata > Actinopteri > Tetraodontiformes > Monacanthidae > Nelusetta > Nelusetta ayraudi. Next base: position 6,837,273 of record NW_027466056.1, read on the forward strand.
TGTAGAAATGGGAGGGCAGGTGTAAAGCCAGTGCAGCCTTTTATACAGCTATATTTGGGGGTCCAGTTCTTAACAAATGTTCAATTGTCGCACAATTAAAGGGGACGATGTCAAGCAGAGTACGGTCTGTGAGGGTGTGTGTGGACAAACATAGAATCAACCATTCATCCATACAGCTTGAGGGCACTCTGAGGACAACGGCTAAGCAGCAACGCAACATGAAGAACGTCGCCGTGAGACTTGTGCATGGTTATTGTGACAATGAGTGAACCGCCATCGTAGTTCCCATCATCCCAGCTAAAAACAAAAGGAGGTCAGGTTGGGGGTGAAACACTGTGGGTCCCACTTGGGAATGAATGAAAGCACTCTGGAGGAAGTTGCCAGCGGGGTTTTGAGGCCTGCTGGATGGGTTCGGAGAGGTTTCGCTCTGCCACTTTTTTCTGACCGGGTGGCGGGGGGGTTGGCGGTTCCACATCGATCCGCCTCTCAGCTGGAGTGGCGTCCTCTCCCAGACATGGAAGGTCAATTACTTGCGGCTTCTGCGAGACTGACACGTCCGGGCGGGCGGCTGGGTGGTGTGAAGAGCGTTTCACAGGAGGACAAAGAAAAGAGATTGAACGCCGCCAGAATCTCTCGACCAACGTCGAGAGCCACGACGGAGAGTGAGAAATCGTTGCGAGATTGATGGCGGGGGTGGCGGCGGCGGCGGTCTTGGACGAGATGTGATGACGAGGACGTTTCGGAGGACGAGCTTTTAACGGGGCCTGGGTACGACCCGCGTGACGATCGCTTGCTGCTTTTGGCCACAGGCGGGAAATACAACGCAGGGGTGGGTTGGGTTGGGCGTGGGGGGCCGATGAGAGGATGAGAAAAAGGTGATTTTTGTTTGCCCCCCCCCCCCACACACACACACACACACACACCTCACGTCCAGGCCGACAGCATTGCGCGGATGATGGTCGTTCCCCAGATCAAGACGGGAATTGACTTTTGTCTTTTTTAACAGCTTCAGAAAACTTCTGGAGGTTTTTTTTTTTTTTATCCCCTGGGGTATCCAACGAGTCACCTCCGCCATAAGCCCCCCCCCCACCACCACCACCACCACACACACACACACACACACACTTCTCCCTCCTCCCTTCGGGAACGCTGAACTTTCCTTTTTCTTTTCTCATTTTCTCTCTCCTTGCCGTTGTTTCCGACCCCCCCCCGGCCCCCCCCCACCCCCAAATCCCGCCGCCGGGAACCTGAGGAGGGGGGGTGGAGGGTGTCGGGCCTGAATTGGCCATTTGTTATATTGACGGCGTGCTGAAGGCCCCCCGATTGATTTTCCCATCGAACGCGCAGGTGAGCGGCAGATAAGCCGACGGACAGCGGGAGAGATAAGCGGCTGTCGTTCTCCCCCCCCCCCTCCCCAACCTCCCCCATCCTCCTCCCCCCCGACGGCGGCGGGAAGGACGACGCAAAGTCAGGCGCCACTCACACTCTCACTCTCGCACTCACACTCTCGAGTAAAGGTGGTCAACATCTGGCGCCAGGCGCTCCTCTGGAATCGGCCGCATCAATCAGCTGATTCGCCCCTTATTAGATAATTAGATTTAACTGTAGGGGGCGTCACCTCGTTAATGTGAAAAATGGAAGCGGCTGACGCCGGGACGGGAAATCCATTCCATTGGCGGGGAGGAGCATCTAACGCTTCCTCGATGCCGAGCCGCCGCTAAGCTAACAATGTTAATATTGATCGATTGATGCCTTAATCTGTCCTTTATAGGCGGCCAAGTGACTGCGCAACTTTTTTTTTTGACGGATGCGACGGAGGTTAATCGGCAAAGTTTTGTTTTTTAGTTTGCTTCACACCCCACAGCTGCAGGGTTGTGGGGGTCTGCTGGAGCTTGGCTCTCGAATATCGAAAAATCATTCGGCAATCCCGATTAGGACGTCCAGGGAAGTAAATCTTGTTGGCATCTGCGAGCCAATAATCATTTAGAATGACAACGTGTGTCCAGATCCAAAGTGGCTGTCGATTGGCTTCTCGCATTGTAGTAGACGCTCGCATCCAGTATCAAAATATCGAAACCGAGGTATCGAGATTGGCAGCGTATCGAATGACTTTGAACGGCGGCCGGCACCGGTTGTCACACTTTTAAGCTACAAAAAAAGGACAACTTTGTTTTGCAGGCAGTCGGGTTCCATGGTTTTGCCGCCGGCCCATAATCCTTTGCTTCTGTCACCCGCCTGTTTCCCACCTCACATTCACCAAGAAAAAAACACACCTGTAGATTTTCAGCAAATGTTACGCAACTTGCGCTCGTCCTCGAAAGAGAGTTTGCATCAACCGCTGCCCTCTGCTGGTTAAAATCTGACTAATTCAGGCAGCCCGACCTGCTGCCGCGGGAGGAGGTGATATACTGAACGTCACCAACGGGAAAGGCCAAGGTTAATGTGGAGTCGCGGTCGGCCCCGCCCTCGTAAATGTTTTATGTTTCCGGCGGTGCTAATAGCCCCATTTTCTTTGTGCGCTGATTAGATTTTGGCGGTCAAAGGTCGCGCTCGCTCTCATCCATCACTCATTCCAAGACCCTAAAAATGACTCGAGCTGCTGCTGCTGCTGCTGCTGCTGCTGCTGCTGCTGCTGCGCGGGATGAGGAAGCTCGAGGGACCTCTCGTACTTCTCGGCTCGGCCTGCAGGGGGCTCCGTTCCAGTTGGAAAACAAAACCCAGACAATGGTTGATCTGTTGTTCTGGAACATTCCCATGGATTGAAAAAGATCAAATGGATATATTTTCTATCTAATCCTCTCCAGACTGCTGCCTGTTAATGGACGTCTATGATGAAATTTGCGAACGACTCCAAAACGCGCTTTACCCCGAGTCAGCGAACGGGCTATTTTTTGTTACGCCTGCTTTAGAGGGTCCAGTGTGTAAAACTTGGCCTGATTTATGCTGCTTATAATGGAGTTCAGTCAGTGACCTAAAACTTTTGAATGGTGGTGTATATGTCGGGTGAACGCTCGCATCCTCAAATGCATCCTGAAGTGAACGGGCGCTGCTAATCTAAAATCTGATAGCAGGATTTTTACACACTGATGAATTATTGATTTATTGTTTGATTTGATGTCTCTGGAACTTTTTTTTTTTTTTTTCAAAAGCAAACAAGCTTAATTGTGTTGTAATTAGCGTCCGGAAGCCCAGAACCAGTCCTTGAACTCAGCGAGCCGGCAGAACTTCCACTCCTCCCTCGATCTCTCTCTTTCACTCCGTCAGAGCACTTGGACAGAAAAACACAAAAAAACCCAACAAAAAAAAAACTTGAGTCTGAAGTGTTTTTTTCTTTTTGGCAGGCAGCTTCCAAAGCTGAAATATGGCCACAGGCTCCTGGAATAAAAAGGCAGGATTCAAGCGGGGGGGTTTTGTTTTCTTGTGTTTGTGTGTGTGTGTGCGTCCGTGAGCCAAATTTTCACTCGCTTGTAAAAGGGTTTTGTGAATCATGCTCGAGCGGCCAGTTAGACGTTTCCTGCTAGCACCGTTGCAGCCGGCGCTAATTAGTTGCCAAGCTAGCGCACCGCCGGCAGATGATACAGAGTGGCGGCTAGAGATTGCCTGACTCGTTATTCCTTTTTTTCTTTCCTTCCTTCCTTCCTTCCTTCCTTCCTTCCTTCCTTCCGTCCCTCCCGTCCGCATCACGTCTTTAACAAGGGCGCTAACGTTAGCGCACGGTGGGCTGGTCTCTGCTCGAGACTCGCAAAGTGATCACGCTAAAGTCCCGCGGAACAATCGTCAACGGGTGGGGGCTGACCTTTTCTACCTATGGGTTAGTGTGAGTGCAATGCATGATGGGATATATAGCAAGCGGCCCGACCGGCTGTACGCTACTTTTAGCGATGCATCGGATCGCTAAAAGTAGCGGCACCAGTCGCAGCAATCGGACTCCTGAGTAAACGCGAGGCATCAGTACTGTGAATGAATGGGGGGGGGGACCCAGGAGCACTAAAAGTGCCTCCCCTCCACCCCCATGTACTATTTAGTAAAACTTTTTCATTAGAAGAAAAAAAAGCCATTTAACCTAATCAATAACATATATCGGTGCGAGCACGGCTTCGTCTCATTCTGAACACCTCTGCGCTGTTTGCTGGAGTTGCAATTAAAAATGTTGTTCACACACACACACACACACACACACACACACGGCTCATACTTTGCCTCATTAACTCTGACAATTACACTGAATGTTAAATCTAATAGAGTTTTTGCGATCGTTGCTGTGCATGTAAATTAGCCGGTTGCTAATGGGGGGGGGGGGCAAAATATTACAAAATCAGCCAGCGTACCACACAAAATGCACAATGCTTTGTGTGCTCCGGAGGTGGGAGGTGACAAAGTGCAAATGCTTTGTTTACTTCACATAAGTTTACTTTTTACTCCCTGCATTTACAATACGCAAATATCTGTACTTTGTACTCCTTAGGCTGGGAAAACACGCCGGTTACTTTTGTGTTAAAAATAGTTGGAAAAAAAAAAGACAGAGCAGCAGCAGATGGACGGTGTGATGGATGGATGGAGCTCCACCTCATAGGAGAAGAAAAAATAGATATCATGGGATGTGTAGAAAACATGTTGCGTTAATGTGACGATGCACAAAAGCAAAGTTAGAACAACATCGGTGTCGTTGAAGCCCCTCGGTCTTTGGCTCTTTATTGACATGACTCTGAAAACACTGGAAAAATGGATGAAATACAGCTGTTTTATGACTCACTTACTGTTAAAATCGTTGCGTTAAGTCAAGCCGTTGAAAGTGGAATGTTGAAAGTTGAAAGTTACAAAACTTTTTTTGCATTCTCTACCTTAACGTAAAAAAAAAAAAACTTGCGAAAAAAATGCCCAAAAAAATACATGGAGAGGATGTGTGAAAAGTGTTGGTACACCAATTAACAGCCACGACACCTGGAGAAAGTGTTTCTCCAGGTATTGTGTGTGTGTGTGTGTGTGTCTGTGTGTGTGTGTGTGTGTGTGTGTGTGAGAGAGAGAGAGAGAGAGAGAAAATCCATAGCAATGCAGTTAATTAACACAAAACTCTCTTCTCGACTCAGAGCGTAGCCAGTCACGATTGATCCCCCCTCCAAAGAAAAGTGTAATGAGAGTAAAAGAGAGAAAAAAAAAATAATAAATTAAATTAAAATATAGAAGTAAAAAAAAAATTATGATAAAGATTTGAGACAACATTCCCTTCTGGTTTGTACGGCAGTGGGCAGAATCGTCTCTCTGTGATGTCATGAAGGGCACAGGTGGTCTTGGCTCCGTCACCCCTCGGACCGCCTCACTTGATTTTCCCCAAAAATTAAAAAAAAAAAAAAATGAAAATGGCTGAATAAGTGAGTTCCCGCCCCCCCCCCCCCCACACACACACACACACACACACACACACACACATGACCCGGGGCTGATTGATCTGTCCAATCGGGGCTCACATAGCAGCCAGTGCTTGGTGTACTGGCTGAATAAGTGTTGGGACAAGGCGACTCTGGACAATGGCCCCTCTAATAGCACCAGTTTGTCTCCGTTAAGAGAGTCTCACACTCGCACACACACACACACACACACACACACACACACACACACACACACAGTTAGCGGCAGCAGCAGTACCCTCTGCTGCTGCCGCTGCTCCGACTCCATCAGCGGGACAATCTGGGCCGTAATCTGGCGGTCGGCGGCGACCGGCGCCTCAAATTGGATCAGAGTTTCTCAGCATTGCGACTCCATCATAAAAACCCGTCGGCTGCTTCCTGCGGGGCCAGCGGGCCATCTCATCGCCCGCATTTAATGTAAAAGAGGCAAAATAAATGAAATTAAAATCAAAGATTTGCCAGCAAAAGCACAAACGCAACCCTGCGGCCTCGACGAGACTAGCGGGTGAGAAGCCAACGCGTTAGCATTGGCACGTTCGCACTGCTGATTGTGGGTTAGCTCAATGCTACATCGGCTCCCTCCTCCCACCGTGCGCCCAATTGGTCTGTTGTCCATCGTCTGACCAGCGACAGTGCATTTCAGACTGAGGCTTTTTTCCGAGACGGAGCGGACCACGATGCTATGCTAACACCGTTGCCGCGCGACACGCTAATGTAACGCTCTACTGTGCTAAGCAACCCCCCCCGCCCCCTACGCGATGCTAAGTTGCCAACACGGTACAATACTAAACAGCAACCACACACTATACTGAACGTGGCCATGCGATGCCGTACAATGCTATTCCGGACAATATTATAACACAGTGTGGACTAAGATGTGCTATGCTATGCTACGCAAGGCAGTATATTGAACTGCTCACTGTGCACGGCAGACAGATACTGAAGACATCAAATATATGAGCAAGATATATGTAATTACGCCGCAAAGTAAAACACGTTAAATAACTCTAAATATGCTTTGTATGAAAGACGGCTGTTTTCAAGAATTTAAATACAAGACGTGTTTGAGTCACTTCACTCTTTTATTGTTTCCTACTGAATTCCACGCGTGTTCATACGCGGTTTTTGACGCCTTCAGTGAGAAACTGCAATTCAAGGGTCATGTTATTCATGTATAGTCGTGTATTCTATACTGTCAACCAAAACGATGTAGACACACATCAGGAAAGGAAAAAAAAACGTTATCCGCGACGGTGGCCAGCTAGCCCGCTAGCAGGGACAAAAGGACAATTCCAACCGTAATCCCGTTAGTGGATTAGCAGCTCCGGGCCGGGCGTTGGCGCCCTGACCCCGCCCCCTGGTTCAGAACTCCTGGATGACTCAATTTTCTCAGGGGTTGGGGGGGTGGGGGAGTTGTAAAGAAATTGTAAAGGCTTCACTCTTCTGGGAGAGCTTAAAGTGTAAGTACACCCAAAAAAAAACACCTTTTTTTTCTGCTGAAAATCAATCTATTAAGTAAAAGAATAATTAAGATCAAGATTTGAGGCAACATTCCCTTCCCGTTTGCATGCCAGGTGGCACAATCGTCTGTCTGTGATGTCACAAAGGGCACCGGCAGTCTCGGCTCGGCGGTCTCGCTTGATTTTCCCCATGAATCAAAAAATGAAAACGACTAAAGCAACACAAGTCACAACTAAACACATCCATCAGCCAATCAGCCGTGTTTCCACCGCGAAACGTCCTGTTAGCGCCGGCTAACGCTCATTCAAGCGTTCCATTTTTTTTGTCCTTAGTGCATTCGACTCATTCATCGCACATATTTTATTTATCTGCTAAATTGTTTCCCACCGGCGGCAAATGAAGTCTCTGCCCCTCCGGCCGCCAATGCGCTAACATAGCCGCTAATAAATACGCAGGCTAAAGAAGAGCATCCTCTAGGGGTGCTCGCGGGGGGGGATAATACAAAAGACGTGCATGATTCATGAGGCTAACGCGCGCTAATATCCGCGCGGAACGTGCATAAATACCGTCCGACCCGATAATCCCGCGCAAACATCGGCGCTGCGTTTCACAGAGAGGCGGCAAAAACAAATACTTTTATTTTCCCTCGCTAGCCGAGCGCTAGCGAAGCGAGCAGCTGATCATAAATGATGCGGGGGGGGGGGGGGCTAAACACGCTGAATGATTCATGAGGACGCGAGTGGAAAACAAGAAGAGCAGGAATCCTCTCTCGTCCCGGACGTCGGTAGGACGAGCGAGGGAAGCGAAACCCCCGCGATGTCTCGTTCTAGTTTGCTTCAAAAACAAACAAACACGCACTCACGTTTATGGCTGCGACTAATGGTTATTTTTGTTTGTCGACTAATCTATCGATTATTCTTTCGTTAAGTCGATGAGTCACGATTGTCTTCTTTATTTTCACCACCTATTTTTTTTTAACTTCTGTTTAACCTAGCTTGCTTAAATCTTCACACCTGTATTATGCTGTTGTACTCTGATGGCATACGTTTTTAAACGTATATATATATATATATATATATGTATATATATATAAATATATATATATATTTATATATATATACATATGTATATATATATATATATATGTATATATATATATATATATATATATATATATATATATATATATATATATATATATATACATATGTGTGTATTGTTGTTAGAAGGAATATCCATATCCAATAGCTCACAAAAGCGCTTATCCCCAAATTACAAACTGGGATGGGGAGGGGGGAGGCGGCAGGGTGGGGGGGGGGGGTTGTCTGGAATCACTAATGAGCCGCGTCTGAAATTGCATAAGCTCGGCGCAGCTGTCGGCTCGGTGCTTATTTGTTGTTGTTTTTTCTCCACAACAATCGCAAAGCAGCTTTCAAGGTTTGAAATGCATCTGCTGTCTCCTCTCCAAATGAATCCAGTTCCCCCCAGGGGGTTTCTTCCCGCCTTTTATCGCACGCCGTACATACATACATACAAACATGCCCCAAAAAAAAATCAGTCAGCTCTCACGCTAAGGCGGCGCTAATGCGGCCTAGCGTGATGAAGCAACAAGATGCTAAAAAGGCATCAAAGAAGGCGCTGACGACGAACGCGGCTCGATGCTGCGTCTCTGGACTTGAGAGGGGAGAGAAGAAGAAGAGCGGCGCTAGCGGAGCTAGCGGGCTAGCGAACTAGACACGAGTGGGAAATGAGTGCTAATGCCTGCGCAAAAAACAAAACAAACAAACATAAACAAGATTTGTCAGCCTGCTACGTCGTTAGCGATCTTTCTTATGTTGGTTTCTTCAACCTGCAGGAAAAATGCATTTATCATTTATAATTACTACTAATGCTACTGCTATTACTGTTATTCTTCTGCCACTGTTACTACAACTGCTACTACTACTGTCACCACTGCTGCTGCTGCTGCTGCTGCTGCTGCTGCTGCTGCTGCTGCGGTGTGCTGGCTCTAGGCCTCCCAGGGAGGTCCACGGCACGGTCAAAACCAGCCGCGGACGGGACATGGCAGCACTGTGGGGGGGGGTCCAGGAAGCGGAGAGAAGGGGGAGTACCCCCTGCAGATAGCCTGTGTCTCACCCTCAGTGACTCCACAGGGGGGTTGGAGAAGGGTTGGGAGGGTGCTGCAGGGGGGTCCTGGGCATTGCGCGGGGGGAGGCTGAACCGGCGGTCCCACTTTGAAGGTTGTGGACGTGGTTTCATCCGCTGGCCGCGTTCCATTCCTCAGCAGGGCAGTTGTTAGCCCCCCCCCCTGGCTCTGCCTCCCCCCTTTGTTCTCCAGTCAACAGCGAGCAAATCCATCGTCCCCCCCGACCAGCATTCTGCCAATTTAAGTGGAAAGAAAAAAGTTTAAAAGGCGCTAAGGCTCTACCTCGCTAGTCAACCTAATCGGGGGATGACAGAGAGGTAGCTTGACTAGCTCAGTTAGTGGCTAGCTTGTTCTTGACTTGCTACCCAGAGGGGAGACAACTTTGGACGATCTCACCAAGAGGTGTCAAGGCGGCTAGCTAGCTTAGTTATCAGCTCAGTTAACGACTTGAGACGAGCACAATGGGAGGAGTTGAGGTGGCTCGGCTAGTTCGGTTAGCGGCTAGCTCGTTTAGTGGCTAGCTCTATTTTTTCCCCATATTAATAGTATCATTAGTTATTAATTATAATTATTGATTTTGCACTCTAACTTCCTGTTCATTCATAAACATGCATTGAAAGAATCAACCTTTGTCTGGTAGCGCTGCTCTGCGTGTCTCCAATTGCTGCCCTGGTAAGGAACAAATAAAGTTTTTGGAGGATTGAATTGACCCTCCACACCTGCCCCCACCGCTCACGCTAGTAGCCTCAACGCTAGCAGTTTTGCCTCCCAAAGTGCCTTTCTTGCTCACTGCTGTGTCGCCATCACTTAGGCAGACACACACACACACACACACACACACACACACACACAAACCCTTCACACTCTGTTTCACTTTGCTGGAGCTGAAAAAAGAGAGAGAGAGAGAGAGAGAGAGAGAGAGAGAGAGAGAGAGAGTGGTGAGCTGAAATCATAAATGCGGGCTTTCACTTTGAGAGGCGACAGTGATAAACGTTTTTATTTATTTACTCGCGTTTTTCCTTTTTTTGGTGACTCCGCGAATCGAGCGAGAGAGAGTGAGAGAGAGAGAGAGAGAGAGAGAGAGTGAGAGAGAGAGCTCTTGACCCCCGGATGAGAGGAGGAAGAAACAGACAGGAAGGAAGGAAGGAAGGAAGGAAGGAAGGAAGGAAGGTAGGAAGGAAGGTAGGAAGGTAGGAAGGTAGGTAGGAAGGTAGGAAGGAAGGTAGGAAGGTAGGAAGGAAGGAAGGAAGGTAGGAAGGTAGGGAGGAAGGTAGGAAGGGAGGAAGGAAGGAAGGAAGGTAGGAGGGTAGGAAGGAAGGAAGGAAGGTAGGAAGGTAGGTAGGAAGGAAGGAAGGAAGGGAGGAAGGTAGGAAGGAAGGAAGGAAGGTAGGAGGGTAGGAAGGAAGGAAGGAAGGTAGGAAGGAAGGTAGGAAGGAAGGAAGGAAGGTAGGAAGGAAGGGAGGAAGGCAGGAAGGAAGGAAGGAAGGGAGGAAGGAAGGGAGGAAGGCAGGAAGGCAGGAAGGAAGGAAGGAAGGGAGGAAGAGAAGCTCCCGGCTCTCACCTGGAGTTTTATTTCAACGACATTCTTCTTTATCTTCTGCCATCCAGGGCCAATCAGAAGCTGCGTTTCCATTACAGTTTTTTCAAAGTAAGAGCGATATTTACCAAGTCCAATTGCGATTTGCAGTTGTTTTCATTGAATGTTGTAGCGCACAAGCAGCGATTCTGGTAAAATCTCGTTGCTTTTGTTTTGTTTACGTTTGTTTGCCGTCAAGAATGTTTTTTTTTTTTTATATTTCATCTCTGATGACTTGTAAAAAAAATATTCCGTCTCCTCCTCCGTCAAAAGTCGCCACTTTCACTGGAAGTGAACTGGTCGCCTGACTCTGTACGTCACATCCACTGAAGTGTAAATGCGTAAAAAAAAAATAAATAAAAGTGTTTCCATGCCACTTTTGCAGTGTACTGTGGTGGCTTTAAAGGAGGATATGCGTGGTGTGAGTAGAGAGTAGCTGACCAACAGCAGAGAAACTGACCGTCGATGGCGACACCTGCAGCTGCTGGCAAAGTGACCACAAGATCAGAACACCCAGGGCAGGGCAGAGGTTGCAAGACCAGCTGGAGATCTGTTGGTATGGCCCAGTGCATGGTCTCCAATGGGCCACATGACGGAACTGCATCATGTCGGGCCATGGTTTGTTGACCAGGGGGGGGGGGTTCTGGTTGGAAATATAGCGCTAAAGTCCCGGCAATTTTTTTCGTTGACGGGGGGGGGGACGCGCTATTGCTGTTGCGCTACGCTAACGTGTCGGCAAAGTTACGTGGCGGGGGGGATTATGACTGCCTTCACGCGGGCCGGACAGAGACACGCAGTGGGCCGGATGTGGCCCGCGGGCCGTAGTTTGGGGACCCCTGCTGTATGCATGTAGGCGTATGCAGTCTACATAATCACCTGGGAGGGGCGGGGAGGGGGTGCAGTAAAGAGTCTATGATTGAGGTGTGAGCTAGCGTCGGTAGGGGGCGCCCTAGGTTGAGTGCAGCTACTCGCATTTCAGTACTCACCGATAGCGAGTACTTAATAAGGTCACATTACACATTACAGAACATGTGTGTGAAAACTCTGGCCCGCGGGCCAAATTTGGCCCACAGCGTCATTATATTTGGCCCACGAGCCAATACAAAATCGCTGCCAGAGCTTGTAGCCTGCACATGTAGCGCTAATGATAAAGGCTATCATTATGACTTCAGTGGTTTATTGTTGTTATTTTAGTTTTATTTTTTAAATGTGCTCGCGTTTTACGAGTACTTCACCCCGTTATATTGGTTCATCTCTCTTTTTCTCCAGAAGGGTTCGGTGGCTGGGGCTGGGGGGGAGGGGGCTGGGGTTTGGGGAGGGGGGGGGGGGGGGGGGGGGCTTGGGGGTCCGCAGGGTATCGGTGTGTTTACAAAGATGCTGCATCTTAATGAGGTCCGCTGTGGCCCCGCACTTTTTATTTACCTCTGCTGCCATGAGACGCGACTCCCGTCGAGCTCAGAAGAAGTTCCTAACGCGGTGGCGGCTCTTGGAGTTAGCAAACGTTAACATTTTTTTATTTATTTACTTTGAAAAAAATGTTTTGCTGTGAATCTTTTTTAGGACTCAGATAGCAGACGCTCTTAAATTCTACTCGATAAGTGCTGCCGCTAACAGGTAGCTCTTGCAGCAAGAGGACGAGTACGGTGGGAGGAGTCAATATACAGCAAAAAGATCAGGCTAACGCTACTAACAGATAGCTTTACAACAACATTCATTGGAAAGGCCCTGTGTAGCATTGCTAAAAGATAGTTTTGTCGCATCAGTGAGCATTGCCAACAGATAGCTTTCCAAAGGGAAGCACACAGTGGAGCAGTCAGGTAACGACAACAAGCTAATTTGCAATGCAACACGATGTCCGCAGGATTGTTAAACTCGCTGAAATCGCTTCAACTTTTCACCGCTTGGCTCTTCTCGAACCCGAGGAGTGGATGCAAAATAGTGTGAGGAAGTCGATGGTGACTCACGTTCTTCATCTGAGTTTGGGCTTTGCCAACTCAGCAGCTGCAGTTTGATCTCCGTCAGCCTTTTTTTTTAAAGAATCTTTGCAGTCTTTGCAGACAGAGACGCCATTAAGCTAATCCAGCTTAGCCAAGATAAAAGAGCGCAGAACAAGGGTTTTTTTTGGGGGGCTTTTTTCCCCGAGATCGGGCGGCGTACCAGTTGAGTTGTTGTTGGGGTGAAAAAAGCAGGGTGTAGAATCTAGAACCGCCCCAGAACCGCCCACACCAGGGGTGGGCAAACTCTTTAACTGCTGGGCCACAAAACAGAGGGGGCCGGAGAAGCAGCAGATGGATGGAGTGTTTTGGTGACCCACGGAGGAAAAGAATCTATCATGGAATACAGTGTAGAAAACATGCTGCTTTAATGCCAAGTAAAGCAACATGTTTGAACCAAAGCAAAGTTGCAACAGAATCAGTGGCACGTGAAAAAATGCATGAAATCGAGCCATTTTAGGACTCACTGACGGTTAATATCACTTCTTCAAGTGTCGGCGGGCTGGATTAAAAAGATAGTTTTTAGTTCAGCACTTATCGAGTAGAATTTAAGAGCGTCTGCTATCTGAGTCCTAAAAAAGATTCACAGCAAAACATTTTTTTCAAAGTAAATAAATAAAAAAATGTTAACGTTTGCTAACTCCAAGAGCCGCCACCGCGTTAGGAACTTCTTCTGAGCTCGACGGGAGTCGAGTAGTTATTTTTACTTCATATATATACATATATATATATACATATATATATGTATATACATATACACATATATATATATATACACATATATGTATGTATATATATATATATATATATATATATATATATATACATGAAGTAAAAATAACTTCAAAACAAAGAAAAAAAAAAAGAGAAACGGAAGCTGCTAATGAAGCAGAAGGCAGACTTAGGGAGGGGGGGGGTGAGCCCCAGGGGTCTTTATATATTTACCTATCTGTTATATCGCCCCCCCCCCACACACACACACACACACACCTGCTCCACCGTGTATCTGTCAGCGGCCGCCCCGCAGTCGCAGCCTTGACAGCTTTTTATCTCCGCCGCCTGTCACCTCGACACAAGGCGTCGCCCGCTCGGCTGACTCATCCCCCCCCCCCCCCAAACACACACACACACACACACACACACATTCCACCCCCAGCTTCCTCCCGTCTCCCCTCCGCCCGCTCCCTCAGCCTCGAAAAGGAGCCTGCGGAAGCCCCAGCGTCGCAGCAGAACATGTATACGAGACAACACATCTTTGAGACGGCCGCTGTGCAGCGCTGCCTGGACCCTGGACGGACACGGCAGCAGAACATCCAACAATCCTTCCTTTTCCTGCAACCTCCTGGCTGCAGATTCTTTGCTGATGACACAAGTCAGTCAGTCAGTCAGTCAGTGAGTCTTCATGGTGACGTTTGGTTGTCGGACGTTGTTGTCCTGTTTCCCTGCGGTGTTGCAATTCAGCGAAAACCCTCATCGTTGACTTTCGTCACTGTGAAAACCTCAACACCGCGGGGGTGCGGTGGCTTCTTCGCACCAGGACACCGGAGGTTCCTTTTGTTCTCACCACCGGCTCGCACCTTTTCGTGGAGATTCGTTGTGTCGGCTGTACGAGTCTTCCTCCTCAACGCGGGCGACGTTTGTCCCACCTGCCGCCAGATTGGCTCTTCTGCATCACGCGGTGCGTCCTTGCGTCGCCATTTGCCGAGTGAGAAAGCAGGAACGCCTGTTTTTATTTCCGCGCAGAATAAAAAAAAAACCCCGCGCCACCAGAATCGGCGGCGTTGAGAAATGTGAACGAGATCGTGAGTCTTTAAGTACGATTTAATCGCGCGGCAGCGTCTGCACCGCCGAGGTCCGAACCGAGCGACCGACCAAAGTGGTCCGACTCTCTTGTTGTTCTGGTCCGGAGTTCCCCGACTGATCCTTGAGCGGACCGGCAGGGTCCAGAAAACATCTCCGGTTTGTCGGGACTCCTCGGATTCTCCAGCCCCTCCAGCGCAGCAGACTTGCGTCTCTTCTCCCTTTCCCACCGCCCACCAGCAGCCGTGGACAAACAGCCCTCGCACTCAAGAGTAATACGACAGCCCCCCCGCCCCCCCCAGGCTCCCCACCCACCGCCACCGCCACCGCCACCAACTCCGACCCTTCATTGAGCACAATGCCGGCTAAATTGAATATTGATTGCAGTTATTCAAGCTCGCTGGCGCCGTATGAAGTAGCACTCCAGAGACAAAGAACGCCTGTACCTGCTGATTTCCTTCAGCCGCTCTGTAGCCGCTCCGCAGCCGCAGCCGCAGCCGCAGCCGCAGCCGCAGCCGCCCCCCCATCCGCAACCCCTGAGTAGTCTCTGCGCTCTGCGATGAAATGCGACGGTGATGTCAACGGAGTGGGGGCGAAAAAGCCGCTCGCGTTGCGGCCACCTCCCCAAGTAGAGGAGCTGAGGTAATTTCTCTGGTAGAATCTGTCGTACCTGGCAGGAAACACGGCCGGGCGGGAAGTCAAGGGAGCGCATTATGGAGAGGGGATGACGACGCGCATTTGGAGGGTTTTTCCCAAAGCGAGGCCACTGCGGACGCTAACGAAACGATCGGCGATGTTTTTTGTGGGGGCCTCATTTTCATGAGAATCCCTCCATTTCCCCCTGCCTCCCATTTCACTCCTTAGTGGCGCAAAACAACTGCATGGATGGCGCGCCACGTTTTCCATCAGAACTAAATAGCGGCAGACGGTCGAAGAAAGGCGAGCTGGGCCCAAGTGCATCGTGGGTAACGCTCAGGGTCCGAGTATCGCTGGAAAGGACTTTGGCTTTTTTTGCTAACTTTTTTTTTCGCGTAATTGCCGCAAACGTCGGAAAAAACGGAGCTCCGGGTGCGCTGGCTGACGTTTGTGTTGATTTTGAAGAGGCCTTCGGAATAAAGAACAACGGGTGAGGAGGGGGTGTGCGCTGTGTGGAGAGCTCAGCCCGCTAACGACGCTCCCGTTCAGCCGACTCCGCTCGTCACTTTCAGAGAGCGGTCGCGTTCGCCTGGAGAGGTGAAGGAGCTCAGTCAGCCTTGCTGGACGGCGTCGGGGGGGTGTTTTCCATCCGGTACCACCGGTGTTATCCCTCCATCGTGGTCTGCCTGGATGCCACTGTCACCTCTACCCCCCCCCACACTCCTCACCCCCCCGAAGTACCGCTCCATCTCCCTCGTCCACCTGGACAACTTTTTTTTCACAGCTCTTCGGCCGTCTCATTTTATGCACTCTATATTGAGAGCCATAAAACATCCTCTTGCTTCCCCAAAGCCGGATTCACTCGGTGCTAAAAATTAGTCCCCAAATGCGTCTATCGCTGCTGTGAAGGGTACTCGGAGCAGAGGACGTTCTCTCTCTCGCACGCCTCGGGTTCCTCCTTTGAGTGTCGCTCAGATGTCACGGCCGACCGGAGCGTCGCTGCCGATCAGCGTTGTACGCGTTTAGCGGCGCAGCGTCGCCCCCTTGGCAACCGAGGACCTCCGGGAGATCGCAGATTCATATTGTTGGCTGTACAAGCCAACAATATTGCCATTTGCCGAGTGAGAAAGTCGGAGCACCTGTGCTTTTTTTGTTCTTTTGCTGTCAAACCGCTTTATTGTTATATGCCAAATACTACGAGGAACGACGTGTTCCAATGTCCAACATCGTGGTGTTTGAGATATCGCGATATTTCGTCACGTCGCAATATCAACACAGACGCGTTAGCAATTTCACGTTTTTCAAGATTTGCAACTTTGCCATCAAACTGCCTTATTATTATTATTAAAAAAAACAAAACAAACATCAAATGTTGACTTCAGGCAATATATATATATATATATATATATATATATTATATGTATATACATATATATATATTTATATGTATATATATATATATATATATATATATATATATATATATACATATATATATATATATATACATATGTTTGATATTCGGGATATTCAATATGGCCCCCAGTCCAGATTTAGGAAGTCAGTTCCTCTTTGGGTCGAGTAGCTGATGCTAAGATGCTCACTGTCTGGGGAGGCGGGGGGGCAGTGCAACAAGTGTGCGCGGTCGCACAAAAAAAAAGAAAAGCACAAAATATATATTGCAGCACTTTTGGCGTTGCCATTATCGCACAAGTATCGGTATGCTGTTTGGTCTTGGGGTAGTCGCCCCCCCCCCCCCCACTCTGCTGTAATACATCAGTGTTAATGTATAAATTGGAATACAATGCGTTTGAACTTAACAAGCCTTTACAGTTAAGTTTACAATGTGACTACGATTAGCATCTCAATGCAACGGACTCGATGGCGGCGCTCTGCTCTTCTCCTTCGTTGCTGCGGGACAATATGCTGCCCGCACGTTTCACGGGCGGCCAAATAAATTAGCCTCCCCGCCCGCCGGCTTGCTCGCGACACTTTGAGATTCCTTTGTATTTTTTTTTATCGTCCCCGGGGGAGCCAGTTTTCTCTCTGTGCGTGTTCACTTCAAGCTGCCCTTTCCAAGCAACTTATCCCTTTGAATTGACGAGGCGACATTTGAACCTCAGGCCCCCTTTCACGCTCCGTGTCGTAACCCAGGAAACTGAGAAATCGCGTTTAAAAAAAAAAACAACATTTTTTTTCCCCCCGTTACATATTTACGCCATGCCCGGTTTAAAGGCGTCAGATCACGACGAGTGAATCGCGAGTAAATACTTTGCCTTGCGTGCGCTATTTCTTCATTTCAGGCCCCTCGTTCTCAATTCTCAAGCCTCGGTTTGGAGAGAGACTGAAAACAAATAAATCTCATAAACAAACGTCGGCTTTGGAAATGCTTCAATTAAACAGGCGGCCGCCGTCTTCGTCCCCCCCCCCCCCCGAGGTCGGCGTCCCCGAGACAGCGGAATCGTTTTGCCGTGCGACAGGAACGAAACGGTATCGCTTGGCACTTCCTCCGTCGAGCCCCCGGAGTTTGTTTAACCCTGGAGAGAGAGAGAGAGAGAGAGAGCGAGCGAGTGAGCGAGAGAGAGAGAGAGAGAGAGAGACAGAGACAGAGAGAGAACAAAACCAGTTGGACGTCCACGGGCTGTTTTTTCGAGGCGTTTTATTTATTTATTTATTTTTGGAACAAATTGCTGATCTTGCGAGCACTTTGCCGAACACGGACTTTGAAGTGCGGAACTTCTCTTATCGAGTTTTGCCAGCTTGTTTTTTTTTTTTTTTGCCGTCGTTGGGGTCTTGCATTTAAAAAGGTTCCTTCAGATTCCCTCTCGTTCACGCCGATCCGAGCCCGGCTACAAAACCGACGTTGCGATTGCGACTCAAGTCGAGAGCACTCGCTCCACAACAAAGTCAGACCGGGGGAGAGGGGGGGGGTAACTGGGAGTGGGCGTGTCACGAGTCCTTCTCTCTCTGGATTGGGAGCGGAGATGATTCGGGATGGTCGCTCTTCATTTTGCTCTGGCGAGGAAACATGAAAGCGACGGAGAGATGGCGAGATGTAATTAGGGGGGGGGGTGGTGGTGGTGGGGAGGTTTGACTGAATCACTATCACGGGGCTTTATCGGAGAGGCAGCCGTTCACGCCTGTCAGCCCCCCCTCCCCCACCGCCACACACACACCCACGGTCACCCACTCCAGAAGAAGAAGAGGGAGTCGGCCTCACTTTGCGATTTTCTATGCCAGACAGGCAGAAGTTTGAGGTTGCGGTTGCAAAGTTTTGACTTTTTTTTTTTTTTTTTTTTTTTTTTTAACCCGTCAAAACTCCTTCATCGTTTAAAAAAAACAATAAATGTGTGGAGAAAAACAGCTGTCGTCAAAAAATAACATATTATATGTAGCTCGTTACCTTTGCATTCAAAAGTGTTTAAAAGATAGAAATTCTGTGGAAGATTACTCAATATTATTTTTTATAGTTGCTTGGAGTGGAGCTGTTGGAACTACACTCTTGTGCGTTTCATAATAAAGGTGGAGCATATTTTAGAGTTCCTTGGCCTCGGGGTCACCGTTCAGTACATTTTCAGGACAGAGGGAAATGAAAAATTAAAATGACCGAGATGTTCATGCAAGACCTCTGGTCTTTTTTCATTTCTGCGACTTCATCAACATTTCATCAATGGCAAAAATAATAATAATACGTTTTTACATTCTAAGTACATTTCAGAACCTTTACTTTTCCTTTTTCACTTGACGGAAAAAAAATTGAACCTGAATTTGACTTTTACCAGAGTATTTTTAAAAAGAAAAAAGTATCTGTACTTTTACTTTGACTTACACACAGAATGTGAATACTTGTGACACCTGGCGCAGCGCAAACCTCGACCTTGAGCCCAACGCTGTATTGTGTTATCGTTGACCGTCGACTAATTAGCCTGTTGTCAGCGGATCGTTAGCCTCATCTGCGTCAGACTGTCGAGGAGCCATCTTGTGTGCGTGCATGCGTGCATGCGTGCGCGCGCGCGTGTGTGTGTGTGTGTGTGTATGTGTATGTGTACGTGTGTGTGAGTTTTTTTTTTAGGGTCTCCAAGTGTAATGAAGCAAAGATAAGAGGGATGTGATGTGACAGATCCATTAAAAAAAGAAAGAAAAAAAAACTCATGCAGATGTAGGGAAAAAAATGATGAATTTTTAAACACAGTGGATCTGGGACGACGTCGACTGCTGCTGCTTTTTTTTTTTTTTTTTTAGTTATCAGCCCTGAATCATCAAAAAGCAGCAAAATTTAGCCAGAAAGCACCACGGTATGGGGTGATGGGGGGGATTCCGCTAACTACAGCAGCCTGTAGCGCTCTCTATTACCGTACCCCCCCCATCTGCACCCCCTTTATTCCCAGGCTTTGGCCTGTCAGCGGGCCGAGGGCGGGGAGCTGAGCGGCGCCTCCTTGCAGCATCAAAGGGGAAGAGTGTCGCCATCTGTCCTCCTCTTGCGCAGCGCGAGAGGTTGCAAGTTGGATGACGAGAGCCACGGCGTGACGAGGGACGAGGGAAGAGGGACGAGGGAAGAGGGAAGAGGGATGCAGTTCCTTTGTTTATTGCCTTCGTCGTCACTGTTTTTGCAAAGAGCGTTCCCAACTTCCCTTTCCAGGTGGCAGCTGAAAAAAACTGGACTGAGGGGGTTGCGAAATACAGGAGAGTCCAGGGCGTATATATATATATATATATATATATATATATATATATATATATATATACATATACAACTCCCTCTACTTCTCCACTCTCTTTCACATCGTCCATCCTGACTCTCTGTTTGTTTGTGACACCCTCTTCTTGTGTTTCTTTGAGACACTTCCTGTCCAATTGACGCGGATCGCTCGCGGATCGCGCAAAAAATAGACCAGACGCATAAAGAATCGCTGTATGGTGACACCACTGGTTAACACGCGGCCCCGAATGGAAGCGGCCTTTGCTTCGCGGCGTTTCCGCACCCGGGTGTGAACCAGAGGGGCTGCTGTTGTTTTGCCAACTCGGTTTCTTTCTCTTCGGAAACACAACAACACGCTGCTTATTGCGCAATACGTACGGCAGCCCAGAAGGCACATACACATTAGGGGGGGGGGGGAGAAAATGTATTTTTTGAAAATGAGAATCGATACTGAATCGAAAACGTGACAATCGCGATTTGAATTATATATGTATATATATGTATATCTCAAATGGCCTAATATTATTTTTTTCAAAAACATTATTCCCATATTTCGCCTCCTTGGCTAAGGCTTAGCACTCATTATTGTTTTGGCTCTACGGAATGAAAGAAAGAAATACGTGGACGTATGAAGGACAGAGGGATGAAGGACAAAGCTTTAGCTAACAGAGAAGCTAGTGGTAAAAAAACACGCTAGCGCTGCATTGTTAGCCGTCGTTAGCTGTCGTAGCGGCGCTCGTCACGCACATTCCTAAGGCAGCTGTGTTTTGTTTCAATCTTTATTGTTTGTTTTCGACTTCTCGCGTAGCACGACAGCTGCGACTTGAACTCAATGAAACGACAACCGCGGTTGGAAATTGTGGCCGACTTTCAATCATCCCACGTGGAGAAAAACAGCTGTTGTATTTCCCCTCAGTCGCTGTTCCCCCTTTATGCTGTTAACACACCGCAGTAACATTTCATTGTAGGCACTGGGCAGCGTTTATTTGCCTTTATTCTTTAATGTACTGGTTGCTTTGCTGTCACAGTCAGAGAGTCCGCACAAATAACAGTGAAAAAAAAACAAACTGGTGGAGTCAGGACCCACAATTTTTTTTCCCCCCATCAAGTCGCGACCCAAATTTATTCACCACTAGAATAAAAATGCCAGCCCAACTTTCTAGCATGTCTGGGAAATAAATGATTGGAAATTATAGAACTGAATTGTGTGTCCTGCAAATTAAATACCCAATATTTTCTCTTACATATGTATATATACATATATTAAGGATGTACCAATACCAAACACGCGCGGATACCTTTATACCGATACCAGCTGTATGTGAGAGTTTTTTAAAAACTTGTTCAAAATCATGCTGCAGAATGTTGTTCGAGTAACAGAACATCCATGGAAAAAAAATATAAAAATCAAAATAATTCTATAATGTGTACTGGCTTTATTAAGTACTCCATATTGGCGAGTACCAAAATGCAAGTGTACTCTGCAGGTATCGGTGCATCCTTGATATGTGTATTTTAAAATCCCTTCTTTTTTTTTTAAAAGCCCATGAAGTCACGACCCAATCGAAACAGTGCAGTGACCCAAAAGTGGGTCGCGACCTGGCAGTTGAGAAACACTGCTTTCGATCCATCAAAATGCAACTATTTATTGCGCTTTTAAGTCTTTTTTTTTTTCTTTTCAATTTCGTCACCCAAACGCAACATTTTTCAGCCTTGTGGTTAATTTGAAATTAAGAATAAAAAAAAAAAAAGAATTAAGAATTTTTAAAGCTGCTCATTCGGAGCAAAGAGAAGAATTGAAAAGAAAAAAAAACATACATACATATGTCTTAAATATCTAAATAATTGTAAAAAAGAATAAGTATTAGCTTATTAGCAAATTAGCATTTGTGAATTTGTTCAAAAGTGAGAACGAGTGAGACATTTTCAAATGGGAAGTTTTTTTCCAGCTGGAGGAGATTTTCACAGGTCGGACCTTCCGGAGGAGTCAGAGGGGCGTGATGAGTTCATGGAGCGTAGGAAACAAATCCAGGCGCCTTTTATCTTCCCTCTTTAGAACAACAGCAGCAAGCAAACAGCAGCTGAGTTGTCCTGTTATTTCATCTTCTTTTTTTTTTTACATTTTTTCTTTCGCTCTCATCGTTTCCACTGTAACGAGAGGAGACGGCTGCGGTGCTGATTTGATTTCCCCGACGCTCTGGTCTAGTGTTTGTATTTTTTTTCTCTCTTTCTTCCTCTTGATGCGCAGGGTTTTCTGACAAGCAGCGCCGCAGCAGCAGCGTCCTTCACTTCCTGCACGATGGTGTGATTGAAAGAAGAAGGAGCTGCTTTGGTCTTTAGCAGCCCTTGCTGTTGGCTTTCTTCCTCTCCTCTGCTTGTTTTTAATTGCAACGCTAAGCCACGATCAGGTTGTCAGTCCTACTTCTTCTTCTTCTTCTTCTTCTTCTTCTTCTTCTTCTTCCGTTCTCTCTTTCCCAGAAACCACCTGGCCCCACCACTACGTTTGACCCCCTCATCAGCATTTGATGCTAACTCTGTTAGCACCGCTGTCCCCGTTCCGTCCATTAGAGCTCCTACTTCTTCTTTGTTCATTATTATATTTTTTTTAGTTCATTTAATTCTTTGTTTTAATCATTTATTTATGTTAGGAAAGGTGCATAAGTTTTTAGCCTGTCTTTTGTAAATAAATGTGATTGTAAAAATCAAAAAAAAAAAAAAAAAAAATCTTCTTCTTCTTCTTCTTCTTCTTCTTCTTCTTCTTCTTCTTCTTCTTCTTGTCTCTCTTTCCCAGCTGATTGCCCGTGGAATCGCTGGCAAACGACCTTTCTTTCTCCTGTTAAATATTCTCCTGCTTATTGGAATCTGACTGGTCTTCAGATTAATTTCAAAGCTGTTTTTTGTTTTGTTTTTGTTTTCTTATCTAAAACCGGCCAATCACAGTCTTTCGGGGTTTCTTCCCATCCCGACTGTAATCCCTGAAAACAAAAAAAAACGCCAAGAAACAAGAGACGATGCTATGAGGTGGAGTCGCTAATCTGCACTGGGATTCTACTAGAGTCCCGCCATTCCCCCCCCCCACCACCACCTCCCACCCTGGCGGAGCAGCAGTCTGAAGTCTGATGTGTTATTTGTCTGCCTGATTCTCACATCCTTTCATAAACCCACACGTTTACTCCGCCGCCACCATCGCTGCTGCTGCTGCTGCTGCTGCTGCTGCTGCTGCTGCTGTGTCTTGCTTGTGTAAATAAAGCTCTGGTCTCTGTCACCCGCCGCTGTAATTATCTTCCAGCCGGCAGCACAGGTACGGCGGCGGCAGTCGTCTTCAGGGATTGATGTGGGAGATTGACCTCGGAATTGCGCCGAGCGAGGTTCTCGTAAACCGTTGCATCGGCCTCCACAATCTGGACGTCTTGTCGTTGTAGTTGCTGCTGCTGCTGCTGCTGCTGCTGCTGCTCGGTGGGGTCGAGTACCTGGCGGACGTCAGCTTGTGCTTGTGTTGTAGCACTCGAGATTGGTCTTGGTCTCCAGATCAGTTTGAAAGGTCTCGGTCTCAGACTGGGTGAACTCGTCCTCCCCAGAGCCATGCAGGACCTTGAGTTCTTTGACAACCACCGTGAGTGAGACGAGTTTACTTTTAGTATTGCACCCAAACATGAGAGGTTCACGCTTGACATGGCATAATTTTCAGTTAAATAATTTCTAGTTCATATATTTTTTTTAATATTTTGATTTTTTTTATTTTGACAAAAATGGTTCAAAATAACTGGCAGAGCAGCAACATGTTAACGATATCTCACTGATAAGAAATGTTGCTTGAATTCTAAAAAAAAGTTTGGAAAGAAGTTGCGTCATAGCACCGCGCGAAGGCTTGTCCCAATTCCAATTCCCGAGGGTCCTTAGGACACTCAAAATGCGTACTCAGAATGCGCCCTCGTTTTAGCCGGTTCCAAGGATGCACCGCTGCTATCCTTTGCGTACTTGTGTATCCCATGATGCTTTGCGTGCCGCTGCAAAGCATCGTAGGATCCTGGGAAGTCGGCTGAAATTAGGGGCATGTACTGGTAAAGACACGACATATAAATTTAAGTATTGAAATTCCACATAAAATATGCAGTTTTAACATCGGGTTTTTATTTATTTGAATATCGAATGGCATCGTTAGATGGCGAACCAATGGTTAGCTTGATGCTATAAAAGACGGGAGAAGGTTAGAACGCTTCCTTCAGACGGAGGACACTCGGTTTGAAGGGTGCAGACCCTGAATTGAGACACAGCATTGGTCTTGTCTCGATCTCAACACTCTCTAGTCTTGATAATGTCTGCACAAAAAGACACAACAACCAAACAGTGGAATTCAGGTCCAGAATTCAGGCCTGACTCCCCCTCCCGACCCACAGCGGACTCCTACACTTGATCCCCGTAACCATATCTCCTGCCAAGAGTGAGCAGCCCCTTTGATCCTTGACGCCACAGTGACCCAGCCACATGCACACACACACACACACACACACATTGGGGGGAAGAGAGCTACCAAGGCTGAGAGAGGGACCTTGCAGAGTGAGCGTACAGATAGCGAGCAGCACGTCCGCAGATAACGACCATCTCCTGGCAGCCTGAGGAGGCGTGACGGGTTGCTGCCGCAACCACTGCCACCGCCAGTGGCGATAAGGCCGCCACTGTACACAGACACACACCGCCGGCTCCACTCACTGTACAAGTGGCAGCTTCTGAGAGGACGACGACGCAGCGATAGCGTGTGATGAAGGGATGGGGTTTTGGGGGGGGGGGGGTTTCGCAAGCTTCTACTGTAGCACTTTTTCCGACAACCCCCCCCCCCCCCCCTCCCACACACACACACACACACACACACAACAGCTCGGAGTTGCCAGGATCAATTAAAGTCAAATTAATCTGCAATTAATCTGCAATTAATCAGTGGCTTCCTCCACCCTTCGCCTTTCGCCTATTATCTTATCTTTATTTTTGTTTTTCCTCTCACTCCACACTCCACCCCCCTTGCCTTCCACACTCTGGGCGGGGGGGGGCGGGGGGACGGGGGGGACGCAGAGCCGAGCGCAACAACACCTGCTGGCAGCAAGTTTTAATCAGCGGGTTTGACAACCCAAGGAAAGACTCGTAGCAGGTTAACAGAGTGTGCACTTCTTTTTTTTTTTGCACTTGGTAGTCACACTTTTTCTTTGCATTTTTTTTCAAACAGTTGTTGCTTTTCAAATGTTTGTATTTGAGTAAAATGATTTTGTGAACACTTGCAATTTCTGTGCTCTCGCAATTTTTCATTTATATTTTTTGGAGCAAATTTATTAGTTTTCCAAACATCAGCCTTCACCGGCTAGGCCAGTTTTTTGTCAAGTTTGCGTAATGTATGCAGACACACACACACACACACACACACACACACACACACACAGCACACACAACGTTGCCTGACTCATCTCACATTTCAATGAGGGGCCTTAGAGTCGTGCGTGAATTAACAGATAGCTCGGTCGTACGATTTGCATCTGTGAGCCGTTTTGTTGTAAAAACTATATCAACGTTTTCAAGTAGAAGAAATACTTGTTCAGTGTTCAACGGCTTCGACGTCTCTTCATTCAGGTGGCCTAGAACAGGGTGTTCACTTCCTTCCTGCTGCATATCGAGATAATGAACTTGTCTATACTTTCACATGTGGAGGCTCATTAGGGCTCCGACTGACGAGGTGAATGCTGAATTACCAGCAGGCAGAGGGAAAATGACTGCGCTAATGACTCGGCGAACCCCAACCTAGCCCTGAGTTAATGGCTAGCAGGCTACGCTAACATTTCACAGATAACGAGGTCGCGGGTTGCGCCCATACGCGCCTTTGTAGCGTAATGACCTGGGAGGCGTTTTAATTTGGTGGCGGGGGTGGGTGACCGTTTCTGTCACTAAAAGACAGAAACGGAAAAAAAATCCTGCGAGCAAAGGAGTCAAATGATCCTCAAGCGACCCTAAAACAGGTAGCTTAAAGATGAACATAAAGCATAGATATCAAACTCTGGCCCGTGGGCCAAATTTTACCCACGGGTCATTATATTTAACCCGTCAGGCCAAAACAAAATCAGGACTAGTGCTTTGTGAGTCTCTGGATTGTTAATTAAATTTTAAATTAAAGGTTAGCGCTGCCGCCTCACAGCAAGAGGGTCGTGGGTTCGATTCCGGGGGCCCGGACCTGGGACCTTTCTGTGTGGAGTCTGCATGTTCTCCCCGTGTCTGTGTGGGTTCTCTCCGGGTTCTCCGGCTTCCTCCCACACTCCAAAAACATGCATGTGAGGTCAATTGAACACTGTAAATTGTCCGTAGGTGTGCATGTGAGTGTGAATGGTTGTTTGTCTCTATGTGGCCCTGCGATGAACTGGTGACTTGTCCAGGGTGTCACCCTGCCTTCACCCTCAGACAGCTGGGAGGGGCTCCAGCAGACCCCCGTGACCGTGAATAGGAATAAGCGGGTATAGAAGATGAATGAATGAATAATAATGAATGAAGCGGCTGCAGTGTACCGGGGGTTGAGTAGCAAAAGGTTGTAACAATACGTAGGAGGACCCTCTGTGCAAGTAGCCCAGAGGTGGGCAAACTCGTTGACTATCGGGGCCACAATGGGTTCTAAAACTTGACAGAGGACCAGGAGCAGATGAATGGAGTGTTTTTCGGACCCACCTCATAGGAGAGATAAATATATCATGCATATAGAAAATATGTGCTTTAATATCAATTGAAAATGAACAAAAGCAAAGTTACAACAAAATCAGTGTCTTTGCAGCCCCTCAGTATTTAGCTCTTTATTGAAATGACTCTTCAAACACAGAAATAATGGATGAAATACAACTATTTTAAGAATTACTAACAGTAAATATTATTAATTTTGATTAATTATTATTATAGTAATTTTTAAAAATATTTTAATATTTTTAATTTAAATGTAATAGTATAAATGTTTTTTAGTTTGGCCGGCCAGATTAAAAAGCTTCCCGGGCCGTAGTTTGCCCACCCCTGGAGTCGACCATCCGCCTTTTCCCTTTTCCCTTTTCCCTTTCCTCGCCTGGCTTTCCAGAAAAGCAGGACATCAGTCGCGAGAGGCTCCACACAGATTTGCGATTGTGTCAGTGTTTTTCCTCATCGTCACGCCCCGGGAATAAACTAGCGTCGTTTTCAGTCGTCAAATTACTGACACTTAAGAAGAAGTTTCCTTTCATATACACCCCCCCCCCCCACCACCACCACCACCACCACCACCACCAACCCCCATCCCTGCTACCCCTACCCTTCCCCCCTTTGTGAAATTTGAAAATGCATCATTTCCTTTTTTTTTTCTAACTCGAAGCGACGGATCGTTTGCTCGCTGACACTCTTGAAGCGCTCGGATCACTGGCCCAGTTTGTTTGCGGCCCTCAAACATGACACAGTTAATGTCTTCTGCCTCAGAAGTAATGAAAATATTTTTTTTCTTGTGGCCTCCTGCTGTGACATTTTTCCTTTGCGGCGGAGTGCCAAGGCGTTCCTCGCACCCCGCTTCATTCGCGATAGCCTTAGCGACAGAGCGAGGAATCTTTTTTTCCTTGACGGTGGCGTCATTGGGATTGCGGAATTTCAGACTTGCCTCCCATCAGAGTTGAGACCCTGCGTCCCTGCGTGTTCTCTGGTAGAAAATGTTGCCAAAACTTCGCTATCAGTGTGGCACTTTTAGCAACACGTTAGCTCCATCGCTAAAGTCTGTGGAGGGAAACTCCCCCACGTTTGACGCTTTAGAATCTCTCATCTCGAGATTGCGACCGGACCAATCAGAATCCTTTGAGGTTTAGCTCCTATGCTAGCTCGAGCTCTAAATAGCCGTTAGACAGTTAGAGTAGCCTCTAAACAGTTAGGCCTGTTCATGCCACCCATGCCTGGTCCTTGTTCTGGTGGATCAGGATGGCTGCCCCTTCTTAGTATGTAATCATACATATATATATGTGTGTGTGTGTGTGTGTGTGTGTGTGTGTGTGTGTGTGTGTGTGTGTGTGTGTATTTTTTTTTTTTTTTGGGATGTAGGGTGACTGCTCGTGACCTCAAATAAACCAGCAAAGAAGAAGAAGGTGGACGAGGTATTCAACCTTGTGTGCACAGGGCACGGAAGTTCACCAGCAAGCATGGGAGAGGAAGGGAGTAAATTAAGTAATAAAAACCAAAGAGTTTTACTTTATTGTGATGAGTTCATCGATATGAAAACGCACATTTTGTTCCAGCGGACCTGAAAATGTCACGCACACCGCGGCCCACCCAAGTCCTCGCCGCCTTCAAGAGCGACGGAGCGCACGGTGTTGCTCTTTGTTAATCACGCCCCCTCCCTGCCTATAGACACACCAACACACACACACACACACACACACATACTTCCTCCTCCCTGCTCCTTGCTGTACAAAGTCCGGCCTTGAGCGTCTTTCACCTTTCATCGGGGAGAAACTGGGAAGTCACGGCTCTTTCATGGCGGAGGACACCCTTTGAAAAAGAAGAAAAAAAGAAGGAAAAAGCTTGGAACATCGGGGGCGGCATCTGCGTTGGTCATTAGCGCCGTTAGTGCCACGCTAACGCAGGAGCCGCCGTGTGTGAGTCGCCCGCAATCGACGCGGGAAAGCAGATTTTCGCAGCTCCTACTTCGTGCTCTCGCGAGGTAGCGCCTTTGTCCTGCGCCCTCGCCCGCCGCAGAGAAGTCCCAGTCCACCGCCCACCCCCTCTCCGCTGCTCTTTGTTCCGGCCGCGGATCTGATTAGCCGGGATGAAAGCTCCGACACAGATCCGGATCGGGTCGTTGGAAAGATGTAGGTGCAGTCGCTCCTTTTTGTTGTTTTTGTGTCCACACGCACCAGCATTGTGTGACCGTAGCCGACCGTCGTATCAGGGACGGGAATCACCGGGTGTGTGGGTGGAGGGGGTGGAGCGGCTGGAGGGAGCGGCGACTTTTGTTGGTGGTTGTTTGTGGAATTTTTCAGGCGAAAGAGAAGCTGGGGATCGATCGTGCAATCCAAAGTACCCGACCCACCGAAATACGCAACCGCCCACCAGCTCCCGACTTCCTGTAGAGGAAGTTCTACATTATCCATATACACAGCTCACTCATTAGTATTCATGGCTTCACAGCTTCTATCATCTAAAGGATTTACCTTTACTGGGAATCGTGATTATCTGAGCAGAATCTTCACAAATGTTTTGCATTTTGCTTTAGTTTGATCCGCCTCAGTGAAGCGGAGTCACACTGTTTTTTTAGCCAGATGCTAACTGTCACTCTTAATATGAACAGAGGTTTGCGAGCGTCTTTGGTGGTTCATGGATTCTGTTGTGTGAAAGATTGACTTTTTAACGGATGTTGTAATTACTTGCGCAGGAAGACGATTAACTTTTGGATATTCAACAGGATCAGAATGGATTGATTGATTGATTGATTGATTGATTGATTGATTGATTTACTTTTTTGATCCCAAATTGGAATATTTCGGTGGTTACTAAGTACATCAAAGTTCCGAAGCACGATCTGAGTCTCCCCCCCCAAATATCGTCACACCCGTCTCCTCCTCCCCATCCTTCCCCACCACCACTCCCCTGGCAAGATACAGCTGCTGCTGCTGCTGCTGCTGCTGCTGCTGCTGCTGCTGCTGTGTCTTTTTTGACAGAGCAAGAAATGACCCGTTAGGGAAGCGGGGAGAGCCGCTTGCGGGAAGCAGCGGTGGCAGACGGCGATCCAGCGGGGGTAAAAGAGAAGGGAAGGAAGGAAGGAAGGAAGGAAGGAAGGAAGGAAGGAAGACAGCGCTCAGGGAAGAATGTGCGGGACAAGACCCAGTTTCTATGGAAACAACCAGGAGCGAAAGTTAGGAGGGGTGGGAACGTAATGGGGAGCAGGGAGGAGGAAAAGAAACATTATATTATATTATATATAAACATTACATATATATATATGTATATACATATATATACACACACATGTTGATGTACATCCAAAAATCAGCACTTCCTGTTGCGTCGGCCACCGCTGCTCGTTCATCAATCATGCGCGCGACACAACATGGCTCAGCAGGGGGCGCTCACCACCGTCACGCCTTTTACTTTCACACTCGCACAACAAACACCCCCCCACCCTAAGCCCCGCCCCACGATCACACCTTCACTCCACTCCTCCGCAAAAAATGCAGCCTCGATTCTACTTCACCTTGAGGCTGCGAGTGAACCAAACAAAAAAAACAGGTGCGTGTCTGTCTGTGTGCGTGTGTGTGTTTGCGTGTGTGTTTCTCCCAGCAGCGGTGGCGCCCGGCTGTCGGGAATAATTAACCGTGGCGTGCGACACGCGTGGCATCGCTGCTCATCCGCGCACACAACAGTCTCAATGAACGCTGTGTTTCTAAAAAGTAGAGAGATTTTATAGGTTTATTACATGTATTTATTTTTTGGTGCTTTCCTTTTCCAGAACGCTACTCCTCCGGCCCAGAGGGCAGCTGGTGCAGCCTGCATGACGCACGGCTGACGACGATAAACACACGCACACGCACACGCACACGCACACGCACACGTGCAAACACACGCTCATCAACAAAAACACATTTGACCATCGAGGCCACGGTTGCTCCATCTGTTGGCGGCGGCGCCAAGGTTTGGCAGCCAGTGCCTCCCATTACCCTCACAGCCGCGCCCCCCCCACTTCCCTGCCGCAGGTCCATGATTGGCCAGATTGTGTGCCGATCAACTTGAGACAGTTTCAGGTTGAAGTATGTTTGTTTTTTTTTTCTTTAGATGGACGGGCCTGACGTTAGGTTCCTGCAACCTCCCCCCCCCCCCCCACCCACCCCCCACCCACCCCCAATCCCACCACCCCTCGCTGTTTTTTTGGTCCGCTGGCCCTCTTCAGCACCGCCCACCGAGCTCCTCGATGTGGTTTCGCTTGAAAAACAATATTACGACAAACGAGGTCGGTCGGTGGTGGTGGTTAGTGGGGGAGGGGGTGGAGAGGGCAGGGCGGGCGGAGGGAGGGGGGGTATTGTTGTTGCAGCATTTGCATCTCCAGCGTACAAGCATAAAGAAAAAGAAACACCCAGCAGGGACTCTGATGGCAATTGTCACCGTGGGCGCTTTGCCCGCAATTGTGCGCGAAAGAGTCGCCGCCGTCCGACACACAAAAAGGGTCGTTTGCCGCTGGCCAATCAGGACGCACGCCCGGCGGCAGCCGCCTCCCACAATTGAATGCAAAGTGGTGGGGTTAACAGCAGGAGAGCGTCTCTGGTTAAAGCGCCGCTCCAGGAGCTGGAGTGGATCCCATAGGTGCCGTTTGTGTCCCTCGTTCATGTTGCGATGTGTATATATATATTTTTTTTTTCAGGGGGTTGGGAGTGTGTGTGTGTGTGTGTGTGTGGCGGGGGGGGCAGTTTGATTCAAGCCGGGAAGTGGATGGGCGCAATCGGAGTCGATCAATCGTTGCAATCAAGCAGAGAGTTGCTCCGAAAAACGGCCTCAGTAATCCCCAAGGGGTCGCTATTGATCAGCACGCCTCGGGAGGACGCCGAGACCTTTTCTGAACAATTCTTCCCGCCGGAGACCTCGGCAACGTCGCATCAAAGAACGACCCAAAGACCTCCGAGCGGAAGCCTGGCAAGACTGCTGCAAAGTTTTCTCCCCCTCCAAAAGAAGCGTAAACTGAAAATCAAACAGACCTTCGAAACACGCAAACCGACGGACAGAGCGACTTCCAGTTTCTGCCGAAGGTAATTTGGGATACTTGTGGTGGAATTACCGACTATTAGCGACACTAATCGACTTTCCAGAGATGAGCCACTCGCTCGCTCTGCGTCTCCGTCTTTGAAACTTTTTTTGCATGACCCCCGCTCCCCCCCGTTATTAAAATTTTCCTTTTTCTTCTTCTCAAAGCTTCTTTCTGTCGCTCTCTCTAACGCTCTGGCGGGCGTCGCTGTATCTATGGTGGCGGCAAAGCTGCACCGCCCCCGCTGATAAGCCCATGGCCTCTATGTCGTAGACCGCAAGCGGGGGGCAACAGTGGGCAAAACTGCAAACGGACCCTGCGATTGAGTTTGAGTCGCTTCCCGTCGGCTATCTGATGGGTACGCGGCTCTAATGAGCCACCACCGTAGACCGACTGGCGAGCGCGGGAGCCCATCAAACTTTAATATCCTTGACCAGGATCAAATGGACCCTGATGTTCGTCCCCCCGTGTGCGTTATTGCCTTGGATGCAGCGCAGAGCGAGAACCCTGGGGGCTTTTATCTGATTTTGGAAAGCTGACCGCCGCTGCGTTAGCATCGGCAGCAGCTGTAAAGTGTAAATCGTTGCACCGGCGAAACCAAAGCGGCAAAGCCTGTTTTTTTTTTTATTCAAGGAGTGGGAGGGGGGTGTTTTTTTCAGGTAGAAGCGGGTATTGAAAATGGATGGATGGATGAATGGCACCCCCCCTACACACACACACTCTTCCCGCGTGCAAGATTCAGTTTTATTCGGATCCCTCTTTGCATTCTGACGTCACTAAGTGAGTTTCATTTGCCTTTGATTGATTGAATTCTTTGATTGAATTTTTTATTTAAGCATTTTATATTTTATTTAACCTTTATTTTACCAGAAAAGTCCCATTGAGATTAAAAATGTCTTTTCCCAAGGGAGTCCTGGTCAAAAAAAACCAAAAACACAGCAAAACACACAAAAAAAAAACACAAGCACTAAATCAGTTAAACAAAAAAAAAACATTAAAAATAAGAAAAAGCCTAATACTCAAAGAAAACACATATCCAGAAAATGAAATGTGCTCGAATAGGAGTAGGAAGAAGTACAAAACTTATTTAAAACTACCTCTCTTCACTTTGCATTTTATCTGCATTTTCATTGCAGTCTTTTTCAAAATGTAGTAAAACTTTTTCCAATTAGCTCCCCTTTCGCTCTGAAAGATGAATGTGCTAATTGCGAAGCCGTAGGCGACGCAAGGCTAAGTTTTTGGAAAAAAAAACAACAACAAAATGACGGAAGCGCGGTGGGTGGGCGTGGTCAACACGTGTTGGTGGGAAGAGGGACAAGGCTTTTTCCAGGGCTCCCTACCCCCATCCCTTGGATAAGGATCCATTTGCATCCACCCGCTGGTTACGGATTTTTAGCTGATGCGAAGCTCACAGGCGAATCTCCAGACCTTTGAATCGTAGTTGTCTCAGAGTTCTTGAAGCTTTGTTACTGTGTTCAAAGATGCCCCCCTCCTAACAAAATGGGAACAGCGTGTAACCTTGGCACAAACATTGGTTAATTCCAAACAAAACACACCTCAAAAGGTGAATATAAGTCATATATAAAACACACACACACACACACGTACACGCACGCACGCACACACATACATACAAGTGTTGAGGTGACAAGAGGAAAAGGGGAAGGAAGCAGGTTTAAGGATGAAGCGTCCATCAGTCGGCTGTGAACTAACACAGAACCTCACTGGCACCCGCACAGATGCTTCAGGGGACCAGTACAGCAAACAGCAGGTACCCACTGACGATACTGTATTATTGCACTTGTCCAAAGAGTTTTGTTTTTCTGTGCCCAACAATGACTCAGCCACGATAAAGTGCCAGCCTCCAACAACGACACCGGCTTTCCGTTTTGTTTTGCTCCCTCAAAACCCAATGACGTGCGCCGACGTCCGCCAGCCGCCGACATCAAAAAAAAAAAAAAAAAAAGGCACCAGCGTTTAGCGGAAGATTAGAGGCCCCTTTCAGCTGCCTCCCCGCATCTGAAAGAGTTAGCGAACGCTTGCCGAGCAGTTCAGAGAGATCACACGAGAAGTGGGGATGGCGAGGGAGGGAGGAGAAAAGGAAAAACATCCTTTTGATAAACAAAGTGGCGGGAGGCAACCGTGGGGATAAGATCGTCGGAGGAGAGCAGCGGTAGCTCCTCGGCAGATTTATGGCGCTCTTCAAAGTCACCGCTGTCCCATGGGCATTTTTCACGGGGGTTGTAAATTACACATTAGCATAATGGAAGCCTTCATCAATCCCTGATAGAGGTCTGCAGACCAACCTTCCAAGTCTAATTCCTGGATACTTGGACCGGTCATTTTTTTCAATCCCTTGTGACATCGCGCCTCTCGATCTAGACAGAGGACACCTTTATTTTCTGAAACCACCGCCATGCACGTTGAGAGTGATAGCAGAGCTGTTTGGGTTCATTTAAGACTTCAGCTGGAAGCGTGGGCGCCGTATGGTCTGACTTTTTTTCCACTATATGGGGAGGTCTGAGTGGATTTTTTGATGGATGATGGATGGATGGATGGATGAATGGGTGGATATAAAGGTAACGGTAATGCAGCATGTTAAGAATTTGTGTGATCAGATGGTAGATGTGATCGGCTTCTAATTGACAGAATCAGTGTAATTGGGTCAAAGGACCTCCAGGACACCCTGAAAAAGGGGGCCCAGTTCTTCCCCACTGCTCCACCTTACTGGGTGTCACAAAACAACCTTTATTGGTATGAAGCTGAGGACGACAGTTGGTGGCAGCTTCTGTCAGGGCAGCAGGCAAAAAACCATCATAAAGGGGGGCGGAACGGACGGGAGGGAGCGAGATGGCTCCCAGACGGGCAGATGAAAGACTCGGAATTGAGTCAAATTAGGCCCGATGGTCGGGAAAGAGGAACAGGAATGCAGAGTGGGAGTGGGAGGAATGGGTCGCGAGAAGGAGAAGAAGAAGTCGGAAGTGAATAATGCAGGAAGCCTTTGAAGCCCCGATCCACAGATCAGAGAGGTGGGTGACACTAGTGCCGGCACGCCAGGCCCAATTAGGTGAAAGAGAGACATTATTCTAATCACTCTCGGAAATACAGAATCAGAGAGGACTCACACGATTCGTACATGAGACAGGATTGCTTCTGAGTCGCTCACACTTCCCACCGACCATGCTGCCGTTCAGAATGAAATCAGCTTCTTGCCAGGGGTCGGAGTCCAGGGAACAGGGTTTTGCAGCCCAGGGATCAGGGGTCTGAGTCCAGGGAACAGGGTTTAGGGATCGTGGTTCAGGGTCCAGAGATCTGAGTTCAGCGTTCAGTTTGGAGTCCAGGGATCTGAGTTCGGAGTCTAGGGATCGGGGTTTAGGATTCGGGGTTCGGGGTCCAGGGATCGGGGTTCGGGGTCCAGGGATCGGGGTTTGAAGTCCAGGGATCGGGGTTCAGAGTCCAGAAAATGTGGTGTGGGATCCAGAGAACGGAAAACAGGGTTCAGGGGATTGCTACCTTAGCGGTTGACGGTCCCAGGATGTAATCCTCTGATCAGGGAGACCTTCTAGTTGACCTTCGCCCGCTGTGGTTGGATCAGCTGTTGGCGCCTCCCACTCATTTGCTCACTTACAAGAGCCAACGGTGAAAGAGGGGGGAGGAATTGAGGCGGCCAAACCCACAGACGGACACGTCTCAGCCAATCTTTTTGTTTTTTTCCCCCGGACATGCCGGTCGACAGATGGCTCCAAAAGTCGGCAGGAAAACACATCGATAAGTGTTGCTTCCAAGTTACTCTTGGAGTTTTGCCTCCAGTCTAGCTGGATTTTTTTGTTTTTTGTTTTGGCTTTTAAAAGTTGCGCCTCTGGGTCAGACTGACTGGTGCAATTACACACCGTCAAAAGCGATGCTGACTTGCCACCTGAGGCCTAGCCAACACTCCCTACTTAAGGAGCAGGCAGCCGACTGACAGAGGCAACAGAGTGTTTTTCTGTTTTGTTTTTTTGTTTTTCGTTTTGTTTTTGTTTTGTCTTCATTCTGCTCGGAAGACGGTGAGATTGCAAATGTTTGTTTCCTGTTTCAGGGCTTACGTCTGTTGTTTGAACGAGCCGGAAACACTGGAGCCTGAACTGCTCGAATATTAAAAAAAAAAAGTTTTGTGGCGGTGCCAGAAAGGGAAAGGAAACAGTCTGTGTCGCTCCTGACCTGCTGTATGAGCTGGAAATACTCAGGATTCTACAGCCGTCCTCAGGGCCAGAACCTCGGGTTGGTTGGTGCACAACAACTTGGAATCTCTTGGCAATCCTAACAGAAAATTTGCGGGCTCCTAAAGGTACAACCGGGTTCCCTCGCCTACGCCTCAGCGTGTGGTTTGTTTTTCTGCAGCCAAGCACTGCCTGTAGCTTCCTTCCAACACTTCCAGTCCCTGGCCTCTAGAGGGCCTCGGAATTGTGTAACACCCTTCTTGTCCACACACAGACATGGTTCTGGCCTCCTGTTCCTGGATGTGAATTTTTATTGCGTCCATAAAATTATCACACTTATTGACGCAATGGACTGAAGACGGGGTGGACGTCTGTCTCGGCCCCATATGTGTCCGAAAAATTGATTTTGCCCCATGAATGAAACATGTTCCTGTCGGAATTTAACAGGAACATGTTGTATCCAAGCCGATTGAAAGTCAGAGTGGACGTTTGAAGGTGAAACTTTGTTGCTAAAGTGCATTATCGCACTCTCACAAAGACCCAGAAAGTCCTTTCAGTCTATTTGCTTTACATTATTTTCACAGCAAAGCAGTGCAACTTCCTGTCCGCCCCTCCCTTCCACCCGAAAAAAAGCTTTAAAAACAGGATAATGCAGCATTGCGTAGAATGTTGCGACATGCTAAAATATGCTTTTAAACTCCCATTATGGCTGCGGTGTGTATTTTTATTTTTTTATATTTATATTTCATGGATATTTAATGTGGCAGGCAAAATGGCATAACTCTGTTGTTGTTTGAGTCCCACTTACCGTGATTTGTTTGCTATAAAAATGGCAGTTGAAAGAAAACAAACAAAAAAACACGTTACTCCCATTGACAGCTGGTTGAGCAGCAACGGATGGCTATATGGCTTTATGGCTACTTTTATCCCCTCGGCTATGCGAGGGTGGACGCGGTGGCCGGGGCCAGCATTTTATTCAGCGAGCTGCCGCGTTGTTGCTCTTTCTATTCTCTTCGAGGAGCGACGCAGCTCCGTGCTTTTGCTCTGAAGGCCGCTCGACATTCATCATGTCTAGATAGCTGAGGTCAAACCCATAGATCGACCCCTGATTGGCTGGTTTGAACTGGGGGGGGGTCATCCTTCTTAGATGAGGAGAAGTGTATCCTGTCGTAGACTGAACTGAAGATTTGTTCCAATATGGAAAATAGCAAATTCCAAAATCCAAGAGTAAATCCTAGCGTCTACAAGCCAATAATCAGGCCTATTTGTGTCCAAATCTAAAGTGGCTGGTGATTTCACATTCTCGAGGTGTGAACTAATGACACTCACAAATATTTTTTTATATTATGTTATAGTGAAAGTTAGCATCCACAAAGAAGTCTAAAGTGTAGCTCCACTTCATTGGGATGGATTATATGGATAGAATGAATACAGCAAACTGGATTTGGAGGAAATCCTGATTTGAATAAATAAAAGAGTTGCGCTGTAGGGGCAATGTATTTTTACTCTTCTTCAAACTGGTTGCCAAAAAACTATTGTTCTTGAATTGGTATCGAACCCAAAGTATCGAAATCGGCATTGCATCAAGAAAAATTGAATGGTATCCGGCCCTAGTTGTAAATATCTGGGACATTCTGTCTCGTCGGGTTCACGATAACTCCCATAACACATTGGATAATAGCACAATGAACTCACATTTAAACCTGTTGGGGATTGTGCAGCGCTTAAAGCTCGACTGGCTTTTCCTCTTACGCGTTACGCCGCCCGTTTCTCTACAATGGCCTGTTTTTTTTTTTTTTTTACCATTTTCATTTTGAGATAGAGGTTGACAAAGGAGTGCGACCGTGGATAAGACGTACTTCTTCTCTCCTTGGTACGTTTATTTTTTAACCAGTGCCTCCATATAAGGAAAAGAATAGGCAACGATTTATATAAATAGCGGCCAGGTCAAAGCAGGAAAGAAACAAAGTTGTAAAGGCAGGTAAACGCAGATGATGATGATAGGACAGACGCAAATACGTGAATGGATTAAAACAGAGACCCGACAAGTGCAAATAAAAATACATAGGAAAAGTGAGACCATATCAAAGCCGGGAGGTTGGGGGGGGGGGTTGACTACCAAAGTGGTGCTTTGCGCTAGAAGTCGTCGCCGTGGAAATGAGGGAGGGTCCGATAAGGGCATTATCTGCAAACTGCCTTGATGGCCTCCCATTCTTCTTACGCTCCCAGAAAACATGAGCGCAATATTCCCAGGAAATGGGATTTACTCTTTCACAGTGTGACGCTCCGGCTTTCTTCTCTATCTGGGATGATGGAAATCACATCGATGGCCGAGTCACCATGGGGTCTCTCTCTCTCTCGTGCCTGTTGTGGGTTTGTTTTTTTCTTTCTTTTGCACCCGCAAAAATGTCCTTTAACCGACGGAAACGTCCTATTCCAGGCCTCCTCCTTCTCCAGTTCCGACGAGAGACCGGCCTCATCTTTTCACGAGGACATGAAAGCGTGATTGGCTTTGGTTAAAAATGAAAAAAAAAAGACCAAAAGTTGCTAAACCAGAGGCTCGTGGTTGAAAGCAATGGACAATTGTATGGAAAAACCAACCTCTGAGCCAGACTGATACAGTCAGCTGGCCTTACAACCGCTCTCGTGGATTCCAAGAAATTCACTCTCAAAATGAAATAAATATTTTTTTTTGGTGTGGGTCGAACAATTTAGCCCAAAAAAATCTAAAATTTTAGAAAGAATGAGGCAAAAATCCCAAATTTTAATGAAGCGCACGTATGCCCTTTCAAAGCAACCAATTCTTGTGTCTGGAATTTAATTGAATGAATTTTAATTAATCGACTTTATCCAGGTGTTGTGTGCATGTGGTGGCTCACACTCACGTTTTTTTGCACAGTTTTTTTTTTTTTATTATTATTATTTCCTGGGGTTTTACACCAGGAAGGGTCCGTCGCAGCTACCCGCAACCCGGAGGAGGTAAGAGGCTTAAGAAAGATGGTGCAAATCCTAAAAAAAAAAAAAAAGCTGTCGGGGATCCAAGAGAGGCCGCGGTGCGCGGCAGGTGTGCGGTATAGTCGGAAGCAGCAGATAGCGAGGCTGAGCCGGCGCGCACGTGCTCCCGCTCGCGCACGCCGGCGCGATTGGATACGGTTGGCTGAAGGGGAGAGCGGCCGCTTGTCATGCAGCCACACAGATAAACAGGACACTGGGACGGGCCGAGAGGCGGGCGCGCTTCCAAACTGACTTCAAAGGGGTTTTTCCAGAAGAATCCGCAAGCAAAGGTGGAGGCGGCAGAGAGGGAGAGGGAAGAGGTTCGGAATTTAGACTTAAGTGCTGGACGCCGGCTGTTGGTCGCAAAAGCGAAGTGCAAAGAGGCGAGTGCTAGTGAGCGATACCTGGGAATTTAGCTCTAATACTACTACTACTAATAATAACAATAATAATAATAATAATAATAATAATAATAATAATAAGAAGAAGAAGAAGAAGAAGAAGAAGAATACATTTTATTTAAAGAGCGCTTCTCGAAGTCCACAAGGACACTTTACAAAAAAGGAAAAAGTTAAAAGATTAAAACTAGGGCTTTCAGTCGATTGACATTTTCGTAGAGGGAGTTTTCTGCACAGGAGGGCTGCGTATAAATATTAGGGGCTGTCAAAGTTAACGTGTTAACTCAAAGTCACTAATTAACACACATTTCTTTTTACGCACGACTAATGCCTGGTTTACACCGGAGGCGGAAGCGCCACAAAGCTCCACACCTGCGAAAATCGCACATTTGCCCGGCTGTTGTTCACACCGGCTGCAGAAACGCCTCGAAGCGGCGCGGACCGAAGCCTGTTTCCTTTCGGCGCCCATGTTAACCGATGGTGTCGGCCAGACCAGACTCGAAGCAGCGCGCACCTCCATAGTCAGTTCGTGCTGTGCAGCGATCGTTTCGCGCAGCGATATATATGCATATGCATACGCAGTAGGGCTGCGAATCTTTGGGTGTCCCACGAATTCAGTTCAATATCAATTATTGGGGTCACGATTCGATTATAAATTCTTTTGTTTTTTTTTCTATTCAACTTGATTCTCGATTCAAAATAGATTTTTTTTTTCATTCAAAAACAATTTTTTTCTGATTCAAAACGATTTCGTATTCATTCAATACATAGGATTTCAGCAGGATCTACCCCAGTCTGCTGACATGAAAGCAGCGTAGTAGATTTTTGCAAAAAGCTCTTATAATTGTAAATGACAATGTTTCATCAACTGATTGTAATAATGTAAACACACAAATGTAAATCCAAGAAAACAGTAACAGGATTTATTCATGCTTTCATGCTTCGATTTCTTTTTCTTGAAGCTGTGACCGTCTGTGACTACTTTTGGGGGGGGGGGGGGGCTCACGGCTGCACCCGCTGCTTGCTGAAAACAGGAACTGCTGAGGAATGATACGTGCTTTCATGTCTCCAAAATACCGCAGAAGCTTTGTCGCTAGTCGCTTTTGACGAAAAAAGTTACTACGTGGAGTTTTGAGGTTGATCTCTTGTTTTTATTGTCTTAAGTGGTTTGTTGCTGGCGAATAAACAAAAGTTGTTGCCCAGAGTCTCGTTGGGCAGGCGTTGGGTTCAAGAGCTGCCCTCACATTGCAAAAGCCAATGCCGGCACTTTATCAGCAGTTTACCTGGAAACCGCAGTCGTCTCATCCCAAGTTGACCAGATCTCGGTCACCAGAGCTTGGTCTCCTTCCCCACCTCCTCCTCCTCTGCAAGCTTTCCCCAGATAAGTTAAGTCACTTTTGCCGCTCCACAAAACTAATCCCGCTCCTTTCAAAAAAATTTTAAAAATTAAAAATTAAAAAGAAAACCATGAACTAATTGCTTCTTTGGAAATATTCCCTCAGACAGAAAAACTGTCACAGCGGTGGTAGCTTGTGGGAGCGGGTAGCTCGGCGCACTAATTAGTATTTTTATCGGCCTCAGCGCTCGGCCGCCTTGTGTGTTTTTTCGCCTGGCGGTGGCGGCAGAATCATTTCCTTGAAGTCCCTTCTGCCATTCCCCCTGCCATGCGAAATCAAAGGCAATTAAAGAAGAGCCTGGCGGCCATATCTGCCTCCTCGCCTATACGCTATAAGTCAAGATACACAAAATGAACCCCTTTTTCTATGTACGTACACATACACATTTAGTTTGAAAAAAAAAAAATATATATATATGTATACACTGTATATATATATGTTTTTTCCTGGTGTGTAGATGTTTGGCGTCGGCTTTAAAATGGGGCTTTTTGTGGAGAGCAGGATTACACGCGTTTGCTTTCGGCGAGGTGTTTCACACTCGGTTCTGCCTCTTTTGCCCTTTTTATTCCTCCTTTTTTTGGAGTCTGACTTAGTTCCGCTGACTTGGCCACTGCTGCTGCTGCCTCTGCTGCTTCTGCTGCTGGCCGGCTTCACACTGTGGGTCCGGTTCTCGCCCCAGTGGCTTGGTGAGTGCTGTGTGAGCACCGGAACCGGATTGCGGCAAAATAAGTGTGTGCGTGTGTGTGTGTGTGTGTGTGTGTGTGTGTGTGTGTGTGTAGGGCTGTCAGTCAATTCAATTTTTTAATCGCGATTAAATCGCGATTAGTGTCTTGAGTTAACTTGTGATTAATCGCACATTAATTGCAATTTTTTTTAGCCTGCTCTATATGTAACTTAACAATATATTTATTTTATGTATTTATTTTTCCCATTGAGCCAGTTGCTCAAACAGGCAGGTCTTTTGACATTTTCTGACAACAGTGAGAATAACGTCTCACACAGTACATATGTAGCAGGTGTTGCTAAATTCTTGCGTGCGAGATTGTCCATTTCACTGTGTGCCCCTTCATTGCTTGTGTGTTTGTATGTTTGTTTGGTTGTTCCATCTCTCTGGCACTCTACTAGATACTGAAAAATATATGCCATGAATGCCATTTGTCAATCACGGTATTTTATTTTGAAAATTGCTCTTATTTTGAAAAATAACCATATTCTCGCACGTTTCTTTGAGTGACTTCCTGCCCATCTCGACGCGGCTCACTCGCTGCTCGCGCACAAAATAGACCAGACACCAAAACGATCACTGCGTGACGCGAGACGGCCGCGGAGGTGCGTGACGACACCACTGGTTAGCAAGGGCGCCGAAATGAAGCGGGCTCTGTTCCGTGGCTATTCGCAGCGCGTCCGTGACCGGTGTGAGCGCGCGCACGACACAGAGAAGTAGAGGAAATTGTTTGAATGGGAGTAAACAACAACCTGAGCAGAAGCGCTTCTCAACCGTCGCTAAGAAATGCGTGTCTGGTCTGAACAGGAAGTCGCACCCCCTCCGGCGTGAATCAGGTTTTATTTGCGCGTTAAATAAATGAGTGCCGTTAAAAGGAGTTTGAGTTAACGCAAGCGGTGAGGGCTTCCTCTCTGCTCTTCTCCTGACTGCAGCTGCTCGTGACTGCCGCGCACGGTGGCAAAAAAATTGCAATTAATTTGTGATTAATCGCAAGTTAGCTCAGGACACTAATGCGATTAATCGTGATTAAAAATTTTAATTGACTGACAGCCCTAATATGCGTGTATACAGTATACTTTCTACATTGTAGGTACGTACTTGAAGACATCAAATATATATAAGCAATATATATATGAAATTTTGTAGCAAAGAAAACAATGTTAAATAACTTTTTTCTGTGAAGAGGGGCTATTTTGAAGAAATTGGAATATGAAATGTTTTTGAGTTGTGTCACACCTTTTTTGTTTACTATATAATCCCATATATCTTTCATTCATTCTTTGTTTTGATCCCTCAAGAGAGAATCTATGCAAATAGCCATTAAAATGAAAGAAAGATTATAAAATGAGAAGTTGAAGCCAAACTTTTGAGAGGTACTGCACATATATTATTGTCACGAATGGTCACAAAAAGGCCTTTCAGGCTACTCTGTCTAATATCTCTTTTTTTTTTTTTAAATATTATTCTCAATTCTTTTTTTTTCATTGGCAAAGTGGAGCTTGTGTGCTCATGTCATGACCTGCTTCCATTCAA
Source organism: Nelusetta ayraudi (assembly GCF_046127955.1). Lineage (NCBI taxonomy): Eukaryota > Metazoa > Chordata > Actinopteri > Tetraodontiformes > Monacanthidae > Nelusetta > Nelusetta ayraudi. The sequence continues at coordinate 6,879,990 of NW_027466056.1, forward strand.
ATAAAGGAAGGTTATCAAAGGCCTTCTTTTTTTTGAATCACATCTTTTTATTGTTTTTCTCTTAAACAGAATACAAGATAAAATTGTTCAACTGTATCCAGTATTAATTGCAAGAAGAAATAAGGAAACAAAACAAACAAAAACAAAAACAAACAAAAACAAAACAACAACAGCAAAAAACAGCATAGACCCGAGTCCCTTCCCCCCATCAAGCCCTTCTTGTACACACAAGTATACAACCTTTGATAATATATACCTGCATATCGGCGCACCCATATGTAACTTTACGTATACATATTCATTCATTAGATTACAACAGAGCCCAACTGGAACCAGTTATTACATCCTTGCGAGAAGTAAAGGGTATTGTTTACACTGAAGGTTAGTGAGAAGGGAAAGAGAAGAGGAAATAAATAAATAAATAAATAAAAATAAAATAAGTAAATAAATAAATAAAATTAAAAAAACCTGCTAATCTGCCAAGTGCGAGCAGATAAGATTGCAAGAGTGAGACCCTATTGTGAAGGAAGACTTTTAAAGTGTGCGAGGAAAGGTCCCCACACATTTAGAAACTTCTTGTATGAATTATGGATTGAGTAACGGATTTTCTCCAGGCACATACATGACATAATGTATTAAAGGCCTTCTTGATTTATTTATTTATTTATTTATTTATTTTTATTTTTTTTTGGGGGGGGGGGTTAGATTGGTATTCAGTATTCACTAATATTTCTTAAAGCAACAGCAACGCTCAAGAAGGGAAGTAGCTCACTGCAGTTTGACATTTGCATCTGTTTAGCTGTAAACACTCCCGGCATCACTTTGGTCGAAAGGCTGTTAAAATACAGCCGAGCTTGATCTGTGACTTGTCACATAAAGTGAGAGTCGAGATGTGTGGTACATCAGTGATGAGGACCCAGCTGGGGGGCGGGGGAGCGGGGGCGGAGGGTAGCGGAATAAAGCTACAGAATGGCTGCCGTAAAAAAAAAAAAAAAAAAAAAAAAACTAAAATAAAAAGCTACTGCTGTCGGTTTTTCATGAGGCTGATTTTTTTCCCGCCTTTTACCCTGTCGAATAATTTCAATAGATGGCACCAAGAGCATTTTAGAGGTTGACCCTGAAGCTAGTGTTGCCAAGCTGCAGGTACAGTGTCAGGGAAATAGTGTTGAAGTCAAGACCGCACCAGCCGAGACCAAGACATTATCAAGACTGGAGAGTGTCGAGACCAGGACAAGGCCAAGACTTTAAATATGTAAGAAAATAATCCACACTGAATGTATGTATTTATATGTACAGATACACACATATACATATATGTATATATATATATATATATATATATATATATATATATATATATATATATATATATATATATATATATATGTATATATGTACAGATACACACATATTCATATATATATATATATATATATATATATATATATATATATATATATATATATATATATATATGTATATATGTACAGATACACACACACATATATATATGTGTGTGTGTATCTGTACATATAAATACATACATTCAGTGTGGATTATTTTATATATATATATATATATGTATATATATATATATATATATATATATATATATATATATATATATATATATATATATATATATATATATATTTATACACACACACACACACACACACACACACACACACACACACACACATATTTTAACAGCACAATTTGTTTTTAACACGCGATTAGTGGAGCGGCATGCCTGCGAAAACCCCGCACGAGCCGTAGCCTCCTGTTCAGACAACTCCCTCTGCTCGTCCGTGCCGACCGCGGAGGCGCCACGAAATGCCGCAGAACGGAGCCCGTGCAGCGGTCGTTTCGGCGTCTGGTCTGTTTTGGGCGCGAGCCGCGAGCGATCCCTGTCAAGCTGGACAGGAAGTCACTCAAAAAGCACGAGAAGAGTCCGGGTTGATTTTCCAAATTAAAGCAATTTTCAAAATAAAACAGAGTGATTGACTAATGCGATGATATTTGTGTACGTTTTATTTGTTAGTATTTAGTATCAGAGTGCAAGAGATGAAACAAACCAATGAACACAAACACACACACACAAGTGATGAAAGGGCACACAGTGAAATGGCCAATCTTGCATGCAAGTAATAAGGAATTGTTTTATTTGTAAACCTTAATGGTACGGAGCAGTAGCTTGAGAATACATCGAGGTTTGAGTGTTGTTGTTTTGTTTTTTGTTTTTTTGTTTTTTGGAGAGTATTCGGGACAGTTTAAGTACGTAATCGTTTTGGAATGTTCCAATGATAATAAAAATGGAATATTTCCACAAAGGAATTATTATTGTCCTGTCCAATTTTTGTTACATATAGAGCAGGGTAAAAACAAACTAACTAACAAAACAGATAGAAATGAGTAGTACCTTTTTTAAATTAAATTCAAGTTTGCTTCTAAATCAAACAGCAACATCTCTTTTCAGCAATATATATTTGAATACTTCTCTAAACATTTTGCTACCAACATTTTTGCTGCTTTGCCAACTATTTAGAACCATTTAAAAAACAACAACTTTGCTTCATGAAATTTAAAATAAATGAATAACTAGGAATAAGGGGGTGTGTCACTCTGGGTGTCACAAACAGAGCGTAACAAGGCAGCAGCTGGATCCTTTTCTGTAATTATCGTGTCATTGCAGTGTCGGCTGAGTCTCGACCGGTCTTGATCAAAAATCCTGACTCCATCCAATCCAAGACCGAGACCTTTAAAAAGTGGTCTCGAGACCAAGACCAATCTCCAGTAGTGCGACACCCAAGTGCACCCAAGCCAACAAGTTGTCACTTTATTTTTCAGTGATTGGTCTAACCTCAGCTGACAATGCCAAGGCAAGGAGCACGTCGCTTGTCTGAGGCAGAAAGAGAAAGCAGCCTTAAAAGTTTCAGCTTCGCTGGCTGCTTCAAAAAAAAAAAGAGGCTCGTTGCAATTCAGCGACAGCTTTAGCTGCGTGCAGCCGACCCCCAATTCACACCAAAAGTGTCCGCGGCGCGTCTGCAGAGCAGGGTGGAAACCGCTCTGTACTCTCTCACACCAAACGTGTTTCCGAGCGGAGCGTCTCGCGCGGCGGCTCAATCGGTTCACGTGTGGATTGCAAGGTGGCATGACAACCCAGGAGGTCGTGTTGCGTGTATTGAAAGAAAACAACAGTGACACAAAACTCTCTTGCCTGTCCGAACTGTGTCTCAAGTATCGCTGTGTGTAAAAAAAGAAAAAAAAAAGATAAACTGAACTGCTGGTCTGATACAAAATGCAGGTGTTTAACGTATACATGCATTTTGTTCATCATCGATGGTTGATGTTTCTTTGTAAGTATGGTTACATGCTCCTCCAGAATGCATGAAATTAGATGCGGGGTCCCCCAAGGGTCAATTTTAGGTCAGATTCTTTTTAATCTGTAATATGCTTCCCTTGGGGGACGTCGTCGGGAAACACGGACTCAGCTTCCACAGCTATGTTGATGATACACAAATGTACATTGCCGTGTCTCCTGATGACACAGGGCCAATTGATGCCCTTTTTAATTGTATTTCAGATATCAAATCATGGATGGCAGAGAATTTCCTACAGCTCAACCAGGACAAAACTGAGGTTTTAGTGATTGGTCCTGAAGGCCGGAGGGAGAAACTTTTACCAAAACTACGGGATTTTAAACCCTCGCAATATGTAAAGAATCTGGGCGTTGTTTTTGATTCTGAGCTCACCTTTGTTCCACGCATACAAAATATTACAAAGATATGTTTTTACAATCTAAAGAATATAGCCAGAGTCCGCCCGTTCCTCTCTCAGGCCAACACGGAGGTGCTAATGCATGCTTTTATTTCTTGTAGGTTAGATTATTGTAACGTCCTGCTCTCTGGTCTTCCCCAAAAGAGTGTTTACAGTCTACAAATACTACAAAACTCAGCCGCACGTGTGCTGACTAGGACCAGAGGAAGGGATCACATTACAGCGGTTTTAAAGCCGCTGCGTTGGCTCCCCGTCCGCTTCAGGATTGATTTTAAGGTTCTCTTATTAGTTTTTAAATGTCTTAACGGTCTTGGCCCATCTTATCTATCTGACCTGCTTTTATCATATCAGCCCTCGCGGACCCTGAGGTCTTCTGGCACTGGCCTGTTAACTGTACTCGGTGGAACAGCCTGCCAGAGAGCCTCAGGGCCGCAGGGACTGTTGATATTTTTAAGAGGAGGCTCAAGACACACCTTTTTAATCTGGCATTCAACTGACTTCTTTTACTCTTATATCTCTTACTCCACTAATTCTATGCCTTTTCACTATTTTTATGCCTTTTATTACCTTTAATGATTTTTATACTTTTGTAATGGTTGCCCATTTTTATGCCACTGTTCAAAACTTTATTTTTATTTATTTATTTTATTTCATATTATGAGTATTCTCTCTTTTATACTTTTAGTGCCAGCGTTTCCTCATGGGGGGCCCTCCACACTGGGAGTTACGCCCGGTCTGCCCACAGGGGCGCTGCAGACCATGGTGCCTCCTTGTGTGGACGGCTCCCCATAGTGGCCTTTCCTCACCCGCCCAGGCCCCTGGTGGTGGGAACACGCACAGTGACTCAATGGCTTTTGGTGCGAATTGGGGGCTATGCTAGTAGTAGATCTAGTAGAACGGGAGAAAAATCACCACAGCTTGTCACCGCTCAACTGAGCCCTAGCTTGATTACGTTGACTAGCTAGCAGTGTTAATTTTGACAGCAAATTCTGATTTAGTCTTAGTCTTAGTCTTTTGAATAACACACCATTTAGTTTTAGTCATATTTTAGTCATGTGAAATCTTTTATTCTTAGTCTAGTTTTAGTCGACTAAATATCATAAGAGTTTTAGTCTTAGTCTCAGTTTTGTACTTTGAAGAACTGAGGAAAGCTGTAGAGATGGCCTGCTGCCGGGTTGCACTAGCTCTATTTCCACTACATCATCTCTGTCATCAGATGTCTTCTGTGTCTGTGAGGGTGAATAAAGGGGTAATCAAGTTGTTCTCTTTATTGCCCATTCCCCTCATAACTCTCTCTCTCACACTCACTCACACACACACACACACTCACACACTCACACCTCTTTGTCCAGTCATATACAACATCCACTATAGTAGTACAAATTTGATTTGATTTGAGGACATTGAATATTTATACTCAATAATTCAGCGAGCCAATCGTCTCATGAATAAAGTTCAGAGGTGGTTTCCTTTAGCTTCTATTTTATTCCAAGTTTAGCGGAAGAACGGTGGTTTATCTGATAAAATAACTTTAGCGTGTATGCTTACCTTCGCATGTACTTCTGGATGAGTCGTCTGTAAATGTCGCTTCAAGTTGGTGGTGTTCTCCCCAGCGATTTTTGTTCCACGCGGTTTGCAGACGGTCTTGTTGTCCTTGTTGTCATATGTGAAGTGTGACCAGATGTCAACTCTTCCTTTCCGTCCTCGGCCTAGCTCTGACATTTCTGTTGTGCATGAGACATGCCGTTGCACTCGGACCGGGCGCACTGCAAAACGTTAGCTCGTTGCTAACGAGCTTCGCCTCAACTGACATCAAGCAAAGCTGTGTAACTAAGACTGCAACCAAACGCAACGTAAATAGCCTAACTGTTGTGAAAACGTCCTGCAAACTGTACGAAGTTGAGCAAACTTGTCTTTGTCCTCCTCCTGTGTAGCTGTGCTGCTGCGTTTGTTTCGCTGTTGCACCGGCGTGTCCCGCGGTTTTTAAGTGGCTCTGCTGCTTCCACATAAATCAACTTACCCTCACAATGAGAGTCGTCCTGATTGGATCTCTTTTCCATTCGTCCCTCCCAACATTTTCGTCTCGTTTTTATTCGTTGACTAAAGTGTCAGTTATATTTCGTCATAGTCTTCGTCAACGAAATGAACACTGCTAGCTAGCACCACGATGCTACAGCTATCAGCTTGCACTATGAAATGATTAGCAGCTAACAAGCGGCTGCTGAATGTCAGCCAGAAGTCAGTTAAAAAAAAAAAAAAGAACCCTTAAATGAAGTCCTGTAGCATGTGTTCAGCAAGCTTTCCAATTTTAGGCCGGCGCTGTGCTTTTTATATCAAATGAAGCTTGTGTTGTTTGTTTTTAACTGAAAAAGAAATTTGTTTTCAAGTGTAAGGATTAATGAGGTCATTAGGGAGAAAATTAGAACCAAACCCTAAAAAAAGCCAACACACACACACACACACACACACACACACACACACTGGAGCAGCAAAAGTTAAAAGCCTAACAGTGTTGAGTGGCGCAGTAATTTCTCGAGCAGCGTGTTGCTCGCAACCACATATGCCATCGACCCCTCCGCGTTACAAATGGCAATCAATGCCTTCGTCTGTCTGTCTGTCTGTTGCCCGGGTTTTTGCTTGTCTTCATCGACGGCTTGGTGTCTAATTGGAGCAGATAGTCTCTGTGAGGCTCGTAATTAGGAGGCGAGCGCCGCCGAGGATGAGCAGCAATTTCTGGAAGCACGCGTAATTAGCATGTCTCACCCAACACCCCGTCCCCCCGCCGGGAGTGACGGCTTTGAACCCACGAAACTTGTCCTGCGCTTTTGTTTCCTGCGCTACAGCAGCGGTGTTTCCATTGCAGTTTTTCGCAAATTTAAAGCGATATTTGAAAAATTTCGTAGAGTAGAATTGCGATTCTCAGTTGTTTCCATTGAATGGTGTGAAGCGCAAAAAGGCCTAAATTCTCGTCAAATCTCCCGAGTCCCCCGAGTCGTAACTTTGAGGAGGATGGAGGATTTACTTGTAAAAACAATATTCTGTCTCCTCCTCCGTCCAAACATAAGGCGCCATTTTCACTTGAAGTGAATTGGTCACATGACCCCGTACGTCCTGTCGGGTGACGTGTGAATGCGCTAAAAGTGTTTCCATGATGACTTTTGCAGTGTACCCCTGTCTCAATACTTCTGAAAAACCACCTCATGTGAGTGTTAAACACTTTTAGCGATATTTGAGAGGTTTTTTAGAAGTTTTGCTGTTTCCGTTACCAGTTTTTTATTGCGATATTTAGGTTTCGCACAATTCTAGGGGGTCACGGAAACGCAGCTGATAACTTTTCTTTCTTCCCTTTTTTTTTAAAAAAAAAAAGATTATTATACCTGAAACTTATTCACGCAATCAATCACATCATGTGCGGCCCCCGAATGGTCCAGGATTAATTAATAAGTGAAAAACCTTTAACGCACTCTGAGTGAAAGGGAGCCGAGGTGAAGGTTGGGGTGGGTGGCTGGGGGGGGGGTGCTGGGGTGAAGAAGACGCCATCGATCGAGCCCAATGTCGCAATTTGCATTTTTGTTGTGAGAAAATTAAATTCCTTCGTGGACAGACGCGTCGGGAAAAAAAATCACTCCTGAGCCGATGCAATGTGCGTTGCAGCCCTTTGACTATTTTGACAGTAAAAATTTTTCCCACAGGCTGATAATAAATGTATAAATAAAATAACACCGATAAACCACATAAGTCATAAGAATATCTTTCAATGAACGTCCAGTCCTGATTGAACAGAACATTCTAGGATTTGTAGTGTGAGAGCTACATGTACTGTATGATAATAACAACGGGCCAGCAGCTGTAGTCGTGATTTCGCATTGGCCTCGCCAGCCAGATGTAATTACACTGCGGGCCGAAACAGAGTTGGACGCCCACGTGTCTGTAAAATTTAAAGATCGCAAAACAATCCAACCAATGGCCGCCCCCTCCAGTGTTGGGCTTGTTAAATTCTGATATCCCGGGGAAGCAAATGTGTCTTTGAGCCGTGTGACCTCAGAGGGTAAGGAAAAAGCTCCGGGTCAATAGGAAGCCCGCAGGAAACGGCAGCTGCAGTGTTAGCATGTTAGCGTTGCTGTTTGCTAACGGCGGATGTGAGAGCGTCGCTTCCCACAGAGGAAACCACCCAACAGGTGAAGATGTAACTTATATAACGATCACAGTCTCCCGCTTAAAAAAAAAAAAAAAACAGCTTGCAGGTTCAGAACCGCCTCCCTGATTGGCTTTGTGTTCCGGGGTTCCTGAAACCCAACCAATCAGGAAAGCAAGGAGGTGGAGCTTCATAGAGAGATTATTTGTCGTGTGTTTTTTTTAATTATCTTGCCCTCTTTGTCCATGATGTGCAAATTAAAAGGCAGGAACCTTGAAAAAATAAAATCCGAGAAAAAGAACCCGTTCCCTTGCCCTCTCCCTCTCCCCTCCGCCCACCCGCTATCATCAATGTCTAACAAAATTTTTATCACCCCACTGAGGCGCTCGCTCTAAACTCGGAGGTCAAGCATTGAGAGGTGCTGCTGAATTATTCACCCCCCCCCTCCCCCAGTGGAGGTGAAGAGAGAGAATAACTAGGAAAGAAAACACACATAAAAAGGGGGATCTCTGACCGCTCGGAGTCAGAGTTTGAACACCGCGGAGGTCAAGATGTAGAGGAGGAGCCTCATTTTAATGTTTCTTAATGTCACTGCAGAGACTGAAATCATATTTTTTCCCTCTCTCTCCCCCCTCCCCCTCCCTCACCCCTCTCTCTCTGTCTCTCTCACAGCTGCTCTACAGGTGTCCATATCCTTGAACAAAGTGGAGCTGAGCGTCGGAGAGTCCAAGTTTTTCATTTGCACAGGTACGAAGGAAGCACACACACACACACACACACACACACACACACACACACACACACACACACACGTACACACATAGATAGATAGATAGATAGATATGCTATGGCATACAGCGGGATGGCGGCGCTACGAACAGCAGCGGCTGCACCGGCTCGCGTCAGACTTCTTTAATCGGATAAAACTCAACCAACTCGCTCCACTTCACCAGGATTCCGTAGCGCAATATATTCAAGATGGAATACAATAGACTGAAACTACTACACGACAACTAATCTGGTTATCAGGGACTCGTAGACGACTCCACTCTGGGCTGATTACGTAGCCTCGGACTGCTATGCAGGCTTCACCCTGCCACTTGCAACAGTGCAGCCCACCGGCAGAGCAGACGCAGGCGGTGCGAGAGGAAACTGAAGCGGGGATGTCGAGCGGGCCTATTAGCTCAGGCTTAAGCCAACGCGGGTAGGACGCCTCTTCCATCCAACGCCTTTCCAACGTCCGCTCCCTGGAAAACAAACTGGATTACCTGAAGGTGAACTTAGCTTCAAACTGGGAAATGAGGGACCGCTGTGCCGTAATCCTCATGGAGACATGGCTAAATCCGTCAGTGCTGGATGACGCTGTTAGCATGCCGGGGCTAACGACGTTCCAGCCGGACAGAAGCAGCTGTCTCACCGGCGAATCGCGGGGCGCAGGAATCTGCAATCTACACAAACGACAGCTGGTGCAACAATGCAGTGAGGATTTCAAGGCACTGTTGAGCTACTGACGGTGCAGCGCAGGCCCTTTTACTTACCCTGCAAATTCACTACCACCACCACCATCATCATCATCATCATCATCATGGCAGGTTATATCCCCCCCCCCAGTGCTGGTACCAAGGAAGCACTCAGGGTCCTGTATTGCACCATTGCTGAGCTGCAATCCACTCACAGAGGGAGTCTTCATCGTGGCAGGGGATTTCAACCACACATGTCCACCAGTATGTGGATTTTACAACCAGAGGCAAGAACACGCTGGTCCTGGCCCACTGTAACATCAAACAGGCTTATAGAGCAGCACCCCGCCATCACCTGGGCTCCTCTGACCACCCCTACGTGATGCTTATCCCTGCATTCAAGCCCCTGCCGATCAGGAAGAAGCCCACAGTGGAGCAGGTCGGAGTCTGGACTGAGGGGGCTATGGGGGAGGCGCTACAGGATTGCTTTGCACAGGGGTGGAGCAGTATGCGGAATCTGCGTCTGGCTTCATCCTGAAGTGCGTGGAGGACGTCAGTAGGATGAAGAACATCTGCACTCGAGCTAAGGAAAAGCCCTGGATGAACCATGAGGTACGAGCAGCTCCGAAGGCACCAAACGCCACTTTCAGATGTGGCGATGGTGGCTCTGAGTACAGCTGGGACTGTGACGAGGTTCCGCAGTCTCCGGAGCAGAACAACACGGTTCCACAACAGCTTCTTCCCCTTCACAATAAGACTGTTAAACTCACAGTAACCCTTCCACCCCCCACAAACACACCTCTTAAATATATAATATCTGCACTACATACAGTCATTTCACTGCAGGGAAGCCATATAAAGTGCACGTGTGGGAGACAACAACATGATAAGGCAGGGGTCTGTCCGGCCCGCGTGAAGGCAGTCATAAAGCCCCCCCGCCACGTAACTTTGCCGACACGTTAGCGTAGCGCAACAACGATAGGGCGCTCCCGCTCCCGTTCCCCCGCTCAACAAAGACGTTAGCGCTATTTCCAACCAGCACCCCCACACCCCCCCTCCCCCAGCCCCACCCCACCCCACCCCTTGTCAACAAACCGTGGCCCGCCGACATGATGCTGTTCCAGTCATGTGGCCCATTGCCAAAAAAGTGTGGAGACCACTGTGATAAGGCAACAAAATAAGTTTTAAAATGATCATTATTCAAAACACACTTCAATGAGCACAAACACACACACTCACACACACACACACACACACACACACGCGTGCACCGTACTTTTCAGGTGGAATCGCCCTCTGTGTGTGAAGAAAAAGTCTCTGTTGTCGGCGCCAACAAATGCAACGTCCAACCTGGGTAGCAGGCGGTGGGACTGGGTGCCCTTGTCCTCCCTTCGCTCCAAAAGGGGCGTGTAGATGCTCGACCCGGCGCCAAGGACACTGTGGAACCCACCCACCGCCCACCCCACCCCACCCCACCTCTCCTCCGGAGTGTGGCCAGAGCTGGCAGGGACTGAAAGGTGGATGGGAAGCGGGCGAAGCTTGAAAAAAAAAAAAAATCCCTTTTCCGAGATGAAGTGCTGCATTATGTCTTTTTATTGTCTTTGTTTCTTCTTGTTTGTTTGTTTTGTTTTTTCACGTCGCTGTCCAGCCAAAACCGGATTTGGCTGAAAAGTTCAGGAGGCGCCGTTGAAAATGTGCAATCAGAGGTGGAATTTCCCTTTGTGGCTTTGAGACTTCCCGCGTGGACGATGAGTGTGGGGACGAACAAAAAAAAACAAAAAAAAAACGCATACAGTACGCACAAAATACTCGTTTGTTTCCACAGAATAAATATAACATACGCACAAAATTCTGATTCGTGGCCATGAAATAAATAGAACGTGCACAGGAAATACCAGCAAACTGGAGGACATACAGGATTTGTATATTTTCTAATTGTGTTCTTGTCAATATCTTGTCAATTTGTCCCAATGGTCAGTCAGTTGTTAAGTTAGGCTCGTGTTTTAATACTTCATTACAACAGATAGCTGACGTTTTGTCTTTGTTTCTTTTTGTTTGATTGTTTGTTCTGTTTTTTCACGTCGCTGTGCAGCCAAAACCAGATTTGGCTGAAAGGTTTAAGAGGCGCCTTGAAAATGTGCAAACAAAGGCGGAATTTCCCTTTTTGCTTTTGAGACTTCCTGTGCGGACGTTAAGCGTGGGGCCGAACGGGCACACTTGTTTCTTATTCCGTTTTTATTTTGCTTTAGATTTTGAAGCCCGGCTTTGGTTCAATAAGAGACAGAAAAAGACAGAATATTTGCATTTGTCTGTAACAGCAAAGAATTTGACCCTGGTCAAACTAAAATGTGCTAAACGTGTACAAATGGTTGAGACCTTGTGTTAGTGCACCATCAAAAGCTGCGGAAGAGAAAGGGGAAGTGGTGGTGGTGAGACAGATGTACTAAGCTTTAAAGGACACTGACCGCCGCAGAGACCTCGCATTCTTCCGTTCTAAGTGGTCTGCGGAGGAGCAGAGGGAGGGAGGAGAAGAAATAACAGCGCCAGTGTTTCCTTAACCTCGCATCTCATCTGAATTCATCCCTTGTTTATTTCTCACTGCCAGCGTTCAAAAAAAAGGGGTCAGGAACGGCCCTGCGAGGAGTGCAAAGCTCCGGTGCCGTATGTAAACAGTGCCGTGTTGTGCTAACGTTAGCCTCGGTTAAGTATTGTGTACTGTAATTTTCTTTTCTCCCCCCCCCTTAAGTGTTTTCCGTCCCTTGACGACAACTTACGAGCTTGCGGCGTCCGGCTAGCTTGGTGGCAATATACATATAGCGTGCGCACAAACTCCTAATTCGTCCCCACGAAATAGCAATTTTTGGTCACATAATAAATATCATGTATGTGTGAAACAGAAATTTGTGGCAATGAAATACTAATTTGTGGCCACGAAATAAATATAACTTGCGCACAAAGTACCTAGAACCTGCAGTGCCCTACGGGATGTGTATCTTTTCTAATTATGCTCTTGTCAATATCTTGTTGATTTGTCCCACATTAAGACAGTTGTTAAGTTAGGCTTGTGTTTTAATACTTCATTGCAACAGGTAGCTGATGTTAACAGACTGCCCCAGACGTGGCCACAGATGGATGGATGGATGGATGGATGGATAGATAGATAGATAGATAGATGTACTTTATTGATCCCAAATTGGGAAACTACACAATTAACAAATACGTACTTGTATGCACGTAACAATTATTTTGTGGCCACAAATGAGTATTTCCTGGGAAAAATTTACATGATTAATTAACATTTTTTGCACATATATATGTATATATATGTATATATATGTATATATATATATATATATGTATATACATATATATATATGTATACATATATATATATATATATATATATATATATATATATATATACATATATATATATATGTATATATATATATATTTATATATATATATATATATATATATGTATATATATATATATGTATATATACATATATATGTGTATATACATATATATATATATATATATATATACATATATATATATATATATATATGTATATATATATATATATATATATATATATATATATATATATATATATATATATATACATATATATTGTGCCTACAGTGTATTTATGTTATCTATGGGGCTCCATAGGAAACAGAACTGGGACCTCAGTTGCAGCGGTGGCCGTCTCACAATCCACCGCATCGCAAAAAAATAAAAAATAAAAAAAACAGCAATGGACGCCCTTGTTTAACTCGTCAAAGTTTTTCCGCCGCCCCCGTCAAGAACCTCCCATGCGATTTAGCTGGCGGGAAGACAGAGAAAGTCTTTCGGAAAAAAAAAAGAGAGAGAGAAAAAAAAAGAAAAATGAGTTTGAAAGAGAATATCGTGTTATCGAGGGTATTGTTTCCCAGACAAGGTCACAGAGCTCCGGGTAGAGCGGATTTTTATTTTTTTCTCTTTTACCCATCAGACTGTCACCATCGGGTGAGACGGAGCTGGAAGGGAGACAGAGGACGTTTAGAACACGTCGTTTAACTCCACCATTTTTTCACACGCCCTCACACCCGAGATCAGCGTGTTTCCACTGGGGCTAATTCAGCGCCTGCCCAGGGGCTACATCATGCAACGCTAATAATTAGCCGTGGGGCGATGGGAGGGCAGAAATCTTCTGATCATTTTTTGGTTCCTGTTACCGGGGAACTGGAAGGAATCCAGTGACACACACACGGAGCTGTCAGCTCGGGGCACCATCAAACTGAGCCCTCAAACAGCGGCCATCCCATGACGACAACTTACTAGCTTGCGGCATCCGGCTAGTTTGGCGGCAACATATATATCATTTGCGCACAAACTACTATTTCATCCCGCTAAAATACTCATTTTTGGCCAGTAAATGAATATAGGGCAGAAATCTTAAGATAATTTTTCAGTTCCTGTTACTGGGGAACTGGAAGGGCTCCAGTGACACACACGGACCTGTTGGCTCGGGGCATCATCAAACTGAGCCATCAAACAGCGCTAGCGGCACGAGCAGTGGCGGCACGAGCAGTGGCGGCACTCGTGCTCCCCTTAATTCCTACGACCTGCGCCACCGATTGCCGCGCAGGTCCATCGGATTGACCCCAAAGCCTCCAGTCTCGCCAAGAACCCAGCGAGCTAATGCAGATTTTCAAAGGGGAAGCTCCTCGGCATCAATTCTTGCTTCCATTTTCGATTGCTTCGTCGGGGGAAAGCTCGTAGCAGCTCGTAACACCGCGACTAGCATTAGCGTGCTACTCGTGATGCAACCCCGACTAAACGTTTGTGGGGGGGATAAAAAAAATCTAAAATTGCTCCCCAGATCCCATGGAGGGGCTATTTTTGATGCTATAAGCACTCCTTACCAGCATGCACTCTGGTACCCCCAACACACACACACACACACATACACACACAGTTCCCTCTGGGCCCTCCAGAAGTGGCAGACCCTCGCAGTCCGGTGCTACCAGCTGCGAAGGAAATGGAGGTCAGCAACTTTGCTCAAGGGCCCCTTTTCCCCCCTCCCTTACAGAGCCCCAGACGTGAGGGAGGGGGTTAAAATAAATGAATTAATAAATTGTGGCCATAATATATAAATATAACCTGCGAACAAAACGCTAATATACGCTACTAATGTGGCCACGAAATATATATATAACTTGCGCAAAACAGTACTTATTTGTGGCCCCAAAGTAGTCTGGGGCAGTCTGCTAACGTCAGCTAATCGTGAGCTAACGTCAGCGGACCATTGTAATAAAGGATTAAACTCAAGCCCACTTAAATGGCTGTGGGAATGTGGGACATATGAAAAACAAGAACATAACAAGAGATACTCACCTTAATGACGTTCTGAAGGCTACTGCATTTCTTTGGTATTTCCTGCACACGCTGTGTTTATTTCAAATTTAAACAAATTAACATTTTGTTGGAATTAGGGCTGGGTAAGTTAACGCGTCATTATCTCGTTAACTCATTAACTCAATTATTTTATCGCGCATTAACGCGTGTCGCTCACGTGCTGTAAGAGCCGTGAGTAGGGATGGGCGATATATCGGCGTTTGCGTTATATCGTCATAAAATTCACCGCGGTTATTTATTTATTTATTTATTTATCTATTTTTAATACGGCTTTGTGTAAACACGTTTTTTTTTCCAGTGCGGTTTCAAATATATGCAGTTTCAAAAAAAAAAAATCCCAAAACATGGAGTTGAATTGTTTTATATTTTTTTAGTCACTTTTATCGTTATCGCAATAAATGCCAGAAATTATTGTGATAAAACTTTTAGTCCATATCGCCCATCCCTAGCCCTGAGTTTCTAATTTATATTTGTGATTGCACTTCTTTAACACCTGGGTAGGGGGTGTGTGTGTCACTTTGGGGTGAGGCCACAACGTTATTTAATGACATTCGCCTGTGAGCCTCGGATGGCTTGGTGTGGTGGGTTGAGCGTCGGAGGTCATTGTGATAAAGAATAAAGTAAATAAAGAGGAACCTTGAAGCAAGACTGGATTTATTTTTGCATACGCGTCAACAATTACTCCTTCGTTTAGCCCACCGCGCCTTATTTATTTATCGATCGCCAGTTAGCCGCGATACGTGCTTTTATTTTGTAAAAGTCCGTTGCTGGCTTCTGCGGAACCAGAAAAGAAAAGACTTTGTTCATATGGTGGAACATTAAAATAAAAGTGCACTATACACTTCTTTTAAATTCATTATTGGATTTTGCGTATACAGTGTGATTAATCGTGATTAATCGGGGATTGCGATTAATTGCGATTAAAATTTTTAATCGTTGCCCAGCCCTGGTTGGAACAAATCAATATTTCATGGGAACGTATTCTATATTGTGGCCACAATTTATTTATTTTGTCCATGTCTGGGGCTCCGTCATCACTGTAAGAACAAGTCGGACGTCTCATTCAACTGGTTGCTAGTCATGTTGTCTTCTATCCCATCCATTGATATTTTTTTTTTTAAACCGACTTTTCACAAGCTTGCCGGCTTGCTGGTATTACAGGGAAAATTGGGCCTCAGCCCCGTCTCCCTCTTTCTTGTCCGCAGCTGATTGATGGGCCCACTAATGGTGCCGCACGCTGACACTTTCATTACGGAGAATTTGCAGCCAGCGAGTGAAACGCTTGCAGATGGCTCCATCATCCCCCGGCGGACGACTTCAAGTTGCATATGATATATATAGAGAGAGAGCTCTGGAAAAAATAGACCAAGAGACCACTGCAAAATTATCAGTTTTTCTGATTTATCTATTTATAGACATTTGTTTGAGTAAAATAAACATTTTTGTTTCATTCTTTAAACTACTGACAACATTTCTCCCAATTTCCAAATAAAATGCATTTGTTTGCAGAAAATGACAAATGGTCAAAGTAACAAAAAAAGATGCAGTATTTTCAGACCTCACAACGCAAAGAAAACAAGTTAAGATTTATTTTTGAAACACCACAATACTAATGTTTTAACTTAGGAAGAGTTTGGAAATCAGTATTTGGTGGAATAACCCTGATTTTTAATCACAGCTTTCATGCGTCTTGGCACGCTCTCCACCAGTCTTCCACATTGCTGTTGGGTGACCTTATGCCACTCCTGCTGCAAAAATTCAAGCAGCTCAGCTCTGTTTGATGGCTTGTGACAATCCATCTTCCTCTCGATCACATTCCAGAGGTTATCAATGGGGTTCAGGTCTGGAGATTGGGCTAGCCCATGACAGGGTCTTGATCTGGTGGTCCTTCATCCACACCTTAATTGACCTAGCTGTGTGGCATGGAGCATTGTCCTGCTAGAAAAAACAGTCCTCAGAGTTGGGGAACATTATCAGAGCAGAAGGAAGCAAGTTTTCTTCAAGGATGCCCTTGTTCGTGGCTTGATTTATGCGTCCTTCACAAAGACAAATCTGCCCAATTCCAGCCCTGCTGAAGCACCCCCAGAACATCACAGATCCTCCAGTAAATTTCAAAGTGGGTAAGAGACCCTGTGGCTTGTAGGCCTCTCCAGGTCTCTGTCTAACCATTAGATGACCAGGTGTGACTCATCAGAGAAGATGACCTTACTCCAGTCCTCTATGGTCCGATCCTCACGGTCTTTTGCAAACCTCAGCCTGGCTCTTCTTTGCTTCTCATTGATGAAGGGCTTTTTTCTAGCTTAACACGACTTGAGCCCTGCCTCTAGGAACCTGTTTCAAACTGTTCTTGCCGTGCACTTCACCCCCGCTGCCATTTGCCATTTGTGAGTCACTTTATGTTATGCCATCTTATGGTTGCCGAGTGACATTCAAATGAGTTGACGGTCATCCTAGTCAGTGGAGGGATGTTTTTGTCCTCTGCCAGGCTGTAGCTTTGTTGTCCCCAATGTCTGCTGCTTGACCTTATTCTTATGAACAGTCGTCTTACGCCCAGTTCACACTGGACGCGGAAGCGCCGCGAAGCGCCGGGCACTTCAGTTCGGCGCCCATGTTAATCAATGTAGTAGTTCACACCAGACGCGAACATGCGCGCGGCATGTGCCATTCATTTCAATGGAAGCGGAAGCGCCGCGCAGCGGAGCGCCGACGAAATTCGCGAGCGAGGCGCGAACAGCTCCGCGACGGTCGACAAGCGCTTCTGCTCAGCTGCACTCTTTTTTCCACTCCCACTTGAGTTTCTTTTTTTTCTTTTTTTTTTTTTTTTTATCATTTTCATCATCGTCCCCCCCCCCCCCGTAGCCAGCCAGCCCGCTCCGTTTCTCACTTTCGTAGGTGTGTGTGTGTGTGTATGTGTGTGTGAATAGAAACACGCACTCAGGTGAACATCTCAAGACCTCTTTCATAATGATTATTCCAATTACTTTTGAGGTAGCACTGTTTTTACCATCCAGCTGGTCCTATTGCAAGAGGGTAGTGATGACCATAGCAGGTGGTTTTTATTCTTTTCCTTGCAAAACAAGATTTGGTTCAGGTGATCACCTAATCAATACCTCATTAAGTAGAATGATTGTGCAGACACTAGACTTGAATGGAATGGCTGTCAAACATGAAGACGCTGCGTTGATTACAGAGAAATTTGCAGTGGTCTCATTTTTTTCCAGAGCTGTACATATACCAATATACATGTATATATATATGTATATATGTATATGTATATATATATATATATATATTGCAGCTCACACGTGTCCTTTCGTAACAGTTAGCGACTTGTAAGCAACTTGTTAGCCATGTAAATCCAGGATTACACCATAATCAGGGAACTTCAGAGTTTTCAATGCCGGCCGCGAACGATGTTGGTTGGTTTTGCGGTGAGCCGGGTGCCAGGACACTGTGAGGGGAATAAAATGTCAGAGAAGAAGGACAATTTTGACTCCAGTGAACAGCGACTGAAAAGATAGAAATGTGCGACACATCCTCCAGGCCAGGCGCCGCTATTAGCCGTCCGCCTTTCAGACATTTGATCTGACTTTTGCTGCCGAAATGAAAACGTATGCGGCACCTGGACCTTCGATCCCGTTCGATTGAGAGCTACTTACTTTATGTTGGACCCGCTGGTTTCTGATAGGAACTGAACTTGCAGTCATCCTGCAGTCTTGGGCTGTAGCAACTTTCGGGGGAAAGTTCGGGGTCAAGCGGACTATTGCTTGGTTACCCCAGAAATCTCTATCGGCCGTCACAAGACGAAGATTTGCACTGAAAATCGGCGTCATCAACGAGGTTGAAGATGTGCGGTTAGCTGCTATGTCCTCGCCAGGTCTTCGTATACTGCGTATCATTTATTCATTTGTTTTTCATATTAAAACTAAGGCCTAAAAAACTGAGATTGTAACTGTCCCTACAAAATACAAATTTGTGGCCCACGGAAAAAATAAAATACACTCACAAAGTACTTATTCATGGCCGTGAAATAATCAAGAGCAATCTGCTAACGTCAACTAAATGTTAACTGTTTTTATAAACCTTTGAAAACAAGCCCAGTTAAATAACTGTAGAATTGTGGGACATATGGACAAAAAATTGACAAGAGCACCCTTAGACTACTGCAGTTTGTAGTTGTTGTATTTATTTAGTGGCCACAAATTAATATTTTGTGAGAACAAATCAATATTTCGTGGAAACAAATCAACATTTTGTGCGGACATTATATCTATATTGTGATCTGAAATAGCGACTTGTATTTTCCATTTTCTGTTTCGACAGCCAAAACGGATAATAAATCCCCCCCACCGAGAGATAGCAGCAGGCGTCACAAAAAAAAAACACATTTGCGATGCTTTTCATGCAAGGTGAGAATCTGACATTGAGTCCAGAAGATACGACCACCTGCTGCAATCTCTTGCAAATAGTAGAAAACTTCCGGGTCGCACGCCCTGCCTTAAATCAGTTTGTCAATTTGTCCAGTTGTCCAATTGAGTGCAAAATTGGGAATCGGGAAAAACCAAACATGTTCTCTGTTTTTTCAGCCATTGGCGAGCCAGTGAGGCTGGAGTGGTTCAACCCACAGGGTGAGCGCATCGTCACCTCGCGGCGGATGTCGCTGCACACCGAGTCATCGCGCTCCCGCCTCATCATCTACAACGCCATTGTGGAGGACGCCGGCATCTACCGCTGCCAGGCCACTGACGCCAGCGGCCACACCGAGGAGGCGTCGGTTGTGCTGGAGATCTACCGTAAGTCTGCCCTTCCCCAGGCCAAGGATCACGGGGGGGACAGGACGGGTCCTAGGGTCAAACTGAATTATAGCTTAATTTCACATATACAATTGTTGGTATTTTTCTTTTACATATAAATATATATATATATATATTTTGACATACAGCAACAGATTGTGCAAGTTGTCCCACTTAAAAAGAGGAGAGAGGTCTATAATGTTCCTCACAGGTGCACTTCAACTGTGAAAGACAGAATGTAAAAAAAAAAACGATCCAGAAAATCACATTGTTTGATTTTCAAGAAGTTTATTTGTATAATGGTTTGGAAGTTTCGGAAGTTTACAACATGTTGAGGTACAAAAATGTAAAAAAAATAAAATAAAAATCATATATCTGAGCTAGGCGAAAAAGGCCAACAATCTAGTGGGTCCTCGGGAGTGTCACAATTAGCGGCACCACTAACCTGTGATGGCCGATTCACGGCGCTTCCACGTCCAGTGTGAACCAGGCGTAACGTAGACGTTTTGTTCCAATCAGAGCCCCCTGGTAAATGTCCAGCTGTGGTAAATCGGCCCCTGCTTGCCCACTT
The DNA here is from genome assembly GCF_046127955.1 of Nelusetta ayraudi. Classification (NCBI taxonomy): domain Eukaryota; kingdom Metazoa; phylum Chordata; class Actinopteri; order Tetraodontiformes; family Monacanthidae; genus Nelusetta; species Nelusetta ayraudi. The sequence goes on from NW_027466056.1 coordinate 6,900,136, forward strand.
TTGTGTGTGTGTATGTCTGAGACAGAGAGAGAGATGAAAGTCTTGTGATTAAAGCCTTAGCGACAGCTAGCCCAGTCACAGGTTGTGAGGCTCCTGCCAGGCCTAATGAGAGATATGGCACTGAGGCGGCGCCGCCTTGCTGACCCATCACTATTTTCTCAGGGCGCAGGTTAATGTGACGTGGCGGGGGGAGGGGCGAGGGGTGGAGGCGGGTGGAGGGGGACTCAGCGGTCACATCGGTCGCCGTCGTCTGGCCAGGAAGACTGTCCTCGATGCTCGTTCGAACTCGATCCCCTCCAAGAAATTACGCGATTTAGATTACGACTGCGAGAATTTTACAGCAAATTCTTTGCAGAGTGACATTAAGGAGGTCAAAATGGATCAATGATGAAATACAATCAATGATTAAAAGGATAAAAAAAAAGTCACATTCTCGGCATTTTCAGTTCTTTTTACATTTCATCCCAGGTTTTGGCAGAGGAGTCTGGCACGATTGCTGGTTATAAAGCTTAGAAGATATCTGGACATACAGCATATTTAGCCCTTTGTTTGCAGCCTGCTGCAAAGAAACACCTCACCTCACACCCACAGTCAATCACTACACCTTATATATAACGATAGCCATAGCCGCTGAGGACCTGCAGGTTCTCAGTTTGTTTTGGCTGGACGTTGAGTGCGATGACTTTCCAAAAATCATACACAGCACCTGAATGGTAAAAGGAAGTTGCCCAGCAACACATTCGGGAGGCTTGTGTTCCTGCATATACTAATAATCTTCATAGAAACTGACTCAAAGGTAGAAACACTGAGCCACAAAGGAAGAGGTATAAATAGAGCGCGGCTGGCATGACGACAAGCGTCTTCACTTCTGCAGGTGACAACCTGAGATTACAGTCCGTGTTTTTTGTTGCTGTGATAAGAGGGATTAGGATTGGTAGGTGTGAATAAAGCAAGCAACTTGACATATGGAGAGACAAAGGATTTACAATTGGATTGCTTTGTTACTGCATCATGCATTATGATTTCTACAGGAAATTGGTGACTGAAAAAATGCCGAACTGCTGTGCCGCTTATGGGTGCAGCAATCGTCGCTGTCCACAAACAAAAGCTTGTAGGATCACATTTCATCTGTAAGATATTGTTGGAGCTGTTTGATTAATGTTACGACTTAGTGCTGGTTTGTTTAGTTTAGCATATACGTTTTTATTAAATATGGGTGTGTGCCAGCGTGTGTGCGTGTTTTCGCTATTTTCACATGAAAGCCTATGGTTATAAATTATTAATAAGTATGCAGAATCATAACTATGCTTATAACCTTTATAACAAACCAAACCGCTTGAAAATCGGTTGAAAATAGAGCAATTTAGGGCTATTTCAAAGAACATGCACAATAAGAATACATAGTTATGAGTGAGAGAGGCGGAGCGAGGTGACTGTGGCAAGATGGCCGCCAGTGCGGACGTTCGATTCCATTGGCCAGCGGCGTGGATAAGACATCTAACCTTTTGTAGACATCTATGGTCACTGACCTACCATTGAGGGCCCTGTAGCCTATTTTCATGGGGCCCCTATCAGGCTCAGGCCTTCGGAATCTTCCTAACTTTTCCGCCATTTACGGCATTTCAGGTAAAAATGTAATCCGTCTGACGGACGATATTAACGTCATTATTAATCGGCTGTCAACAGAACAAAGAACAGCATAAAAATGTGTGGGAGCAGTTATAAACACAAAAGTGGAGCGACAAAACGCAAAGAAAAAGAATAAAGGGAGCGAGGAAAAGCCAAATTGCCCAAGCTTGACTCCTATTTTGTTCGCCCCCTAATTCTCTTCCTGTAAAAGATGAACCTGACGGTGTTTGCAGCGATTCATTCCCGACCCCGACCCCTGGTACGGCACCAACAACGTTACCCGCATCATGGTTAGACTTGCCAACCGTCCCTTAAAATACAGAATTGTCCGGTATTTGACAATCGATACGGGACGGGGTTTGTCCCGTATTTCTGATATATATACTGAGTTTGCATTCAAAATCGTAATCTACATAGCTGCAGGCAATACCATTGCACAACCCATTCACAACAACTGCATTAGCGCCATGGCACCACCTCCTGGCTATTTCTGTGAAAAAATTCCAATGATAATTATAGATTGGATTTATATAGCACTTTTCTAGGCACTCAAAGCACTTTACATTGAACCCAATTATTGATTCAAACCACATTCACACTGGTGGTGGCGCTACATGTGTAGCCACAGCTGACATCTAGTCACATTCGTAAGAGGCAATGCGGATTAAGTGTCTTGCCTAAGAACACAACGACACACCCGGATTGAGCGGTATTTGAACCGCCAACCTTTCAGCCATTGGACAACCCGCTCTACTTCCTGAGTTACAGTCGGCCCAAAGCCCCGGCTGGAGTCTGTATTTTTCCAAGCTATTTTTTTCCACCGTGCATGACCTCGGCCACATTTTCCTCTGAAACAGCCGTTCCGAAATGAAACGCTATGAATGAAAATTGAAATTGCCTCGTTATTTAGACGAGCGAGCTGAGGCGCGGCTTCTCAGCTCGCTGCTCGCAGCTTCAGCCGAGGGCTCCCCGATACTTTGAACCTTGGAAAGCGTGGAGACATTGTACCATTACGTAAGACCCAACGAGAATCAATCCTAAAACGCGGATAACCCAAATACCCAGATACCGAGGCTCTTTGATGGGGGGTTGGGGAAGGGGTGGAGAAGAGGTCAGAGGAGGGTTCTGGGGGGGGGGGGGGTCTTCCCCAGTTTAATTGGCGGGAATGTCAAGGCACGCGGGCATTGGATTCCAGCACGCGCCCTCCCACTCGCTCACAAAGTGGAGTTAGGTAGGCACTCTGTGTGTGTGTGGAAACCGTGGCACCGCCGTGTGGTTCCCCCCTGTCAATCCTCCTCGGGGCCCCAGCGGAACCATTAGTGGAGACATCAGAGCCTCCGTCGCACCTGCTGCAGCTCAGCCTCCCATCGCCTCGTTCCACACACAACCAGCTCCCTCGGAGGGGGAAAAAAAGAAAAGAAGGGGAGGTGTTTCCATAGCAACCAGTCGTTGCTCGCTGATTTGTGGGTGGAAGGCGAGGGGGGTGGCCAACTTGGCTGGCGCCGCTGCAGCCAGGCGTTCGTTATGCTGGGGCGCGCCGGACCGGACGACCAGTCGGGGAGAAAGTGTTCCGGCGGCTGCAAAACAAGAGCGGAACGACTGGTTTTCCTGGCGTTCCCCGGGAGCCGCTACCTGCAGATAACATACTGTTAGCCTACTGCTAGCATCCTGGTAGTGTCCTGCTCGCGTCCTGCGGCCTTGCTAGCCGTCGCATTGTAGCACGGGACAAAGTTAAAACCCTGTAGGCTGCTGTAAACACAGGGCTAAAAACGCTGTCTGTGTTCACAGTTCTCTCTAAAATCCCATGTCACTGATATTAATATATACATGTATGTAAGTATGTAATTAATATATATATATATATATGTATATATATATATATATATATATATATATATATATATATATATATATATATATATATATATATATATATATATATATATATATATACGTATATTAGGGTTGTCGGTCGATAAAAAAAATTTCATCACAATTAATCATAATAGTGTCCTGAGGTTTTTTTTACCCTGCACTATATGTAACTTAACAAGATATTGATGTTATATATTTATTTTGCACTGAGCTAGTTGCTCAAACAGACTCTTGAGTCTTTTGACATATTTTGACAACAGGGCAACTTGCTTCCTCTAGACAACAAGCCCAGAGAGTGAGAATAACCTCTCACATTATACCGATGTGGCAGGTGTTGTTAATTACTTGTGTGCGAGATTTGCCATTTCACTGTGTGCCCCTTCATCGCTTGTGTGTGTGTGCACGTGTGTGTGTTTGTATGTTTGTTTGTTTCATGTCTTTCGCACTCTACCAGATCCTGACAAATATATGCACAAATATGAATACATTTTTCAATTGCGGTATTTTATTTTGAAAATTGCATTTATTTGGAAAATTAACGGAATATGTATATGTATATATATATATATATATATATATATATATATATCTGTGTGTGCGTGTGTGTGTGTGTGTGTGTGTGTGTGTGTGTGTGTGTATATATCGCTTACATTTAAATTGCATCACTTGAGCATCTTTGCAGCCATAAAATGGGAGCTGACATGCTATATTTGTTGCCACCAGCTTCCCTGTGGCGCTAAAAATAACTTACCCCCACCAAAAAAAAATAAAATAAAAGGTGAACAACAACTCAAATAAATCTTGGAGAGATCTGTTCATCATGATGGAGCCATGATGATCAGAGTGGTGAGAAGATGCAGCTAATGAAGACGCCAGAATGCCTGACACATGCAGCTGGGGCTGGTGGAGGGTGTTGTGGTGGGGGGTTGTTGAGGTGGGGGGATCGTAGCTCATTTCCCAGAGCAGCATGGCATAAATCACTCCACCAAAATGCTAATAACAACACCTTGCTAATGGAAGCAGCAGAGCCGCAGCTGATTCATCTGTCGTGTGTGATGTCGGCCTGGGGACGGCCGAAACCCTCTCCAACCGACACTGCCAAGGCTCTGCAAACAATCCCTTGTTACCGATTTATTAGTCCCGCCCCCAGATAGAAAAGAAGAAGAAAAAGAAAAAAGCTGCTGTTGGTGCAGGAGTGTCAAACTCGCCGTCGCGGGCCAACATTGATATTCATTGCTTGTGGACATCGCCAGAAGCCTCGGCTCTCCTTGGATTATTATCCTGGCGAGCAGGCAACAGAGGCGGTGTCGGGAGAGGCGACAAAAGCAGGGTTTGCCGGGCAGGTGCACTGGCAAGGCTAGGGAGGCGGCCAAATAGGCTGCCGTTTCCCAGCGTTTTCTCAGCAATGCAAGATCCCTCACCAACAAGATGGACAAGTTGAGGCTACAGGTTGCTACTAACAACATTGTGAAAGACTGCTGCGTACTGATCTTCACGGAGACCTGGTTTCACTCATCCATCCCGGACACAGCTATTGAGCTAGCAGGCTGCACAGCACATTGGCACGACAGATCTAGAGACTCCGGTAAGAGCAGAGGAGGGGGTTTATGCGTCTATGTTAACAACAGCTGGTGCATCACGCCACAACTCTAGACAGCTACTGCTCCCCAGACCTAGAGTGTATGACTGTCAAGTGCAGACCCATATATCTTCCTCAGGAGCTTACTGTTATGCTTACTGCTGTGTATATACCACCGGATGCTAACACTAGCTCTGCCCTTGGACACTTGCATGATGTCATCAGCAGCCAGCAAAGCTCGTTCCCTGAGACAGTGCACATCATTGCTGGAGAGACTTCAACCGTGCTGACGAATAAGAGTGCTGCCAAAGCTCCACCAGCATGTAAAATGTGCCACCACAGGGGGTAAAACACCGGACAAGGTCTACACTAACATCAAGCTGGGCAACCAGGTTAAGCCACTTCCACACCTGGGCCGGTCAGACCACCTGTCCCTGTTTTTAATTCCAGCATACATCCCCTTCAAGAAGAGGGCTCCCATCACATTGAGAACTGTCAGAACCTGTCCAGATGGTGTCTCTGAGATGTTGCAGGACTGTTTTGAGTCCACTAACTGGGATGTCTTTAAACACCAGGATCTGCAGCAGTACACCACAGCAATCAAGCACCGTACAGACACAGTCATTGTGGCTAAGCACATCCGGGTCCATCCCAACACAAAGCCCTGGATGACAAAAAAAAAAAAGTGCAGGGCCTGCTGAGGAAGTGCAACATCCCCTTTTAGGTATGGCAATGAGTCACTGCACAGTGCTGCCAGAGCCAATCTCAGAAGAGGCATCATAGAAGCCAAGGCAGCCTACAAGAATAAGATAGAGGATTGCTTCCAGAGTAATGACTCCAGACTGGTGTGGCAGGGAGTACAGCACCAACCACAGACAAAGCACCACCACAGCTGAGGTGGAGGATGCCTCATTCGAGGTGGAGCCACCTAAAGCCAGTCTTCAACTCTCTGCCCACAGCAGCCCATCCTCCAGGTGGAGGTGCATGAGGTAAGGCGCACACTGGGCCTGGGCCTACCTTATTCCACCTGCCTCAGGATCAAGGACTTTCTTTCTGACCGCTCTCAGAGGGTTAAGGCTGGACCACACCTTTGCTCTCAGTCTCAGCACCGGCTCCCTCCAGGACTGTGTGCTGAGTCTACTACTATTCACACTCTACATCTATGACTGCATCCCCACTCACTCCAATCACAACATCCTGAAGTTTGCTGATGATACCACTGTGGTGGGACTTATCTCTGGGGGGATGAGTCTGCATACCGGGAGGAGGTGGAGGAGCTGGTGGCATGGTCCGAGGACAACAACCTGGCCCTGAATGCAACAAAAACAAAAGAAATCATCATCGACTGCAGAAGGAAGAAGGTGGACACTCAGCCCCTGTTCATTAAGGGAAGCTGTGTGGAAAGGGTGCCAGACTTTAAATTCCTGGGAGTCCACATAGAGGAACATCTGACCTGGGGCGTTCACATTACAGCAGTGATCCAGAAGGCACAACAGAGACTGTATTTCCCAGAACAATGAGGAACAATCACCTCAACCAGAAACTGTTGATGTCATTCTACCGTTGCTCAATAGAGAGCATCTTGACTTACTGCATGGGTGCATGGTTCTCCAGCTGCACGGCTGGAGACAAGAAACGCTCCAGTGGGTCGTCAACAGTGCGGGGAAGGTCATCGGCTGCCCTCTCCCTTTTCTGGAGGTCTTGTACAATTCTCGCCGCCTGAGGAAAGTACACAGGATCCTTCAGGATCAATTTCGCCCCGGCCACTCACTTTTTGAACTGCTGCCCTCTGGTAGACGTTTCTGGACAATAAAAGCAAGGACAAATCAACTAAAAACAGTATTTACGCCAGAGCTATAACTGCACTGAACAGTCAAGAACCAGACAGACACAAGGGGCATGGTCTGCGCAATTAAGGGGAATAGTGCAGTAGCTGTACAATGTGATTGTTGTTGAATGTGGTTTGAGTGTTGGGTGGCGTGCGTCTTTTTTAGTACGGTTTTTAGTATCTATTGCTTTCTATTATATGATGCACCGATGGAAGGCACTTTGAAAGTACTATGAAATTTGGAAGGCAAGTTTCATAGTACTCCTGTGTAATGACAATAAAGAATTCAAATTCAAATTATTGTACAAAATCTTCATCCAGTTATAAAAGTGAACCTTTTTGGGTCTAAAAAGGTTTCGCTTCAACCTGACAGTGGAAAAAGCAAAGCAAATAAATGATTTCATTTTGCACACATGCAAAATCAAATTTCAAATTTAAATACTCATCGAGATAAATATAATGTAAATAAAAAAACGTTTGTTTAACCCTTCTCCTCCGGCTAATAATAATTTAAAAAAAATAAAATAACAACAATAAACCCATTTAGTCATTATATCCTTCCATGAACATCCTGTTTTGATTCAGCATAGAATTCTGGGATTTGTAACATTAGCGTTACATGTGCTGTATAATAGCGGCTCTAGCAGTACAGTTCACATAAAGAAGGTCAAATTTAGCCCGCCGGCCAGAGTTTTGGCACCTGTGTGTTTGTGCAACAAACGTCGATCTGCGCCGCTGCTCTTTCTTTGTTTTCCAACAAACTACGTCACTGAAACGCAGTGAATAACACACAAGTTGCGCTCAGCTTCCCGAACATATTACATATCCGCTGTCTAATTTTTTTGCCGGGCCAAGTCACTCGGTGTGGCCGGAAGTTTAGTGTTTACTGCTAATTAGCGTTGTATAATGAGTGAAGCTAATTAGCTTGTTTGCGTGCTAAGCCCATTAACAAAACAAAAAGAAAGTAAAACAAAGTAATTTCCATTTCCATTACAGCGATGGGGGAGGGCCATACAGTGAAAGTTCTAGTTTGAAGCGATCGTGCGCTTGTGTAAATGTATAACTGTGTAAAGTGGCGGCGGCGGTGGCGGCAACGGCGGAGTGGCATTAAGCAGCGACCGTAAAACACGCTGCGTGGCGGCTAAAAGGAGTGTTAATGTGTTTGAAGAGATGCAATAAAAAGACACTAGTCGCTCCACTCCCCCCCGCCCCCCCTCCCCTGTCATTTCCCTCCCCCGCTGTTGAGGGTTGTGTCGTGACGTGCGCGCCGCTTTAGCGTGGAGCCTGAGATGAACTCCTCCTTTCTCTCTCCTTTTGAAAAGGGAGAAGGAATGGGAACGGTGCAATACGGTGCAATGTTTTGCGTCCTTCTGGTTACACACACACACACACACACACACACACACATCCTATATATATATATATATATATACATACAAGGGCTGTCAAACAATTTTTTTTTTTTTTTTTTTTTAATCGCAATTAATCATAGAATGTTCATAGTGCAAAATTCTGTTATTTTGCATTTCAAAGCAGTTTTAACCACATAATGTAAAGTATTTCCGGCAAGAAATCGGCCAGCTGGGGCGACTGTGGGTTAGTAAAAGGGGCAAAAAGCCTTATGCTAGGTTCACACTGGATGAGGAAGCACACCCACAAAAGTCACACGTGGCAGCAGCACTGGAAACTTTATCACCCTGAACTTGATTCAGCATTTTGTGGGAGCGTCAAGGAAAAGAATATTGTGGCGATCTGTCGAAGGAACCGTCCGTAGCGCGGATTTTTACTTTCGGTGCGTCACAGCGGCGTCACCTTTTATAGAGCAGCTTGAGCATGAACACGCCCCAACACTCAACACTGACTCACAGTTCTAAAGACACTCTCACACACTCACACACTCACACACTCGCGCTAAACAACAACACGCAACCTAACTCAACAACAAAGTTCCCCCCATAATCCCTTGCGGCTACAGGGGAGCATCCAGCTTCCCCCGGTCGCCACAATATGCAGACTATACACGAACGACGAGCGCCGAGCAGAAAAGTGAGCCACAAAAACAAACACTACAGAAAACTATGGAGAAGCGCCAGAAACTCCCGAGCCCCAACCCCCAAGACAGCAACAAAGCTAAGCTGATAACGGAGAAAGTTATCCAGTTTATTCCGTCTTAATATTCTTTTTCATGACGCTTCCTCTAGAGTTGCCAGCCGTCCCTTAAAATGCAGAATTGTCCCGTATTTGACGATGAAATGGTGCAGCCCGTTTTGAATCGATACGGGACGCGGTTTGTCCCGTATTCCTGAGTTGTCTTGAACGTCAATTTATTTTTGACGCAAACTCAAGTTTGTTTCCACAGAGTTTGCGTTCAAAACTCTTTGTATATATATATACATATCCATAGAGTTTCTGGACATATATATGTATATAGACGGAACGTTTTGAGCTACATTGCCACTACATTGCTACTACTTGGACTTATCTCGTAAATATTTTAATGTGGAACTTTTAGTCTTGCTTTTTGTTTTCAGTTCTTGTCCAGTCCTGACGGGTTTGCACGGAAAACATAAAATTGCAAAGTCCGTTCTTCACAATGTGGGTCGGAGGTGGTGAGAGTCAGTTGGTTGTGATTGCTGCACGGGCCCAAAGTGAACACATTTTTCCCCACCTCCTCCCTGACCTTTGACCCCCCCCCCCCGGTCCCCTCCACCGCAGAGCGGCTGACCTTCCGGGACGTCCGCTCGCCGCAGGAGTTCCGGCACGGCGAGACAGCCGAGGTGGTGTGTGATGTCATCAGCTCGCCGGTGCCTGTGGTGGTGTGGTACTACCAAGACCAGGAGATCGCCGAGGAGCACCACAGTGAGTCCCCCCCCCCAGCTACCAATTCACATTCACATGTTGCTCTCTGAAGAGTCCCTGGCCCTTTGTGATGTCTCAAAGGGCCAGGGATGATCTTCCATGCGATGCTGCGACGGTGTTTAAGAAAAGGGTCAAACTTTGTGGACTATTGGGATTATTGAGAGAGATTGTTGAAGTTTGGACGACAGTTTAGGCTCACAGAGTTTAGTGTTTTTAGTGTTGGTGGACTTATTAAAACTTTGTTGAGGAATATCTTTATTCATTTTAATTTAATTTTTTTTAATCTTAATTTTGTATTTCTAAGTTTTGACAGTGGCCTTAGTTACTTAGTCTTAACTGTGATTTAAATGCTCTGAAAACTAAGTTTTGCTCGACTAGGTTGCCTGATGTAATGTACAAGTTTGATTCTCTATGGATTCTCAAGCAGCGGTGACATGAGGTCTATTAATGGGGTGGACTAAATATGATGTCACTAGATGCATTTCCAGTACATTTTTTTTTGCAAAATAACTAAATTAAAATTTTTTGACAAAGTACAATTGCGATTTGCAGGTGTTTCCATTTAATGGTGTGAAGCACATGAACCGTAATTCTCGTAAAATCTCGTCCCGCGAGACCCCAGCTTTTCAAAGCCCGTCTCCCTCATTTCCCTTTCTATTTCCTTGCATAAATCTGAATTTCCATATTGTTTGCTGTCAAAAAGGGTTACGTTTTTCTCTTTGATTACTTGTAAAAAAAAAAATATTCTGTCTCCTCCTCCGTCCAAACATGACGCGCGATTTTCACTTGAAGTCACGTGAGCCCGTAGGTCACGTATTTTAGAAGTTTGTCCAAGTTTAGGTGTTTCCATGACCATTTTTTTATTGTGATATTTAGGTTTTGCGCAATTCTAGGCGTAATGGAAACGCAGGTACCGATGACCATGAAACTGTCATTGAATGCCACATTTCCCCCTTTAAATGAACGGTCGCAAAAGACGCTAACGAGCTGCCAATCACCCGCTATCCTCTTTGATCTAGACTGGGATATATACGTCTTTTTTTTCCTCTTAAAGCTCCTCTTGTAAATCTCGGCAGCTTTAATCACATTAAATATCAGGGGGATCTGCGTCTAATGCGCTCTGATTAAAGGAGAAGAAAAAAGTGATTAACAAGGAGGAGCGCCGCTGCTCTCTGTCACTCCTCTGGTTCTGGCAACAGGCACCACACCTGGAGGATGGGGGAGAGGAGGAGCTGGAAGCGGAGGTAGAGGAGGAAGAGGACGAGGAGAAGGGGGTGGACATGGAGCTGAGAGGGTAGAGGGGGAGGAGATAGCGGAGGAGGACAGGGAGTAGAGGAGGAAGTGGAGGGAGGGGCCAATCTGGCCAGCCATGGGGAATCAGAAGGAGTTTTTCAATATTTTTTAATCTTATCGCGGGGTTGAGCAGAGCCTGACATTTTCTTTGCCTCTCTCTCTGGTGTCTCCCTGGGAAGGCAGGTACCAGGTGCTGGCCAACAACAACCTGCAGATCGGCGAGGTGACCAAGGCGGACGAGGGTGTGTACCGCTGCGAGGCCAGCGTGGAGGCGCGGGGCGAGATCGACTTCGTGGACATCGCCGTGGTCGTCAACGGTGAGTTAGCCACGGTTGCTAACCGGGGTGACGGAGGCGGTGGCGTTCTGTAGCCCCACACAAAGGGGTCGAGGAGACGTGCCACAATTATTTATCTTGTGTGTTTGGCCCAATATTTGACATGTGACATAACGTCAGCGTTATGTGAAGGCAGTCCTTCTCAAATGGTGTGGCCCTGGGGAACATGCGTCCTTTTCGCCGTACTAGAATAAAGTGTAATTAGACTTCCACTACAATAGATGGCAGTGGCGCTCTTGCTGTCAGAGTGTGCGCATGGAGTAGCTGATGGAGCAATTACTCCTAATAGCTCCATATGAGCGATTACATTACTCCATGTGAAGGGTTTTTGTGCACCGAGCATGTGCACACACAGCATAGAGCAGGAGATATCAAGTGCAAACCCTTGACACAACATGAAAAAATATTTAATGGGCATGAAAAAAAAGGGCGGAGACAGACGGACATAATGAGACAAACAAAAGTCTCCCTAAAGCCAAGACCAGGAAATATGACAAAGCGTATGTAGTGATTGGCTTCACTGTGACCATGGTAGGAGACGAGGAGACTCACGAGGAATCCATGGACCCACCCCTACTGCAAAAATGGATCCTGCCGACAACGGCAGAATGTGGCAAGGCCCAGAGGGCCCGGGTGGGCTTCGAACCCCAGACTCCCGGGTAATAGTCATGCACGCTTAACCAGTCAGCCAAAGGGACATCCTCTTGGCCAAGTGATCAATTGGGAGGCATAGTGAAAGGACCGTCAACAGTCCCATGAACATCAGCGTTAGGTTAACGTCAGCGTTATCTTAACATCAGCGTTAGCTAGCTAACCCAACGCTTTAGCCACCGCGTCCGTAGTGGCACTAGTGTGAAGTAGCACGGAACGTATGCGACACATCTGAGTCTATGGTACTTTGACGGCATCGCAAATACCTGCGAAACCTTTTTAAAACTTTCTTGGATAAAGCTAAACTCTCAACGACGACGCAGAATTGTCCGCTGCCCTGCGAAGAGGTCGAGGCTCCCGCCTCCACTTGGTGACAGAAACCGACAGTCGGAATTGAAACATTACAAAGAGATTAGAGAAGAAACAGGAAGATTTGCTGCTGCTGCTGCTGAAGCATCGGCCTTTCAGACGCTCCTCCCCTCCCCCTTCTACCAAGATGAAAATATTAGCAGAGATTAAATTAGATTAGAGGAGAGCTGTGTAGTATAGTATAGATTTTTATGTGCGACTGGAGTCGAGCGAATTGGGCGTCGGTGGAAAATTACACCTTCCAAAAGTAGGAAAACCAGGTGGATATTATCGGCTGTTGCGTGAACGCCTTTATGTCGACTCAGAAGTCAAGGTTTGCATATTGAGGTTGTGTGTGTGTGTATCCATGTGTGTATATATGTATGTATATGCTTTATATATTAACATATATGTACATATATAAATGTAAATATACATATATATATATATATATGAAGTATATCTTCCATCTGACAACCGCAACTCTGACTTTCTCCCTCAATTTAAATCCAGACTCAAAACTTTCTTTTCAGATTCGCCATTTCTAACTCCATTTCCATTTCTATTATGTTTTATTTTTTATTCTATTTTATTAATTATTATTACTTATTAGCGTGTGTAGCTTTTATCTATCTATAAATATATATGTATGTATATATATATATATATATGGGTATAGGTATATATGAGGTTTGTTTTTTCCTCCCTGATTGCAGCCACCTCGTTTGGGTTTGTATTAATTAGCCATAATTATTTCCCCACTTGGAAGGAAGCCTCTCTCTTGTTGCTGCGCGGAAGGTAAAGCGGCGCCGTCGTCGGTAATGACCTCACAAGGCTCAGCGTCTCTTCTTTCTGATTACGGCTGCCATTAACAGACCCGCCGACGACTCCGAGTCGCTTGTTTCACTCACTGCGGCTTCGTTTCGTTTCTTTTTTTCCTTTTTCTTTTTTTGATCACCCCGTTGAGTCGAGCTGTCGGCAGCTGCGGAATCGGCGGCGACGCTGACTTGACTCGACTGTTTCCGCGGCAGCCGAGCGGCAAATTAAGGTTGAGCAGCGAGGCGATGGGCGCCGCCGCCATCGCGAACGCACTTGTCAGCTGTGACAGATCCGCCTCTGTGGACGTCGCTCATAATTGGTCCACTTAAGCTGAAGCAGGTCTTCTTTTGCCTGTCAACTTCGACGGAGGAGTCCTCGATCTCTATCTATCTCCATCCATCTCTCTCACTCTCAATTCGCCCCCCAAAAAAAATCCAAAGGGCGTTGTGGTAATCGTCTCATTTGTCCTGATTGAGATCTGTTTTCGCTCAGTGGCGCCTTAGCGGCCGCAGCCGCAACCCCTTCCGGATGCAGATCCCATGTGAACACAACTTTGCTGAAAGTTTTGCCCCAATCGGACAAACTCCCTGTGTGGAACATCACTAGGTTGGCGTGGCATGTATTCATAGAGAGAACTTAAAGGGAGAGCAAAGAATTTAACACGTTGACTAATAAAGATTAATTATGATTAATCTTGCCCTAATTAGCAAACAAGAGGGCTGCCGACCTCGGCCTTTGGTCTTTTTCTTTTTTCGTCGCTAATGAGACTGGACTGGACTAATTTTATTCCGCATATGCACATTTGACAATGCTTCCTTACTGCTATTAAGCAATTCCATAACGTAAAAATAATATAGAAAGAAAACAAGTGACTTCGAAAAGGCTTGAGAAGACACATGGCTTGTTAGCTCTCACCACTTTCTCCAAACACAAAAAAGGATACATACATACACACACATACATACATACATACATACATACATACATACATGAACGTACGGATGCTTAATGCCGGTATTTAATGAAAGTAAACTGTTCCCTGTTGTAAATTGGTATCGGTGTCGCGGTAGCGGTACATATGTACACATATATGTACTTTTAGTAGACGTAGAGTACTCAACCCCAGTACCACTACCAATACCCGATACCAGTCTTGGGTATTGGTATATCTGATAGTGTCATATGAATAGTTTTAAGCCCTGCTAAAGTGTATGATCAAAAATCAAACAAAATAGTAAAATGTGAGTCTGGACACGGATGACACAGCAAACGTTAAGGACTTTCCTGCGCTGATCCGAGCCAAGTAGGTACTAGCGGAAACATGCCCCGAAATAGCACGCGAAATGTCTTATTTAGACACGTCAAAGTAGTCCAACACAATCGATGCCACGATTGCTGCCACAAACACACAAGGGAAGTTTACGTCATGCCGTTTATGGCACAGGTAGGACGTCCATGGAGAAATGGTGTGCTTGATTTGCTCACCCAAACCCAACTTCAACACAGCACTGGCAATTTTCGCAATTTTGACTGGAGCTTTTATATCAGAGCTGTTTTGAATAATATCGGATTCATCGGTATAACTTGACAATTCCTGATAAATAAATATAAATATAAATATCCCTAAATGAACGTCCTGTCCTGATTGAGCACAGCATTGGGATTTGAAGTATTAGCATTACATGTAGCAGTACCGGCGGAACAGCAGCTCTCGTAGTGATTTTGTATTGGCCTCGCGGGCTAAGTGTAATTATACTTAGATTGACACCTATGCTTCCAAAGGATTACTCTTATTGAGGTTCTCTGAAAAGAGGAGCGGGGGTCGCGGTCACAAGGAGGAAAAAAAAAAGTGTTATCGACGGTCATCTAGACACTGGTCGAACAACAAGGCGGACTTCCCCGACGCAAGCAGATAGAGACGGAGTGGAGTGCCGGGAGGCCTCCAACTCCACCACCAAACGTCAATGAGTGCAGCAGAAGGAGGTTTTATCAATCTGCACAGGGGACAGTAGTGGAGTTTCCCCGGGGCCTTGGCGGGCGCAAACACCACCCAGCCAAGATAAACAAGCTGATATAAAAAATAAAAAAAACAGACGGTGAGAGACACTCTCTCTGTCTCTCTGTGTCTGTCCAGGACCCCCTGCAGGAAGAATGGACCGATGAATAAAGAAAGAATGAAATATAAAAAGGCTGAGGACTGAGCAGAGGCGGCCACATTGCAATCCCTGGGCCGCGGCCAGTGTCCCCGTAGGGGGCGGCGATGGGCAGCTAGTCGCCACTTAGCACTCGGCTGTGTCGCTGGGCTTGGGGCGGACATCCATTCTCGTCACAACACAAGTGGGGAAGGGGGGATGGTGGTGGAGGAGGAGGAGCCGACACCAGGCTTTGGCTCAATCATCCCCCAACTGCTTCTGGGAGCCTGTCTTTAGCAGTTCTTCTTATTTTTTGGTCTAGATATTTCTTTCCCGTGTCTCACCGAGTCCAAAATCCACCTTGTAAACACTGCGGCTCGACACACAAGGGTTTTTTTTTCCTTACTTTTTCCTCCCTCCTTCCTTTTTTTTTGGGTTGGAGGAAGGAGGAGGACTTCGAAACCCTGCGGGAGCTGCGCTGAGCTTGAGCGCCTGTGATGCCTTGTCGTATATTTCAGATCTCTGCGGGTACAAACGCCAAAAGAAGGCGAGAAGACGTCCTTTTGAAACAGTTCCATGCTTCAATTGCCTCAAAGCGATGAAACCGCCTGCCATTTGAAGAAAGGAGGTGAAATGAATGGAGGACGTTCCCTCTGATTTGACTAATGTTTGCCCTCCGTCAGCACCCAAATGCAAGAAAGACACGGTTGGACATTGATCCATTCATCTCAGCTTAAATCGTAATTTGCTCCCCCCAGGGGAAGGAACGATGATTACCACCGAGAGGAAATGGACCAAAAGCGAAGAAGACACAGTATGTGCTTTTGGCCGAAATTTCTTTTATGCGACCGACGAAAAAAATCAGCTTTCAAAGGCACCCGTCTAGACCTGAAAGCTGCAAATTATTTAGCGTTCGGTCGTCGGGAAGCAAACCCCCCAACACCACCCCATCGCTTTTTGTTGAAAAGCCCTCAGGCAGCACGGCCTTGGGCGCATCTTCAACTCGGACAGCGACGTCGTCCATCAGGCAAGACAGCGGTGGACAATCAGCGGTGCCCGCTGAATGAAGATTGCATCGGAAACCCGGCGACTGAAAAGCAAGAGAAGATAGAGACGCATTCAGCACTCGACAGCCGTGACAACTGTATTGATTAATATTTTTCGCGCTTTGACATAAAGTTTGTCGAAAGAAAAAAAAAATCCCTTTTTGAACGTTTCAAAGGAGCAATTCTTTTCCCGCTCTTCCATTAGAATGCAACAGAGGCACAGACGGGAAACGGTTGTGCGACGGGCGAAATCACTCTATTTCTGTTCTTATTCCACTTTTTTTTCAATGAGTCTCCAAGTTGGACGAAAAGTAGAGAAGCTCACACGGACTGACCCACAGCTGAACATCTGGTAGTGATGTAGTGATCATTTCGACACCAATGTACATTAGGTATTGGTGTTAATCAATATTAGAGCAATGAGATTGTTACTTTAGATTTTTTTTTTTTCTAGATATTGCAATTGTAAATATTCACTGTTTAAACTAGCATTTGGGATGTCTATTAAGTTGGAATAAAAAAGTTTTTGTTTTGTTTTGTTTTGCCCTCATCTCGTGAAATTATTGTGATAATAACCGAGAGCAGAGAAAATTTGAATGGGCAGCAAACGAGGAGAAGACTTCATCTCCATCTATAAGAATTTTCTATTTACCTAAAATAATCAAATTCCGTCCCAGGTTTTAACTGATGAATAATCCACATAGGGAGAAAAAACACTTAAAAATCCTTCAGATCATCCTGAATTTCCTTCAGATTTAGCAATTTGATGATCTATTCACCTTCATTAAAAACTATCAGTATGGTATTGGTACTGCAGATACAGGATTTAGTATTGGATACCAAATCTTGCAGTATCACACTTCGCTACCGAACAGGGCAGAAAAAGAGCCGCATGATCAAGAGCGGGCTCAAGAGAAACCCGCATTTGCAAAGTTGTGGTCATTTTGTCATCTTATTCTGAAACCATTCAAAGATTTTTGATGCCATTTCCAGCCTGACTCAGACGTGGGGGTGGGCGTCCGCAATGCCGGTTTGTCCTCGCCGGCGTGGTGAGCAGTCATTTGTCACCCCTGGACAGCGTGAGAGGAGGCCATGAATTGAGGCGTCTGTCAGGACGGACAGACTCATTTTTCAGCTGCTGCGAGTGAGTGCGAGTGGTTGGCCCTTGCTTTGGAGCGGATGAAAAGGGAAAAAAATGGGACGACAATTCCCCCTTGTTTGCTGGAAATGTACCATACTCAAGCGGCCAATGAGGACGCACGAGGAGAAAAGGCGGCGCTGCAGACAAAGAGAGCAGTGTTAGAAAAGCAGCTTCAGTTTGCGTCTATGCTAATTTGAAAAATTTTAAAGCATTTTTGGGTTGTCACTTCTCGCACGACGCAACACGCAATATTTTCCAAAATGCTCGATCGCCCTTTTGATGCAAATCACTTTGGAGTGCTCTTTGGAGAAGATCCAAACACTCTCTCTCTCTCCCTCTCTCTCTCTCTCTCTCTCTCTCTCTCTCTCTCTCTCTCTCTCTCTCTCTCTGAAACACACACACATGTCGCATCTGCCAACTCTTCCATTTCACTCTCTTTTCAAAAGAGCTTCCTGTTTTTTCCCCCCCTTTCTTTTCCTGTATTTATATCAGAGGTCCATCCAGTCCGCGTGCTCGGTAACCGCCGAGCCGCGCTTGCCAGGATTGTTTCTATGGCGACTAATGGTGATGCAAAATGGAAGTAACCTCGTGATATTTGCCCCGGTTGCCTCCTCCGACTCATCTACCTAATTGTTGGTTCGCTCGCTCAGGCGGCAGACCTGCAATTTTCTCCTTCGCCGGCTGCCGGTGCAAACTACCAGCCCCGTCTTTCAAAGACTCCTCCAAATTATCCACGCAGACGTCAGTCACAACCATCCAGGCTCGGCTGGTCTCTGTGACATTACGTTTCCGCCAATTATGAATTAAGAGCGGCTTGATTTCAGTCTCGGGTCTGGATTGCAAGAACGAATCCCGAATGGTAATAACAAGCATTCGCCTCACAGTCATTCCGCCCACAGTCCCCATCAAGACTTTCCAGCAGATGTTGACATTTCCAAGGAGCAGACTTCTGAAGAATCTGTATCGTATCAGTATTGGCGATACGAGCACTTGGATGTATTTGGTATCAGACAGATACCGGACCTCCCTGCTCTGCTTCGACAGAGTTATTCAAAGGGGCGATGACTTAAACATGAGAGACTCAGCGGATCCCTCTTTTTGGATGCTCACATTCAGCCGTCGGAGGGCTCTTTTGAAGTCGTCTCATTAACCAGGGTTCACTGGCGCCGGAGTGCAGTCTCGCGCGAGGAGGAGAGGATGTCGGAGTCCAAATCAGTTGCGATCACGTTGGGTGTCTGCCGAGCACTTCATCTGTGCCTCCCGGTCTGCGCCTCGGCATCGTTGTGTGGGGTTTTTCTTTCCTCGCAGAAACACAAATATTCATCTATCAGCACGCGGCTGCAACCCGCATGATGAATAGCCGCTATTAGGGTCCAGATGATTCAAATCAGTTTGGGATTTGGACGTACACCCCCAACCAAAGAGCTGTACACGTACCCGGTGGAATTGATCAATCCAACAGGTATGTCAGCAGCTTCATTCGCTCTCTGCCACAATGGGATGTTTCAACTAGAAAACCTCACGGGCGTCTTAGCCACAGGACAGGGTTACACTGAGGGTGGGAGGTGGGGACCCTGGCACTGAGGGGCGTACCGCAGGTGACTCCACCTGAAGGACGACCCGCGTTCATCCGGAGATCCCCAAGATCTTTTCCCAGGTCGCACTTTCACCGCCTTCCAGCCGCCGTTGCTGTCTCCTTTTCTTGTTTTTCAGAGTATTTATTTATTTTAATTAGAGGGATGCAAATTATTCTGTTCTGGTGTCCATGCGCAGCTGCCACTTGCCGGGACACATAGTTAACTCGAGTGCAAACATCTGTTCGCTGGATTCTCATTTGCTGGATGAGACCCGCCGCTTTTTCGTAAACAGGGGGACCCCTTGAAATCGATGCGTATTCATTTTCCTGCCTTGCTCGGCGGTCAGTTGTTGTGCGACAGGACGGCATTGTGTAAAGCAGGAAGACACTTGAATGAAGCTTATAACAGAGGATCAGCGTCTGCACAGAAACTGAACTGCCCTTCGGTCTGGACATTGATTCTTCTTCGGATCCACATTTGGCTTTTTTTTTTTTTTTTTTCATACTGAGAGTTGTCAGGCTTTTAAAAATGGAAGTGTGGACTTAAAAAAGACCAGTGTGAGTAAAACCAAGATACTAGGACCTTGGATCAAGCAAACCAGAGCGGTGTTGGGTATACTTTGTGACATCATAAAGGGAGAATTTTCTGAAGTCTGTGTTATTTGCGGCGGCTTTCCAAAAGGAAGAACTTTTCAAAACTTTAATCTCTGTGGCCTTCACTGGAAGGACCGAGACACGGATTATTGTTAAAAAAAAATAAATAAATAAATAAATGAATAAAAAATGTTTTGCATAATACAGGACCTTTAAGATGACGTTCGCTTCAGCGGGTGTTTGTTAATTTTTCCGCATCAGCGAGCCTCCAAACTGAAAGCCTAAGTGCTTCAGTCAAAGTCACCCATTTCATTTGAACAGCGCATGATAAAAGATAAATGTCCATCAAACATTCAGTCTTGTTGTTCACTCAGTCATATTTTTAGGATCAAAACAAATGTTTTCCCTCTAAAATATTAACGCCTCAATGTTGCTCTGTTGTCAAAGGACTTTTCTTTTCTTTTTTTGTCTGTGGCCCAAGGTCCTTAATGCAAAAAATACCCTTTAACTGGGGGATCCCAGGGGATAGAACGGCTGTTCAGACCGGCTCAGCAAACAGCTTTTTTTCTTTCCCCTGGCCGCCATATTATTAGTTAAGCCACAAAGAAACGTTTTGGACGCATTTCTACGGATTTAGCCCAATCAAACGGCGACATTACCGCCCTCGCATCACTTCCGCTTGTGTGGGTTTTTTTTCTTTTTGCCTTTGTGTTAGTACCAGAGCAGGATCCGAGGGATTGGCCCACAGGCCCCCAGGCCCGCCCCCCTTTTGGGATTACAAGAGGCCGCCGACGGGGCCACTTTAATCCATTTGCAAGAAATGCGCCTCAGCCGGAAACAGTTTTCCTCTTTTTTTTTTACGGATTTTTCTTTTTCCGAAAACTAACCGGCAGTGCTTTTCTCTCCGCAGTCCCTCCGGTGCTGTCGGTGTTCCAGCAGTCCTTCAACGCCACTGCCGACTACCAGGAGTCCGTCACCTTCACCTGCATCACCTCCGGATCCCCCGACCCTGTGGTCACATGGCACAGGTACCTTTTTTTTTCCCCCATCTACCTTAATCCATCCCTCCCCCCCCACAGCCCTCTCCTCAGCCTTGACTGTCTGGCTCGGCAAGATATTGAAAAGCGGAAAACTTTTGAAACCAGGCGAAGGTTTCGCTAGCAAAAGCCAGAACATCCGTCAGCTGATGCGAGACGGGATTTCTTTCCACAGGGTTTTCGCAACCCAGCTGCGGGGATTTGGACCTAAAAGCAGGAGCAAAAGTCGGGAGGAGCTGATGGCGCCTGCTTTGTGTGGCGGCTCTCAAATGGGATTTAAATTTTTGAAAAAGATCTGTTAAAAAAAAGAGGTTTAAAAGCACACATGAATGTTTTCAGTGAGTTAAATTCTTTCAACAATAATTATCCCGATTAGCATCCTATCATGCTCATGTAAAGACGTTCTACAGAACAGTGATCATGTCATCGTATTTTTTTAAGATTCCTTGTAGTGCCTTTTCCAACCATTAGGAGATGCTGGACTTCGCACACTTGACCATTAGACGACTTAAAAGCAGCAGTGTTTTACAGCAACGCCATGTGTGCACAAAGACCTCGCAGCGGCTGATTTAACGCGCTGCAGAGGGACAAAACGAGAAGAGGGGGAAGCGTAAAAAATTAGGGCCTGAAAAGCTCGCACCCAGCAATTATCCTGCGCCCGCTCTGCAGGCGTCTGTGACAGGCTCTTTTACCGTTGAACAGCTATTGATCACGCCCACGTATCGACGTTCTG
The DNA here is from genome assembly GCF_046127955.1 of Nelusetta ayraudi. Lineage (NCBI taxonomy): Eukaryota > Metazoa > Chordata > Actinopteri > Tetraodontiformes > Monacanthidae > Nelusetta > Nelusetta ayraudi. The sequence goes on from NW_027466056.1 coordinate 6,921,611, forward strand.
GTTCACGCTCTTTTTTTTTTTTTTTGCCTACATCGCACTTGTAATGACCCAATGCTGTTTTCGTGGGGGTTTTTTTAAGCCGTGTTAACAGAAATTAGTCACATCAACTCTGCTGTTGCTGCTTCTTCCTTTTTCTTCTTCTTCTCCTTCTTTGAAACGCGGCGTGCCGCCCGTCGATTCTCAAACGAAGCCTCACTCCCCTTTCTCGACAGTCATTAATTCCAACGCGGGGCCGAGAAAGAGTCAAACTGGAATTTCTCTGTCAATCAATCCGCCGGCTCCCCTCTCTGCACCCATAGCTGCGCATCCAGAGCGGCGAAGATTCTGCCGCCGCCCGATGTTTCCGTCCGGTGATTTATCGCCAGCTTTTTAGCAGGTTCTTGTCATTTTTTTTCTTTTTTTTTCCCCCTGTTATAACGCGGCGCTGCGAAGAATGGAAATCGATAGCCGCCCTGAAGCAGAGACGCTGCCAGACTGTGTGCGAACGCCCCCTTCTAAGGGTACAATTGATTGACCGGCGACAGGGCTGTGTGTCGCTTTTTAACATCCAGAAAACCGCTCGCCCTGGTAAACTCACAGGGCCGAGATCTGTGTGTGTCTGAGGTGTTTTTGTGTGCATGCACGTCCTTCTTTTCTTTCTATCTTTCTTTTTCGTTCAGAGAGTTCCATCTGTTCCTAGTGTTCATGTATAACCATGTTCAGAACAGTCAAAAGAAAAAATGTCTGGGTCCTGGGAAGGAAACGTGTTGATATGAAACTATCTGTGGACACAGATGGAAAAATCATTGTGGTTTTCTTTTCTATCGATAATTTTTTTATTATTATTTTTTTTCTCTCTCTCTCTTATCCTTTGTGCCATGAACCGGTAAACCATAAAACAGAAGAGAGCATGTGATAAAAATGAGATGTGATGATGTGGTAAAAAAAAAAAAAAAAAAAAAGTAAATAAATAAATAAAAGAAAAGGTGATATAGAAAAGCACACAGGAAACGATCTGCACTTGTGTATTGCAGATTTCCATAAGTAGTTAGATAGATAGATAGATAGATAGATAGATAGATAGATAGACATGCAGTAACAAATTGAACGCAACAGAGTAAAAGAACAACCTGTATATATTAAAATACCAATTTAAAAGGAGCACTCTTGATGGAGTACTTACAGCAAATGAGCATTATATAACACAATTACGAATGTGTGTCGTGCAAAAATGAGGACGTGCTTAAAGGCATAATGTGTTAAGTGCAGTGGCATGTGGTCGGAACGATAATAATTACAATATTTAGAGCAATTGTCCCGTCTTTTGTGGCGCGGTAATTAACTTATTTCAAAATGGAGAGAAAACACACCCACACAAACCGTCGGCGTCGGGGGTGCAGCGAGTCTGCCGCACTGCTGTTTCTCAGTCAAACACAAAAAATAAAATAAAATGAAATAAAATAAAGAAAATCCCGGAAAAAGACGGATTTAGTTTTAAAATAATCATCACCTTGGGCGTAGAGTTGCCGGGCTACGTTGTTTACCCCGAGGAAGAGGAACTGTATAATGCCAGTAGTGCTGTAAAAATGCACCGGCCCTGCGCTTTATCTCCAAGATTGATGCTGGTGTAATGAGAAGTGTCCGTGTCCGCAGGGGGAAAAAAAAGAGCCTTTTGTCATGGCAGAGGGAGTGGAGCGCATGCATCATTTTGCTAAGAACAAACAAGGTTTGAAGACACTTGAACTCCAAAGCCCTAATTTATCTAATTTTCCTGGGCCAAAAAGCATTCATTTTATTTCGCTTTTTTTTTTTTCCTTCTGTGTGCTGCCATGTCTCAGTTGCAGAGCGAACTGGCTTTTAATCATTTTCCGGATGCACATTTTAATCATAATTGAAAAAAAAAATGCTGTATTTGTTCACTGTCTGAGACTGTTTCTCAGCAGCACGTGATGGTTAAGTTATGTTTCATATGATACGCTCATTTAACAATGCATATCGCAATTAAAGACGACTCGTGAGGGCTGTGGGCTAAACAGATGAGTTTGTTTGCTTAACCACCCGCTGAAATTTGTCTTGTAGGAGGCGAAATGACGAATTCAGGGTTGCGTATTGAGACAAATGAGTCTCCTCAGGTGACTCAGCCGGTGAACTGAAAATGCTTGCACTCGAGTCGAGTGTCTAAGGAAAGAGGAATGCACCTTGCATAAATAATGTTTTTTGAGTTTGTGGTATGGTAGGGACAAGTCCAGAGGAAACTACTGGAAAAAGGGTCTAAATGTAGTTAGTTGTGGTTTAGAATGATCATATTCTGACTAACAGGACACCTGGCCAGGCAGTGTGACACTCAAATGAAGCTCAGCGTTTACTTAAATATGACTTATAATGTCAGTATATTTAAAATATTCCTCCTCTGTATAGACTGAACATTGTTTTATGCCATCTTTTACCAAACACAGTTCAGCTTCTCAGAGGTTGCACAACGTGTTTTATTTTGCCTTAATTAATATCTCCTTGACAAATTTCTTTAAACTTTAAAATCTCTGAAACCAAATAATATTCTAAATATTGCCATATTATTAGCAAATCCAACTTTAACAAAACAGCCCCCACAAACTCTCTTTTAGTGTAATGATGCAAATAAGATATTCAGGACATTTTCATCACTTTATGAAAAGCCAAAAAAAACACTACACCAAGGACACGGAGGTCCAAGCAGGTTGTTCAAGCAACCTACCACAGCTAAAAGTCACCTATATTCATGAATCAGAAGCACCACAGCGTTTTAATGTGCTGTTTACTTGGGTTAGAGGTTTTCATGCTGGTTAGGTAGCTCGCTGGCAGGTCACCCCTGTCCGCAAAAGATTTCTCATTGCGATGGCCTTCGCATCTTTCAGGCAAGTTTGCCACGGTAGTTGTTTCGGTTCACTCTTTCACCCTCTTTCTCTTTGACCTGCTCACCATGGAGCTCGCTAAATCATCAACGTTTAAATTTTCCCAAGTACCCTCAACTTTTTTTTTGCACGCAACGACTGCGTCTCCGTTGTCCCTTAGTGCCGCTCGAAGGGAACAAAGTCACGGTGGGCTCAGTCTCACCTCAATCCGCCGCTCGTCCAGGCTGATGGACTACCCGTCAGCATCAGTCGGCATAATCACATCCAGCTTCCTGTTGTTGAGACGAACACCCCACCCCCCCGCCCTTCCTTTCTTTCCTGCCGCCTTACCCGAGTTATTACGACTTGGCTTTGGTGTTTCCTCCATCGACTTTCTACTACACTGCCTGCCGTTCCCCTCTCAGTACAGTCAGACTCTATATACATTATATATATATATATATATATGTGTATACACACACACACATACTGTATATAGAAATCTATGTATTGTTTTTGTCTGCATTTCACGACTCCAGTTCTTGGAAGACTAAAATTGTTCTCATTTATCAATTCGGTGAAGTTGTCAGGAAGCGGGCCGAAACGTTTTGCATGACAATAAAGAGCCGCATTTAGCGCTTCTGAATTTGATTTGCAGAGATGTTTGAGGTCCGGAATCGCATTACCACTTTTAAGATCGAGGGCACGGTCGTCCGCGTTGAGCAAAGAGCTGTAGGAGTTCGTCTTCATGGCAACCGCGATCACGTTCTCTGTGTGGCTATAGTAGTCACGGCTGGGGTCGGATAAATAATGCATTTTTAAGGGTGTTTGCGGAGAGGGTGAAAGACGTGAAGATTTTCTCTGTGCGGTCGGCATGCGTTTAAGGGTTTTTGAAATGTATTTGAAGTAGATCGTAGATCAAGCCGCGGGTTAAATGCCTTGCTCAAGGATGCAGGGCGTGGACGACAATCCCCATTCGATTCACTTGTGTCTGGGATCTTTGCTTTTCTCTGTCTGATCGCCAGATGGAAACCACTGACAGGGAGGCTCCGACCTCGGCAATCTCACGGATGGATTGTTGGGATTTCTTTCCACCCGGGGCGATTTAAGCGTCCTAAAAGAATAATGAATAATAAAGAATAATGTAACACCTCCTCATTCTTCTTCTTCTTCTCTTTTTAAGATAAGATTGGTTCTCCGATACCTTTGTGCCTGCGCAGTTCAGCGCGATATGGAGCCATGTAATCTGCTCCTGTCATCTCACCGCCATTGTTGGCAGATGGTGCGGCTCCCGTCCCCTTTTGAACCTCTTTTCATCCACCCGGTCGCCGAGAATTAGATTTTTCTATGCTTGATTGGCTCACCTGCGGCTGCCCAGCGCTCCTTCAGTGTTGGTGGGAGAAATGGGTGAAAGAAATACTTTGTACAACAACAACGACAAAATAGCTAAGCTATTGCACAACATATCAAGTCCACATAGGAATTTTGTCTACATGTGGTTGGTAGGTGTGGTTATTTTAACACTTTCAAGGCCATCAGGAATTGCCTTGCCATTTTTAAAAATGTGTTTCCCTACAATCTTATCGCTGTTACAGGCACATCTCAAGGACCATTGTCCGGATAATATGTATTCGTTTGGTGAAGAGTACCACAGAAAGTATTTGGAAAGGGAAAGGCAAAACTTTTACCTTTCGGTTTGCTGGGTATCATTCCTAATGTTGATTCCATTTCAGTATCTTGGATTCAATACCAGGTCCAGAACACCAGTTACCAGATGATCTAAAATCAGTTTGAATGATGACAAAAATTCATTGCTATGAAAGCACAATTTCCATTTTTACTGTTGATTCAAATCCTCCAAATCAGGACAGTTGTATTCCCATCTTTTGTCGCTGAGTCCTTTGGTGCAAATGATGAATTTCCACCTTAATGAAGTGGAGCCCCAGTTTGGACGTTGTTGGCACAATGCTAATTTTCACTCTTGTGTCAACGATAGTGACTTTAGTCCATGCCCCTATAATGTGAAAGCCCCTCACCAGCGACTTTAGATCCTGCCATGCATGCCAAGGACCGGAGCATTTCGGTAAGTGGCCCTATCAATGTTCGGTCCCCAGCCCTAAATGGAGTGAACGTTGTGTCTATCACATTTTCAAGGGCCAGTCAAAAGTGTGAAGGCATTGTTTTTGGTGGGAGGGGCAACATGGCCAATTACGGAGCCACTGCCAAGAGGATTAAATCCAGACATGGATCGGTTCAGCTGCCGCCTCTTTATTCGACAATCCTCCCCACAAAAGTCTAGTAAAGGGAAGACAGAGTGCCGTGCGCCGTTTCATTAGCGTTGCTGTCCAAAAACAGCGAAAACTAAAAGGCAAATGCTCGACAAACACTCCAGCGCCGGACAAGAGTGTTTTTTTTTTCGATCAGCCTGTACAAATGTTTGATTGAGCCGTTTTAGCAGCAAAGCAAGGCTCTCAATGACAGTTGAAAGGCTATCTGCTCAAAGAGCTGTTGCCTTGTTTGTGCGCTGCGGATGGAAATAGCTTCAAAACCAAGTTGGCAGTGTTTAAACCCCCCCCCCCCACTTCTCCCCCAGCTTTCAGACGTTTTTTTCAGCCAAATATAAGTATATATATATATATATATATATATATATATATATATATATATATATATATATATATATACACGTATCCCCCGCCGTGACCCTGTTTGTGTCTACCTTGCGCAGGAAAGGCCAGCAATTGGAGCCGTCCGAGCAGTACATGTTCAACAAGCTGGATGGCGGCCGCAGCATGCTGACCATCCGCAACATCCGGCAGGGCGACAGCGGCACCTACACTTGCAGGGCCACCAACAAGGCCGGTTCCCAGGAGAGGGAGCTCTTCCTCAAGGTCTTCGGTAAGTTGCGCTGACATTTGTTCTGTACGATATGATGAGGTGTCCGGACGGAATGGACTTAAAGGTCCAGTGTGTAACATTTGGCCTGATTTATGATTTTTATATTGGTAGAAGCTTAGTATACTGCCCATAAATATATAAAAGTGTATAGTTAGTTATAGTATAGCTGCCATTTTGCACCGCCATATTTCTAAGGTAGCCTGTTGTGGACAGTCCAGCCAGCCTGAAAGTTCGCGCCCTTGAATAAGGTGGATGAGGTGTCCAGGTTTGTGTGCACAGACTACCGTAGTTCACTGGTGAGCTCGAGAGAGGGGAGGGAGGGTGAGTGAAAAAGTGCCGTGATCTAAAATGTAACCGCTTGATGTGGCTGTTTCCTCTCCAAATCCTCAAATAACCCTAAAAGAACACTGAGCCTGAATATGCATTGACTATCTACTTCTCAATCTGTGCAGTGCCACAAAAAATGTTCCATCTTCCATCTGTCATTAAAGGGTAGGACGCAGATACCATTCAGGACTCAACAATAGAAAAAATCAAAAAGAAAACAGGGCATGCACGTAAGAATTTCGAAATCTTAAGATATTTGAGATACATGGTATGCTGTGAAAGCATACACATCATGATTCTGTCCCACAACCGATCAAGGATCTAGTCCCCCAAGTCAGAAATCTCTTGTGATCAAATCAAACGCGATCCAGCGAAAAACGATAACGAAGAAGAAGAAGAAGAAGAAGAAGAAGAAGAAGAAGAAGAAATAAGACGACAACCCCCCACAAGCCGATAAACACAACACAAAGCAGGGAAGACGGCATGCGCAAACAAGGAGTGAGAGTGGTCTTGGGACAATTGGTAACAGAAAAATCCCAAACTAAAAAAATGAAAAGAACGTGGAACAAAAACAACGTGAACACAGATTTTATAGTCCACTGAGCGAGCTGGAGGGGCATAGCTCAACTGAAGCCAATGGCTGGTGTTATTAGCCTTGTAACTGGAAAGCCTCTAATTAATTTAGCTAAATCAATCTGAATCTTGTTTTTACTCATGTCTGCTTCCTTGTTCCTCAGTCCTCCTGATTGGCAGCTTTTGGTTCCGCTTCACAATTCACGGAGTCAGGACTCGGGAGCGGTCGGCTTTCCCCCCACAGACACAAAAATTTTAAGTCATAAATGTCAAACAAGTTTAACAGTGACAATGGTTGGCTTCCCAACCCTTTTCCGAGCAGATTTTCGAGACAAATTGACTCTTAACGCACCTCAGACCTCAGGGTAGTCTTATGAGATCTGGCGTTTGCACTCCTTGGTCGGGAAGGGGTGAAGTCGGGACAAAGACAGGCCTCTTGTGCTTATGCATGTACCCCGCTTGAGGCTCAGCGCGGTATATGCCAAAGAGTTTGGGTGTAAAGGCCATGGTCAGTGACAAAAAAAAACTCCCAGCAATCGAAATTGGAATACGAGCACGTTGCAACGCTATAAAAAAGAAAAAAAATAATAATAATATTTAAAAAAAAAGCTGCAAAAACCCTGCCACTCCACTCCGTGAGTGTTTGAAAGTACTTATGTATGAATGTGTGTGTGCAGGCAGTTTGGTTAGCAACGTGAGACTCCATTTGAAACGCCTGCCAGGGGCCAAAGTTCTGTATAATGCATCGGAGGATCCCTGTTAAATATGTAGACGGTGCATGATGTGTGAGAGGCTGTGGGACTTAATGTAACGCGCCCAAGTGCTTCTGGATGGCGGAGATAGGAGAGGGAAATTTTTCAAGCAGGGTGTTATTCAAGAGCTTGACTGTAGCGCTGCGCTGAGGGGGTATTCTACATACTGCGTGCATGAAAATATGCCTGGATTTTGCTTTCATTGCTCATTTAGTTCCTCTGCCTCTGCCGGGCTCCTGGCTGCTCAGAACGTCGTCAACGAGGTTGCGTACAATAACGTCCGACCACTAGATGTCTTGGTTTTCCCCCCTTTGCGCTCGTACCCCAAAACAAACCGGCTCCACGCGTCGTCTCGGCTCTCGGTTTAATAAGCACTGCGCCTCCACTTAGTAATCGAGCGGGCAACAGATGTAATTTGACCAGAGCCGCAGCCATTGATTACTTTTATAATCGCTTAATTAATAGCTTGTTTTCTTCTGCTCGATAAAACGATTAGTTGAACAGGCAGAAAAGAAATGGTACCAATGTGAAAGAGCTGGAACGGCTGAAGCAACAAACACTTCAAAAGCAAAAAGGATGTATAAAAATGTCTTTTCTGGCGTCATGTGTGAAACACAACAGTGGAATTAATGTTTTGGCGGCGGCAAAAAATAAGGACACAAATCTTCCATTCGGTAAAATCTTTTATGGAATCATATTTTTAAAACGATTTAAAATTAAAATGTGTAATATTTGGAGATTTTGAGAAGAAACGGCAACATCAAGTGGTTACATTTCAGATGGCAGTGCTCACCCTCTCGCCCTCCCTCTTGGATACCTCACCTTCTTCTTCCTCGGTTTATTTGAGGGCGCGCGCAATGCAAAACGTACTGTCAGGTGGCCTAGATTGTCCACACCAGGCCGCCATAGAAATTTGGCGTTGCAAGATGGCAGCTAACTGGTATAACTATGTATATTCTAATACACTGTATATATGAGTACCGTTCTAATGGTTACTAACCAAATTACTTTTATTGTACTGCGAGTTTACATTTTCATTGATGTATTTGCAGGCAGTAGATTCAGCTTTTACCAATATAAAAGTCAACTAATCAATGAATCACTTTAGTTTAAAAGGGATCATTATGATGTGAGCGATGTTATTACTACTGTATTGTGCCTGACTGCTGGGATAGAGTGGCGGTCAATGTAAATTGTTGAAGGTGGTTTCGGACGTTTTGGATTTTCCACAGTCATCCGCAGCTTTTGCAGCCGATGCCAGGAGGCAAATCGTGTGATTTAGCACGACGTTTCTATCCCCGAACTCACCGCCCCTTCCTCCCCCGCCTCCGAGCCTCAGAGCTGCGGCACTAACACCGCCGCCTTTTGTCCGCCACTCTGAGGCTGCGAGATGCAAAAAAACTCAGAGACGGTTTGAGGGGATGCGGGACATCTGGAGAGAGTTTAGGACGCCAGCCGGTCACTCCCTCCCCCTCAGAGGAGGAGCCAGTCGAGGTGATTCGGGAGAGGGAACCCAGAACTCTGCTCCCAGGGCCCAATCCGTATCTTATCTGGCCTGGATGCACCTCGGGCTCCCCACCCCCAAACCCCGGGAGGAGGCTGGAAAGCAGTGCGGCAGGGGGGAAGCGAACGGAATCCTCCGCTTTGCCCCGCAGCCAGCGCAGCACAGGAAATGCTAATGCACCAGCGTCGGTGGAGGTTTGAAAATCGAAAAAGAAAACATTCATAAACCTTAACAGACGTCAACAAAATCGGTCTGCGGGAAGAGTTCAAACACTGTCTTTGCCACAGTTCTGACTATACTAGTTGTGATGGGCATTTAGAAAATATTGATAATATCGATTCGAATGTTGACATCGGCATCGATGATTAGTTCCATGAGATCAGTAGTTTTAGATGTAGTATGTTTCTACATTTTTCATTTGTCTGTATTGACTACTATGTTTTAAATACTACAGGGCTGCTACATTAAGTTGTATTTGTTTTACTCCATCTCATGAAATGATTGTGACATGAAATCTGGACAGAGCAAGCCGCTCTTCGTGGGGTTCGGTTGGTTTTTCTGATTGTGCAAAGCACTTTTGAGACGCCTTTGGATGTGATTTAGCGCCGTACAATTAAAGGTCGATTGTTGAAGACCTCTGCGCTAAAGGTGTGGAAGGTGTTGAATGTTGTCGACTAGTATTTTCTGTTAAACTAAAATGCCCAAATTCTGTTCTGCGTTTTAAGTAATTAATTATTAATAATAATAATAATAATAATAATAATAATAATAATAATAATAATAATAATTATAATAATTAATAATAATAATTAATAATAATAACAATAATAACGATAATAATAATAATAATAATAATAGTAATAATGATAATAATAACATGTTTGTTTTCATTCATTCAGATTTAGCAATCCAATGATACATTCACCTTCATTAAAAAGTATCATATTGGTATTGGCGATACCGGCCCTGTATTTATTTGGTATCGGATTGATCCTGCAGTATCTCGCACCACTGTATTCCAGCTCTAACCTGAAACTGCAGCTGTTTTACATCCACCCGTAAAGCTTTCAACGTGTGTACCCGCAATCCCGTTTTTATTAAAAGGGGAAAGGGAAAAAAAAAAGTTTTCTTCGGCTCACAAAAGTCCAAGTATGGCCCACAGCCAGCCACGATAGCAACTGCATCAGAGCGATATCTTCCAGCTGCAGGGAAATATTTCATCCGCTGTCCCCATATTTCATTTTACTGCACTCACAATAAAATAAAAATAAAAAAAAATGGGTGGAGTTGGGGGGGAGCAATTCAATTTGCATTTTCATAAACCTGCCGGTCGCGGCTGTGCGCATCTCCCTTGGTGCCCCGCCCTTATGAAAACGCTTGGCCGCTGCGGTCGTTCTCCAGGGAGTGGAGGGTGGGAGGAGCCTGAGGAACACAGTTGTAAGTTAGCTTTATTGCCCCTGACGGCGCAAGCGGGGGGAGATAGGTGCGCGCTGTGCGTTCCTCTCCAGGCTTAATTTTCAGAATCCGACTTTTCTTCCCGCTTCTCCCAGATGAGGGAAACAGAAATTCCAGAAGCAGAAACTCGGTCCGATACCAATTAAATACAGGGCCAGTATTGCTAATACAGATATGACACCGATACTTTTTAATCAAGGTGATTGTATCATGAAATTGCTAAAACTGAATGAATTTTTCCCGCGTTTCCCAAATTTGGCAGAAATTCCAGAAACAGAAACTTGGTCCCATACTAAATAAATACAGGGCCAGAGGCGCTAATATGATACCAATATTTTTTAATCAAGGTGAAAGCATCATCAGCTTATTAAATCTGAATGAGTTTTCACAACATGTAAGTGCTGATCTTTTTGTTGCTGTTGTGATTCATTGAATAGATGAAACCCAGATTGGGATCGATATTACCGATATTTGCATCGACACGCCCACCACCATCCACACAATGAGCTTTCTTTTCTGAGCAACTCCTCCAGTTGTAACACTGAACCTTTTCATATGGACCCAAACATGTTTTGCTTCAACACTGAATATGGAAGAAGCGAAGCTCAATACTATACAATTAACTTAAACTTAATATTGCACACATGCAAATTTGAATTTCCAATTCAAGAAAAAAATGACTAATCAAAATAAACAAAATGTAAATAAAAATTGTATGGCATTTTTTATTTGCAGCCTTCTGATTCAAATTTCAACAGTAACCTTTTTTCACAGGCTAATAATATGTATTCAATGTATTCATTCATTCATTTTCCATACCCGCTTAGTCCCGAGCTCAGGGTCACGGGGTTCTGCTGGAGCCTATCCCAGCTGTCTTAGGCAGACAAGTCGCCAGTTCATCGCAGGGCCACATAGAGACAGACAACCATTCACACTCACATGCACACCTACGGACAATTTAGAGTGTTCAATTGACCTCACATGCATGTTTTTGGAGTGTGGGAGGAAGCCGGAGAACCCAGGGAGAACCCACGCAGACACAGGGAGAACATGCAAACTCCACACAGGAGACCAAAACAAAATCGAACCCACGACCTTCTTGCTGTGAGGCAGCAGCGCTAACCACTGCGCCACCGCGTCTAATAATATATGTAAAAAAATAAAATAACAACAATCCACCAATTAAGTCATAATAATTTCCTTCAATGAACGTCCTGTCCTAATTCAGCAGAACATTCTGGGATTAGTGCTACATGTGCCTTATAATAGTGGTGGGCCAGCAGCTCTAGCAGTGATTTTGTTTTGGTCTCGTGGGCCAAATATCCCAGAGTTTTCCCACCCATGGCTTTGAGGAGTTGCGTTTTTAATTGCGTTTTTCAGATCTGCTGTTTTTCCATTTCAGACTCTCAGCAGCCCAAAAAGCAGAAGTTTTGCTCCTTTTTTTTTCTTTTTTTTCAGCCCTGTGTTTGCAACCTTCCACTCTTTTTGAAAACACTGGTTTCAACTAACTCTGGCTTCTACCCTGCTTCCATCACTGCCTGCTGTGCTCGAGTGCTTCATGGGGGACGGCGCCCACATCACACATAATGGAGCATAATTAAGTTATTATCAAGTGCGTGACTCACTCATTTTCTGGCGTTTTTCAAATTAAAAAAAAAAAACTTTCTCAAACCAAAACTAAAAAAAAACAAAAAACGGTTCTAAATATTAAAAAATAAAAATAAAATTGAAGGTCAAATTAATTTAAAAGGTTTTCAGCACAAGTGTTTCTCCGTTGTGTTTTTCCCTCCTCATTTGGAGCAGAAATGTTTGAGATAATGCCTTATTAATAATGTTCCCCCCGCAAAGGGCCTTCTTCTCTTTCCACCTGCTCTTTCTCTCTCTCTCTCTCTCTCTCTCTCTCTCTCTCTCTCTCTCTCTCTCTCTCTTAAAACAGCAGCGGGCTTGATAAATGAGACATATTCCATTTAATATTTGCATGATGAAGGGCATCGCGGGCGCCGCAGAGGAAGATAAGGTGGTGATGAAGAACCGGTTCAGACCGGTCTCGCGGCTATTAGCAGCCTTATCGAGGGGAGCGTGCGCGTGCGCGTGCGCGTGCGCGTGCGCGTGCATGGTTTCAAAAATTGTCTGAAGAGGCGCCGTGAAGAGGACGGAGCAGACGCAGCCGCTCGCCCTTGCTACAGCTCAACAGGTCGTTTATGGTCTCGTTGAAGCTTATTTTGCTGCAAAACTCGGGGTCCCACTTTGCAACGCAGCGAGACCATTTGGCTCAGCAGCAGCAGCAGCAGCAGCGCCGTTATCCTCCTTTACAGCCAGAGAGGGCAGCGGTTCGGGTGCATTGCGGATCCACCGGCGGCTGAACGAGAACACCGTCCTTCACTTCCCCTGCTTAGTCAGATTTACCCTCTGTGATGTCACTGGGGGGATAGGGTGGGGAGCGGGCGCAACTACTCTCAGGTCACTCACAGCTAGGCCTGGGTATTGTTGAAATTGTTCAATTGATCTGACGATATCAGTTTCAATACCTCGCTTTCAATACGGTTCTTTTACGGTATTTTGCCCAGGCTACGTTTTTTTTTTTATACTCCGACGTTTTAGTCTCAGTTTGACCGACAACAAAAATGCAGTCGTCGTTGCAGCACAAAACATTTTATTTTCCATTTTTACCGGTGATTCAAACCAAGACTTGCTCCAAATCAACAATTTCACAAATGCTAATTTTCACAACCAACTCACGCCAAAGTTTGCGAGTTTCTCCAGTTCACGCCTCTGTTATGTGAAAGCCTGTCTGCCAGCAACCTCGGAACCTTAACACACGTCGGCCAGCTGATAACTGGCTCGCAGGCGCTAAGATTAACTTTCCTGAATGATGGAAATTTGCCACCGAAAGATGATTGATTTTTTTTTCCCAATATTCGATCAGATCGGGACATCTCTAAGATTGAAAAAAAAATGTATTTGTTACATGTCACGTTACACGAGGGTGAAATGTTGGTGTGGCAAAACCCAATGTGATTGTGCATGCAGAAAAAAATGAGAAATAAAAAACAGTAGCAAGTGGCATTTAAATATAAGTTTTACAAATTTACAAAAATACAAGTTAAAAAGATTCCTGAAAAAAATGGCAAGTACAGATAAGGGTGTTTGAGGTGTTAGGCACTACTAAGCAATACTATACAATATAATGTAATTAGTTGCGACAATGGAATGCAAAAAATATATACAATCATCAATCAATCAATTATCAATCAACAATAATAGTAGTAGTGATAACATCAGCGAATTAACAATAATAGTAGTAGTAGTGGTAATAATCAGAATAGTGCAATATTGCAGTATAATATCATAAACATAATAATCAACATCGTACAATCAGTTACATGATTTTGAAATGTAATCTATGTAATACATTATATAATGTAAACATCTAATCCAATCTAACACATTATGAAATATATATATATAATATAGTATGTTGTGTATATTGTGGGGGAGGGGCATCTGAGCCGCATCCCTGTGAAGGCGGGTGGAGCAGGTGCGATTCACGCTCACGCTCCACCACCCCTCCATCCCCCCCACTCCTGACACGCACGGCGTCTCACAGCTCACTCCAACGACCTTATCGGCGGAGGGGGGGGGAGGGTTAATGGGTGGAGGGGGGTGTTGCCCCTGACTGCACGCCTCGCAGCACCTTCCCCCCGCTGTCGGGGAAGCCATTCAACACCGGGTGCAGGTGAAACGCACGAGCGAAGACGTCGCTGGGAGCTTTTTTTGGGGGTGATGGGTTTGTGTGTCTGTGTGTGTGTGTGTGTGTGTGTGTGTGTGTGTGTCTGTGTGTGTGTGTGTGTGTGTGTGTGTGTGTGTGTATGAGTGTGCGTTTGAGGCGAAAGGGACGTGTTTAAATGCGCCGGCAGACTTGAGGCTTATAAAGCACCTTGGCCTCCTTCAAAGGGGAACAAAAAGAAGGAAAGAAAGAAAGAAGCAGCTTCTCACCTGCTCAGCTGCGGACGTCCTCTCCCCCAGGGGTGGGCAAACGTTTTGACAGGCGGGCCGCAATGGCCTCCAAAATGTGATGGGGCGGAGCAAGAGCAGATGAAGTGGATATTTGGATGGAGTGTTTTGGTGAGCCACCTCATAGGAGAAAGAAACATACCAGGGGATGTGTAGAAAACATGTTTCCTTAACGTCAAACAAACAACGAACCAAAGCAAAGTTTCAACAAAATCCGTGTTTTTGAAGCCCCACGGTGTCGAGCTCCTGATTGAAATGGCTCTGAAAACACTGAAAGAATGGATGAAGTACAGATATTTTATGACTCACTGACTTTTAATATCATTTCTTCAGGTATCAGCAGGCCATCACGCATGTGGCCCCCGGGCCTTAGTTTGCCCACCGCTGTGCTAGCCGCTTGCAAATCATTAACCTCCCCACCCTCTGCTGTCTTCAGTCCAGCCCCACATCACGCTGCTGCAGAACGTGACGGCGGTGGAGGGCAACGCCGCCATGATCTCCTGCGTGGCCGACGGTGAGCCGCTGCCTGACATCTCCTGGCGGCGAGCCGGTGACGGCCGCACCTTCGCGGACGGAGACAAGGTGAGGCAGGATACGTGGTGGGATTTTTTCTTTTCTTTTTTTTTCTTTTTTCATGAAAAAATGAAAGAAAAAAAAAAAGAAAAAAAGAAAAAAAAAATATAAGTTGAATAAACTTAAAAAAGAATCAAAGCAGTCACAACCAGAGGGTTGG
This sequence comes from Nelusetta ayraudi, assembly GCF_046127955.1. Classification (NCBI taxonomy): domain Eukaryota; kingdom Metazoa; phylum Chordata; class Actinopteri; order Tetraodontiformes; family Monacanthidae; genus Nelusetta; species Nelusetta ayraudi. The sequence goes on from NW_027466056.1 coordinate 6,936,716, forward strand.
GAAGTACAAATTCTCCATTACTCAAGTCAACTTTTCAGGTATCTGTACTTGATATATACATTCATACTCAAATATCTGTACTTCCTACTTCCTAAACTGGAAAAACATGCTAAAGTAAATTGTTTTTTTATTTATTTATTTATTATTGTAGTTGTTGTTGCTCGATGTGGAGCTATTTGAACTGTTCTGTTGTGCTGTTCAATATAAAAGTGGATCATATTTAGAGGGAGATCGTTATACCTGTTCAGTCACTGTTCAGTCACGTTTTCTGTGCAGATCAAAATAAAAATGTAGAAAATAACAATGGTTATTGTTATTGAAGGTCTAAACATCCAACAGTGACTGACAGCTCTTAACAATGACTGATTACAGTGTGGCTGTGCCTCAGTTGTAAAATAATAATTAAAAAAAACTATAGTATTGAGAGAGGCAAAGCTGTTGTAAATGATGCTCATCAAGACCTCTGATCAGTTCAGTCCAGATTATTTTGTCACAACTTTTTCATTTTCGTTTCATCAATGGTAAAAAAAAATTAAAAAAAAAACAAAGAAAAAAGGAAAAGTAATGTTTTTTACTTCAGCACATTTCAGAACCTGTACTTCCTTACTTTTACTTGGGTGAAGGCCTTGAATCAGTGCTTTTACCAGAGTATTTTTTTTTACACAGGTATCCATACACAAGAATGTGAATGTTTTTGCCACAGCTGAACAGGCTGCAGGTCAACAACAGTAGCTGGCAAGTCAGCAAAAGTACCAGCAGTTGTAGTTGGTGCTGGTTTAATGTGAGTTGCTGTCTCACTGAGGAAAGGCAACAGAGGAAAAATAAGAAGTAGAACTAAAAAAAAATGAAGCCGTCTCTTCGTTCCTGGTAGTCGTCTTGTGCTTGTTCTCATTTTGGCTCTGCTAAATCTCCCGGGCAAATATTGTACTTCCTTTCTTCCTTCCTTCCTTCCTTCCCCCAAAGCCTTCACGCCTCAGTTTTTTATTTATTCATTGCATTTAATCTAAATTTGGAGATTTTTTTTTTTTTTTCACTTTGCACAAGCGCATCTGTTTGTTTGTTTGTTTGCTTGTTCGTTGTGGGCTGAAGGATCTCCCTCCTCCTCCTCCTCCAGCTAAATAAATTGGCGGATTAGCTCGACAAACACATTGTCACGGCGAGAAGCTTGAAAAAAAAAAAAAAAAACAGGGCTGAGGAGCGACAGAATAAAAAGAAGAAAAAAAAGGCAGGGAACACGTAAAATGGATGTAAAAAAAAAAAAAAAAGAAAAATTGTCTTGGAGCCGCACCAGTGCAGGGACTTTTTCACGAGCCGCTGAACAAACGGTGATGATATTTGCGCCGCGTTAATCACGTGGCGGGCGCCTTCCCCTTTATTTTGAAGCAGCGTGCCGGGATTAGCGCAAGGTGGCTGTGCCTTTGATCGCCTCGCGTCGCCAAAACCTCACGTTTTTTAAAAACGAGTCCTCGATCTCCTAAATGAGATTATTCCAGAGTTCCCCGTGCCATCCAATGAAATCCGTCCTGGATTATAAACCTCGACGTGCAGGTGATGGTGGGGCGGGGGGGAAAAGAGGCTTCGCGCCCAAGTAAAATGAAATCTCACGTGTGATTTCTATTGCGTGTTGCTATTTTGATGTGTTTCCATTTCTTGCTTAGACCCCGGAATGAAGGAGCCCTGCGTGGTTTATCAGGCATTGTTTGTTTTTTTGTTTCAAAAAAAAAAGCACGTTTAGCCCTCTGTTGACACAAAATGGACCAGACGCCGAAAGCATCGCTGCACGGCGGGAAACCGGCCGCCTCAAGTCTGGCGTGAACGACGAGAATCGTTCCGCGAACAATTCTACAGCCAAAGGTGGCCAACAACTCAGAACACTGGCCACCGCCGGACTCCTGAATTCTGTAGCGCGTCATCTACGCGATCTCAGCGCGATGACGTCAGCAGACACGCAGCGGTGAAGGGGAGGGGTTGCAGCTTGCCGGCGGGGGGGGGGGGGTGACACCTCGCTGGTTTAGGTCCGTGGAGAAGGGACTAAGTGCCGATCGATTGCACGACGTCCCGCGTCCAAAAAACATGGTGACAGCGCGCGAGTAGAGAAGAGGCTATGTGTGTTTATATATATATATATACATATATATATATATATATATATATGTATATAATATAATGTGTTTGTGTGTTTTTATATAAATACATATATAAACACACATGTCGTGTGTTTATATATGTATGTATGTGCAAATACATACATACGAGCATATATATCTTATACATACATATATACAGATACGTGTCTGTATGAGTATATATGTTTGAGTTTATGTGTGTACACACACACACACACACACACACACATATATATATATATATATATATATATATATATAAATATATATATATATATATATACATATATATATATATATATATGCATACATACACAGCTGACCGAGAATGTTTTCTTTCACTCTCTATCGGAGCTTGTCAAGACGGAGGAGGGCTGGTATCAGTCTGGCCTGTTCACCTGGCGTTCTGCTAAACCACTGCGACCATAGATCCGTCTCGGCTCGAGAACCGGAACAGAGGAGTGGATCTGCGTTGTTTTGTGAAAGACGACAACTCTTCCAGTTCCTCTGAAGCCGACGACGGCCGCCCACCTCAACGTCCGTGATTCAATTACTCCCAGGATGTCCACGGACCACTGCCGCGACGCCGTCCATGAAACGGATATGCAGATCAAAGAGCAAATTGAGAGAGGAACATCGCCCCCTCCAGAACCCCCCCCCCCGCCCCCCCCCCTCCCACTGGCCCCACCCCACCACAGCCCGTATGACGATGGCCATCCATCAACGGCGGCTGAGCGCTTTGTTTGTCTTGGCTCGCACTGAGGTGCGTCGCTTTGGCAGCTCACGCATTTCCATAATTGCGTTTTTGCCAGCAGAGAGGCACTTACTCTTGCTTTTTTTTTTGTTGTTGGTTTTTTTTTGGGGGGGGTGTGATTTATCAACGCGAGTGAGGGGAATGGGGGTGTCTTGAGCCAGCGCCCGCATTCATTTATCTCGCCGCTGACCTTTTTTTTTTTGCGTATTTTTTCCGCTTTCGTTCCCCTCCTCCAACCCCACCGTAATGGCCAGCGTCTCTGTTTACGCTTCGGTGATGGAAAGTCCGTCCAATTGCTGACATTTTACGAGAATAATTACCTTTCGGCTAAAATCCCATCCAAGTATTGAGGGTGGGGGACCTGAAGGGGTTCTTCAGACTGAATCACACTTCTTCATGTCTCTTTTCACCTTCCATGATTGTTCCCCGAGACGATAATTGGTGGCTGTTGCAAAACGTGACCCAATAAGGCAAAAAGATTGCACTTATAGGTTCCGGTGTGTAAAATTTGGCTTCATTTATGATTTTTATCTTGGTAAAAGCTGAACCTACTGGCCATAAATACATAAATAAAAGTACTTACTCACTTACAGTCCAATAAAAATAATTTGGTTTCCCTACCCTTAGAACAGTTCTTATATATATTTATCTATAAGAATATACATAGAGCAAGGGTCTTGGTTCCAGTTAGCTGCTATTTTGCACGGCCATATTTCTACGGAAGTCTGGTGTGGACAATCCAGGTCGCCTGACAGCTTATTTCGTATTTAGGGTCAACGCCCGCTTCCTCAAAAAAAACAACGAAGAAGAAGGTGGAGAAGGTATCTAGGTTTGTGCTTGCAAGCCATTGTAGTTCACTGCCGAGTTTGGGAGGGGGAGGGTACGGAGTCCCTAAGTCTAACCACTGGATGTCGCTGTTCTTTCTTAAAAATCTCCAAATATTACACACTTAGCCTTTTCCAAAATGAAAAGACTACGTGAAAATGAAAATGAAAGCGAAAACTAGCAATGGGGTTGTTTCTTTTCGGGGGACCGGGTCGGCAGCGGTGTCCCATGATGCTTTGAGGTGCCCCATCCGAGTTACGAGCCTGATTACTGGAATAATGCCCCCCACCCGCCCGTTTACCTCGATGGCCCCGTCTCCTCAAATTGACACCATCCGTCTTGTCACGGATGTAATGACGCTGTAACAAAGTGGCACTTTATTGTATTAACGGCGGCCAGTGATCAGGGTTCAAGTGGATTACGGGGAGCCTGTCGTTTAGTCACTAGTTGGACAACTGGCATAAAAAAAAGAAAAACTTAGGGGGAAAATGTTTTTTCTGCTGATCCAGACAGCCTGTAGCTGTCTTCTGGGCTCTGTCGTGTACTTTATTTCTTCTTCTCCTCTAAAGGTGGACTGATAACATCGTAAAATCACCTTCTGTCAGAGATAATCATTTCACTTTTATTAGTTTGTATTTGGAGCCAAGATTCTCCCACCAGCAGCCATAGTGTAAAGCCTGCTCTCGCTCTTACGGCAATGATGGCATGGAGGCTAATGGTAGTGTTTTTAAATCTGCCGTTGTCCATGGGTGAAAAGCAGAGGCTAATGCAAGGGTTTTTAGCCTTCTATAACTAACTGGAAAACATGGAGACTAACACTAGTGTTTTTCATACCTGCTGTTGTCGAACAGAGAAAAGCAGAGGCAAATGCTACAGGGTTTTTTTTTAGCCCCCTCTTGGTCTACATGGGCGATATAGTGACACACCTGCTTTTGTCTATAAGCAAAAGGCAGAGGTTAATGCAAAGGTTTTTTTCCGCCTGCTCTCGCTCTAACTGGAAGATGTAGAGGGTAATGCTAATGTTTTGTCTATAGGAGAAAAGCAGAGGCTAATGCAAAGGTTTTTAGCCTGCTCTTGGTCTACATGGAAGATATAGCGGCTAGTGCTATTTTTTCTTTTTTCACACCTGCGGTTGTCTATGGGGGGGACAAAAGCAGAGGCTGATGCTAGGTTTTCTTTTTTAGCTAGTGTTGCTCTACCCAGAAGACATGGAGACTAACACTAGGTTTTTTTGGTTGTTGTTTTTTTTTGCTGTTCTCTATGGGGGAAAAAGCAGAGGCTAAGGCTAGGTTTTCTTTTTGAGCCTGCTCTTGCTATACCTGAGAGATCTGTATTTGAACTCTAGTTTGTTTGTTTATTTTATAAATCTGCTGTTGTTTGTGGGAGAAAAGCAGAGGCGAAAGCTAGGGGTTTTTTTGGCTTTTTTTTTAGCTTGCTTTTGCTCTACCAGGGGACGTAGAGGCTAATGGTAGGTTTTTTTTTTGTTTGTTTGTTTTTTGTTTTTTTTAAGCCTGCTTATGTCTTTGTGAGAAAATGAGAGGCTAATGCTAGTTAGCCAGCTAAGGTTTTTTTTTCCTGCTCTTGTTCTACCTGGGAGATAGATTCTTTGGGAGAGTTTTTTTTGTTGTTGTTTTTTAAATCTGCTGTTATCTGCTGCAAGAATATAAAGTCAACTTTTTTGCTACTCTTTTTCTTTGGGAGTCATTCCACGAAATGAAGTTGAAACTACAGCGAGTCATCGTGCAAAATTCCGCTTTCGGACGCCGCCTTTCACACGCCTCGTTTTTCCGCACGGAAAAGTTCAACGGCCGGAGGAGCCAGCAGACGAGTGTTCCTCTGTTCCAGCCGGCGTCCTTTATCAGCCAATTATCCCCGCCGGCGCTGCACACGCACGCACAGCTCAGGTGGGGGGGGCGCAACTCTCCTTTGTGTGTTTTTTAAAGGTAAATTGCTGGCTGCGTTTATAAGGCAAAAGCGAGAGCTGTCATCAAGCGCGTCCACCGGCGTCTAGCGACACCGAACCACTCATTAAGGCCGCACCGTTTTTTTTCCCAGCGGTCGTGAACGTCACGGGAATTTAACTCCGGACGCTCGGAAGGCTGTGCCCTTTTCGAGTAGGAAGAAGAAAATATTCATGGTTTGTTGGTGTCAACATTTTCATTTGGGTGTTTTTTTAATTGAATTTAATTGAAATCCTTTATTGTCATTGTTCTGTAAAAAAATATATATAATTAAAACGGTAATAAAATAATAATAAAACGTTTTTTTGCTCCATAACAAATTTAGTCACTTTTTTTTTCCTTTTTGTGGAGTGCGTATTGGGTTGGAGTCCCTGCTTTTCTACCAACACCCACCAGGTGACACGTCCCAAAATTCCTGGAGGGAAGTGACTTTCCAAACATGATGCATTGCTGCTGTTCATTTGGGTGTTTCTTTTCTCAAATTTAATTGAATTGACTTGAATTGAAAGACTTTATTGCCAGTGTATTTCAAAACAGCGAAATTCAGAGTGCAACTCCACTGGGTACGAAAAATGAATAAATATGAATAAATAAATGAATAATTAAAAAAAGTATTTTGTGTGTGTGTGTGTGTGTGTGTGTGTGTGTGTGTGTGTGTGTGTGTGTGTGTGTGTTCCCAGAGTCCAGACGGGCGATTTGAAGTGCAGGGTCGCCACGGCAAGTCGGTGCTGACCATCAGCGGCGTGCAGCTCTCCGACCTGGGTCGCTTCGACTGCGAGGCGCTCAGCAGGATCGGAGGCCACCAGAAGAGCATGTACCTGGACATCGAGTGTGAGTGCAGTACAGCATTTATTTATTTTTACTCTTGAGGTCTGAAAGCAGCCGAGGAAAAAAGGAGAAAATAAGTATGTGTGTCAGTCATGGACGTGTATCCATGAACTGCATAGAATGCCAGATTTCTTTTTCCCAGTGGCAATCCGTGGTATTGCAACAAAAAAAAAAAGTGTTTTTTTTTTTTTTGTGCACATATTGAGTGCAATACAAAAATAAACTCCAGTAAAACGACATGAAACCCAGTTCATAACTGGTCTTTATTTTGTGTTTTTTAAAGTCATGGACTTTTAATCTTTATGAATTTTTTTTTATAAAATTTAAAAAATAAGGATGCACCAATACCCCTTTTTTTTTACAGAAAGTACTTCTGTACGCACCAATACTGATACCGAGAACTTGATAAGGCCATGACACATTATAGAATTACTACTATGCATATGTACTACACGTACATATGCAACTGGCTTCGGTGTTGTGATATCAGCAAGTATTTTATTTTATTTTATTTTATTTTACGAGGACGAGTAGAGTACTCAGCCCCGGTATCGGTATCCATAACCAACACTGGTATCAGTATCGGTGCGTCCCTATAAAAACAATGATAAAGTCCAGAAAATCCCCGTAAAAAGAGCGCCAGCGTCTCGGCTCATCCTGATTGGCTGATTCTGTCCCGCCTGACGCCTCACGTGACCTCCACAGAGGCATGATGGGAGAATGAGGCTACTTGCGCCTGCTCTTGCCGCGATGTACCTGCGAGGATGCACTTTGGTCCTCGGTTCCTGTTGGTTCTCTTAGATCTGTTAAGAGAAAGGAAAAAAAGAAAAAAAAAAAGCATCCATGTGCTGAAATCAGAAATGGAAAACGAATGAAAAGCCCCCGGCTCGGTTTCTGAGTTCGAGAGTTCAGCCTTTCTAACAACTCGTGCTGCAGCCACGGCCGCTCTTATAACATCTTTATATTATTCTGAACAGCTTCTGCCTGGAAGGCCTACAGGAGGGTTAATTAGCGAGAGGTCTTTTTACCCTTTTTTTTTTTTTTATTGTTGTTTTATTTTTTTTCCTTCCTTTTTTTTTGTTTTGTTTTTTGTTTCGGGTCTGGGCCGCGACGAGCTCACCCATCCCTCTCAGCCGGTTGTTTGGGGGTCGTTTGGGGGCAGCTTATCCGCTGCCTAATGAGCTGTGAAACAAAGATCTCCATTTCGGCCTCGGAAATGATTAGATTCATTATGAGAGCAGAAGAAACTCCGCTGCTCCTACAAGACCAATTGGAAGGGTTTTTTTTTTTTTTCCCCCTCTCCTCTTCCTCCTTCTCCTTCTTCTTCTCCTCCTGTATTTATTTATTTTTTTTAATCCGGCTAGAAAGCGCCAGAGGAACAATAAAAGAGCGAGGTGCAGGCAAACAAATATATTCAGAGAGCTGCGCCGAAAATGAAGACTATATCTCTGTTGTCGGGCGGGAAAGCAATTTTCTCCTCCCCTGACCGCGGCGACTCCTCGCTTCAGGATCCCGCGCGGAAAATTTGTGCAGCGTAATTCTTGAAAAGTCTCGCTCACGGGGAGGGGAGGGAGGGGAGGGGCGAAGCGTAAAAACAGATTTGACGTCACCTTCATGTCACCAATCTCAGCAACAAACCCTCCAGGAAGTGAAGGATTTTAAATATACATATACATATATATATATGTGTATATATATATATGTATATGTATATATATATACATATATACATATATACCACTCAACTTGAATAAATTATGTGAACAGTAAAAAAGTCATTGAATGGCTGTATTTCATCCATTTTTTTTAGAGTGATTTAAATACGGTGGGGCTTCAAAGACAGATATTTTGTTGTAACTTTGCTTTGGCTCGTTTCCAATCGACATTAAAACACGTTTTCGACATATCTCATGATATATTTTTTTTCTCCTATGAGGTGGGTCACCAAAACACTCCATCCATCTGCTCCAGTCAGAAAGTTTGCACCGCCCTAGTTTTTTTTTTTTTTAATGTGGTACAAAAATGTAACAATAATAATGATAATAATAATAATAATAATAATAATAATAATAATAATAATAATAATTTTCTTCTCCATAAAAAGTCTTTTGATAATGCTTTTTTTGTACTATAACAAATTCTCATTTGGTCCTCACCTTTTTGTTTGGCTCGGGGGGTCCTTGATTTTCTACCACCAGTCACCAGGTGACACCCGCTAAAATTCCTGGAGGGAGGTAGTGACTTCAACCGGCTGCTGCTGCTGCTGCTGCTGCTGCTGCTGCTGCTGCTGCTGCTGCTGCTGCTGCTGCTGCTGCTGTTTTTTCCTTGCTGTCTTTCTTCTTTTCCTTTCTCCCCTCCGGTGCCGCAGCTGACTCCCACTCTGCCGAGCGACACGGGCTGTTAGTCTGAGTGCGGCGAGGCCGAGCGCCACCGCCACCGCCGCCACCCGACTAATGAACTCATTTACTAAGTCGGCGCAGCCTGCGGGGGGATAACGCGTCCTCGCCTGTGACAGGGAGCTGGGCATCAATCTCTTTAATGGAATCCCGCAAACGGGCATAAAACAAGCGTAATGCCTCCCTGACTGAGGCGGCGCTGACTGGGCCCAAAGAGAAATGCGCCACCGTCCATTACCGCCCCTCCAATTTGGCCCCGGCCAACAAACAAACAAACTAACTAACAAACGTCCGTTTACACCAGCGAACTTTAAGTCTCGCCTGCTTGATGCCAGAGGCCGGGTAGCTTTAATTCAGTTTCCTCAGGTGGTAGAATGGTCTTGAGACTAGATTTCGTCTTAAAAATTGCATTTATTTATTTCTTTGTGTTTTTTTATTTATCTATTTTTATTCTTTATTTATCTATATTAATTTTGGTCTGTTCAGTAGAGCTGGATTTTCATCTTTGGTACATTTGTAGAACCCCAATCTGATCAAATATCTAAAAGTTAATTGTGTCAGTCACCGTCATCAAGATCTAAAGTTGTTTTTTGGCAATTGGCGTTCACATTTGCAACGATTACTGTACTGTCATGCCAAAGAAGTCAAAGAAAGTGTGACTCCACTTCATTGAGGTGGATCAAAATATAGGAAAATGAAACATTTGGGTCACGGATGGGAAAACAACTAACTTTGCTTGGTGGAAATTCTTATTTGAATTCGCCATTAAAATGCGAAAATAAAACTTGGGTGCAGTAATGGCAATGTATTTTAGTTTTGTTTCAAATTGGTTTTAAAACATCTGGTATCAGAAAGAGTACTGTCTATCGTTCTGGAACTGGCATCATATCAGAAAATGTTGGTACAATTTTGGTACCCAGCAGTACTGCGGTCCAAATCAAGTGCAACTTGGCTTTGAATTGTTGGAGTAGTCGGACTCTCGTAGTTCTCGCATTACTTCAGTGTGGTACTTGGGTCCAAGAGTAACCAACATGATCTTTGATTGCCCAGTGGGACAAAAAAAATCTCCAAATTCAACAGAAATGTATCCTGTTCTCTTTGCCAGAATCCCCTCTACATTTTTGCAGAGTCTCAGTCAAGGGTTCCAGTGTAGCCGCAATATGCTCGTATCTCTTGTAAACCTGCTTGAACCTCAACACTGTGTTTTTTGCAAATCTAACCTAGTGAGTTTTGCACCAGTATTTCCCGAGGTGTCATTAAAAAGTCGGGTTCTTTGGCCGGTGCTGACGTCGACCCATGTGTCCCCCCGCAGACATACCCAAGTTCATGACCAACCAAACCATCTACTACTCGTGGGAGGGGAACCCGGTCAACATCAGCTGCGACGTCATGTCCAACCCGCCCGCCACCATGCTGTGGAAGAGGGAGCGCTTCACCATCTCAGCCGAGGCCACCGCCAACACCCGGGTGCACACGGTCCCGGGAAAGTCAGTGTTGGAGGTGGGTCCAGTCCAGCGGGTGACTCAGTAGCGGAAAGATTCCGAATTTTGAATTGTTTTTCACGCTCTCTGTGGCTTTTTTTTCCTTATTATTCTTTTTTAATCTTTTATCCGCGCTGCTCGACATCGGATTATTAAGTTTCGCGAACCTGCTGTTTGTGGAAACAACAAAGCAACGGCAGTAAAATCTCATAGAAGTCAAAGATGGTACACTCCACCGTTGGCAGTGGTTGTTGAGGTTGGGGTTTTGGGGGGTGGGGGAGGGCAACGGATGGCCAGGAGTGTCTGAATTGAATTTGTAGATTTTTCCTGCTTTAAATACGGTGTTTTATCTGCTGCATCGTCATTGCAGCACTATGTTCCTCTTCACTGGACGCCCAACAGGCCATAATGAAGCGATTACGAACACAGCCTCATGTCGACCGTCTTCGTAATCAGGCCTTTACCGTGATTTATCTTGTCTAGAGTTGCCTGAGGTGAACTCTCTCTCCTCTCTCTCTCAGTCTCACTCTCTCTTACTCTCACTCTATCTACCTATCACTGGAAATCTGCAACGCAGATCCAGATTGTTTCCGTTTCTAAATTTTTGTTTCTTTTCTTTAATTTATTTGTGTATTTCAATTTTATTTTATCACATTCTCTCGTCTGCTTTATGACTTACCGGCACAAAGGATAAGAGAGAAGAAATCATTTAAAAAATGATAATGATCGAAAAGAAAACCTCAGGGATTTTTCTTCTCAGTGTCCACAGATATTCTCATATCAATATCAGAGGTTTTCTGTTTGTTTTTAACATTGTTATACATAAACCTTGGAACAGTTAGAACATCGGGCAGAGTTCAACTACGATTATGCTCTGAACGAAAAAGAAAGAAAGGAAGAAGGACGGCAACAGACATGAACAATTACAAAAATACAAAAATGCCTCAGACATCAATAGATCTTGGGGTCTTGAAAGTTTAACAGGCCGAGTGGTTTTCAGGTCATTCAATCTCTCTGGGGTTCCAGGTAACCCCCATGTCGGACCGGGACTTCGGCCGCTACAACTGCACGGCCAGGAACAACATCGGGATTCGATACCAGGAGTTCATTCTGGCCCAGGCAGGTGAGTCCGCGGGCAGGACTGGTGTGTTTTATTTTGACTCCCCACTTGTGAACGTGTCAAGTCAGGAGGCCCACGCCTCCAAGAAATTGCGGGTAACCGTTCCGCTGCTGGAGCTAGGGCTAACGGTAATGGCCTCATTTGCAATTTACAGCGAGAGAAATCCCACCACCACAACTGCCGGCCCGTTATTCAGCCTGGCCTAATCTCAAATAGCAGTGGTCTGATTTACCTTCGGCCCACCCATTGCCTTTTCCTGAAGTACCCCCTAATTTACGGTAGTGCGGGGCCGATACACAATAGTGTCGTCCAATTATCTTTAGTGCAGATTGAATTGCCCGGGCTGCAGAGGAAAGCATCGGGCAGAAGGGGAAAAAAAAGCTGACCTAATGCGGGGAAACGATGTGTTTCTGAGGCCGTTCCGACACAAAAGTGCACTCGCGCAAAAAACGTGCGGTAGAGGACAGCCTAAAGGGCTAACGATCACTCGGGCAATGAAAGACTGCATGAGTCCAAGCCAGCCGTGCACGCGGCGAAGTAACACTGTGCCGCTGTTGTTAAAGTGAAGAATAAAGAAACAAGAAAACGCAAACTACTTCTTGGCTGGCTCCAAAATTTGTTTAGCGAGGGTTCGAAGAGAGTCAAATTCTGCTTTTTTTAATGCATATTAGTGCCCAGCAATTGTGCTGCTGGCTTGGCAGGAGGCCACCATGGATGTTGTTCTCCTTAATCACATGCTCTGTCAAGGTATGTTTCCTTTAAACGCCCAGCGCGACGATGGCTGACGAGCTCACACTGTAATTATTTGTCAGTCAGGGGAAGTCATTTATTTTGATCCAGGCGGCATTTCATTAGCTCCAACAATGGCCTTTTAAGAAGAGTGTGTGGCGTCGGGCAACCTTTTAAACACAGCGGCGTCCATCAGAGAGCGGGCAGCAAGGGGCCTGTCAAAACCAGCGTTCAAGGGTGAAGCGTAAACCCGTGGACACGTTAATGGCACCGCACGTCCGTTAACTCGGAAGCCTGAATTCAGACCTGGGAGCAGCGGCGCAATCGGGTCGAAACGTTCATGAAGCGCGACCATTCTTTGGTTTGTGGTTTTCATTGTTTCATCTGTGTAAATGTTCACTTTAATTTTGATTCACCAATTTGAACTTTAAAACATCAGAATAAAACGAATATTTTCCTTTCACGCCCGTGAGATATGAATCTGTTTAGAGAGAGCAAATTCCTAAATTTGGAAGAATGAAGCAAACCCTGTGACTCGTTCAGTCTGGCAGTCAAGCAACTTCTTTCCTCAACTACATCTTCTTTCAACTGACTGAGTCACTCAATAGAAGTAATGCTAATGGGCATGTTGCTTTATTATTGTACATTTAAAAAGGCGTATAGACTGAATTGCGTCTATATTAATAGCACTTAACAAGAAAAACAAAAGCAATAAATGGAATTCAGAGCCCGCGCCACCAGGGTTTGCACTACGCAACTGCATAGGTCGGAATGTCTTAAAAAGCATCTGCTGGGTGTCATCTGCAAACGTAGTGACTTTGAAAGGGTCCATGCTGGGTTCATTTCGTTGTGTGATGCGCCCAAAAAGTAACTGATGATTACGTTTTTTTTTGCACGCACTCCTCCAAGATGTTTTCTTGTCCGCTCGGCATTTCAAATGCACAAATTCACCCCCCCCAAAAAAATGTTATACCCACAGCGAAGCGGTAGTGCGCGTTTGACCGTGGCTGGGATTAAACTATTCATGCAGAGATTAAAGGAGGTTTAAAGATTTGCTCACCAGTAAGTCTGGATTTGTTCCTGAAGAAACGTTTCGGACATAACGCCTTATTACCCAACAAAGGCAGTCGATATGAGGATTAAATTTTATACAGTGAAGGGCTTTTTAACTGGCATGCCAGTGTTGTTTGTTTGAAAGTTTCCCCAAGTTTCCCAGGTTGTGTGCCAAACTTTTTTTGTTTTTGTTTTACCAAGTTGTTGCTGCTGGAGCCTCATTTTCGGGGGCTGAAAGATTGGTTTCCAATCACCAAGAGAGCCGAACCCGCCTCATTATTTCAGCCCACCCTCGCTCTTGCCGGCCTCTCCCAACATAGTAGTGAATTCAAGATGCACAAGGTTGTCGGACCCTTTGACAAAACATATTTTCTGCCCTTTGAACCTCGACTGATCTGCACTCACGCCTAAAGCATTGCAAAATATGCACTACCCACAAGTGCGCTTTTCCTGTTGCAATGCATTTTAAGTGAGCATCCAAACCTTCTGCTGCCTTCTCCCAGACGTGCCCTCCAACCCGTACTCAGTGCGCCTGTCGGCCGTCTCCCAGCGCCTGGCCACTGTCACCTTCATGAAGCCCGACTCGCACGGCGGTGTGCCCATCAGCTACTACCTGGTCCAGTACAAGGAGGTGGGCTCGCAGGACTGGCGGGACGTCCGGTCGCACAGCGTTCAGAGTGAGTGGAGTCGACTTACTGTGTTGAGTTTGGGTGGATGAGTGAGTGGGTGGATGGATGGGTGCGTGGGTGGGTGAGTTAGGTGTGTGGGGGTTGGTGGGGGGGATGTGTAGGTAGATTTTATTGGGTGTGTGGGTGGATTGGTGTGGGGGTGGATGGGTTGGGTGGGTGGATGAATAGGCGGGTGGATAGGTAGGTAGTCCTTATTGGGTGTGTGGGTGGATGGGTTGGGTTGATGGGTGGGCGGATGGATGGATGGGTGGGTCCTAGTGTGGATGGGTATTACAGTGGATGGATGGATGCATGGATGGATGCATGGATGGGTGGGTGGGTGGGTTAATGTGTGTGTGGGTGGATGGAAGGACGAACAGACAAACTCCAGCTTTGTGCTCGTAGATGTGTTCGGACCCCTGCTTGCACAACAGAGATTCTACCCGCTGTTCACTCACACACGTCGGTCCTCGACAAACACATGAAAGGAGCCATTTGCTCAGAAATGAGAGACTGGTTTTTACATCACTTGACACTGGCTACCCGCGACGTTGCGGTTTCGTTTGAGGTTTTCACTTTGCTTTTGACGTCGTAGAGACAGCAAATCAAATAGTCAGAATTCATTTGTTTTGCTCGACGAAACGTTTTTTGCTTTTGCAGCTGTCAAAGAAAATGAACTAGCTTGAATATATAATGGAGCATTAAGCTCTCTAATTATTGTTTCCTTTATTTTGTACAGCAGCAAGTGCCTAATTATTTGCTTACATGTCTCTGCCCCCTTTATCTGCAAATTAGTTTCTGAACGCTCCCTCCCTGTTCCTATTTATTGCGGCATTGGCGTCACCCCACCTTCCGCCGTTTGTCGGTCGACAAACAGTCACGAGACACCGTTTCACACGAGCTCTCGTGACTTCAGTCTCTTCTCCCATCGTGCGCGATGGTTTAAAGGACCCATTCCACTTTCTCTTTTTTTTGTGTAGGGTGACTCAAAAATTGATTTGTGGAGCCTGTCGGCGCTTAGAGAGGAGTGTGAAGGCTGCTTTGTCGGAAAAAATAATATTCAAGAAAGGACCGACGGTCCTGAAAAATGCTTAGGACATGACCCTAATATCCTTCATTTCCGCCACAATTACAATACAGGGATGTGAAAATACACCGTTTAAACTGGAAAGAGGAGCAAAGGACATGCGCGCAGCGATTAATTCAATTGTACGGCCGCAGATCTCCAAGCTCAGTGCATTTTCTACGACCTAAAGTCCTGAAACTGGGAGCTGGGCCAGTTCCAAACTGGTATGAGACACACAGACACACACAACTGCAGATTTTTAACGAGGCGACTGGACTCGTTTCATTCCGATGCTTTCGGCCCAAATTGAAATGTCCGCTTATAGCCGAGAAAAGAAACTCTGCAAATTGCAAATTGCAGAATTTGTTTCCGGCTGCGGGTGCCGTGGAAACCTCTCAGAGCCTGGAGTATGTAATCTGCGCCGCAACTTTCACAAGGGGGCTTATTGGCCTTCTGAATTTGGAACGCCGTGCAAATAGACTGCGGGGGTTTCAAACTTCGCTGATGGCGCTTTATTCAATATTCAAGAGCGTAAATTGAGTCGCAATCATTTTACTGCCTGTATAATTACAATGATCTTGTCGTAAATGGCCTGTGATATTAGGAAATCCGCACTCATACCCAGGACCTGGTTGTGGACTATCGTATTGTAGTATAATATTTCTGTGAGAACCCTCGGTACTATGAGGAGGAAACGTTGTAAAGGTGATCAAGGTTATACTGGGACATTGCATCGAGCATCACAAAGACATCAGAAAACCTGAACACTCCATCGCAGTATGCTCTCTGGCCAGTAGATGGCGCCAAATCCTGCACACCCAGCTCTTTAAAATGAGCCAAACCAGGAAGCAAAACCCCACACAGACCCCCGTGTCTAACCAATCTAATCAGCTCCAGTCCACCAGGTGTCACCACTGCCGCTGGCTATCTAACCCGATATCTGCCCTGTGTGTGCAGCGACGGTGGTGCTGACGGGGCTGGAGCCCAACACGACGTACGAGGTGCGGGTAGCCGCCGTCAACGGGAAGGGCCAGGGCGAGTTCAGCCACGCCAAGAACTTCCAGACGCTGCCCATCCGTGAGTTCCACCGCCTCCACCTCTCTTGAACATTTTTTCATTTGATCTGATGACCACATACAGAAAAATCCTGCAGAGCTGACTGGAAGTCTTAGTGATAGTGATTTATTTATTTTTAATGGTTTTGAGTGGGAATACTTCATGCCGTATTGCAAGAAGAAGGAATGCAAAATACATAAGCCTCTACTGTATGAAGAATACCCTGTTTGCTGCTATACGGTGAATGTAAGAACAAACAAATAAAAGAATGAATGAATTAAGCTTTTATTCACGTCACAAAGTTACAGTGAAACTTTGCAATACATGTTGCTCATATTGGGTTTGGGCATAATAAGTGTTCAAACAAGGCGACACGGTGGCGCAGTGGTTAGCAGCGCTGCCGCCTCACAGCAAGGAGGTTGTGGGTTCGATTCCGGGGCCCGGGCCTGGGGCCTTTCTGTGTGGAGTTTGCATGTTCTCCCTGTGTCTGCGTGGGTTCTCTCCGGGTTCTCCGGCTTCCTCCCACACTCCAGAAACATGCATGTGAGGTCAATTGAACACTTTAAATTGTCTGTAGGTGTGCATGTGAGTGTAAATGGTTGTCTGTTTCTATGTGGCCCTGCGATGAACTGGCCACTTGTCCAGGGTGTCCCCCTGCCTTCGCCCTAAGACAGCTGGGAGGGGCTCCAGCAGACCCCCGTGACCCTGAATCGGAATAAGCGGGTAGAGAAGATGAATGGATGGATGAAGTGTTCAAACATGGAAGCTATCATTCGCTTACTGTAAAGTAGTCATTTAGATGTTCAACAAATGAAAACATATTTAAATAAAGATTTCTTGATAGCTTGTCTTGTCTGCTGAAGTTAAGTTCAGAAAAATATTTGCTATCAGAAGTAACGCTGAGTACCCAGTTAATAATAGCAAATACTAGCCTCTCCCTATTTCTCTACTTCAACCTATGTCCATAAGCAATCACTAAGCTCGCTGACAGGCTTCATCACAAACTAATTGTCTAACATCATCCACCCATTTAGCAAAGATGCTGCTAATGCTGGCCGCCGCCGCTAACGTTTATAAGACGTCACAAGTGGAAACACACAAGTAATGGCGATAACATACAGAAAGCCCATGTCACATTCACCTATGGGGTATACGGCTTTTCCAAGCAGTGTGTGTTACTGCAAACACAACTTATTATAATGAGATTTCTTTCGTTCTTTGCTTTTCCTTCCACCGTGTTGATGAAACCCAGGCGCGCCAACATTTGGAAAACATCCAGCTTATTGGAGCCAGAAATAGATCCTGTCAAATTCTGTGTCTGGATGCAAAAAAAAAACGCAGACGCAGTTAAAAAAAAAAAAAAAAAATTATATGGCGCGTCAAAACTTTATGATTGGTATTTTATACCTTCTGGCAATCGGCACAGCGGGAGGGGAATAAATCTCACTCGCATTCCCCTCCATTAATCGAAACGCAGCGGCGGTGACGATGAGGAAGGGGGAGGTAATGCGGGGGAGGGGGTGGGGGGGCAATTAGCGAAATACGGTGAATAAGAAGAAGAAGCTCCAGTTAACATTAGTTATGGCTAATATGGATTTAATTCAGTCTAAAAGGGGCCTCGCTGCTCATGCAGCGTTCTTATCTCGTATCTCACTTTGCCACCTGCTCCCCTCGCTGCCAATGCACACACACTCACGCTGCTTCTCCCAGAGGACACACACACACACACACACACACACACACACACACACGCACTTATAGATGCATTGTTTTCCCACCTCCGCCCCTGCTCCTGTCTCCCCTCAGGAGAGCCCAGTCCACCCGCGGTTCACGGCCAGAGAGGAGTGGGCAAGGCCTTCCGACTGGGCCTGGTCAAGCAGGATGATGGCGGGATGCCCATCGTGGAGTACATCGTCAAGTACAAAACGGTGAGCGTGTTTTTTTTGCAAGCCGGCGCCAAAAAAACTCCAAGATTCTTCTTCCTCGCAAACGTGCTACATCATAACATTTCCTTTTAACTAGCCTCTCACTGCGGCTGGATAGCTAAAGTCTTTTTCAACATCATTTCCATGCGTCCGTCTTGACGCGTTCCCGCAGAATGCACTTTCCACACGCGCGTTCTTCCGTATCCAGCCCTTCCGCTCAATGTTAAGTGTGTAATATTTGGAGATTTTGAAGAAGAAACAACAACAAGTGGTTACATTTTAGATTGCAGTGCTCACAATCTCACCCTCCCTCTCTCAAGCTTGCCAGTGAACTACGGTGGCCTGCGTGCACAAACCTTGGATCGAAACCTCGCCAACCCTCTTCTTCATTGGTTTCTTTGAGGATGGAGCTTTCACCCTAATTACGAAATGCGCTGTCAGACAAGCTGCACTGTCCACACCAGGCTTCCTTAGAAATATGGTGGTGCTATACATAGTGTAATGTATATTCTTATATATAAATAAGAACCGTTCTATGGGTCGGAAAACCAAATTACTTTCATTGTACTGCAACTATACACTTTTATTAATGTATTTACTGGCAGTATGTTTTATATTGTAAATCAGGCCAAATAACACACAGGAACTTTTCTTGAGATTCATTCACGTCTAACTTGGCGACAACAGTTTTTTTTTTACCCCTTCGGATGCTTCCCATACATTTCCAATGTGAGCAAAATCCAGAGGGAGCGATGATCTCCTCTAGCGGGATTAAGGCCCGACACATCCCAGATGTTTCCCCAACAGAAAGTCTGTGGACGGACTGATTTCCACAAGTGGACCAGCTGAGAAGAGGAGCGAGTGGAAGGAGAAGGAAGGGATGATTTTACTCATCATTCATTTTTTTTATTTTAGTTCACATTTAAATTTCAGTTCACACAAAGAAGAGGTTTTCAGTGCAAACAATAGAAATTCCCACCGCACACACCAGCTTTCCAGAGTGGGAATGTTTGAAAAGAAGACCGTGGAAGGAAGAACACGGAGGGATTCGTCCTCTCACCCTGGGGGCGAAATCATGTTTTATCCATTGTCCCGCCGCCCCGCCCGCAGAGTCGGAGTTTGCCGCTTCCCAATCCCGGAATTCGACCCTGAATACAAAACTGGATTCCCACCTGGATTCAAGTTTGCGAATTCCTGACGTGAAAAGGGACTGATTTCCACAAGTGGACCAGCGGGGGAAAAGGCGGCAAGTGGAAGAAGAAGGGATGGACGATTTTCTCAAACATTTGGAATGTTAATTTTATTTTTTATTCAATATTCTTTTCCGGAGTAAGTTGAAGCCGGATTCCGCTGCCTTAACAAAACGCCACTTGTCCCATTCAAGGTCTGTTTTTCTTTCGTCTCTGCCTCCCTCTCTGAGTCGGAGTTTTTTTTTTTTTTTTTTTTTGCTTTTTCATTTTCTTTTTTTTTGCTTTTTGTCTCACATAAAAGGGACTCCAAAACAGTCTAAACGCATCGACCCCGCCTTTTGTTGCCGGACACAATGGCGATCTGTGGATGTGACATCGGGAATCTATCCAAACCGCTCTGAGCGAGCTGGCGAGCGAGCGCGACTCACCAGCTTAATAGGTTCCTGTCGATGGCGCCGAGCTGAGTGGCGAACTGAAAAAATACTCCGGCTGAGAACCTGTTTTACCTCCTTTTGCTTGCTTTTTTTTACCACTGTCCCTTCGTCTAGACCAGGAATGCGCAAGCAAGCGCACTCAACCGCTTAAGTTGTTGATTTTTATTGTTCGGCGGAGGCAGAAAGCAGCTTGAAGTCACCAGATAAGGCAGGCGGGCGTTTGTCCAGGAACCCTCGGCTGGACGAAGTGGATTATGAGTACCTCAAAAAAGAAAATAATAATAATAATAATAATAAAACACTAGTGTGACCACGTAACTGCTTTTCTCTCCCTTCCCGCTGCGGGAAGTGACTGCATGTTAAATAACGCAGCAGTCGGAAGCGAAAAGAGGACGTGGAATGAACCAATCAGAGCTCGCAAACAGCTTTCTGGTCAACTTCCTATGCACGCACGTTAAGTGTCTCAACACTTGAGAGGGACACGAGGTTTCACTGCAGAACGGTGAAGATTAGTTTTCAGAAATCGCAACCGCACATTTTTTTAAAATCCAGATTTCCAGAGTGGCAATGTTTGAAAACTGCCCTTGAGAACGCCCATTGCTCATTTGTTTTTTTGTATGTGTGGTTTTTGGGTTTTTTTAAACAATGATGTCATAGTCTCAGTTGACCAGATTTTAGTTTTTTTTCAAGGAGTGCTCTCACAGCGCCACACAAGGCCTGGGATAAGTACTGCAGCCTTTTTGTGTCGTCGTTTTCAATTATTCTGTCGCGCACAGGCAAACCTTTTGACTGGTGAGGCCATAATTGCTTGTACAATTTGACAGAGGGGGGCGGAGCAGCAGCAGATGGATGGAGTCTTTTGTTGAGCCACCTCATAGAAGAAAGAACTATATCAGAGGAAACGTAGAAAACGTGCTTTAATATCAATTAAAAATTAACAAAAGCAAAGTTACAACAAAATCCGTGTCTTTGATGCCCCACAGTGTTTAGCTCTTTATTGAAATGACTCTTAAAACATTGAAAATGTTGATGAAATACAGCTATTTTCTTGCTTAGTGACTGTAAATATCGTTTGTTCAGGTTCAACAGGCAGGATTTAAAAGCTTCACTGGCTGCGTGTGGCTCCCGGGCCATAGTTCGCGCATTCCTGGTCTAGACGAGCTAACATTTTTGGTTACGACTTTGTCTAAAATTGTCAGCTTCAAAAAATGCCTTCCTTGTGCAAACATTACCTCAGTTTCAGAGAGCGCTCTCACAGCGCCACACAAGGCCTTGCATTGGTACTGCAGCTATTCTTAGTCTTTTTCCAGCTGTTCCAGCTACCAGACTCGCCAACGTCTTTGGATACGAGTCTGTCTGCAAGGAGCGGTTAAGAAAATGGTGGGTTTTTCGAACCCTTCAGTGGGTGCGAAGGCATCCTCAGTCGAGTCGCTCGCGGTGACTTGCCTCGACTTATTTTTCCAGCGAATGCACCGCCTCCGAAAGCCGCAGTGGCTGGAGGATAAAAGCAGGGGTAGAGACGAGGCGCTCCGCTCCAACCCCACCTCCCCTTTTCGTTCTTTCGAGCATCGGCTTGGTCGGCCAGGCCAGGCGCGCGGAATGAAAGTGGGAAATAATGGGTGGGGGTGGAGGAGAAAGAGAACAGACGGATGCAGACGAGTACAGCAACTCGTGTGTACCCGGCGGGAATGAAGAAGAAGAAAAAACCAAGAAAACGGAGGCTTAGCCTTTGTGTTTTAACTGAGCCGTCTGTGTGGGCGCCGCCTCTGAAGCCCACCCCCTTCACCCCCCACCCTCCGAATCGGCCAGATTAGCAACAACATACACGCACACACATACACGCACACACACACATAGACACGCAGAAACAGAGAGAGTCAGACGTCGTTTCATGTGATTAAAGACGACTTCGGCTTCTCGGCTCCAACGGCTTTAGAAGCGAATTAAAGCAGATTCTCTCCCCCCTCACCCCCTTCACCCCTCCCCACTCCACCAACCAGGACAAGGAGGAGCAGTGGATGACCAAGCTGGTGCCGGGCGCCAACGACTTCGCCCTGCTGCAGCCGCTGCAGTGGAACACGCGCTATGAGGTGGAGATCACGGCGCGCAACGTGAAGGGCCTGTCAGAGCCGGCCTTCTACCAGTTCTTCATGCCGCAGAAGCCCAACATCACAGGTGAGAGGAGCCCCGCGTCTGTCCGTCCGTGCTGCATTGTGTGCCTGACTTCATGTACGCGAGGTCTGTGTGGGTAGAAAGCTAAGGTGAATCCTAAAGGCGAGGATGGAAGGACCCCTGACGTGGAGAGAGGGGAACCTGCTCAGGTCACGCCAGGGGCGTGGTCCTCTTTATTCTAGTGACTTTACTCTGATTTATTTATTTTCTTTCTTTCCCACTCCCAGCCGTGTACACATCTGTCCGGCCACAGCCACTTGAAAACAACACAAAACAACAACCGCCACCATGCTCAGTAATGCATTAAGTATCCAGCAGCCACGTGAAAGACTGATTATGTCCTGTCTAAATGGAAATGCGTTGTAAGCAACACAAGATATGTAGCAGTCATTTACAGCCGGACTTTAATTAACTGATGAACAGCAGCAGTCACAAGACACGTTTGTTAAGTGCTAATCTCTAATTAAATGGGAAAGTGAAGGTTGTGTCAAAAAAAAAAACAGTGTTTTTACAGTAATTCTGAATCTTTTTTAGTGGTGATAGATGGATAGATAGATAGATAGATAGATAGATAGATAGATAGATAGATAGATAGATGTACTTTGTTGACCCCAAATTGGAAAACTACACTGTTGCAGCACTAAAAACAGTACAACAAATAAATAAATAAAAAACAATACAAATAGTTACAAAAACACTCAAATCAAATCAATGGTTATGCGGCGAATACCTGCGTATCACGTAGACTAACTACACCACGGGGTCACGCAGTTTATGACCTCTGGCCTTTTGATATCATGGCACATCAGGTGAGGACCATTTGTTGATCCCAACCCAGAAGTGCTGCAGCCCAAGGAGCAAGTCATGCTTTGATCCCTTATCAGATTGGTTTTATTACCTGGGCCTGATTAGTTTAGAGCATTAGAGCATTATTTGTAGATGTATGAGAGGAACCACCCTACAGATCTTATATACATATATGAAGTGACTGGAGCGGCTGCAACTTTGGAGATGCTCACATTGGCTTGGAGAGGTGGCCCAGGTAGCTGACGGACACTAGACTGTTTTCCTTACAACAAACTATTCCTTTGCAATCAAGTTGGTGTCACTGGTGATTCCTTCAGCATCTGCACATCATCGCTGCACAAGAAAGCACACTCGCACATTTCTTTTTATTCTTTTTTTTTTTTTTTTTTTACAGATTTTCCTCTGCTTTTTTTCCCCCTCTTTCACTGTCGAGAAGCGTCTCCGAGCCCTCTGGCAGCCGCAGAAAGGAGCGGCGGTGGCGGCCGGGCGAGGCGGTGATAAGGAGGATGGGAGAAAAAAAAGAATAAAAAGACAAGACAGGAGCGACAGATAAAGGGATCGGGGGGCTCAGAGCCGCGGAGAGCAGAATGGGGGGGGCCGGCGTGGTCGAGGAGAAATGGGGCGCCCGCCTTTTTCTTTGTGCCGCCGCAATTCGCTGAAAGGCCTCTTAAGTGCAGGAGGCTCCTTGGAAAGTTTCTTCTTCTTCTTCTTCTTCTTCTTCTTCTCCTTCTCCTTCCCTTTTTGTGAAAGTTTAGTTCGATCAGGTCTTTGCGCCGCTAGCTTGTCAAGCCAAAGCTTCCAGGCTTTGGCTCCCTTTTCTCTCAACTTTTTGCTTCAAGACAATCTATAGTGTACTCTATATCCAGTCGCATCACTCAATCATTCATCATGAAGAGGGAATATAAAAAAAAGAAACACATAATGTAAATCGCACTGGACTCCGAGTTGCTTTTTTTTCTAAATGTATTCTCTAAATCCAAGACCAAGGATGGACGTTTCATGTGCGAAGGCAAGTTATTCAACGACACAATGGCGCACAGAACACCGGGATGAATAGATCTCTGTTAAGTTAACGTGACGCATGAACACTTATTCAGATGCACAATAGCATAAAGAAGACACCTGGCAGGCTGATTGGGTTTAATTGATGAAAAGCGTGAAAAGCAATTTAGCGCTCAGCAAGTTAGCGCCCAGCAAGTTAGCGCTCAGCAAGTTCAGCAAGTTCACCAAGTTCCCGACAACACCACCGAGTGCATTAAGTTCTTTGCTCCTGAGCAACTCCGCCTAGAGGTCCCTCTCGAGGCCGTAGGTGGAAATGTTGACTTTTTGGCACACGTCAGTCAGCGTGAATTCACATTTAAAAACATTTCAGATTGTATATATCCAAGTCAGCAAAAATAATGTGCGCACACATCTGGAAAAGAAAAACTTGAAAAAATATTTCATTACCAAATTCATTCAGACATCACGAGATTAATAGAAGTCACCTTTGACCTCTACAATTCCAAGAGGTGCTGAAAGTTGTGGCCACTGGCTTTGAGACATTTATGTGTACGGTGAACTACTGCTGGTGTGTTCCCTCAACACACGTTGATGCTACATTCATGAGGGTAACAGCACCTGTGGGGAAAACATGGTACAACATCTATATTTATAGAAGTACTTGGACAAATTGTTTTCATCTCCTGATATCTGAATAAATTTGGTAATGAAATATTTATCCAAGTTTTTCTTCTACTGATGTGTGTATGCATTATTTTGATTATTTTGTCTGACTCTGTATATGTATATACATATATATATATATATATATATATATATATGTATATATATGTGTGTATATATACACACACACACACACATCTAGATGTAGATAGTGCTAAACTCTGAGAAAAGAGTATCTCATGGTATAAGTTGGCTGTCATGCCTCTTGGTGATTCCTGGGATCATGTAACTGGAAAACTCTCCCTCAGTAATTGCCTTCCGTGTTTCCGCACCTTCGAACCCTCGGAGTCGTCAGTCAGTCAGTCAGTCAGTCAGTCAGTCAGTCAGTCAGTCAGTCGGCCGATAGTTGCGGTCATTCAGTCTGTCTGTAGTATCGCTCTGTAACAAAGTGGAGAATGTAGAATTCGCCTTCGCCTCTCTGCCGTACACCCACGTTGCAACTTTCTTTTTCTCTTCACCTTCACCCCCCAACCCCCCCCACCCCTTCCTCCTCCTCTTCCTCTTCCTCCTCGTCCTCCTTCACTTCTCCCACGTCTCCTGTTTTGCAATTCTGCACTAGGCGCCCCGGATGCCTCTGTGTGCCCAGTGTGGCTCGTTTTTCATTCCAAATACCAGCACGCTCGCTGGGGGCCAGCACACAAACACAGATTTTTTTTTATTTATTTTTTTTTTTTTTTTAATCCTCTTGAAAGTAAGAGCTTCGGATTTTATCATTTCAGACTCCCAGTCATTAAGTGGGCAGAATATTTAACGCGGTGGAGCAGAGATCCACCGTGTTTGCTTCCGGTGCATTGGCCACGTTCAGTCGTGAATTGGAAAATGCTATTAATCGTTTTCCACCGCCAATCACGGCTCGCAGGAGAGCCATTGGATTTTTATTTCAGTTTTCGATAATCTCACGGAAGCACTGGAAGGAATAATCTGCCAAGCAACCCCACCCCCATTTCTCACCCCTCCCGTCCCAGAAACTTTTCCTGGAAGTGAGTCCGGCCCGTCGGAACGGGAAACAAGCCTTTTTTTTTACGCCAGCCCGTTACATTAATCAAGCGGCCCCGTAAATTTTCAGAGTGGGAGCCGTTACACTTTTATAAAGAGGTTTTATGACGAGGGTTTTTTTTTTGCCGTCGTCACTCGCTGCACTCGGCAGCTCCCCCTCCCTCCCCCTGAAAACGTATTCCGAGGATTTCCCGGCTAAAGTTTGCAGCGAGATGCAACACAACGGCCAATACCCCGATGAGTGGTGAAAAGGTCACGCAGAAGAAACTTCCAACCCTTTTCGTGTTGCATCGGCCCTCCCCAAAGGACACAGCGCCCCACGACATTATTGGTTGTAACTGTGCTCATTAAGCTCAAATTAAACACGTCCATCCCATGGGGTGATAGGGATGAATTCATCACATTTTACAACGCGTCTAAAAGGTCAAGCGCGTCGTTGCGGTAAACTGTTGCCGTTCTGTTGCATCACAATTAATTATAAAATTAATTTGGAAAAAGTGTGAAAGAAGCAGCGGCGGGGTAATTGCAGCTCGTGTCGGGTGCGAAGGCCAAGGTCGACCAATGGTGAAAATGTCACATCGAATCGAACAACCGCAGCGATTCAAGATTCAAAGTCTTTGACCGTGTCGCGTCGTAACGCTCGCGTGACGAGATTTTGAGGGGCGACCAGAAATTTAGCGCACAAAAGTAGAGATGTTGGGGTACAGCACCCTCGAATAAGTAAATAGAAAGTAAGATATAGAATATAAAAGATATGAGATGCCTCAATATTCCAGGAATTAAATGAAATGCGACAAAGAAACAAGCATCTGTTTCCCAGCTGACTGGCATCAGAACAATTTTACAAAGAGCTGTTCCAAAAAAAAAACCAAAAAAAAACGGTCTGTCTTATTTTTATTATCATTCCAACGAGTACATTACCACATTTTTTTTTTTTTAGATGCTTCGGAAATATCACGCTAGGAAGTGAGCCAATTATCCGAAAGTAAAAAGAAAAAAATAATAATCCCATTTTTAAGAAAAAAAAAACATGTTGAGGGATTAAAACAGATTTTGCGACACACACACACACACACACACACACACACACACACACACACACACACACGTTGCCATCCTTATCATGCAACTGGAGTCAAGGTGAAAGCCTTTAATAATAGGAAACAAGATGTGCACCGATGTTTACATGTTTACTCACTCGCCCATTAATTTGGCCGTGGATAATCCCGCTGAGATGAAAGGATTGCCTCCTCCGAGGCAGCGTGTTGAGCACCCAGCCTGAATTACCTTCCACAATGTAAATATTTCCCACCCCTCACCTCCCGCTGAGCAACAGCGCCTCCCGGGATCCTACGGCTTTGAAACAAAACACCGCTTAGATTCACTCCGTTTGGGAAAATGACTCTCACCGAACAAACCGACAGCTTTTTTTCACTTGACTTTTTTTATAGAGAATTTTTTTCTTAATGTAGTTGCAACATCTTAAATGACGCAAGCAAACTGACATAAAAGAAAAACAAGGGAAGGAAATAAAAAAACGACAAAATTACAAACATATGGCACTCTCTATCTCATGTAATTCAACCATACTCCCTCTTTTTAACTTAGTCAAGTCCTGAATTTTTTTTCTAATTTTTTTTTTTGTCTGTTGTCTGTCTGTGGCAGGGAAAGAGAGGAAAAAAAACAAATTTGAGATTTTTTCAGGATTTTCCACCACAGCTGTCAAGTTTCTGTCACCGCTCGTCGAGTTTTTCTCATTATCCTGGTGGATGCAGCTGGTTGGTGGGGTTGGCAAAATTGTTTGATTCCAAATTTGAAAAGAAAAATACAAAAAAAAAAACGAAACTCAAACGCATCCATTAATATTCAACGGGTCACTCGACTCGCGTCCGGAACAGATGCATCATCCGAGCAAGAGCGGCCATCTCTTAATATGCCGAGCGGCAGCCGGCAGAGTGTGCCGGTGATACCTTGTTGAACACCTGCTCCGCACCAGAGCACTGCTGAGAGTCAACACTCCGCCACTTGAAGGACGGCCCAACCAGGGGACACACAGAAAGAGATGTTAACTTAAGCAAATGGGCAAAAGCAAAAGAAGAGCAAGGGGTTGGCGGCGCTTTGCTCAGGTGACTCTGGTTTATTTAAGGTGAAGTGCACATCAAGTATTGATGTCTCATTTGCTTTGACCGTGAAAGGTACCAGGCTTGACCACATTCAAATTCTACCAGGCCGTCTTTCTGCGATCCACTCCCATTTGCACCGTCAAGGTCCCCGCAATTCCTAATGTTTGCGCTGATTCCAATGCTGGACATGTCCCACCACCACCACGGCTGTCCTGCTGCTGCTGCACTGTGGTGCTTCCACATAACTACGCCCAGAGACCGAACTTCGACACATTTGTAGCACCGACCAAAATACCCCGATCCGATCTCATATCGAAAGATTAATCACCCTTCGCTGCCAAATTCAGAATATCCAAATCAGTAAACTTTAGCGTCTGCGAGCCAGTAATCATTTGGCATACGTGTGTCAAGACCTAAAGTCGCTGAAGATTAGCTATCACATTACAGAGGCGTGATCTAAAGGCATGCCGAGGTGAATCAAAATAAAGCAAAATGCAATATCTGTTCCAAAAATGATGCGGCAGAGGACGGGAATACACCTGAACTGTATTTTCGGGAAATCCTGATTTGAATCACCAGTAACATGGAAAATGTAAGTTTTGTATTGTAACAGCAATGTCTTTTTGTTATTTTTCTTGTTGGTTTTACAACCTCTGGTGTCAAGTAAAAGTATTGTTCAGGAACCGGTATGGAAACCAAGTGGCCAAAATTGGCACTGTATGGAAAATTTGTGAATTAATACTCAGCCCGACCCATTATATGGTGAGTAAGCACAAAATTGCTGTTTGTTCCAATAAACAGCATAGAGGTCCGATAGAGGACCCTGGATCTTTTAGTATATAGGTCTATAAGGCCTAATGATTGCTGCATCCATGGGATTGCGGATGGAATCATTCATTCAGTCCCTAAGTGAAGAAGTAAAGGGCCAAGCCAGCTTGATTGATTGATCGCGATGGATTTTTAAGATCTATAGCTCTCCAACCACAGAAGTAAATCCACCCTCGGTATCTTCCTCCTCCTTCCTCGTCGGGCAGGCTTTTGTTTGTTTTTATCCACAGTGTCCCTGATCTCTATCACGGTGTTCCATCCACACGAGGGCGAGGTCGGTCCTTGTTCCGCCGCACTCTCCGCCGTTAATCTTGATGTCTATCGTTTACGCGTGGCATTTGGACCCTCTTAGAGGCTAATAGCGGGGGTCGCGTGGCACGCTGAGTGGAGCTCCCACTTTGTGCGACGGCTGTGGTGGATAAATCCCCCTGAACCCCGGAGGGCTTATGTGGAAGGGTACGACCCAATAGTGTTTGGAGTCTTCATAGACTCCAGGTCTTACTTATTGTGCTGCGCGGAACGGTTATGTCCTTCGGTTGTTCATCCCAACTCTGGCTCATTGAGTTTTTTATGGACAGGAAAAGCCTCGCCCTGTCCGCCGTAGTGTTTGACTATGAGGTCTTTCACCGCGCTCGTATTTCTTCTGAAGTAAGCAGCCCCCTCACTCGCGCCCAGAGACAGTGACGTTCCGGCAGATTAGCAGCTGCCACCGTCCTTGATCCATGACTCCGGTCGTCATTAATCGAGTCGCTTTCCCCCAGCCGAAAATCCAATCGGAGGACGGTCAGTCACAGCTAATGGTCTGCACGTTGTCAAATCGCGATGTGTATGAATCGCTGCGGGTGCCGCGCAAACATTTTGGATCGGCGGCAAATGGGATGAAACAGCTAATGAGCCCATACATCAGCGGGCGATCAGGACGGAGCGGGTAAAAGGGTTAACAGAGCAGGGAAACAAGAATTAATGACTGCTGTGTCTTCAGGAATCGGGGAGGGGGGACTTTGTGAAAACTCAAACAAATTAGTTGTTTCCACAAAGTGTCGCCTGGAAAAGAAACAAAAAAAACAATCCCGCGCCCCCCCCAAAAAAAACACCCCACTCTGGTGATAAGGAAGAACAAATGCCTGCTGGAGCCGGTGGTGGAGCTCGTAAATGAAAAGTGGGCAAACACGGAGCTCCCGCTTTGAGAATATTAAATTACTTCCATGCGGCGGAGACGCGGAGACTCGACTTTATTGGAAACACTCGTCTTGTGGCTCCTTCCCGAAGGCCTCGCTTGCTACGGCAACGCGGGCCAACCCCATTTTGTCGACACCCCTGAACCCCCCCACCCCACCCCCACCCCGAGTGCCGCCCGCTCACCCCACCATTTTTTTCACTCTTTAATCACCACCAACAGCGTCAGCGCACCACCGTGCCCACCGCATCAATCCGACTCGCAGGTAGCGCGACGCGACGCCCCGGGGGCAAATAAATAAGCCGTTTCAATATTACATGAGCCACTTAACACGCCGAAAAACGCCAATTTACGGTGTAGATTGACCAGCAATGGTCGCCAAACAGGGAGTAATGGCGCGTGGCAACGGGCGAAAGTAATTGCGTCTGTGGTTTGTCGGCCAGCTGATCCCCCTCCTCCCCTCAACCCAATTACGCTTTGTTAGCGTACAGCTGCGTTTAGCGCCACGAATGCACAGCGGCTCCCGTGAAAAACAAATGAAACAAAACAAGAGCAACCAGTGTGGCAAAATTGAATGTGGGGTCGGGCGGAAAGACGGAAAACGGAAACAGAAAGACTCCGACATCCGTCAGCGCGTTTCAGTCACATTTTCGCAGCGCAATCGAAAGGCTCAAGACAAACTTTATCGGCGGCATCGACAGTCGACGCCTCCCAGAGACGTGACAGCATTTGCTCACACCGGAGGCACGGGGGGAGGTACCAACCCCCTCCACAACCCACCCCCCCACCCCGCGACGTGTTGGAATTGGCAATGAAGGTCAGATTTATTGCTCTCCAGAGTGCTGAATACCGAAGCGGGGGAAAGAGTTTCGAGTGTCAGCGGCTGTTTGTTGCCGGGATGAACCTCCAGCAGCAGAGCAGGAGGCAGGGAGCGATAATGCAGCAGAGTACCGGCATTAGGGCCAGGTACCGTTCAAAATGTCTCTCAGTACAACAGTTCCAGAACAATACTTTTCTTTGATAGCAGATGTTTTAAAACCAGTTTGAAGAACAACAAAAATTGCATTCTAATTACAATACACAAAACTTTTTATTTTCCATTCAAGCAGGGACTCAGATGAGGATTTCCCTTAAATCCAGTTTGTTGTATTCCTGTCTTTTGCTGCTACGTCCTCAGCACAGACGTTGATTTTTTTTTTTTTATTATTATTATTATTTTGATCCACTTCAATGAAGTGGGGACACACTTTATACTTGGATGGCATGATGCTAATATTCACTCTAACATACAATCTGAGTTTGTCAGTGTCTTCAGTTCACGGCTCTACAACTTGAAAGCCAATTACAAGGACTGAGATCTTGACACACAAAAACGAGAAGATTTACTTTCTTCGATGTTGGAATTTGTCACCTGCCACCTGATCATTTTTTCAACATTCGACAGGATCGGATCCTTTCGGTCCGTGCTTCAAATGTACCGACGTTCGGTACCAGGCCATGTACCGACGTTCGGTACCCGGCCATGTACCGACGTTCGGTACCCGGCCCTTCTCATAATTATAAGATAATACGATTATTAGAGACCTATTATAAGATAAAACAAACAGGCACTGCAACATCCTCCCGTATTTGAAAGTTGCTCCGCCAGGTCAGTCAACCAGCTGAGTCAGCAGCAGGGACAATGCCTCTTCTACCGCTCGACTCTCTAACAAAAAAGAATGTTATTTCATTTCCTGGCAGTCGCCTGCCTCTCCGCGCATTTATTTAATCAAGCCATCCCTCCCGCCTCCCCTCTCTTTACCCCCTAAAATCAAAGACAGCCATGGGTGACAGCGGGAACGTTCCCCGGCGCTCTTCTCCACACTGCCAAAGTTAACACGTTGCGCACAAACATAATATCTCCTCCGTTGTTTTCTTCTTTTTTTTCACCCCCCTCCACTCTCTCTCTCTCTCTCTCTCTCTCTCTCTCTCTCTCTCTCTGTCGCTGGAAGGCACCTTGGCAGCAAAACTCGAAAAACAATTTGACTCGGGGCCACGCGCTTCCCCTCCCCCTCCTCGTCTGCGTTTCATCTCTGTTTATTAAATTTAAAGTTAAGCCGCTCGTCACGCCTTAATTCCTCGCGCGCAGAGATTCCCGAGTTGTCTCGCGCAGGAAGGCATCTTGTTTTTGGCTTCGCAGGATAATGAGGCGGCGCCAAAAAAAAAAAATAAATAAATGAATAAAATAAATCCCGGGGCGCGCCGAGCGGCGACATCGGAGCTCTTTTCCTCGTAGCACTTTAAGTTTCCATTTCATTCACGCGGAAACCTCGGGTTCCTCGTTCTGAGTTTTCGTCGCGGCGGGGAAAGAAATCTGTTTTTGTTTGTTTTTGTCACTCGGGAACAATCACTTCTCAAATGAACCGCATGGCTCGAGACGTTTTCCTTTCGTTAAGAGACGGTTCGCCACTAACTCGCAGTGTTTTCTTTTTGTTTGTTTGTTTGTTTTTTTCCTTCTTGACATTTTTCAAACGCTCTGTTAAAATCTGCACAAAAACACTCCAGCTTGAAGTGCTCTGAGTTTAGTCTGCAGGTGAAAATCATTTGGCGATTTTGGAGAAAAACAACAACCAAACAAAAAAAAAAGGGAACGATTCAGACTCGGAGCGACGGCTTTCTTCACCTTTTTGTCCATTTTGCGAGTCTAAAAGGAAGCCGTGTTCCATTAAACACACTTTGCTGATTGCTGGTTTGTCTTAACGTGTTTTGTCAGGGGGGGAGAAAAAGCATTTGTGTGTAAGTTTTGGCATATTTTGTGTGAGCCAATAGGAACCCTCAATTTGAAACAGCCAATAGAAAGCCTTGTTTCATACGCGCCAATAGGACGTTTTGACTTTAAACAGACAATAGAAAGCTTCAGTTTATACGAGCTAATAGAAAATCTCAATTTGAAGTCGCCAACAGGAAGCCTCAATTTGCATTGACCCATAGTAAGCCTTGTAAATAGGAGGTCTTGATTTTAAAACAGCCAGTAGGAAGTCTAGATTCATATGAGCCAGTAGGAAGCCTGGATTCAATACAGCCAAAAGGAAGCCTCAATTTAGTCATTGGGATGCCTCAATTTGCATTGATCAATAGGAAGCCTTGACTTGAACCAGCCAATAGGACACCTCAATGTCCGCTGACCAATAGTAAGCCTCGTTTCATACCAGCCAATAGGAAGAAGCCTCAATTTGAAACAGGAAAGGAAGCTTTTTTTCTTTTTATTTTATTTTTTTTCTAGCTTTGTTCCGCAAGGCTTGTTTGGAACATAATGTGATAATGATTATGGCCAAAATTATCACAAGCGCTCTATTATTTGCGGTGTCAAGGGTACGGCGCAGCAGTCACCGGCTTTATTGAGGCGCAGGAGTGGAGGACGGGGGTGGTGGGGCTGGTGGAGGTTGTAAACACAGATACCAAAGTTCCCCCGGAGCCACCGCGCTGAAGCCTCGATCGGCTCGGCTTAACCAGTGGATTAGTATTCGCTTTGTCTCTCCGCCCGGAATATTGTGGACGCTGGCGGGGGAGGTGTTGTTTACCGCCTCTGATTCCGATTCTCGGCCAAATGAACTCGGATAAAACCGTCCAGAAAGGTGAGGTGAGATGGGAGAGCAGCGTGGCCCCTGAGGCGCTGAGAAAATATCGATTTGTGTGTGTGTGTGTGTGGGGGGGGGGGGGGAGTTCGGCAGCATTTTTAATGAGTTGTTTTTAAGGTAAATCCGTTTAAATAGGCGTCTCGCCAAGGAAACCGACGGTCTTGGGAATCCACGGCAGTGACCTGAAGTGACCTCCACCGTGGCCTCAGGCTGGAGGAGTGTGACAGAGTCCTGAATTCGGCCCCACTGATCCCATCAGTGGTGGCACCTGAACTCTGTCCTCCGATATTCTCCTCATTTGTTGACTTTGATTGGATTGCGCCCTCTGTTGTCCTACCAACCAAAAACTGAACAAAGTGGGGGGGGGGGGGAGCTAAACCACACTCCATTATTGTCCATTTTGGACTGAAAACTGGACTGAAAAAAAAAAAATACAGCTGCTTTTCCTATGACAGGATGCATCATCGTGACTACATTGTTCATCCAAAATAATTGTGTTGCCTTTGAGGCATATGTTTGATTTGTGATATGTGCTCTTATTTTTGAAATGACATTTTAATGTGCTTTTATTTTGACATTTGCTTAACCTGCCCGGGGAGTTGTAGTTTCAGAGGTAACTTTTAGTTTGTTTTTTGAAGGAGTTGTGTTTCTGTGTTCATCGCATGCCATCCACACCATAAATGCCACAGAGGCAATGTCGTCAGTCAATTATTTCAGAATTGGAAGCACAGGGTCACGTAAAATAAATATTATTTACATTAAAAAAGCAGTTGATGCGTTTGTATTTAGAACATTTCGTTTACATTGTTTTTACATTTAGGTAAAGCACATGTGCTGAAGAAAATGGTGATTTTATATTCTGATTTCAAACTCAGTTTTTACTTTGTCCATGTAAGATGGTGTTGAAGAGCCACAGTAAACGGCAACAAAAGCTCACTCCGACTCCAGTCATCAATTGCAGGGAAGAGTTTAGCTAGTTGTATAGCTGCAGTTCCTACACTGTAGTCAGGACAACATAATAATTGTGATTAATTGTGTTAATCGCGCTACCTTGATTGCCTGGTGCCGCTAGTGACGCTGACGTGTGCATGTACTTGAAGAACCGGGGCAGAAGGGATTCAAACAAACAGAAAAAGAACAAACTCAGGGCTCGAGGGCAAAGAAATGACGGGGAAGAGGCTTTCCTTCTCTGAGCAAAACGTTGAAGGAAGGATCATGTTTTGGCAGGAGCGACTCGCTCTTGCATGCTGCTCTCAGAACTTGGTGGGCTGCCCCATGTTATACCAGATTCCAGGTAAATCTTTCCCATCTGTTTTGCGGAGCGCGCTTCAATCTCCCTCCAGATCTCGGAAGATTTAGAACAACACAGATTTTGCTTTCGGAGGAGATTTGGCAGAAATCGTGGCAATTATCAGCTCCTCTCGCCGTCACGCTGGATCAAGATCTGTTTAGACGTCGGGAACCGAAGCGCTTCCATTGCTGACGCTGAAGTCATGTTGCATTTTTTTAGCTTGTTTTTTGGTCCAACATTTGAGCTGTGCGACTCATTTTAGTCTTTGGGTGGAGGTTCCATTGCATTGGGCCTTGCATAATGAGCAGCAAGGGTCAACTGTCCTGTTTCTGACTCACCATTAAGAGATTTTGGGTTTGGTTGATTCCGCACATTAGCCAAAAAGTCACATAAGAGACGTTAAAACATGCTAGCTTTTGTTTTTGTTTTTCTGCTTCCAAGATCGGCATCCTACTTGCTTCTGGTTGGGTTAGAGAGGTTTGATTTAGGGGTAGGGGCATGAGATAGTGGCCAATCAGAAGCAAGTATGAGCAGGTGTGTGCCCACCCCCCCATCTGTGCCGTGAGGAGGTCAAGCACTTCGCACTGCTAGCTTAGCCACAACAGTCCTCAGCACCTCGACTTACACTGACTAATAGGAAGTCTCTATTTACACGAGCCAAAGGGAAGCCTCGATTTGAAACAGTCAATAGGGAGCTTCAATTTCAAGCAGCCACTAGGAATCCTTGATTTGAAATCGCCAATAGGAACGCTTGGTTGGAAACAGCCAATAGGACGCTCTGATTCCCCAGGGACTGCGTGGAGATCAGGGACTTCCTTCCCCTTAGCCACGGAGCTCCTCGGCACCTTCGACAACAACAAGAGCACCTGTGCCAGCCGCACCTGCTAACTGTCTCTCCTTCCCTCTCTCTCTCTCTCCCCCCCCCCCCATCCATACCTCTCAATCTCTCTTCCTCCTCCTTCGCCTCCTCCCCCTCAGCAGAATCCCTGTTCAGCGGCCTGGGGCTGGGCGCCGTGGTGGGCCTGGGCCTGGGGGCGCTGCTGCTGCTGCTGGCCTTGGTGGACATCAGCTGCTTCTTCCTGCGCCACTGCGGCCTGCTCATGTGCATCACCCGCGCGCTCTGCAGCAAGAAGACGGCCACCAGCGGCAAGGGCAAGGAGATGGAGGAGGGCAAGGCCGCCTACCTGTGAGTTGCGTGTCCCTTCTCGACGCTTTCCACGATAAAACCAAAAAAGAAGCGTGCGCGGAGGAGTCACAGACGTGGACCACGTCTGCGTTTGTCAGTCACCCGGTTCCCGGTTCATTCATGCTTGCGGAGAGCTCGCTGTGGGTGTATCTGAGTGCCAAGGCCGGGGGAGGTGCGGGTGGGAAGGGGCGACCCCGAGTGTCGTGCCTCAGGTGGGGCTGCCGACACCCTGTTCGTCTCGCACAACCTGGAATTGTCAACAACAACAAAAAAAAGTACACATCTATATTAATTTATGTATATATATATATTAGGGCTGTCAAACGGTCAATTTATTTTTTTCAATCTTAGTTTTAAGATCAGAATTTTCCATAGTTAACCACGATTAATCACACTTTGCATTCGCATGTTTAACATTCTCTCAGTTTGTATTGTCCATTTCAACGTAACGCAGTCTCTTAATCAGGAACCAATTGAACTAAAAGAAATAATTTCCTTTATTTATATATTTTGTATCATTTCTTTCAAAACAGCGTGTCTATAATTGAAACAGCCAATAGGAAGCCCTGTTTCATATGAGCCAATAGGAAGGCTCGATTTTAAACAGCCAAGAGGAAACCCTGTTTCATACGCACCTATTGGAAGCCTCGATATGACATGCCCAATAGGAGGCCTTATTTCATTTGAGCCAATAGGAAGCCTCTTTTGAAAAAGCCAATAGGAAGCCTTGATTTCCACAGACCAATAAAAAAACTACGATTTCAACCATCAATTTGAGATAGCCAATAGGAAGCCCTGCTTCATACAAGCCAATAGGAAGGCTCAATTTTAAACAGTCAATAGGAAACCTTGTTTCGTACAGGCCAATAGGAAACCTTGTTTCGTACAGGCCAATTGGAAGCTTTGATTTGAAATACCCAAAAGGAAGCCGTATTTCATTCAAACTAATATAAAGCCTCGTTTGAAATAGCCAATAGGAAGCCTTGTTTCACACTACGTATTTAATCTCATTGCGATTCATGCGTCAACGCCGATGGCCCTAATATGTACATATGTATATATAGATATATAGATATATATAGTTATATATACATTTAGATATCTATTTATCTTTTGACTGTGATTGAGCAGCGGGAAAAAGGAAGACTTACTGTTTGCCGTTGACTGTAGGTACACCTACAACAGCCGCCCAACCAACCTTTCAGCCACAGTATGTCTGATTCTGTCTTCTTCACTAATGTTCAGGGCGTGTTCATACACGTGTGCAGTGAGTTCCACCTCCCTTCCCCCGTGTTTTCATCTTTATTTCCCCCTTTCATCTCCGACCAACGCCTCTCTCTCTTTGCATGCGCAAACGTGCATGTGTGTGTGTGTGTGTGTGTGTGTGTGTGTGTGTGTGTGTGTGTGTGTGTGTGTGTGTGTGTGTCCAGCCTCCCTCCGTCCTCACCAGGAATTCCATAAAAGAAATCCCAGCATGCAAATGGTCCTCCCGTGGTTGCCGCATGTGTGTCTAAGGCGATTTCCTTTTGATTTCCCCTCTCATCAGACATCCAAGAAGCCACCGCGCAATCGATTTCTTAGTCTCAGGAGCACCGTTCCATACATACAGGAAAAAGCACAAAACCTGGAGTTGTGTGGGGTCTCTCTCTCTCTCTCTCTCTCTCTCTCTCTCCCTCTGTCTCTCTCTCTCTCTCTCTCTCTCTCTCTCTCTCTCTCTCCCTCTCTCTCCCTCTCTCTCTCTCTCTCTCCCTCTGTCTCTCTCTCTCTCTCTCTCTCTCTCTCTCTCTCTCTCTCCCTCTCTCTCCCTCTCTCTCCTCTCTCTCTCTCTCTCTCTCTCCCTCTCTGCTCGTGCGACAGCATATTTTTGCCAGATCATGTTCGGCAGGGACGCGGCGGGAGCTGCACGCAGCCTCTCTCACGCTCCCGGAGTCATAACCAGCACCACTCCAGATCTCCCGCCAGGATAAATGCGACAAAAGAACACAATATGACTGGCAGGAAAACTGTCCTATTTTCTAAATACAATGATAAAAGTGAATCCACTGTGTGCACGTTTGAAACTTCAGCCTCGATTTGCACTGATCAATAGGAAGCCTCGATTGGGGTTTTTTTTCTTGACTCGTTTTGCTTGCTGGCTAGCTAGCTAGCTCATGGGCTCAATTTCAGTGTTAACAAGACGAGCGCCTTGACGTGCGTCAAGAGTGAAGCCACAGTTGGATGGTAACCAAATGACCCACGGTCCTGATACTGGTCTGCGGACCAGGGGCTGGGAACCACTTCCTGTTAAGGAAGGAAGTAATCGGACAGGAAGGCAATTAGCCAAACGGGGGAGAAAAAAAACCAAGTGAGTGCGTTTTTGCTTTGCAGAACCAAAGAGAGACGTTAGCGTTGGACTTTGTTTTAATCCCTTTTTTTTTTTATCGCTCCGATATTTTTAGTGTTGCCGTTCAAATCGCTCTTGATTTCCTGATGCGCTGTTTTTCAGCAGCAGCAGCAGCAGCAGCGTCTCCGGGGGGCTTCGCTGCAGAGACGATGGCTGTAAGAACAGAAAGAAGGGGAAAAAATAGTGGTGAAGGGGGTGAGTGAGGGAGGGGAGGAGCTAGAGGGGGAGGGAGGAAGGGAGGGAAGGAACAAAAAAAAATAACAAGACCGGTTGTATAAAAATTGGATTTTTCTTCGGAGGCGGAGTGGAGGGAATGAAGTAATGCAGTAGCCATCCATAACATGAGTCAGAGCGGCGGGCGGGACTGAGGATAATGAGATAGCGCTGGAGATAATGCGGCGTGCCGGACACAAAGACTTGTGGCTATGTGGATGAGTGGCGCAGGGTGCGAACTGGCCGGTCCAGACCCACACATCCACACGCAGCCGCAGCCACGCCTTGGAAACTTGGCGTCAAGGAATTCCCCCACAGGCGCAGAAATCCCCCACGTCATGCTCCTAATTTCATCTCCAATTTTTGATTTTCCTGCTCCGTTTTTTACAGTGATAGGAGGCCTCATTTCATACGAGGCAATATGCGGCCTCAAAGATGAAACAGCCAATAGGAAGCCTCGATTTGAAACAGCAAATATGAATCCTCGGTTCATACGAGACAATGGAAGGCCTTGTTTCATATGAGCCAACAGGAAACAGGACCCAATAGGAAGCCTTGTTTTGAAGCAGCCAATAGGAAGCCTCGATTTGAAACAGCCAAAAGGAAACCTCTTTTCATATGAGCCAGTAGAAAGGCTTGATTTACAACAACCAATAGGAAACCTTGTTTTGAAGCAGCCAATAGGAAGTCTTGTTTTGTATAAGCTAATGCTAACGGCAAGCCGGAGCCGCAATGTCGTTCGTTGGGCAGGCGAATCATAGCCTTTTCTTTTAGCTCATCACAGTTCACCAGCTCTTCAAACAGCAAGTGAGTGATTAGCACAGTGCTAAAACTAGCTAGCCAGCCATCCAGCTAGCTAGCAAGCATAGGCAAATTTCGTCTTTTTTTTTTCTTCTTCTTTTTTTTTTGTTCAGCGCCCCAATAGCTCGCTCTCGTCCTCTTTCCGGAACGATCGCTCTGCGCACCTCCAATTAGCTCCTGACGAAAGCTAATTGGAGGCTAATTGGGGCTGATTGTAACATCTATACATTAGAAATGTTTTTTCTTTTTTATTCCCCCCCTTTTGTCAGTGCAATAGGACAGGAGACGAGCTGAAAAAAAGTGTTGCAATAATTAAAATGATTAATTTGTAGACACCGTCGCTCGGTTGCGCTCTGATGCCCCGCCGCCGCAGCCGCCGCCACCACCACGGCTGCTTTCAGGCGTCGGCGCTGCGCTTGTCGCTGTCGGTGGTGATAAAGTGAGAAAGTGGCAAGAACGCAGAGCTGCGGATCCCTCAGCACCTGCAGAATCTCTGCCTTCTGGTCTCCAAACTCCTGATCAGCAGTCAAGACACAGAGATATCACTGCCACCATTCAAGAGTTCTCATATGTGTGTGTGTGTGTGTGTGTGTGTGTGTGTGTGTGTGTGTGTGTGTGTGTGCATGTGTGTGCGTGTGTGTGCGTGTGTGTTTGTGTGAGTGTTTGTACATATATATGTGTATATATATATATATATATATATATGTATATATATATATATATATATATATATATGTATATATGTATGTATGTATGTGTATATATATACATATATATACACATACATATATATATATACATATATATATGCATATACATGCATATATAGATAGATAGATAGATAGTAGCATAGCTCAGAAATTAAATTTGAATATCGGTCATAGAAATTGGCCAGAATATGTAATATATTCTATTATTATTATTATTATTATTATTATTATTATTATTATTATTATTATTATTATTACTATTATTATTATTATTAATATTAATATGTACCCCCCCCCGAAGAAACATGTGACATTTAGTGCAACTTCAGTTCGAAATGTTGATGATACACCAGCTCCGCATCGCTTAACTTGCAAACAGCCCTGGATTTGTGGACAGCTTTACCTCCAGCTGACCAGAATCCAAAAAAGCTCCACAGAGTACTGTTCACGTTATCGGGTCACACAACGATCACTTTGTCCGGGGGTGGAGTCGTTGGCTTCACCGGATTCCCCGCTTTGTTTTTTATACATTTTCTGCTCATCGCACTCGCTATGCTCCGGTGTGCTAACAGTTGCACTGGGGTGCCCCCCCCACCCCCACCCCTTGCTGTGACTCATTCTTGTTGTGTTGCTCTTGAATTGATTAGAAATGGATTTTATTAAACGCTGCAATCTTCCCATAATTGCAAAGCACATGATGATCGCAGAGCCATTCAAGAGCATTATGATTTCATAAAACAGCTCATAATGGAGTTCAATGGAGAAATGACTCACTGACCCCAAACTTCTAAACGTGTGTGTGTGTGTGTGTGTGTGTGTGTGTGTGTGTGTGTGTGTGTTTACATATTTAATATGACTTTGTTGAACAAACGACCCCAATGGCTGTCAAGTATTCACCGCCGTTGAATCGTCTCACACACGCACGCACGCGTGCACACACACACACACACACACACACACACACACACAACTCTCACTTTTTTTTTGCACCAACTTTGCATGCGTCGCTCCGCCTGTTGCTCAGCAACGGCACAATGCTGCGACATCGTATGGAAACAGCAACGTCAAAAAAAAAAAATAAAAAAAAATAGAACGTTTCAGAGAGTGAGAAAAACATTTCTTTTTCCTTTTTTTCTTTCTCCAACAATGAGGTGCAAAATTGGGAAAAAAAAAAGCCCTTTGTGATGTCACCAAGGGCACAGCAGTACCGCTCGCAGGTGACTCAGCAGCGTTGCTAACTGGCGCTAGCAGGAGGTAGCTAAAGAAGCTAGTTAGGAGGAATCAAAGGCCGAAAAATGAAGTTTCGGCCGCAAACAAAACAAAAAGGAGGATTTAAAGAGGATTTATTCTGGCAAAGTCATTGTGTCGCAGCTCTGAAACAGGGAGGTGGGGCGGGAGAGGGGGAGAAAAAACAAACAACCCCCCCACCCCCCATTCCCCTCCCCAACCTGGGTGGTAAACAGGAATGGCAGAAAGTGACTTTGTGAAAAACACTTTCCATCGCAGCTCGATTTAGCTCCCGCACTTTTTAAAGTTAATTGTTTATTTACTTATTAAGAGTCAGCAAACAGGTCGGACAGGAAATGGAGGGGTAGTAGCGAGACGGACCTGCACACTACTAGCTAGCGCCAGAACACAGGTCCAATTTTTAAGGTTTTTTTTTATTGATTGATTGATTTATAAAGCAACAGATGAGCTAACCCACACACTTTAACCAGTCTGGCTGTATCCTGAGATAAAGTCTCACTTCTACATCACTCAAAGCGTGATTCTTCACTGTCTCGATGCGGTTACACTTGCAGCCCCATAGAGAAAACAATGTTCTGAATGAACTAACACAGGAAGGTCTATGAAGAGGAGCTGCTTTAGCAGGACGCTAAGATAAGAGAAAACTTATCAAGAACTTCAGTCAGAGGCTGATATTTATTTTTGGGTGTTTTTGTTTTGTTTGTTGGGGAGGCGATATTTGAAAATGAAATTGCAATCATGAAAATGACATGGAAGGCATCCAAAGACGCTTCGAAGCTGCTTGATAGTCTTCCCCACCAGTTTGCACTCTTTCTGTTTACGGGCTTTTACGGGTTTCCTATTCATTTATTTGCTTTTTTATTTTATTTTTTATTTTTACGACGATCGCAGTCAGCA
This sequence comes from Nelusetta ayraudi, assembly GCF_046127955.1. Classification (NCBI taxonomy): domain Eukaryota; kingdom Metazoa; phylum Chordata; class Actinopteri; order Tetraodontiformes; family Monacanthidae; genus Nelusetta; species Nelusetta ayraudi. The sequence goes on from NW_027466056.1 coordinate 6,978,502, forward strand.
GCTTTTGTCCACTAACAGCGAATAAAGAGCCGATGATGGTGGCGCCACCGCTGCTGCTGCTGGCCCGTAAATCAACGGGCAGTTCTGGCGGAAACCGGACGACGAGTCGCCCGTCACGGTTGAGAAAAGACGATTTATGTCGCTTTTATTCAAATGGCCCCCCCCCCCACACACCCCACCCCTCCTCCTCTTAATTAGGGAGCCGTTTTTACAAAGGCGTTAGCGGCGGCGGCGGCGGCGGCGGAGGAATATAAATGGGAGCTCGTTAAAAAAAGAAAGAGCAGATTAGAAATCGACGCTATTAAAAGTGCCGTCCCTGCCGCAGCAGGAATTTTTTTTATTTGGATTCCTTTCTGTGTTTATTATGTACAAAGAGCGGCTCCCTCAGAAGTGGAGGGATGGGCACCATCAAAGGCAGTCGGTTACATTAGCTGCGTTTGCATGAACCCTCGAGTTGCGCAAAACCTAAGTAATGGCAATAAAAAAAAAACTGGTATTGGAAACACCCTCAATTTTGAAAATCCTCTCAAACACGGCTAAAAGGTTTTGACGCTCTCATGAGGCGTTTTTTCCAGACGTATCCATCTAGAGGAATGTCGCAAAAGTGTCATGGAAACACTTTTTTCACATTGACATGTGACCGGACCAGGACGTACGGGGTCATGTGACCAGTTCACTTCAAGTGAAAACGGCGCGTTACGTTTGGACAGAGGAGGAGACAGAATATTCTTTTTTTTTTTTTTACAAATGATCAAAGATAAAAAATAAACAACCGTTCTTGACAGCAAACAACATCGAAATGCGGATTTATCACAAAATGTTTTGTAACTCCGTCCTCCTCAAAGTGGCGTCCCGCAGGGCGAGGTTTGACGAAAATGATGGCTTACGCGCTTCACACCGTTCAGTGGAGACACCTGCAAATGGCAATTGAACGTTGTTGAAATTTTTAGAAAGATTGTTTTTATTTTTGCAAGAAACTGTCACGGAAACGCAGCTACTCAGAGGCTCTTGGCAACAAAGCCGCTTATTTACACAAACACGTAAGCGCTTAGCGGCTGTGCAGTAAAAGCAAAGGTGGGAAGTACAAATACTTGGTTACTTTTTTAAGTTTCAGTGGATTTTTCAGCTATCCATATTCGATTTGAGTATTTCTTTTTTTCCCTCATAACTTTTTACATGGGCAACACGGTGGCGCAGTGGTTAGCGCTGTCGCCTCACAGCAAGAGGGTCGTGGGTTCGATTCCGGGGGCCGGGCCTGGGACCTTTCTGTGTGGAGTCTGCATGTTCTCCCTGTATCTGCGTGGGTTCTCTCCGGGTTCTCCGGCTTCCTCCCACACTCCAAAAACATGCATGTGAGGTCAATTGAACATTCTAAATTGTCCGTAGGTGTGCATGTGAGTGTGAATGGTTGTTTGTTTCTATGTGGCCCTGCGATGAACCGGCCACTTGTCCAGGGTGTCACCCTGCCTTCGCCCTATGACAGCTGGGAGAGGCTCCAGCAGACCCCCGTGACCCTGAATAGGAATAAGCGGGTATAGATGATGATGATGATGATGATGAATGAATGAACTTTTTACGTTTCCTCCCAGCGTTTGTGCACAGAGATCTGTACGTTCTACTTCTTACGTTGGAAAAAAAACGTTTGTTATTTTTGTGTTCAAAAGATACAAAATCTGTTGAACGATTCAATTATTGTCATAGTTGTTGTTTCTCAAATTGCGGCTATTTGAACAGTTCTGTTGTGTTGTTCGATATAAAAGTGGATATTTTTTGAGGGAGATTATTTTAGAGTACCTCTCCTTCGAGGTCCCTGTTCGTTTTTCAGTCCAGAGAAAAATGAAAATGTAGAAAATAAAATTGGTTATTGATATTGATAGTGTAAGCATCCAGTAATGGCTCATTGCTCAGAACTATGACTGATGACAGCTCGGTTGCGCTGCGGTTGAAAAAGAAAACTATAGTATTAAGAGAAGCAAAGCTGTAAAATGATCCAGATGCTCCTGGTCGGTTCAGTCCAGATTATTCTCGCAAACTTTTCATTTTTGCAAAATTATCACCAAATGTATTGTTTCATTATTGGCCAAAAAATTAAATTGTTTTTACTTTTTTTTAAAACAAACCTGCATTTCTCAGTTTTACTGAAGTCCATCTTACTTTTACGACAGTATTTTTTTTTTTTTACACATGTATACTTACTTTTTCTGAAGTACAGAACGTGAGTAATTTTCGCCAATTCTGAATAAAAGGCACCAGTTACAATTGTTAGCAACCGGGGAATGGAACACGCTGCTCTAGAGCTGCATTTTCTGTTTTACACGTCTTACTCTGGTTACTCGTTTCACTGGGCGACACTACCAGTCCAAAGTTTTTGACACTGAATTTAATGTCTTTTCTTTCATTCTCATGACTATTGACATTGCAGGCATCAAAACCACGTATGAACACACATTGAATTAAGTAGGAAGCAACAAAAGTGTAAAATGATTCAAACACCTTTTTGAACACATTTAAATCCTTTCATACAAAGCATATTTAGAGTTATTGAACGTGTTTTTCTTTGCCGCATTATTACATACATCTTGCTCACATATTTGATGTCTTCAGTTTTTATCTGCAGTGTAGAAAGTTGGAATGCATGAGAAGGTGTGTCCAAAGTTTTGGCAACATTGCTAGCGGAGGGGTTAGCGGGAAGGCTACGACCGTCCTAGCATTATTATCTTGGGTGAAACACTGAAGAGAGTTTTTTATTATTTATTTTTTTTAAACTTTGCAGCGGGGCTACCTTTGAGTCGGTCCTCACCGAGCAGCGATATCTTCCCCAGCTCTTTTGCCTTCGCTCTCCAACCATCCAGGCAAATTGTGCGACGTGAGAAATTAATGATACTTTTTCTCTGGCGGTCGCTCGGCTGCCCTGCAGAGGCTTTTATATTTAATATCCCCGCCGGCCGGCCAGCCGGCTTTTTTTTCCCTTTTTTTTTTCCGCTTCAATTAAATTTGCCGTTATTAATCCCGATGGGAGTGCCTCTTTTCACACAGCCAAAGGTCTAAAAGGTGATTTGCTGGCTTGAAAGCTGAGGAGAGCTGCTGCACCGCGCTAATGGCCGGGGGTTCGGGACGAGGGATTTTTCCCATTCTTGTGCCTTTTTTTCAGTAGCTGTGTTTCCATTGCCCCTAGAATTGCGCGAAACCTAAATATCGCATAGAAACGCCTCAACTTCGAGAAACCTCTCAAATATCACCAAAAAGGTTTTTACGCTCTCACGAGGTGGTTTTTCCAGACGTATTGATAGTAGCTGTGTTTCCGGTACAGCTTTTCGCAAAATGAAAGGGCTTTGTCAAAAATGTAAAAAAAAAAAATATTGCTTTTATTTTGCAAAAAACCGTCGCAGAAATGCAGTTATTGACTCACAGGAAGCGGTCGATGGTCACACAGTGAAACTGATGGTGATTGTTTTTCATATGAAATGTTGCAGTCGCCCACAAAGTTGTTTTTCGTCGCTTGCGATACGATGTGTTTTCCTAAAAAAAAAAAAAAAAAGAAAAAAAACAAAGCGAATCACACCCTCGTAATTTCATCCAGGACGTCATTGCTCCCATCGAACTTTACATGGCAAATGACCCGTTTGCTACTGTATAAATGTTCCGAACGTCATGCTTTATTTAAAGAAAATTCTTTATTGATGTATTTATTTATATATTTTTAAGAATTTCCGCCATTACCCAGCCACGCTTTTTTTTTTTTTTAACTATGTTTCACTTCCCTCTGCACCCCCTCACAGGAAGCTGCCGCTGAAGGAAGAAAATGGAAAAGAGTCTCTCAAGCCGGATACGATTGAGATCAAAGTGCACGGCGACAACAGCATCCACACAAAGCCCGACGACAGCAAAGCGTAAAGAAAAGATGGGTTCCGACGGATTCCCGCTCTCCCTCCTTCCTTCCTTCCCTCCCTCCTTCCCTCCTTCCCTCCCTCGCCACCAAAAGAACTTTCGGATCACGAGACCAAAACCCCCACACAGGAAAAGTGCAACACTGGATAAATAGTGGAGTTGAAAACTTGAAAAGGACGGCACATCTGTTTATAACAACGCCCCCCCCCCCCGCCAGTGAAGGCATGTGTACATACGAAAAAAATTAATGAAAAAAAAAATTCCGGTGGAGGAGGGGGTGGGTAGAAGGGTCATACTTTCAACGTTAGCGTTAGCGTTAGCAACGCGACGTCAGCAGGAAAACAGCTCGTTGATCAATGATTGTATTTTATTTGTGTTGTCATTTGTTTTTGGGGCCATCTGTTGTTCCCCCCTACAATTCGTGCGCCTTTGAGGCTTTAGCCGCGTTAGCCATTTTGCCGCATTAAGCCACACCCCCATACTCGCAAAACGTTCGCACACGCACCGGGCTACCGTTAACGCCCGTGTCAGCGACCTCTTTCCGACGCAAGATAGTAACATGATAGCGCCGCTCGCCTTCAAAACGACGCCCAACCACGTTAGCGCTCCCTAGCGGTGAAGTAAAAAGACAAAAAAATACTCTATTGCCCCCTGGTGGCAGGATGTGTTCTAATAAAAAAAAATAGCAGACTGGGAAATGAGAGAAAAATGCCCCTCAAATGTGTGTTTTTCCTTAAGACAGCTGAAGGTACGCTACCAGTAAAAAGTTTGGACAGACCTTCCCATGCATTTTTTTTTTTTTTTTTTAATGTTTCACTGCAGACAGATACATCAAATATATAAGAAAGATATATGTAATTTTGCAGCAAAGAAAAACACGTTAAATCACTCTAAATGTGCTTTTTATGAAAGGTGTCTATTTATTATTATTATTATTATTATTATTATTATTATTATTAAACAATTTAAATATGAAACATGTTTGAGTTATTTTACACTTTTATTGTTTCCTCCATAATTCCATGTGTGTTCATACGTAGTTTTGATGCCTTCAGTGAGAAACTGCAATGTCAATAGCCATGAGAATGAAAGGAAAGAGATTCAATTCATAGGGTGCGTCCAAACGTTTGACTGCGAGTGTACCTTTTACGTTTTTAGCATTGTGACCATTTTTTGAATTGTAGTTTGAAACCATCGCATTTACATAGCAGTAAGTGCAAGGCAGTGAAATGTCACTTGCGCTTTGTGTGTGTGTGTGTGTTTGTATGTGTGTGCGTGTGCACGCCAGTTGGGGCTCATTCCCAAGCTGCTGCAGCAGGAAGTGGAGATCACTGGCGCTGGCGTTGCATTTCAAACTGTACAATCTTTCACCCCGATTCTCCTCCTCCTTCGTTCAATCAAGGTTGCGTTTCGTGCGGGTTTAGTGTTGCCATGTCGACGACAACGACGGTCTCGCTGGCCTCGCCAATAACGGGAGTTTGATTATTTTTTTTTTTTTTCGAAGGGCTGAAAGGGGGTTTTGCGAACATCTTTTGCGGCCAAAAAAAACAAAGAAAAGACAAAAAAAAAACGACACACAAAAGAAGAATGTCTTGACGTTTTGCTTAGACGCTGTGACGACACACACGTGCATTGATGTCATTGTTGGCGAAGCCTTTTTTGTACTGTTTGCCCACATTTGCGACAGCAGCAAGCTGAAGGTTTAACGGCACTGTACATGGTCTGTGATTCACTCAAAAAAATATATATATATAAATATATATATACATATATATATATATATATACATATATATATATGTATATATATACATACAATAACAGGAACTACATGCAAATCTCTGGTTTCCTTCGTCCGTCTCTCTTGCTGCCTCAGATGCTAATTTGTTATTTTTTCGTTTTTATGTTGTTGTTTTTTTCATTTGTTCATATGTTTCTTTGTTTTCTTCCTCTCTGACGTCGTCGTGTGTTGTACATAGGTGAACAAAAAAAAGAAATAGAAAAGAAAAAAGAAATATTTTACAGAGCTTTTATGTAAATATACCCACAAAAGGATGTGTGTTTTATCGAAAAAAAATTGGTTTTGGGATATTTTTTTTTCTTTTTGTTTGTTTGTTTGTTTATTTGTTTGTTTGGTCGCGATGCTCCTCATGCAACAGGCACTTTTCTCCTTCTTTTTTCTTCTCTTTTTTTCACCCCTTCTCCTCCTCCCACCCACCCCGTGTTGTTTTGGTCCAAAAGCTCAGTGACAGCGCATTATTGCTTTTTTCTACTCATTTGCCCCCGGCCCCCACCCTCACTACCCCAAAAAAAAAAAATAAGAAGAAAGCCCATGAGGCTATTTCACGGCTTTTCAATTGAGAGAGTAATTACGGCATTAGTGTGTCTTTTCTCTCTCTTTTTCTGTTCTCTTTCTCTTTTTTATTTTTTTCAGAGCCCCGTTTCTTTTTTCCTTGGATCCAATTCATTTTTTCCACGACTTCTCGCATAAAAAGCGACCGCAAAGTCTTTAGCGTTGTGGTCGTTGTCCTCGCAACGACAGCAGTGCCCCTTCCCTTGCTTTTTCGGTTTTTTTATTGTTCTTTTTTTTCGCACCACCGCCACAGTTTTTGCTCACTGACTGTAAAATACAGGAGGGTGGTGGGGGTTCAGTGCCTGGAGGCGATAACGATTTGTACATTGTTCTTTTGTATCTGAACAGAAGTCCAAAAACTCTCCCTCCACCGACACACACACACACACAAGTACACACACACACACGCACGCACGCACGCACACACGCCCCCTCATCCTACCTTGACTGACTCCGCCCTCCTCGCACACACACGCGTGCTTGAGCTCAGTGTACAGTATGTGTCCTCTATGTCCTGGCCCCACCCCCCATCCTAGCCCCGCCCCTTTGGACTGCACCCTCCCTTCCCCCGCTGAGTGTGCTCTTCGTCCAGGAGGTGGGAACTATTGATGTCTCTCTGTACGTACCTGTGGAAACACTTGTGATTCCTGTCATTTACCGCTGTAAATAAAACATGTCCTGGTAGAAAAAGGAGGCGCCGTCTCGTCCTTTTTACTGCTTTGACTTCATTTCTTTTTTGGTTATTTCCACCACCGCTCTCGGCGTTGGGAGCGTCTCAGCTCGTCAGTTCACGTTTTCTTGTGTGCCGCATTCCTGATGTCCAAGGTGAGCGGCGCCGACCCAATGCTGCTTTTTTTTTTATCCGTGAAGGAGCCGCTAAACTATCAAAAAATTCTGTTTTTCACCGTAAAAGTAAGCTGGTTTTGACGGTTGACAATAATGTGAAGTTCTTCCATCATTGGGAAGACCGTGAGCTGCTTGTGAGGGCCAATTCCAATTCCTCCCTTAACTCCTCAATCTCAACCCTCGCCCTTAACCCTCCATCTTTGGCCTTCAATCTTGGCCCTCAAAAATCAGTGTAAGGGCTTAGAAATGGGACACCCCTTAAGTGCAGTTACGTCTTCAGACTGTGGGGGGCGGCCTTACGCCAAAGCTACGTCCAGTCTGTAAAGAAGACGACGACGACGACGAAGGAGAAGGAGAAGAAGAAAAAGACGACGAAAAAGAAGAAGTCCTCCGTCGCTGCACAACGAGGTACACAAGTAACGTGAAGCCGGGACCGCCGGTCCGGCTGACAAACATCGTAAAGTTAAAAAAAAAAATGTTACGCAACAACGATGTCAATAATCCATTAAAAAAAGTCTTAAACTAAGACAATAAAATGGTTTCGTAATATTTATATCTTTATTAACTAAGAAAATACTTCCATTTGTAGCTCGCTTTTTTCATAGCCATTTTTCGAAGATGTCTTGACGAAAATACGCAATGCCTTCTGGGTAGCCCTTACTCCCAAGGGTGGTGCCGGAGAATCTCAATATTGAGGGCGATACAGCCCTTAAACTCGTCCCTCAACTTGACGTTCTGAGAATCGGGAGAGCACTTGCACCTCACGGGAGCGCGCATTTTTGAGATTGAGGGTTGAGATTGAGGGTTAAGGGAGGAATTGGAATTCACCCTTAGTTAGCCAGTTAGCTAAAATTGGAAAGGCTTAGCAGGTTTCGGGGGGGGGAAAGGGAGACGACGACTTCAGAGAGCAGCTCCAAAATGTGAATTTCTTGCTGGTGGACCAAAATAAACCAATATGAGATTTTTCTGGTTGAGTTTATTTTTGTGTATTCTTTGCACCAAACCATTCACACAATCCCGTTCTTTTTTTTCCTTTTTTCTTTTTTTTTTAGCATGAATGCTACCAAGAAATCAGGAGCCAGCCTCTCTTGCTCCAGTCTCTAGGAACAGAACGAGACTAGTATGAAACTGGTTTCCTCAATAGCTGCGTTTCCATCACCCTTAGAATGGCGCAAAACCTAAATATCACAATAAAAAAAAAACTGCTCGTAGAAGCACCTGTATTTTGAAAAACCTCTCCAATATCGCTTTTTATCGTTTTCATGCTCTCATGAGGTGGTTTTTCAGACGTATCGATATAGAGGTATATCGTACGGGGTCACGCTACCAGTTCACTTCAAGTGAAAATGACGCCTCGCGTTTGGACAGAGGGAAGAGATGGAATATTTTTACAAGAAATCAAAGAGAAAAATATAACAATAATTCTTGACAGCAAACAAACAAAAGCAAATCTTGCGGGAAGAGATTTGATGAGCATTACGGCTTATGCGCTTCACATCGTTAAATGGAAACACCTGCAAATTTGCAATTTGTACTTTGTCGAAATTTTAGAAATATTGCTTTTATTCTGCAAACAATTTTAATGGAAACACAGCTCATGTTAGTTTGCTAGCTCGCATTGTCATTCCCTAAGTTTGCCCTTTGCTCTCAGGAGTGCAGCAAGATTTCACTAACCATTTTGGGCTTTAAAAAAAAAAAAAAGTAGTGCACGCGCTGTTACTTCCTACCGTTGGTCTCAGAACAAATTGCCGTTTGACCTCAGGGGTGCGGCAAGAAGCAGAGGGAAGTCAGCAACTCGCACTAACTTTTAAAAAATCCTGTTTTTCTCTCTTTTTTTCTCCTCAACTCCACTTTCTAGCATCGTGTTCCCACTCAGAGTAAGTGAAATGAATCTGCTCATCTTAACTATTTGAGGAATTCAGACAGCCTGTGTGTGTGTGTGTGTGTGTGTGTGTGTGTGTGTGTGTGTGTGTGTGTGTGAAGTTGATTGAAATTCAGAATTTTGGCCCCTCATTAGTGTAACAGATAAATAGAAGGAGACTCCAGCAGAATATGGAGCGGAATTCATCGAGCCCGGCCGCAGGAGCGCCAGAGAAAGTGTGAAATATTGATACTTTTTTTTTTTTTTTTTTTTTTTTTTAATGAAAATCAGCATTTTAATTGGCTCTGCTCCAGCCCCGGCACACTTTTGAGATAAAAAGGGGACCTCTCCATGAAGACACGACTTTAATAGCTCTTAATTTTCCCATCACTGACAGACAGACAGCAGCTCCCCCCTTCAGCTGCACGTCTCAAATCTGAAAACCGGTGGCCGGAGGTGTTCAATGATAAAGTAGCTGAAGAGACAACTGAGGCGCTTCACACCCGTGAGGGGGGATTTAACATACCCCCCCCCCCCCCCACTACACCACACACCCACCCCTGCCTCTGCCTTCCTCCACTGACATCCGTTTGAAGTCGGCAGTATGGGTATTCGATAGAGTAGGCCTATAGGTAGGCCAATAAATCGATTACGATAATAATCGCGATTAAAAACTCCACGATAACGATGATAAACGCATGAGCTGTTATTTCGATAATCCAACCAATCCCACAGCAGAGAAACAACGGCGTGCCTCCTTCCCTCCACCCGCCTCCTCTCGCTCGCAACAACTCAGATGGGAGACGCACGCGGCCGTCCGCTAAAGCTCATTATAGGAACTGTATAAATGAGCAGCGAGGAGCAATCAGAAGTCGAGGGAAAGTGAAGAAACTGTCGGCTACCTCAGGTCCGACAAAGTACAGGCTAACGCTAAGTGCAAACTATGTCGGAGAACAGTCCCAAGCAAAACGGGAAACACCACGAACCTCTTTCAACATCTGAAGAAGTACCACGATAAAGAATGGTATGAAAGCCAGAGTTTACGTTTTCATGCTAGCCTCCCCGCAGGTAATGCTAAAAACAACGCACTACTGCGCCCAGGGGGAGTATGCTGCATAATACTCCCGCTAGCAGTAGCAGTAGCCTAGCTAGCGACAGTGCTAAGCAAACAGTTGCTCGTCAAACAGCAATACAGTCAGCCTTTAACGCAGCTACCCCGTACAAGGGGGGAAAAAAATCGACGCAGTACAGAAACATAACCAGAGCAGTGACGTGCAATATTGTACTGTCTGTCTGGACCTCTTTTTATTTTTATTTTATTTAATCAGTTCAGTACACTACCTCTAAAATGTTTGAGAGATGTTAAAAACAAGACACATAATCCTCAACATTGAAGTTATTTTTATTTCAGTACATCTGAAGATGTAAAAAATAATACAACATCTTGGTTCTGTCGGGTTGTTGTTGAATGTTTTGTATTGTCATACATTTTAACAATAAATATATAACAATAATCCTTCTGGTTTCTTTGCGGTCCAAGGAGAATACTAATATTAAAACTATTATTGATAAAAAAAAAAAAATTCATATCGTGATAATTATCGACATCGAGCAATATAAGAAAACATATCGTGATAAAAAAAAATTGCCATATCGCCCAGGCCTACGATAGAGTCGTCCGGACAGGAAGCTCTCTAACAGGAGGGATTTGCAACTTTTTTTGCCTCACACGGGGGACCCCGCAGGTGGCGGCAGTCAGTTGGGTGCAGGTGATTAGGAATTTTCCTTTATCTTTTTTATTCTAGTCAACAGCAGAGGGAAAACAAACAGGAGGTCGCTCACACATGAAGGCAGGAAAAAGTATCTCAAGATTTTTTGGGGGAGGAGTGACGAGTGTACAGACGCCACCTGGAAGTGCTGGTTAGCTTAGCGAGCTAATGTTTATTCACTAATCTTCCCAATTGCAGGGTACTCCCTTGGTAACCTGTACACGGATGACGCTTTAATCTACCAAACTTGAAGAGAGTTTAGTGAGTCTGTGTGGGAAAATACTTTCTGCAGTCATTGTTGGAATCCCTTCCCTCTCGGAAGCACCTGGGCTTCCGGGTAGAGGATTGCCCCCAGAGCTACTCATTTTTTTTAATATATTCTAGCTGGCGCCATGAGAGTCTAATCCGTCCTCCACCACTTTGCAATCTGCTGCGTTCCAGATTCTCCCAGCGGAGGTGTGATGCGCCTCTGATTCGTTGGCGGCGTCTGAGCAATGTGCTACCAACTAGTTTCTTGAGTCAATAGAAATTCAAATTAAATTGAATTGAAAACCTTTATTGTCATTGTACTTTTCAGAACAACTAAATTCAGAGTCCAACTCCACTAGGTACAAAATATAAATGAACAAAAAATATACGCAGAACTTACAAAAACTTGTAAAACACCCACTCCCAAATAAAAAGACAAGAGAGGTCCAGGAATGAAAAACAGCCAGCAACACTCAAGTGTCCATCTCAAAACAATTGTCAAATAATAATCTCACTGGCAGATGTCAAGGAACAAACACAAACCACTTCTAGCATTGCTATATCACAAATCAATCAGTAAGAAAACTATAAGAGATAAACTTAACACAGAATAAAGGTATAAAGAAAACAACATAAGAATAAGAAATAGGCAAACAAATAGCGACCAGTTCCTTCCTCTGTTAGCCCCCCACGTTTACAAAAACAGTAACCTTCGGGCTTTCTTGGCGCACCACCACCGGGCGACTGTTTATCAGCGGAAGCAGCTGAGATTATTAGCTCAGCGGCCCGCGTGAACTTTCCTCAAAAACATTTACTCAACTTAAGAGGCTAGCAGATAACCTTCAGACACGGGGAGAATTCATTTATCTGCTGCTGTTTTTCATCTGAATTTAATATGAACCTTGCCCATTGAATCGTTTGTTTTTTAAATGCCGCTAAAAAATTACAAAATGAAAAATACGTCCATCTAATGACAAATAAATGCAATTATCCTGAGTTTAAATCTAGCATAATTACATCTTGGAAGGTATTTTTTGCCATGAAAAGCTGAAATTAGGTTGAAAGTTCATTTCCAAGGTCAAACTACCTACTACCCCAAAAAAGAAAGTTGAATATACCAACATATCATCTCAGCCTTCACACATCTTTCACCTGATTGACTTCTTATCGATTCCTTGAAAACAAAAAACAACAGTCTCAATGTTTTGCACCTCAAGGATTTTCTTATAAATTCTCTTCAGCCTTTGAGACTGTGGGTGGTTCAGCGATTTATTATGAAGGCATAATATTCCAATTATTTGATCACGACTGCTGGAGCAAATATAATACCAGCGAGTGCACAATATCTGAAAAGAAGTGGGGAGAAACTCCTCTGAGACTTTCCAGCAGGAGTTCCTAATTTTCGTGCACTGTCGCCTCCATCGCAAGGGATCCCTGCCTCTCGGCTAAGTGTTTCAGCAGCGGAGCTCTCACAGGCACGTCTTACCCGCCCTCACCTTGTGCCGAATGTGGCGTGACGTGACATCTCCCCGCTTCCAATATCTGTCAAACTCCCCGTTAAAGCGGCGGCAAGAGGAGCTAGAGGGCACGAAAAAGGGGGAGAGGGAGAAAAAAAAAATCCTCATCCTCAAGAACTTTGCTGAGTGATGCTTATAAATTCGAGATGAGGCCTTGTCAGCCTTCTTAATTGGTTCCTAAGTCATTGAGCTGCAGCAGAAGGGAGGGAAGGAAGGAAGGAGTTGAAACACAAGTGGAGGTGCCTCGCCACCGCTCCTCTTTATTAAATTGACTCAACGTTAACGTTGTAGTCAAGACCGCACCATCTGAGACCAAGACATAATCAAGACGAGAGAGTATCAAGACCAAGACAAGACCAAGACATCTGGAGTTCGAGACCAAGACTTATATATATAAGACTTTATATATCAAAGAAAAATAAGAACAAAACTGAAAAAAAATAACCAGTAACTTTTTTAAATTCAAGTTTGCCTCTAAATCAAACAGAAACATCTCTTTTCAGCAAAGTATCTTTTGATAATTTTCTACAACATTTTGCTGCTTTGTCAACTATTTTGAACCATTTAAAAAAAAACAACTTTGCTTCATAAAGTTAAAAAATAAACTAACTAGAAATAAGGGGCTGTGTCACTCTGGGTGTCACAAACAGAGTGTAAAACAGCAGCAGCTGGATTCTTTTTTTTGTTATTATCGTGTCATTGCAGTGTTGGCTGAGTCTCGACCAGTCTGGATCAAAAATCCTGAGTCCGTCCAGTCCGAGTCCAGGACGAGACTGAGTAAAAATTCCTCTGAGTCCGAGACGAGACAAGACTCTTAAAAAAGTGGTCTTGAGACCAAGAACCAATCTCGAGTACTACAATACTACTGAACATGAAAGCCATAAAAGCAACAACTAGCGGACTAGCAGCTTGTGAGCTCCAGTGGGGGGAGCTGAGACTCAATCCAGATGACAAATGAGCACTTTATGGCTGTTTGCACACTGAGGGCCCAATGTTCAAGGACACACTGGGTTGAATCACCACCACCACCACCACCACCCCCTCCAGCCCCCACCACCTCCTCCTTTTCCAAGCGAATAAGGTTAAATTATCTACTGCTAACGCTTTCAAAGTGATGCGGCGCCTTGAAAGGGAGACACACGCGAGGCAGCGTCGGGCCCCGACTCGTGCGAGCCGGGGCCTTTTGATATTCAGCTCAGGCGCCCCCAGAAATACATTAGGATTTAGAATCTGGCGCGAGTCACGTATGCCGGTCACTTTATCTCCGCACTTGTGATTCAGGGCTCCTTTCATTACCGAGTCCACGCCTGCCGGAGACATAATTGAGTCTGTGCTTATGCAGCAAGAGCAGTAAAATACCTCATTGTGCCGGTTGAAAGAGGAGGGAGAGAGAGAGATGGCGGAGGAGGAAAAAAAAAAAACTTTCCAGTGCCCCACTTGGAATCAAATCACAAAAACTGATTTGATGCCAGTATTTCAATCATTGAAAGCCATTTACCTAAACGATTTAAGGCTGCACTTTTGTTTATTTGTTGAGAAAAGTTGCGGGTGTTTTTTTTTGGGTCAAATGTTAAAATTAAATAAACAGTTCATTTTATATTTATATGAATTTTTAGAAGCTACAAAACTTCTGAAGATATTTCCAGTGTTTCTTTTTTGTCGGAGCGTATTTTTCAAGATGGACATGTAATAATACCGTGCGAAATTAATTAATATCGTCAAGTAATTAAGTAGTGTGATATTTAAAAAAGTACGTCATATTTTTTTTAAATTTTCCCCTTAGAAGCTAGCGGCCTGACTGCGCGTGTGCAACATCTTCGTCGCTCCTCACGTAACGTACTGACGGCGCTCAGACGAACGAAGCCATGATTCCCTCATGTGTTCTCCGGTGTGAACTTGTTCAGTTTTATTGTATGTGCCCAGTGTGCCCTTAATGTGCCTACATATATAAATAATGGTGAACGACTTCAACTGTAATCAATGGCACATTAGCAGGCAGCGTTAGCGTCTCGCTAGTTGCGTCACCACAGTCCGTTGACTTTGTTTTGTGGTGTGTCCCTAAACAGAGCAAAGTTAGAAACCTTAATAAAAGTCATGGATTCCCTCCCCCCCCACCACCACCACCACCCTCTAAAGTCCTCCCAGAGCTGTTTGAAAGTGAATTAACCACAGGCCTGATTAAAGCAAGCTAATCTCAGCTAATCATGCAAATTCGTGCGCTTTATGGATTAAGTTAATGAGCACGTGTGTGTCTTTCTCTGCTCGGGCAAAAAGTCGGCAATGTGTTAAAAACATTTTTTTTTTTTTTTTTTTACAATAGAATTCTTCCTGAAACCACAGAGAACAGCGCTGATTCGAGCCTCGGCGGCGTACATTTAATACAGGTGCTGGTGCCGTCCAAATGTTGGTTTCCCAGTTCACTTCGTGGATGAATCCCAGCGACAGCCACGTGTTGGTCCTTGTTGAGATTTTGTGAAGTTTGTGTGACACATGTCAAAACAAACCTTTTCAAAAAACACCCATGTACTCAGAAAAAATACCTCAAATTTTGAGTGTACGATTTGAGCACCACTATTTCACTAAATATAGTGTTGTTTAGCTGCAGGGCTCCACAATCTTAAACGATCAAGTGTGCTCGTGGCTTATTTAGATATTGGAGATCGTGTAAAATCATAGAAAAAAGCTAAACAAAAATAAGTCATCCTGCTTTAATTTAGCTTAACATGCTAATAAGCAACATGTGGGACTACTAATTCACATTCAACACAATCTGCATTGTCTTTTTTGTAATTGTTAATTAGCCTTTATACAGAGTTGCAACATTTGACTACATGGTAGAAAAGTAAGAAATAGCTGCTGACAGCCAACTTCTATTCTTGAGCACTTATGATTGAATATAAATAGATTTGTGGAAGAAAGTGTATAATAGCAGCAATGCATTCTACCATAACTTAAACCTAAAACCATGTTTTTGCTACAATACTGAAAAAAGAAAATTTCCAGAATCGATTATTGAAATTGGACCAGTTACAATAACAACCTGGTAGTTTCTTCATTGCTACTCAAACCTATTTCATTCATTTGGATTTTGATTACATTATTTATTTATTCCAAAACCTCAGTATGGCCTTATGTAAAAGACCAGCAGCAGGTCCAACACAGGCTCACATGGGTAATGGGAAACAGCATTTAAACTGGTCACGCGCATTGATGACCGCAAGTGAAATTTGAAAGCATACATATAAATATAACAACGTATGTGGAACTTTTTGTAACGTTGGTGTACTCGTTAATTGGAAACTTCGTTATTGCTGCTGACATCACAGCCGCGGTTGGCTAACGATTTAACCGGGATCGCTCCCTGTCAGACTCCACGGTGGCAGAAGTGTTGCGTCGTCCTCGTCCAACATCCTTGGAGTTTGTTCCTCAAACCCCCGGCGAGCTCCGCTCACGGTAATCATCTAGGGGGCGGGGAAATAAAAAAAAAATTGCCTCGTTCTTTCCTCATTCCCTTCGTGCTGCGTCTCTCTATCAGGACCCATTTTCTTTGGCACCAGCACATCCAAATGTTACCCGGCGAGCGAACCACTTATCCTGACGACTCTCTTAAATGATTCTATTTTCGCGAAAGTGACGAGTCATTCAAATCAGCCCTCCCCTGCCGCCGCCGCCGCCACCCCGGGTACACAAAAGAAGTCTCTTTTCCATTTTTATTTCCCTCATCCCTCTGATGATCATATCAGAAGTGACAGCGCTGCATGATGGGATTTAACTTTTTTCTTTTTTTTTTTGTTCCCACCCAGCACGGCGCTCGGAGGATTTGACATGTGAGCTTCCATTACGATGCTATCGTGCTAAGCCGCGCGGCTAAGCGCGCACTTTGGCCACATGTCTGCGGAAAGAGCGCGACAGTGTCGCCAAAGCACATATAGATTATTACCATTTTCGAGAGGCGCCGGGCAGAGTCTGGGTGAGAGGAGGGGTTGAGATAATAGTTGAGCGTGTCACAGGTAAATGTGAAACTCCTTCGCCGCATCCCCTCCCCCATTAGCCTAATGTAACAGAGTTGCCCGTTTTGGCTTTGTGCAAATTCATATTGGATTTTTTATTAAAACTCCAAGCCAGCCGTAATAGATGCGCCTTTGGGGAGAAGCTTTAAAAATCAATTTGCTAAACAGCGCGGAATTGCCCTCGTAATCGTCTCCTTGGACCGCGCCAAAGGTGGTTCTGGGGTTTTTTCCGGCGTGAGCAAAACTCCTGCCCCCTTTTTACAAAACCTTCAGCCTCGGCTCCAAGACTCACAATTTGAATCCTGTTGCGCGCTAATAGCAGAGTCTCTGCAGTTCTGCTGTGTGACTGTGCAACGCGACGGCGCTTTTGAAGAACGTAGAGACAATCAGCCAGACTTGGCTCATTAATGAGGCAGGGGGGGCAACCAGCAGACAGGATTAATTAATTATAGAGTGACATTTATGGATAGCAACCTTCTGGTGGATATCATGGCTAATGAATATGCATATGACGATCAAACGGTGTTGGGCGCGGGGGAGGGGGGAGCGTCGAGCCAAGAGGAGATATTATATTGAGATGCTATATTGGATGTTGCCACGTCATGTGTGTCGGCTCGGGCCCATCCCGGCATGAGGAATCCCTCCCCCCCCCCCCCCAACCCGACACACACACACACACACACACACACAAACACCCGTGACGAAGCATGCTAAGTGCCTTCAAGCGGGGCCGCGCTAAACTCTCGCGGTCTGGAGGAAAAGCGTCAAAATTGATTCACGCCGAGGGTCCACCAGCGAGCCGCGGCTTTCAGGCGAAGGATAAAAAAAAATAATAAAGTTGAGGGTGGAAATCAAATTTGGAGGAAAGAAAAGTGTTAAACCAGGTTGAGGGGCGATTGGGAATGATGCTGCGGTTTAACTTTGCACCCAGTGAGATGACATAAGGCAGTGTCTTTCAATCTTTCTCGAGTCACGTTGACGTTGTTCATACTCGCTCAGTGTGAAAGCTGTTTGGATGCACACAAAGCCCACATCCTGGGAGGAACTGAGGGAGGAAGATACGCTCACGTTACCGTTAAAGCAGTCACTCAACAACGGAAAGTTGTGATTATTTTTTTTAGACCAATTAAGTGAAGATGGATGATTTTTCACAGCACACCTGACGTTATGTCACGGTACGCGATCAGTGCCGCAGCACACTTATATAAGGTGTTAATTTAAAAAAAAACACCTTTTTTCAATGAAGTGCAGCAAACAGCAGTTGCAGTGTTGTTTATTTCGTCAGCGAGAGTTTCCGAGAGATTTTCATTTACGTCTCTGCGCTGGGAAAGGATTTTGTGTTTCACACCTTTGCCGCTCCTGACCTTTGAACCTCCGCTTCTCCAAGACACCGCACTGCACCGCGCCGCTGGAGGACTTTTGGGTCGGACCGCTCACACAGGTTCCAGGAGCGGCTGAAGAGTAGGGGGAAAAAAATAAAAAGAACTGCGATGATTACCGCCGCTGCGGCCAACGCACGGAGCTCATCTCCTGTGCGTCGTTTGATATGGGAGGCATTAAACGCACTGTCAACACAACAGTGCACGCGGTCGGTTGCCAAGGAGCCGGATTCATCCCTCACCTCCCCTCAGAGGCGGCGGTGCAGAAAAAAAAAAATTTAAAATTAAAAATCCTCAAGCTCAACTCCCAAACACACGGAGCGACTGATGCAACCGGGGGCCGACGTTGTCAATTAATGCCGGTGCGGTCCGGGCATTAATTGACAACAGCGAGGTCTAAGGGCAGTGTTTACCGTCGGCGGATTAAAGCCCCGTCGGTGCGGCCGTCTTGTCTCCATGGCGACGGGAGCACGCCCCCCTGTGTTTATCTCCGGAACATTTATTGCCTAATGAAAGATTAAAAGCAGCAGCACGGACACGGGTGAACAGCCTTTCAGAGCGCTAATCAAGCCCACCTTTAATATTAATCCTCTGCGGCGCATTGGAGGACGGCCGGGGGAAAACAAAGGCGTGCACTCGGGGTTTATTTAGCCCAGGGAGGGAGAAGGGAGCCAAGGCTCTGAGGTGTTCCCACGGCTCGGCGGGAAGAGGTGCGCCTTCGGGTGTACCGCGCCGACTTTTGTTGACGTCCAAGCAAAAGTTCGGATCGCCTCGAAAAACGTTAAAGATCCCGGAATTGCGCGACGCGGAGAGGCAACGTCGGGTGTCGCGTCGGCGCGTGTAAATGACCGGGTGAGGAGGAGGTTTTCACGATCGATTGAACGAATTCACTACGTCGCACTTATTGTTGGTAAGAAAAGAAGAGAGCAAAAAAAATAAAAATCAACTCTGGTCGCCATAAGAAACTGTCGTAAAGAAAGAAAAAGATGACGATATGCTTCCTAAACGCACAGAGAAGTAGCATAAAACATTATTATATACATCTAAATATAAACATTATTAAACAGTCATTTTTTTTCTACAGCCAACTGGTTAAAGATTCTTTGCGCAAGACAACATTTTCGAGCTTCAATGAGTCTTTATAGCGTTGCTGAATTTGCAGTGTGTCCTTGCGGTGCTGCTTCAGCCAAACCATTCTTTTGCATGTAAAGTTCTTCTGACTTTTGCCATCTTCTGTGAAACCGGAACACTTCCAGACCACGGAATGTGATCCCCTTCTCAGTACGAGGACAGTGGGTTTTACTTTGTTCGGACAACAGACTGACACGTTTTCTTGGAAATTCCTTTTGTTGGCTGTTCAAGTCTTCCTTTCAGTGCATTTCACATGTTCACGCTGTCGGTAAGGGGGCGCTATTCATGTTTGTCCTACCTGCCAGCCAATTCGTTGCTCTGGATCACGTGGTACATTGTTGCGCTGTCATTTAGGAGCGCTTGTTTTTGTGCAGCTGATACCCTGAATAAAAATAAGGTGGGGACATAATTGTCGCCATTTAGAATAGAGATCGCAGAGTCTCTCTGGTGTTCCTTGGGCCTGTACTTGACCGGACCAATCCCCTGACTGAACATCAATGTGATGGCCCCTCCAGGTAAGTTGAATGAAAAAGTAATGGTCAAAAAGACGTTGCAGTTATGAAGGTCAGTTGAGCAGCGTTGTTGCGGTTAATAAGCTACACTCGCACACGCTGGTAAGAGTTTGATTCAGAAGTCGTCAGATTTCGAAGATTCCGCTCAACGCTCGTACGGCACTTAGCATCGCTAACGGGAAGAGGTGGCCGCGAGAACTTTTTCTAGAAGCGATTTTTCTCGAGAAGGGAAAGGTCAGCGCGCTGCCCAGAGCGGTGATGCGAGCCGCGTTTTTTATTTCTGCCGCCGCAGTCTGAATAATTGATGCCCGGGTATTTTTAGGGCTCCTTCGATGGGCCACCGGGGAGCGACGCGGTTGAGCTTCCGCTCCGGGGGGTCGGCCCCGGAGCTGAAAGGTAAGTCCTGCAAGTTGCCGACGTCACGCAGCAAACAGAAGACGCAAAGCTGGTTCTCGCGAGCGTTCAGGCGCCGCCCCGCGCCTGGTCTTCTTCCACAGCGGTTCAGAGAAAAGGCTTTCTGCTCAGCTGCCGAGCCGTCCAGCCGCCATAAGGAGTCTTTTGTGGCTTTAAAAACAGGATTCGCTCTGCAGGAGTAAACACTTCTCTCTGATTTTTTTTTTTAACACAAGCGAGGGAGAAAATGCAAACACCGGTTTTCAAAAGCGGCAAAAAAAAAGGAAAAAAACACTCAAAAGCCCGATGCAGCAGCGCCATTAGAGTTCCAAAAGGAAAAATGATTATGCCGATTAAAATGCCAAATCTTTGGTTTCACAGCAAACAAAATTATCCTTCTTTGACAAGGCATATGTATTTCTGTATATACATGTATATATATATATATATATATATATATATATATACATATATATATATATATGATGTTTCCCAACAGATGGTGTTACACCCCATGAATGTAGCATCAACAAGTATTGAGGTAACAAACGTTACCCCACTACTGTTGGGGTAACGCCAATGGCCACCACTTTGAGCCCCTCTTGTAATTGTAGAGGTCTTGTAATAATCTCGTGATGTCTGGTTAAATTTGGTATTGAAATATTTTTGAAAGTTTTTCTTTTCCTGATGTGTGTATACATTATTTAAGCTAACGTGTAGATATACACACACACACACACACACACACACACACACATATGTACGTACATATATATATATGGATATCGAGATTTCTTTTCCGAACTTTTGTTGGATGCGTTGCCAATGCCCCACCCTCACCCAGGGGAATCCCACAGGAGCCAATCCTGTTGCAGCGCCCGGGCCTGGTCCCAGCACCAGCATCCATTACGCGCCATTAAACGCTCATTTCTGGTGCTGTCAGTCATGCCGCCGAAGTCATTAGCTTTTTTTTTTTTTTTTTTGCGACACACGCGGGTCTCTGTGTGCGCATCCCCGCCATCCCCCGACTCTCCCGACACCCCGCCACCCCAATCCCACCACCCGTCCGCCTGGCGAGAGGGATGAAGCCTGTCACCTTTTAGCACGCGGCGAAGGTGAAATGACATGTGCGAGCCGCGCCAAGTTGCGCCGCTGTCAGGAGTGATCACCGTTATTTCAGCATGCCGGTCCAAAGAGGACTTCCGACAGTTCGGGAGCACATGCGCGCGCGCACACACACACGCACGCACGCACGCACGCACGCACACACACTCCCGCAGCTCTGCGTGGAGGGTGGTCGAGGCAGGAGGCGCCTCGCGCAGCAAAATTGGATTAGCGTGGCCATGATAGCGGCTTGTGTCGGGGGGGGGGGGCAGCATCCTCTTGCTGCCTCCTTGCGATCCTCCTACGAGAAACAAGACTTGGGACTAAATTGACTCATCTTAATGGTTTATGGAATAAATTCTGGAAAAATTCCCAACCGCTCCATCGCCGTTTTTGTCTTTCTTGGGTTGGACTTCCTGAGAACCGGGCCCTCTCTCAGCAGATGGTCTCCCGGGAACGCCGGGTCATCGTCACGTGGCAGACAGAGTGTCGCTAGTCCTGGCGCTAGTCCTGGCGCTAGCCCTCGACGCCGACGTAAAACCTGTTGAAATTACAAATGCTGTCTGCGGGCGGCGGCGGCGGCGGCGGCGGCGGCGGCAAGTGGCAAATTGACTCTTGAAATTCAGCCCGTGTCAGAGTTTGTTCCCCTACGGCACTCGAAAGCTTTTGGTTTCCATAATAATAACATGGGTATAATTTAGCCAAGTTCAAATCAGCTTTTGAGTATTTTAATTCCTATTTCGATAATCCACTGGTTTTGCCTGTCACACAGCCGTAAAGAGCGGGTCGGCACCGTGCACATTCACCCTTTAATGCTGGATTAGCCAGCCGTACCTCCTGCTGGGTCCCATTCAAAGTTGCTTGATATGCATACAGTTGCGATACCGTTGTATCGTACGACACAAAACTTTTATTTCCTCCAAATCCAGTTTGTTGTATTCCCGTCCTTCGCCACCGGAGCCGCACTTTAGACCTCTATGCCGTGATGCTAATTTTCACTCCAGCGTCAACAAAAGTTTGCCAGTGTCTTACGCTCAAGCCTCTTCAATGGGAAAGCCAATCTCCAGCGACCTTAGATATTCACAGACAAGTGATTATTGGCTCGCAGACGCTAAGACTTGCCTCCTTGGATGTCGGAATTTTGGCACCGAAAGATAATTGACTTTTTGATATTCGACATGGTCGGAGGTTCCCGTCAGCGCTACAAATGTAGCGAAGGTTGGTCCCCGGCCCCGATCGTACAGGTCCTTGCAGAATTGCTCTTTTGATCTTTCTTCAATGATATGGAGTAAGGCTGGTGTCGACCACGTGGCTGATGACAGAACCCACAGGTGGTGCCCTCTTCCGGGAGATTATTGCACCTCAAGTCCTTGCGGTGTGACAGACTACCTGACAGCTATAACAGCTAATGAGTCGCTGACTGGCTTAAAAACCACGGATGTCGGGACGACGTGCGAGACGGGTGGCAAACGCGCTAATGATTAAATCCACCTTGTTAAACTTTGCAGGATTCTTTCTGTTTTCCCCTCTCTCTCTCTCTCTCTCTCTCTCTCTCTCTCTCTCTCTCTCTCCTCAGCCTCAGCCTCAGTCTGTGTGAATCATCCTCGCGAGCCGTGCCAAGGAGGCCCTCGCTCACTCGCTCACTCGGCAGGTGTCGCGGCTCATCCCCGCGCTCCCGCTCATATCTGCTTTTATTTCTGCGCATATATTTTTAGGGCCGTTCCGGGCTGTTGCAGCGCGGAATCCATTATGTGAGGTGGTGTTTTAGTTGTTTCCGGGCGTTCCCCACAGGGCCGTTGAGAAAGGTGGTGGGTTGTGTTGTGTTGTGTGGGTTTTTCTTTGTGCTTTTTTTTTTTTTTTATGTCTTGTAGACATCATTGGTAACACGCGGCCTCATCAAAGTGAGCTGAGTGGGTTTGGATCGGACCGCGGAGGAGACGTAGCCTCTAGGTGGAGGAGAGACGCCGATTAATAAGCAGGCGCCGGGCGGCTCGCTGCTCGGCGCCTGCATAATATATCGATGTCACGCAGGGGTTTTGTTTCTACAGCGCTCTTCTTTTTCTTGATGATCTTTGTATTTTTTTTTTTTCTTTTTTATCTTCTTCTGCGCTCCTCCCCCATTGGCTCTCCTTTGAAATGTTAAACCCAGCACCTGCAGTGTTTCACGCAAAGCTGCATAAAGGGGTAGTTCAGCTAAAATTTGAAGAAGAAAAAATAGTTTCCTCCATCTCTTCTGCTGCAGCTATAAGTTATTCTTGTCGTCGATGAATCTGTTGATGCTTATTTTTGTCTGATTCGATTCTATTACTAAATGATGATAATATGCAAAAATAGATTGAAGAAAAGTGAGAGAGATATGCTTGAAAATGGCAAGAGCCGACTGAAACAAAAAAAAAACTTTTTGTGGTGCATTTCTTTTTGTAGTCAGAGACTGAGAGTGTCACGGTCTCCAAGCTATTATCTTGATAGCCAACAATCTTCGCCTTTGATCTGCACTGCCTTTATTAACCAGTCTCCCGTGTTCCCCCGTTGCCAGATTATCTGTTTTGCATCGCAGCAGTAATCCAGCCACTGTCTCCTTGTTGTACTCCTTCGTTCCCCGGTTGACAACAGCCCGTCTCCGACCCTACCTCCGCCTCCACCTGGATTCCCCGGTAACGACCCTGCTCTGCTCTGACTACGTTCGAAGAAATGTTCCTCTTTCAAACGATCTTTGGGTCAGTTCGTCGATTAAATGTTTCTCCTCCACTCTGGCGGCATTTTCGGAACCCTGCGGATTGTCGCTGAGGACGACCACTCCGGGGCGGCTGCCAGGCAACAGCCGACTCTCAGCACGTTGCAGCTCCACAAGGCAGCATGTAAACCAACCTGCTGCTCCACTCCCTGCGTAATAGCACTTTAGTTTTTCCACCTTTAGTTACCTAATAGTCATAGCAATGGGTAAAGAGCAACTAGAGACTTTTATCATTGTGTTGTTGACACTTTGGTTCACCCTGAGCTGGTAACAAAAAAGTCTATATATATATATGTATATATATATATATATATATATATATATATATATATATATATAAATACAGTATATATATATTCATGTACACATGCACTCTGTGAGTCCGTGTGTCCGTCGCTTGTCCTCCCTCGCCCCCCCCCCCCCGCTCTGCGTCCACTTCCTGTCCTTTCCCCCATTCCTTTCCTCTCTGCAGGGAGTCCTTCTGCTCCGGGCTTTTGCTTTGATATGATCTTCACTTTCATCACGAGAATATTCTTCAGGCTCCGCACCCCTGCCCCGCCTCCCGTCGACCCCATAAATATTCCGGGCAGGTTTCTGACCGCTCGCTAAATCCCTGCTCTCGCCGTATGCTAGTTGACCTCAGCCAGCGCCGCTCTGCTCCGCACGCCAGTAAAAAATCTCATTCGCTCTGTCAAAGCAACTCGAGCTTGGCGGTTTTTTGGTTGAGAAACTGAGGGAAATTGCCGGCTGGAGTATTGGAGTCGATCCTTCAACAGTCTGATTAGCGAGCGTGTTTGAACATGGTTTTCGCTGGACTACAGGTTGTGTTCATTCAGCCGTCTGATCAAATACCGCTCTTGCTTGCTTTTCTCTTCTCCTTATTGGCACTTGTTGTTGAGGAATTGAGGGAAACAAAAGCAACAAAAGTCATTTTTGTCTTATTTGATTTGGATATTTCGAGGCGATTTGGCCCAAGCGTGGAAAACGTTTTTTTTTTCTTTATATTCATCTGCATTAAATCCCGGTCGAGCTGCCAGGACGGCGGAGGCCCAGCAAACATTTCCTCTGCTCCACGCTTGCCTCCATCGCATTTTCGGAGCCGTGACATCTTCTCGTAAGCCGTCCCTCCGGAGCGCCTGACTCACCGAATCAACCTGCAACATCTGCTTCCCCATTGGCTGCCGGCCAGCTTCAGCCGCGCCGCTCGCTCAACTCGCCCTCGCCTGTGCGGTCGCCTGACGGTGTCTTGTCATTCGCCGAGCCCTATCTCTGCGGGGTGGGCGGGGGGGGTGGCTAACCCCGAGGTCGCACACGGTCACGGCTAATGTGACAAAGCCAGCTGCTCGTCGTGGTCCAAGCAGCCTCTTAACAGCTGCGATTTGGTGTAAAGGGTTGCCCTGGGGTGGCCTGAAGGGGGCCCCGGAGCCGACCGCACACTCTCACACAGGGCCCCACCCCCGACGCCACCGACGAGCGAGCCAAACTCTGTTCCCCTGTCTTTGAAAATCCGCCTCTGTGGCCAAAATTGATTTTCATTAGCCGGGGCGCGGGGAGGTTTATCCAGGCGATCTGTCTTTGCCAGGCAGAGTAGATCAGAGCAGCGACCGATATGATAAGCAGCAGAGAGCGAAAGGTCAGGGCCGTCTGCGAGCGGCATTAAAACCAGCACCGCAGCCGCAGATAGAGCCTCCAATGTACGGCGGTGCCAGTGATCTTTTAAAGCCTGCTGTCTTATTACTCGGCGCTGTTTCATTTTCAATTTTTCTGCCTTTTGAACCTTTTTCACTCGACATGACATAATTCACCCAGACGTGCGGCGCCTCGTCTTATTAGTTACTCCTCTTCTTTCTTCCACTCTTTTTTTGTGCCTTCCAGTCCCCCGGACAAGAAGTCTCTCGGTTCAAAGAAAGTTTCGCCAGTGAAACCCAGAGATAGGCGATATTGGAAAGTGGCATTTTTTTTTAATTGAAAGTGCAGACTGTTAAATTTTCTCTATTAGATGAGCGCTCAGAGTCGTATGCAAATGTTTGGACAATTTCCCCTTTAGATCTGTATCTGCATGACTTTGGGCAACTCTCAAAATCTTCCTCGCGCTCCACATTCCTGTCGCCGCACCAGCTGAGATTTCCCGCTGAAGTACAAGTGCAGTGACATTTACTGTAACTACACAAACTTATTTTCCAAAGGTCTTGGCCAGTGTCGTCAGTTAACCGGCGAACTAGAGGTACGAGGCCACCCGGAATTACAATTTTTGCAGAATGCCTTCTGCCTTCTTTGACCTGTTTTTTTTCGTGATGATAAACAGAAATGAAACTGTGTGTTATCAGTTTCATCATCGCACGTTAACGGTGGGCTAGCTAGCTGACCCGGAGGTTCACCTCGCAAAATGTCAGAACGCTTCCCAAGGTGACAGTGATCGGACCGACTGATGACGGCACCCTGTCATGTTCAGCGGAAGTCTTGCCAAAATCCCCAGGAGTGGACTGAACCGGGGCAGGAAATTAATTCGCAAAAGTCCTGATTAATATGCTGCTGAGGCTGTGGCCTCAAAGAATGACAGGATGCTTCCTGGTTAAGTTTGGCTGAAAAAAGGATGTGCCGCGAGATGCCGCAGACAGAGAAAGTGGACGGTTCCGCTGCCGGCCCGGCATTTTGGCGAGCCAGCCAGCCAGCCAGCCAGCCGGCAACTTTGCTGCTGGGTCCCCAAGTTATGAGTTTGCCTCCCCGCTGAACAGAGCGTGGAGCTCGTCAAGATCCCCCTTTGGGGCGTCAACAATCAGCAGTGCAGACAATAGGCAAGACAAACAAGCGCGGGCTGCCTGGGACGCCACTCGCAAAACAATCAGCCACGACAAAAGCAGAAGAAAGCCCCCTCACCAGCGCTAATTGTTAATAAGGGGTTTCAGCATAATTGATTTTCCTTTCATTCAGTTTCCAATTTGCTCCTGCTGCGATGGTGTTTGTGTCTCTTGGGTCTAATCTGACGCTCCTGTTTGAAACACTTTTGCAACAAACAGCCCCGAGCAGGAGGTGGAGGAGGTGGAGGAGGATGCAGAGCTAGTAGTTGCTCACGAGGCTCGACATAAGCAGATGTATTTCATATGGAAATGTCAACGTGCCTCAGAGACTTTTTACTCCCGTCGGTGGGGGGATGAGCTAGCAAACCCGTGTCAGGCTCAGCCCTCGACATCTCTCGCCGAACCCAACAGAGGTAGCTCATTTGAATGAGGTCAGGGCGTCACGCATTAGCTGCTTAAGTTGGTTCCAAAAGCTCATAATATAAACTTAAAATGTTTATCAACGCCGAGGATCCATATTCTTATCTGAACGGCGGTGCAGCAGGAAATTGGAGCGTCACATTCGTGAGCTTTTAGAAATGGACCTCACGCTGGCGGATAACTCGGATAACTGTTCAGCCTCGCGGTGGCGGCTGCAGGTAGTGCAGCAGCATGAGGGCGCTTGCTCCTTTTCAATAGCCGCCCATCGCTGTCAAACCGTCCAATTCTCCAGCCAAAAGGACGAAAGAACGGCTGTGTAATTCTTTGCTTCTTTTTCATATCAGTCCCAAGTGAAATACAGAAATTGGGAAAAGCCGAAAACAAAAATCTTCAGGAGTTTTTGCTGCTGAGCTGCACCACAGAGCCACACGCCCCCTTCGAATGCCGGCTGAATTACACTCGAGTTCCTCTTGAATAGCTAGATGGGGGATGTAGGCGTCACAACTCGTGTCTGACCCGTAGCATTAAAAACAAGCGTGGTGTTTTCAACATTGTTCAACATTGTCCTGCCGAAATCCCCAAATCTGTTAGCGCTGCTTTGGTTGGAAGGACGTCAAGTCAGTCATTGGCCCTCAGCTGCAGGAGGCTGCTGCCTTCTGGCGGGACTTCTTTATGTCCGGCTGCCCGCTTAGTTCTTGTTCAAAGCGACGCAATGTGTGGCTTTTGAATACCTCAATAACCCACCGGCGACCTCGAAAGCCCACTGGTTGCCTCAGGCCTCTGTCATTGGCTGTGGGTAGGAGGGCTTATCCATCTGATAACATGCCCTATAATTACAATCAGCGTTAGTTACCATCGCAATTATCCCAGCAAGGTCCTGAAATGAATAAAAATAATCAGTGTCATCAATTAATTGTGAATTTTATATTTATATACCCACCGTTTTCCATTATTTAGAGAGGAGAGGTGCATAAAAAAAAAACCCTATTGTATTGTTTTGGTTTTTGAGGCCGCTTGAATCTGAGTGACAGGATTCGAACTTGAATAATGGGGCATTTATGACCCAGAATTTTCATGAGGTGATGACCTGTGAAGTTTGTTGTAGTTGTGGTTGGAGACACTTGACTATCCAACTCTTTTTTCGAAGGTTTGAGATACTTGTAGCAGACTCCATAACCTGATTCACCGAGGAAAATCTGTATTTTTGTCACCTACCTGATTTGAAGGGAAAACAGACTTGTTGTTGGATCCAAAAAATGCCCTCTAGTGGCCTTAACATTTATGGCAGGAGTGACACTGCGACAGTTCTCTACGTATTCAAGGATGAAACAAAGACAGTTAGTTTGACACTTTGTGCGCAAGGGACCAGCAGTAAAAGGTAACAGAAGAATACAAACCTGAGGGCTTGCGGCACTTTTGAATTTGGCTGTTGGCAAAATAGTTTCAGCATCAGTTGTTAACACGTTTACTTTTTTTTCATGGGAAACTGTGTCATTGTTGCTCCTCAGGCTAAACATTTGTTCAATACCAAAAGGTAAATCTAACAAACAGCAAGTTGATAGTCTACACATAGAATGGGGTGCATGTAGGGCTGGGTATCATTCAGAATTACAATGCCAATTTTGGGTTGCAAAAAGCTAATTTTTTGACACCAGCTTGTAAGATTTTTCATTATCGATAGAATACGATAATTTTGGTCGGTGCTAGAAACACCCTGTAGTGTTTTACTTAAAAAAAAAAGAAAAAAAAAAGAATACTGACAAGAATGCAGTACCAAGCAGGGGGTGGATTTGCCAACAGGCGTACTGGGCAATTCCCAGTGGGCCGACGCACATTTGGGCCGGCCGAGTTGTGAATCGGTCGCGGACCCGGTGACAACGATGAAGGTAGGTATACTGCCATCTGCTGGCCTGCTTCTATTCCGCTACAGGACCACCCCTCACAGCAGGGGACAATATATCCCCCTCCCCAAAATGGGCCGCTCCATATGGAATGGAAAAATGCCAGGGCCCTTTTTTTGGTACCAGTCCCTGGTACCAAGACTTGCCACCAGCGGGCACTCAACTTCTTTTATTCAATTATTTGGCATCTCTCAAGTCCTACATCCTTATGACCAGTAGTTGAACCAATAGAACCAACGGAAACCCTTAGTTTCCAGGAATTACACGGCATCTTTCACAGTCTTGCCGTCTCTTCCACATCACGTTTGTAATTGCAGCTTCTTCACACCAGGCGCAAGCTTCCAGTTTTGAGTAAAACAGCCGACGTGTGCTCTCCGCGCAGAGTCGGCCCCTAAGTGGGCACGAGGGAATGCAAACTGTTGGCAATAATGAACGCGTTATACGAAAAAACGGAGAGGGGTCAGAGTGCAACAGATTCCTCTCATAAGGCAAGCGGCGGCGCAAATTAATGAACAACGGCAACAAAAGGTTTGGAAGCCAGCAGTCGTCCTCCCTCTGTAAGATGAAAGACTTCCATAAAGCGGATGTATTTTCAGGTACCTCCCCTCCTGGGAGCTTGTTACAGACTCGCAGCCTCACAGACTTTGCAAAAATGGAGGTCAACAACTGTACCTCCCCTCCCCCTGTTCGTGAAAACAGAGCAAACCCTGCGTCAACCTCTGTTTTTTTCTTCTTCTTTTTTTTTACCAAAGCTGCAAACATGATTCCCTCTCCCCGCACGCACCGTCCTTTTCGTAGCAGCGTTCTAATAAACACGGAAAATGTCTCGCCGGGGGAAGCAAATCTGGTAGCAGTCAACTCCTTCCTTCCCTGTTTGCATTTAATTAGGTGGTTCTTTCACAGGACTCAGCCGAAAAGCACATAATTAAATGAGAACTGGCATGCCATCTGATTCATTTATCATGGGGGCACTGAGGTAGCCGCAGACAGTGAGTGCTGGATGTAAATGAGGAAATGAGCCGTCTTTGGATCGGTAAACCCACAAGGTGCGTCCTTCTTCAAGGCACATCAGTAATTTGTTGATGTGCTTACCTGTTTCAACAATCTCTAGGTTTTGTGAATCAATTAAAAAACATCACATTCATCATCATCATCATAACGTGCGCTCAACGGTAAGACAGGCAGGAAGATTTACAGAAAAAAATGTTTATATTACTCTATCAGGGACATTTTATGGACGGCACACACAGTCCATTGCACAAAAACAACAAAAGGATGACTTTGATAACGGGAGATACAACTTATATCCAATAAAAACAAGCAAGTGCCACATCAGCCACCCTTGTCACCCTGTCAGCGAGACAGATACAGTATATATATCTATATATATATAGATATATATACATATACATATATATATCTATATATATATACATGTATATAGATATATATAAATTAATGCATTTTCGGCCAGTATATTAGGCTTTTACCTAGCTAAAAATCATAAATCAAGTCAAATATTATATGTAGGACCTTTAATGGAACTCCAAATTTGATATGGGTTTACATACTCTCTAAATCTGGGATTTGTGAGGGATACGCTACTTACCATTTGGAGGCATATCATGTCAGCTGTTGCCCCTAAGCTGCAGGAGGTCGCTGCCCTTCAGCGGGGCTCCTTAATGTTTGCCCACCCATTTGGTTCCTGTTCAAAGCGGCGTGCCGTGGATAAAGCAATTTGCAGCGCCAGTGTGTGGTTTTGAAATGCCTTAATAACCTATGGCTGACCTTAAAATCCCCTCAGTTCACTCCTGCCTGCATCAACAGAGGCAGAAGGGGGGAGCTTAATTATTCGATAACATGCCTTGCAGTTACAGTCAGCGTTGCTGACCGTTGTTATCTCAGTAGCAATGCAGTGTCATCATGTAGCCATTCTAATGTCAAATTCCTTCATATAGGATTGGATGACAGCTCAACATAACACAAAGCAAACAAACATATATGGTTGTCTTGCGTGTGTGTGTGTGTGTGTGTGTGTGTGTGTGTGTGTGTGTGTGTGTACATTTGACTTTGGAAAGACTTGTTCTCCATTCAAGCAACATATCACAATGTCACAATGTTGGGTATTCTGGTTTTCTCTGAATAAACCTTTCCTTTCAGCCTATATTACATCATATGAACTTTGAAATTGCTTTTAGAAGAAGGGCACTGATCTACAGAACACAATTCTTACTCAATGTGATACTGCGAAATAAGGTTTTCATCGCTCAGTCACTCGATATAAAAGGAAACGTGTCTTTTTCAAACTGGCCTGTCTGCCGCTCTGACTATTTCTCTCTCTCTCTCTCTTTCTGTTTCTTAATTATCTGTATTTTATTTGTATTTTCCTCTTTTGGGTGTGATTTAGCGCTTTACAAACAAAAGTTGACTGATTGATTTTCCCCAAAACAGAAAAGAAATCCTACCTCACAATAAGACTGAGATTGCAGTTGGCCGTTTCTTGGACTTTTCATTCATTCATTCATTCATCCATTCTGTTGCAGCTGGCAAACCATTTCGTACCAAGTAAAATAACTTTGCAGCCATTACGTACAAACTTTGGGTACAAGTGCCTGTTTTGCCACTGTTGTGCTACTCGTGAGACGTGTAAGTTGATGCTGTGAAAAGAAAACGAAAACGCACCGGATCTTTAAGGGCCTTGCGCAACAGGTACATTTTGGACAGTTTTTTTCTTTAAAATTTTCATTCTGTGCAATCAGTATTGCAGATTAGAGCCAATAGTGTCAGCAACGCTCTGACGCTACGTCAATAGGTCACCTACAGCTACAGCAGAGTTCTTTGCTGCTGCCTTAAGACGGAGAACGACTATCGGCGGGATTGCCGGCAGCCCATGGTTATTTTTGCGCTAGCACAGAAAGCTTTCAGCCGCAAAACCTCTGCTGTAATGATGCAAAATTGCATCGTGGCTGGTCTGACTGTGTGAAGGAAATCGTCCACGATTACCTTGCACATTTGTGACGTTTGTCCGCGATGCATCTGCTGTTAACAAACATAAAGCGAGAAAAACACTATCCTGTGTGGGAGCACTTTAAACTCGGTGCAGTGCAACTTCCCTACTTTATTTAGGGACTAATGCTCGGAAAGCCCCGGGTCCAGACAACGTGCCCGGCCAGGTTCTGAGGGACTGTGCTGAGGAACTCACAGATGTCTTCACGGACATTTTCAACACCTCTTTGAGTCAGGCTGTTGTCCCCACATGCCTCAAAACCACCACCATTATACCGGTCCCGAAGAAGTCGTCTCCCTCCTGCTTCAACGACTACCGCCCGGTCGCACTCACTTCCATCCTAATGAAGTGCTTCGAGCGGTTAGTCATGCACCACATCAAGTCCACCCTTCCCTCCCTTGGACCCTTTTCAGTTCACATATCGGTCCAACCGCTCAACCGACGATGCTATCTCCGCTGCCCTCCACTCAGTTCTAACCCACCTAGACGGAAAAGACTCATACGTTAGAATGCTGTTCATTGACTACAGCTCAGCATTCAACACGTCATCCCCCAGCAGCTCATCCACAAACTGGACCAGCTGGGGCTCAGCACCTCCTTGTTCAACTGGTTGCTGGACTTCCTGACAGGGAGACCGCAGGCAGTTCGGGTGGGTAACAACACCTCCGGCACTATCATGGATGCGTGCTGAGTCCCCTCCTCTTCACTCTGTTGACCCACGACTGCACACCGTCATTCAGCTCCAACCTTTTCATTAAGTTTGCGGATGACACAACTGTGATAGCTCGCATCAGCAACGGTGATGAGACGGCCGACGGGAACAAGGTGAGTCGTCTGGCCATGTGGTGCAAGGAAAACAATCTCCGTCTGAACGTGGATAAGACCAAAGAGATGGTGGCGGACTTCAGGAGAAAGCCCACCCAGCATGCCCCCCTGTCCATCAATGGTGCTGCAGTGGAGAGGGTGCGCAGCATCAAGCTCCTGGGTGTACACATTTCCGAAGACCTGTCCTGGAGTACACAGCATCACTCGCCAAAAAAGGCCAACAGCGCTTGTGCTTCCTCCGGAAGCTTAGAAGAGCTAGAGCACCGACCCCCATCATGCACACCTTCTACAGAGGCACCATCGAAAGCATCCTGACAAGCTGCATCATTGTGTGGTACGGGTCCTGCACCGTGGCCTACAAGACTCTGCAGCACATCGTGGGTGCAGCTCGGAGGATCATTGGTGTCTCTCTCCCTTCCCTTCTGGACATCTACAGCACTCGCCTCACCTGCAAAGCCATCAGGATTGTAGGTGACCCCACCCACCCATCTCACAGCCTCTTCAGCCTGCTGCCATCAGGGAGGAGACTACGGAGTCTCCAGGCCAAATCCACCATGCTAAAGAACAGTTTTTTCCACCAAGCGATCAGGAGGCTCAACGCTCTCCCTGCTCTGCCCTGCCCCCCTCCATGCCCCTCTTACTGACAAATTCTGCCCACTCACCCCCCCGCCCCCGCCCACTCACCCCCCCGTAAACTATACTTTGTATAGTTTACCTCAGTTTAGTTTTAGTCTAGTTTATAGTAATTTATATACCAACCGTGTTGCCCCCTGCCTTGTCTTTTGTCTATTTTAATTTAATTTTATTTGTTTTATCTTATCTTATTTTATTATAATTTTTTTTTTCTGTCTATTGCACCGTGGGTCTGTGAGGATTGAAATTTCATTCATTCATATCATATGTCCAGTATGTGTGTGATGTTTGACAATAAAGTTGTGTTGAGTTGAGTTGAGTTGAGTTACGTTTCATGTCACTGTGATTGAGGTCAATAATATTCCTTCTGTATTTTGTCCATTCTAAGAAAAATGTAGGTGTTTTTGTGAGATGTACGGTTGACCTTATTGTGAGTAGAGATTCGGAAAAACAAAAAATAAATAACGTAATCTTCTTTGAATTATAGTATTAATCAATAATTGATCATTTTGCATGCATACATGCATACATATAAAAGCAGAAATCATCGGACCTGATGGTTGACCATCCACATTAGTGCCTGAAAGTCAACACTCAATTCATTATGTCGCCATTGGATCCACTTAGCATGCTGGCCAGCCTAGTCTTGCCTAGTAGTGTCTTATGGAGCAGAGATGCCTCTCGACAGTTGAGTAATTGCGACAAAATTAAGGTAAAACCTAGAAACTCTGATGAGAACAAAGTTAACTTTACGCCTTTCCCTCCTTTTTTTTTTAAAGAAAATGTAAAAATGTATTAATTCCTTTTTTTTAGGCGTGAACTCTATCCAAAAGTTAATTGTGTTCAATTCAAAATAAAAAATAATAATAATCGTTTTAGCACAAAGGAACAGGTCAAGATCAAATCTCTAAACAAACATAGTTTGCAATCATCTTTTTTTTTTTTCACATGATTGTCACGTACATTCACACACAGGTCCAGTGGATGCACCAGGTCAAAAGAAAAATAGAATAAAAATACACTGCTGAACAGTGGGGTTTTTTAAGATACATTGATCACAGTACTCCTAAAAGCTTGAATTTTTCCTCCTGATTTCAAATAATCATGTAGTGCTTTGCCTCAAAGTTTAGGGAGTATGGCCGTCAAAATTACAGCAGGAAGCAGGCGAAATATGTAGACGTAATGTTCCGATTGGCCACCATGGCCATGCTTTTTTTTTTAAATTGCCCTTCTATTCCACCTTTGTGTCTCTCGTTCATCACTGCCAGTCTGTATTCATTGGCTTTCCCCCCCTGGGCTCTCATGGGGTCTCTCTTCCTGCCCAACCCTTCCAGAACTTCTGGCAGGAAACAGCTCTGGCTGCGGGGGAAACGTTCGCCAGAGCAGGGATCCCACATTGTTTGTGCCTCCCATTGTTTGAAATAATAGGAATTGAACGGATTAGATGTGGCTAATGTAGCTGTCAACTCGGGGCACCCTCCTCAGGTTTCATTAGCGTCCCCAGACTATTGCGCTGCGGTGGCAGACTGCACTCGCGGTGTCTGAGCATTCATTAAGGAGATGTTGCTCCCCGAGACTGTCAGAACAGATGGTTTCTATTCCAGGGCCCAGGGATAGAGAGCCGACAACCGCGTTTATCTGTTTTGTTAAGTGACCGGCTGAATTGGAATCATGAAATGCCTGTGGTTCTGCTTATTTATTTCATTATCATCCAGCCAGATTCCTCTTAAACGCCCTGGCCCCAGGCAGCCGCTGTCAACCCGCGGTCGCCTCCTCCGAGACGGCGATAGTGGATGATTGCGAGCGGTGGATTCACCATCTACCTCTGAGGGGCCACCCTTTAGCAGGACGATTCAATCAATAAATCCTTTCAGATGAAATAGCCTCTGAAAAACACTCCCTCAGCTGAAACAAAACTATTGACAATACAAATTCAGAGCCTTTGAAGGCTTTTTGCACCCAAGGGAGCAACTCTGTGGAGGAATGACTCGAAGCGGTGGGAGGGCCGCAAGAGAGCAAATTAAGGGTTTTCGCCTTCCCACAATCCCATAGACCTACAAACGTGGCTCCATTTTAATCCTTTAATCTTTTCCTGGGAAAAAATCTGGCACACAGTAAACAACAATTGTCAATATACCAGATGTAGAAAGTGGAAGTTTGAATGAGGGAGCATAGCAATGGTAATAAAAGATATGTTGGTGTTGAAACTAAAAAATTGCTCTCTACGCCTTCGGCCCATTTGATCAGGAAATACTCAGAAACGCAAGACAATAGAATGAGACGGCATTGTCCGTATCCATTTGCACTTGGAACAAAAACAAGCCTCCTCTCACCATTTCTTTTGCACGATTTCTGAGTGCGTACCATGAGTTTTGAATTGGGCCAATTAAACTAAGTCAAACGCACTTCGCTGTGGGGTATACAGCTGCACGGGTTGACTTCCCCCGTAGCCTCCCCTCATTACGGCTAGGCTGGGAATTTTTCTGTTGGCCCACTTTGCTGCTCAAAGCTACGTATTTTCACTCGGGTCGAAAGGCGGCTAAGCTTCCTTCCCACAGAGCCAGACCAAGGTGATATATATATTTTATTTATGTGCCTTGGTAGTGATCCAGGGCCACGGGAAAAACCCAAGCCCGGGCTTAGCCTCCCTGTGTCCTATTACAGAAAATGGACGATCCTATTACATCGCCCGTAATCTCGCCAGGGACAGACAGGAAGGAGAGTGGGAGGGAATATCCTATCCACTCCCCCGTCTCCTCTGGCAGGGGATTCACAACATTGGCCGCTGACCTTTGCCGTCCATTTCCCAACTATGGGTTTCGCTCCAGTAGTCATTTCTTTTGAGCTGCCTGCAGAAGATGAGCCAAAAATGTTGGACTTTCAATGATACGAATCCTCAAACCGGACAATCCAGGTGACTGATGGTTGAATAAGGTAAATCCACTCAGGTTTGGAACTATACCACCGCTTCCCTCTCGCCGATTTTGGGCCAGATGCTTCTTCTCTTCCGACTCTCTGCATACACTGTAGAACTTGGACTTGGGACTGCGCGACTTTCACACCGAGCCGAGCATATTGCAACACAGCGGGGAGGAGACTCTTGGTGATGTTTTTCACCCTATTTTTTTGCCCCCCCTCCCCCCTACCCAACATAAGAAATAATTGAGCGGATATGATGGGTGCCTCCCTGGTAGACCCTGCTCACGCACCAGATGGTGTTCCAAATTACACGCGCGAGGGAGAAATAAAACGTGAAAGCTGGATTTGTGCCGGCTTCCCACTTTTGCGAAAGCCGGAGCCATGAAGTAAAATAAGGATTCAATTTGTTCTGCGCGGGCGTCTGCTTTATACATATTTTCAAAAAAGAGAGTGTTTTCCTGTTTACTTAGTCACCATTTTAATTTTCAAGGAGGCATCACCACAGCAGGCGGTAAAGAAAAGGCTTAATCAAAGATAATGGCCCAATATATTCCCACCGAGGGACTCGCACTTGTTTACTCAGCCACCAACTCCTCAGGCAGCAACAGCTCTTCCACGTCTAAATTTACACATTAGCGCACTTGAAATCATGCCAGCGTGCCATTAGCTCGTGTTCACGCCAGCGAGTGCTTCATCTCCACCTTTTCTCGCCATCTAAGCATCTCCCTATCACTTTCCGCCAGCTTTGGTTCCACCAGCTGGATTTCCGTCTGTCATTATCGCCTCCATGAGCTCGTCACGCTACGCGCCGGGCTTGGGCTGTTATGATAACCATTGCCAGCCATCGACCTGGCTTCTGCAGGTTATTGGCTGTCACTGCGTCTTTCCTTCGGCCCGCGATATTGAACGGCTTCGTATCGAAGTCCCAACATCAGCGGGCGGCTTGAATGAAATCAGGTCAGGGAAAGCTCTGGGGTGAAAAGAGCAGAAAGAGAAATGTATTTCCATGATTACCTTTGCGTTTCCTTTCCGCCAATGTGAACAGATATTTATTATTTTCCCAGTGAGGAGGGTGGAGGGAAAAGCGTGTCTCGTCCCCGACTCGCCATCTCTGATCCCTTGCCAACTCCACTGGGAATCAATTAGAAGAAAAAAAAATAAGTCGCAGGGAAAGCCTTGATACCGAGTTGGATGTTTTGTTTGTTTTTTCTTGGGTTTTTTTCTCTTTTTTTTGAAGGATGAGAGAGCGTTTCCTGGCTCAGCCACGGTTGTGTTGATGTAGAATCAGACGCTGCAGTTGTAAGCCGGCAAATTCCTTTGGCCACCAGAACAGAACGACAAAACTCTTTGCTCTCGTTTCTCTTGTCTTGGCAAGAGTTTTCTTTTTCGGTGTCAAAATGTTAATGAAGCAATCACTTAAGGAGCACAGGTATAATTTGGGTAATTCTTTAAATTGAGTTTCGGGTTGGACATGCAAATTTATGTACTTCCTGCCGCCTGCCATGGGAAATTAACATCCTCGTCTCGCGTTTGAGCGAAGTCCAACGAAGCCCCCGCGAGAGGGAAAAACTCATTTGTATCGCCGATATTTTTTACATTTCCGGCGTGTGCTGACTGAGGCTGACGACAGCACTGTGAAATTGATGGAAAGCTGGCAGCCGATGTTTTGGCCTCCCCCATGTAAGTCATATTATTAGCCAGTTCAATGGACTGCTTAATGAAATAGTGGTCCATTACACTCATGTCTGTAAACAGAGGCGCATGTCGGCGGTGCCAGAAATCTGCCCATCACAAATTTAGCTTATAGAGGTACAGTCACGGCTACAGGCAGACGTCAGAGAAGGATTTCATGATACATTAGCCGCAATATGTTTTCTTAACACTATATCGCTATGCAACGCTATATCTTACACACTGCGTCTGTAAGTACACAGAACTGTGGCCCTTGTTACAACCCTCCACCCTCTTACTCTCAAACAAAATTCTGAAAAGTTTCTCGATGTTTTTCGGTTTAGACACGTGTTTAGGTGGCCGCTAGCACACTAATATATTGTGATGAGAGAATTTAATAGTGTATCTCTGATATAAACACCTCTAACCGGTTAAGAGAGAAGAACAAAAAAAAATATTAGAATGTGCAGTTTAGGTGTATAATTCAGCTTATTATATCATAGAACAATGCTATTATCCCTTGTATCCTTGGCTAAACTAAATCTCTGCCGCACTGTGCAGTCCTGCTAACAGCACCTTTTGGTTTTGTAATTGTAGAACACCAGTATGTTTGTCTTGGGAGGGATTTGTCCAGCCACCTGTGAGATAAGCTCAGGAACAAAGTGGATTTCAAAAACAGATTTGTGTTTTTTATGTTTTACTTTTTTTCAGCAACTTTCCCCAAAGGAAACATTATAACTTGCAGCCTTGGAGCCTTTTCCTGTGTGAAAGTCTTTGCAAAGACTCTTTCCGTGGCACTTACACTTTACTTGACAGACCCCAGTGGGGAGAAATAAAAGCTGTGAAAGGAGGGAAACAAAAGAAAGAAAAAAAAATACTGGCCTGTGTTGGTTGGAATGTCAGAAAAAAAACGTGTTTTCGAAGCACAAGTTAGGAGTTTGACTTTTTAGATAATAGGTTGAAGCTTCTGTAAACTCCCAAACAGCTGTCAAATGAAACGCTGACTTGACATTAAATCTCCTCAACAGCTCTCAATTTACAATGTGTTTTATTGCTGTTGCCTCCCATTTACACTATGTAAGACCATTCTGAAAATTGTATCTCCACAATGGAGGTGATCTATCAGCTCTCGGCCTCATTTTTAATCCCAGGTGACTGAAACATCCGTCAGCATGACTGAACGTCGATAGAGCGATACAGCTCGTAAGAGAGGAAGTGGAGGAGTGGGGCGCACATCCTGCCAGGAGTGATGGCTCCGAAGCGACCGGGATCTCATCCAGATCTGATGAGTATCTCAATGGTGGGCTAATGTGCAACGTTGCTCGGGACGCGCTGCAGCTTCCCGTGCCGCGCAAACGCCCGTCTGTCTCTCCGACTGATGGATCTTTGGCCCCGCAACGGTGCATTGCATCAAGGTGGCACCCGGCAACCTCGGAGGAGAGGGTGTCACACTTTGTCCCCAGACGACGGGTGACGCGCGCGGCACCGACAGATGGTAACCCAGGATGATTGCGAGGCCACGACAGCAGGCCCCGCCCCCGCAGTGCTTTCAGGAAACTTTGGGAAAAGTCGTCCCTCCTCCGTCTTTTTGAAGAAAAGGTTATCGGGTATTCGTGCGCGGCCTAATTAAACGAGCGAGCCTTGTGTTTATTCCCATATCAGATTTCTTAGTAATGGAGCTGAGACCTAATCATTTTGTGGTTGTGGGGTTCATTAAAGTATGATTTCAGCCTGTGAGTTCAGAAGGTCTCGGCTGTGGAAAATGGCAGCAGGGGCGGCTGATTGGACAACTTTTCCAAAAAAAACAAAAATTGCGCTCCTCTTGTGACGTCTAATCTGAAATACACTTTGGAAAATCCAACACTGGCCTCTTTCTCACCCAACAAAACACCACACAGACTGAGGCAGGTGTTTTTGAGTCCGTCTTTGGTTGCTTGTTGATCTTTCCTGTCCTGGACAAATCCGCCGTCCATACGGGACGGAGAGTTAGCGTCCGTCAAGGTCGAATTGCCCCGAACTGCAGCAGCATCCAACCTTTCCCGTAGCCGTACTTGAGGCTGATACACACAGGTGGGCACAGCGTGTTTGCATAAGTGATGCGATAACGTTGCCACGCATAGCTGCTTTATGGCTCAATCCCTCAACCCTGTTCCCCCCCAGAGGGCGATTCTCCCACTTACTTCTGACAGAAGCGTAATAGATGCAGAGCTAACGTGCCGCACACGTTGACACCATCCACAGTTCGTAGCCCTTGATGTCCCGCACTCGCTAATGGGGGGACCTCAATGGCCGCAAATGGTACAAATCCCTTAATCTTGTGGCCAAGCCGGAGCCTGAAACGGCACACGGTTGTAATGAACCAGGCCACAGGGCTTCCCCACGATCCCTGCTGGGTTAGCCTCGGCCCCAAAGTCAAGATCTGGGGTGAGGACGCCGAGGCGATGAGATGAGACACTAATAACGCCTCTGACAGGCGTCAGCGAACTCCCCAGAAATGAGACAAGTCGGTCCTTGACTTCCTCTGCTTGCTCCAGTTTTCAGAAACACTCCACTCTGGGAATCAGACCATCGCAAAGCCACAAGTCGCCAGCTGAAAACACTCCTTTCTGGAGTGTCGCAGAGTTTTGGGCTAATTAATCTTGCGCAGCCTCGTTAGTGGAGCCCAAAAGAGGGAATATGCATTGCTAAAAGTGGATGTATCATGGTGACTTTTTATGGTCTTAGTGCTAATTTTTTAATTCCCTGTTCCCCATATTTGCAGTCTGCAGTCGCCCCACAAAAGTGACCCGGTGCTTTTCCACTCCTTTGATACAGTCGCATTAGTCAGAATACAAAACAAACTGCAGCAAATGATGCAAGTTGGACTTGTTTTTTTTCCCAGTGACCAGAAGCTAAATCCCCAGGGAGTTATGTAACTTCACAGCAGTTGCTTAAAGTGTTGCAGAGTCTCTAAACTCTCCGCCTTGTTTGTTGAGTATAAAGTGATGATTTAGTCTTGCGTAACAG
Organism: Nelusetta ayraudi; assembly: GCF_046127955.1. Taxonomy (NCBI): domain Eukaryota; kingdom Metazoa; phylum Chordata; class Actinopteri; order Tetraodontiformes; family Monacanthidae; genus Nelusetta; species Nelusetta ayraudi. The sequence goes on from NW_027466056.1 coordinate 7,019,427, forward strand.
TTTCATCCCGCTGCTGTTCGCATTCTAGTTTTTGGGCTCGCAGTGTTTGTTTTATCCCATTCTGCTGCCTCTTTATTGCCATTTCCCCTCTATGCCAGGGCTTCATTTAGATGATGTCGGAGACAGTTTCCGTTTTTTTTCTTTTTTTGGGGGGGGGGGTTTTGGGGGGGGGTTGTATTTTTCTTGGCCTTGTCCGACAAACACACCTCTCCTCCCCATCACGGCCGTGGTTGCGTCTCCCACCAACATGTGATAGGGGAGTGTTGGGTTGTCGGCAGGAGGCAACTCCACCTCCAGTTTCAGGGTCAAAGCCACGTCAACTTTCTCTAATTAGGCAGCAGAACAAAAAGCTGTGACAGTCTAATGAAGACGGGCGCAGTACGTGTGATGATTCAAGCATCTGTGACGACACCTCCCCCCACCCTCAAAAAAAAAGCCTTGGGCACCGCAATCACATCCGGGCCAATGGTTCATTATTCCTCTCTTGGTTTGCCTGATGACTTGACAGCTTACGTGCTGCGATAGATCACAATGCGCAACCCTTAAAAACTCAAGCGGGGGGGATTCGTCTTCCAGACAAACATGCCGCAGGGCTGTTTAATTTGTCACACACACACGTTCCCCTTGTGTACACACACACACACACACACACACACCCTTATCTTCTGTCTGCTGAGGGCTTTAATTAAGTTTCTGTTTATTTGTTCAGCCTGACCCGAACCCTTTTCGGGTGTTAGACCTTAACCTTAGCACCTTAGCACCTTAGCACCTTCGCGATGACACATAAAAAAATAAAAAATTGACCATAGAATTTGAGTCGTGAGCCATAAAACGTGTCCTCGCTGCGTTCCGGTCCTCCCAGTACCGCCATCACGAGGAACGCACACCTGTGTCGGCTGCGCCTGACTCCCACCCGGTTGTCCTTTCGCTGTCAGCTGGTGTGGTCAAGCTGCCTGGTGTAAATGTCACACAGCCAATTAGCTTCGTCGTTTGCACGGAACCGCCCGACGGAGAGAGGATGTTAAAATTCAAATGACGCTCCCCGACATTCCGCGCAACCTGCTCCCTGCCTTGTTACACCAACCACTTGCATAATTGATTAACAATAGTAACTGCGAATACATAATGGATAATCATGGCAAGAAAGGCCCCCAGCAGCTTGTCCCCTTCAGCTGCAGGTGGAAACAAGGCGCTGGAAAATCCAGGCCAGCAGTCGTGTGGATTTTTTTCTTTCCAAAGGTTGTCGGCGGGATGTCATTTTTGAAGGTGATTGTGTGGCTAATAGATTTTGTCCTATCGCCTCGGAAAATCTCATATTTTAACTGTACCTCATGTGAATGATAAGGACGCTGCAAAATGGAAAATGACATGAAAAAGGAGCGTCTTATCGGGAAACTTGGCAGAAGATTAGAGATAATGACGAACCGTGTGAACCGCTATTAGCATTCGCTGCAGGAACGGGCGCCTTATTGCTGCAGGAGGGCGACTCGCACATAGAGCCAGCGCCAGAGACAACGTTGTGGATAATCCAGTTGTACCTCATAATGAAAACCAACCGTTTGGGTGTCATTCTAAAATTTGATGCGATCGGTTTTCCATACCTGTTTCGCGAAGGATGCGTTTGTTGATACCGGTTGTTTAAAACCACAAGACATGGTCATTGTTTTGAAAACCGGTTGGCCCTCTTCGCTGTACCAAGAAGTACACAAAGTATAACCCGTCTTTGAATACCTAGTGCTCTGCTACATATAATACTTATATTATTTATAATATATTTAAATGATACAACTTGGAGGTTAGCATTTATGCCGCTATCGTTTAACGATAGCGTAACTTTTACCGATATTTATGTCAAGTCAAACTTGAGCATTATTAAGGAGCTACAGATCGGCAAAAAGATCTACAAAAAAAAACGGAGTGAAGGCCCATCCCACGGAAGCTGCCTGGACTTTGAAAAAGCAGCACACGTCTCAGCTGGAGATCATCACAATCAAGAGCAAACCGCAACAGACAGGAAGACACTTACTGCTGAAAGCCCATGCAGAACGGGAGCTTTTACATAACAAGAGAGGCAGCCGGTAAGATGCTGTGATCAAGGACTGTCGATTGCTTCAGGCCTGGTTGCCCAGTAACGTATGTTGGCTTGTTAACTATTCAATGCCCATGTGCGCTGATTGTTAATGTCTTGTGTATGTGAAATGTGTAGATTTAATTTGAGCATTTCATATTTTAATATTCAACACAAGCATTTCAAATTTGAATATAAATAAGGGTGTAATTTGTGCAACAATTTCACCTTATTTATTAAGATTTGACCATAAAATATGATTAAAGTTAAAAAGACATTTGTGTTAAGATACATTGGTAATGGTTAAGTACAGATGACATTGAGGCAATTTGTTAATATGCATTACATATAGAGAATGAAAAAAAGGAAAATAGAATGATACATATTAAAAAGGAAATGGAATTCATACCGACCTGACAACCTGTGAACATTGGGTTGCTTTATTTGCACTTAATTTACAATTTAATACCAGCAGGTTGGGTTCATTTATTTCTAGTATTTTATATTATCTCATATCTTTTATACTTATTTTCTAGCTCAGCCATTTGAATGTAAACAATTTTCTTTTTTGTATTTCTTTGAAAGGGTTAGGGTTGGGGTTTTTTTAACCTAAATTGTACTTGAACTGTTTTATATACGTAAACACGCTGTCACACTGTGAGATGATCGACCCGAGTCTTGGTGGAAACATCTGGTACTGTCAGAATTTCATCCTAGGCTGCCTTTGGTCGAAAGACTTTGACGACAGCCGTCTCGCCAGCAGCAGGAGAGCCATCCCTCGTCTTTTGGTGCTCAAGGTTTTTGGCGAAGCGTCACAGCGGCTCTAAGGGCGTTTTCACACCAGGAAAGTCCTTAGTTCGCTGTCTTTGGTCCGGACCAAAATACAATGTATCTTTTTGGTTTGGTGCGGCTCCTTTTCACATTGCAATTTTTCGCAAGAGTCCCAGGATTTGACAACAAACCCACATGTGTGCAAAGATCGTGCAAATCATTGGACAAAACAGTCCGGGGGGGGGGGGGGGGGGTAACACGGTAAAATACAGAAACAATCGTGGATCTCCAGCGTGCTGCATTCGTTGTGCTCATGTTTGTTTGTTTTTTTTTCACACAAACACAAGCGTTTGCAGGTCATTTGGAGCATCAGAAGCTTTTGATGGAACGTCGATTTTATGAGGAGATGTTTACCATTTTGCGACAACGAAGCCGTTTGGCAAGAAGCGTCTCCTCGTTGCTCCAGGTTGATCAGCGACTCGTGTTCGCCTGACGGTCCGACGACGTGCTACTAAACTTTCTACTATGCTAACCAAAACATTATTTTCCCCTAATGGTTGTGGCTACGGAAGCCTGTGACGTGTAAAACAGTGTGTGATTTCACAACTGGTTCGAGCCACGGTGCGGTCGATCTAACACATCAGCCGATGGTTCGTTTGGAAGCGAACCGAGACCACCCCTCCGGCGAGGTCTCGGACCGGCTGTTTGCTCCGCACCAGAGTTCGCTGGTTTGTATTCACACCAGCCCAAAAGGTCCGCAAAAGGGACTTTTTTGGTTTAGTTCGAACCAAACAGGGCAGGTGTGAATACGCCCTAAGGTTTTTTTGGGGGGGGGTTTTGTCGCCGTGTTTTATAAGCTCGGCTGTTCCCTCACTGCCTCATTAACCGAGCCTTATGAGCACTCCAAACAGACTCCTGCCCACCGCTCTGTGCACCGATTTTTTTTTTTTTTTTCATAAAAGGTATTAAATCCCAATAAGAGCTGGGACAGAAAGCCACAGGTCCGCAGACCCGCGTCTGCTCCTGTCTGTTTCCTCCTCTCGCCACTAACGAAGATGCAGACGTCGACTAATGAGAGCGGACGCCTCCTAACGAGCGACGCTCGATCTGACGGTTGGCGGCGCCTCGCGTGTGTTTGCTTTTGATCATGCTCGGGAGTCGCTCCCTCTGTTTTTTTCTCTTTCTGTCGAATTAGACGTTTATACCGAGTGCAGAGTCTTGACTGGACACCGTGCGATTTCAGAAATCCCCTGCTTTGATTTGGAGAAGTACGCCGCCGGTATTGACGCAGGATATTAAAATTTCCGGCTGAGACCGGTTCTGTTTGTGCGCGTGCAGGTTTGCAAACGACTTTTATTTGGCGTTCACATGAAAGCTTGTATTGGCCGTTTGATTTGTGTGCTTGAAGCACCCGCCCAGCCCCACACCCTCCTCCCACCCACCCACCTACCCTACTCTGACTCAGACATTTTCAATTGCGCACAAACTCTCCGGTACAAGCGGACAGCCACCTTGGTTTGACAGGAAGGGAAAAACTCATTTCAACTCCTCCGCACAACATGAAAATTAAATGGAAAAATTTCCCCACCTCCACTCTTTGAAAGCACAGCCCAGAGCTTCTCTCCCTCATTGTACCGACATATTAGCTTTTTTGGGGGGGGGCTTTTTTTGCGTTGATTGGAACGCTGGGTCAAGTTGCCGACCATCTGCATGAACCAATATTTGGAAATTTTGAAAAGAAACGCGACATCAAGAGTTACGTTTAGATTGCAGCACTCATTCGCTCACCCTCCCTCTCCCCAGTTTGCCAGTGAACTACGGTGGCCTGCACACACAAAGCTTTTGTACCACGTCCACCTTCTTCTTTGTTTGTTGAAACACACTGTTAGACGGGCTGGATTGTCCACACCAGGCTTCCTTAGAGCAAGACCCTTGTTATAAGGATAGAAAAAAAAACAATTTACTTTGATTGTACTGTGAGTATATACTTTTATTAATGCATTTATGGGCTGTATGTTAAGCTTTTACCTTTGAAACAAGGTGAGGCAGAGCGGAGGGTGGGAGATTTCTTTCGATCCTTCCACATTCCGGCCACTTTGCTCCGCTGTGCGATGGCGTCGCCACTCACGAGCGCATACACGCACCCGACTCCCCAGCGTGCCACAGAGTTCTGGCTAATCCCAGACCTTCATAAAGCATGTGTTGGGCCTCAGCGACACATCTGTCACTCTGACGTCGGCTCGCGCCGTCTGGACCGTCGCCTCCTAATCCATCTGCGCTCGGCACACGCTGTCCGCCGCCAAGTGGATCTTCGCTAAGCCTTTTTGGAGAAGCCGAGTGAAAAGCAGTTCCCATCAAAACTTGACGGGCAATTTTTTTTTTTTTTTCTTTAATTTATTTCGCCGCCCGCTCCGTTGTTCCTCATCCCCCTTTTTCTCCTCAACAGTCGCTCACTCAAGTGAGCTTGTTGACAAACGTTGTCTCTCGAAGGATCGGACGCTGACGCCATTTTTTTTTTTTTTTGCGCTTTGAAGTCGCCACGGCAATTGGGGCGTCCACCGCGGCGAGCAGGGCAGCGTTAAGCCGAGGCAGCCGAGGCGGAAAGGGGCCCGCCGTCTTTGATCTCCCTCTTGCAAAAAAAATACAGCAATTTTCCGCCGCGCTGCCACTGCGCTGGTAATATTGGATTAAAAAAAGGGGGGAAAAAGTCCCCCTTTTCTTGTGCTGTCCGCTCGTGTATTTGGCCCAAGGTGTGGGTGCGCTCCGCTGGGGACGCTCCGGCGAACTGCACAAAGGAGATAGAGAGAAGGAGAAAAAAGCAATTTTGACATATCTTGCGCTGCGGCGAGGCAATTTGGCTCGGCGTGCCAGCGGTTTTCGCGAGGATGTAAGAACTCAAAGAGACAATTTGTTGATGGACAACCTGTTTATGGCTCTGTCACCTTTTACCTGTTTGCTTTGCACATCAAACTGTGCCATTTTTAAACCGGGGGGGGGGGGGGGGAGATGAAGGCAATATGAGATGTTGAGATTTTGGTTGTTTGGGCCTGGGGCCTTAAATGCATTCCAGCTCACTCGTTTTCTGGAGGAAGGCGCCGCTGGCGTTTTGCTGCAGTCCGGAGGTCCAGAGTCAATTAACGAGCCACTGCCCCGGAATGAAAGGCCGAGGTGCAACTGGTGCGTCTTGTCGTGAGCTCTTCAAGTTGTTGGAACCAGCACTGGAAATCTTCTGGAAGTTCTTCTTCTTCTTCTTCTTCTTCTTCTTCTTCTTCTTCTTCTTCTTCTTCTTTTGACGGGTATCACTGTTCTTCTAGTGATCAAATAGTCAATTGCCCATTTTGAAAACTCTCGGCTGCCGCTTTTGCAGAATTTGTTGGAGACCAAAAGTCACGAGCTGGGTATTCATTCATGTTTTGATACAATGCCACTTCTAATTACCCTGGCTTCGATACCGGTGCCAGAACGATACATTTTCATTACCAGATACTTTACAACCAATTTGAACAACAATACAAAAAACATATTGCCATCAGAGCACAAAACATTTATTTACCATTTTACTGGTGATTCAATTCAATCCTCTATTTTTTTGCAGTCCTACCTTGTCAGACATGTTGCATTTCCCCTCACTCTAATCAACCTCAATGATGGGGAGCCACGCTTTCGACTTCTTTGGCATGATGGTAATTTTCACTCCAGTGGTCTTTATTTCACAACCGTATAATGTGAAAGAAGCAATTTTAGATCCTGGCAGATGTATGCTCAATGACTATTGGCGCACAGAGGTCAAGATTTGTTTTCTTGGATATTGGAAATTGCCACCAAAAGCTGATTAATTTTTGATCTTCGATAGGATTTAGCACATTTCACTCAGTGCTAAATGTATCAGCGTTGGGTACGCAGCCCTAAAGAAAGTGTTGCTAAAGGACGAAGGTGTATGAAATGAATAATAAACCAGCTGGCAGACCTCTCTGCCTGTATTTTAAATAAACAGCTTCACAGTTAGTAGTTTTAAACATGGTGCAATCGTGTTGGCTTCAGTTTTTCTTTCCCAAATGGCCAGAAATTTGTATCAAAACTTTTTTCCTGAGGGGAAATGGATTGCAAAAGTAAAAGCAACTGGAGAAGATTTGATTCATGCTCAGACAGTCTGGCCGCAGTGCAGCATCTGAGGAGCTCCCTGATGTGCCAGGTAGAGTTTGATGTTTGCTGATAAATTTAATGGTGTAAGTCAGCGTTAGGAATGGCGCTTGTCTCCTCCTCGCATTTTTGTGCCACCATCTTAAGTGCCTTTCCGACGTCCCTCTAACGATTCCCCCTCTCTGCGAGGCAATGGCCATATCCAATGTACTGCACCTTTTTATAAGAGCAAATTTGGCGGAACTTCTGCGTTTGCCAACAATGGAGGGAAATTTCCTTACATCTATAGCATAAATTAGATGGCATTTATATACAATTATGTGTCTGCAGATTGCTGGTTCCTCACACTCGAGCAGTGTGGCGTTTCCACTTTGACAGTGCGCTATTTGCTTCTGAAATGTTTTCATCCTGCTGTGCCTCGACGTCTGTATGTACATAGAGTGTCAAAACGAATTAACAGGCAAGAGCGACAAAAAAAAAAAGGAAAAAGATCAAAGAAAACACAAAACATCTCGGGCAAAGCAACATGCCTAACACACTATTTACTGTGACTTTAACACGTTTGTACCACAGCCCAGAATGCTCCGATCGTATCGAATGTGGGAAAAATGTGTCATCTTTAGGTGCCAAATTCCGATATTCAGTAAAGTAAATCTGAATATCTGCACGCCAGTAATTATTTGGCATATGTGTGTTGTGTGTGCTGGTGATTGGCTTTTGTAGAGGCTAGAATAAAAGACACTAGCCAACTTTTGTTGACATGAGAGTAACTTAACGTAAAGTAAGTAAATTAACGTCACGCTAAAGAAGAAACAAGAAAGGTGGTTCATAATTAAGCGAAATGTAGTGACAAAGAACGGGAACATAACAAACTTGACTTGGAGAAAATCCTGATTTAATTTAGCAATAAAATGGTAAAAAAATAAAATAAAAGTACTGTACAGTGGTCGCTCGTTTATCGCGGGGGATACGTTCTAAAAATAACCCTCAATAGGCGAAATCCGCAAAGTAATCAGCTTTATTTTTTTTACAATTATTATACATGTTTTAAGCCGTAAAACCCCTAACCACACACTTTTATACACTTTTCTCAGACAGGCATTAACATTTTCTCACATTTCTCTCTTATTTAAACACTCTCAAAGTTCAAACTTTCGCGATTTACAAAAATAAGTACAATATTAGTCACACTGCTAGCGATTGAACATTAATGTAAATCTGGCTAGCCAAACGCATTCTGTACTGTACAGGAGACTGCACAGAGGAGATTGATTGACAATGGTGTAGTAAAGTACAATCCTTTAGCTAATCAGGACGCAGAACACATGTGCGGTTCTCCCTTAGCCAATCCGGACGCCGAACACAATGCACGTTCATACAGTATACTGTAAAAAAAAAAAAAAAAAACATGCAAAATTACCCCCCAAAAAATCCGCTTAACAGCGAGGCCACGAAAGGTGAACTGCGTTATAGTGAGGGACCACTGTAATTGTACGGTGTTTTGTTGTTGTGGGTTCTGGAACATCTGGTATTGGCCTCAAATAAAAGTTTGGTTCTGCAACTGGTATCAAAACCAAGCTGTCAAAATTGGCATCGTATCAGAAGATGTTCTAAACAGCCCGAGACCCAGTGCAGAGAGCAGCGGGCAAAGCGGTGCAGGGATTCATTGTAGAGCCCAGGTTTGGCCGTGGACTGTACCATGTGCCCGGTTGGTTGTTTTGCACTGCAAAAGAAAAACACAGTCACAAATGCCGCCTGTTAATGAAGAACAGACACAGGGAGGGAGGTTAACCTCTGACATGGCCGATGCGCAAGGACTAAAGAAATATCTCTTCAGCTTGACTGGCTCCTGTTCTTTTGGGGAGTTAAATCACACACACACGTATGTATATATATATATATATACATATGTATATATATAAACATATATATATATACACTGTATATGGTGACAAAACCCTTCCTCTCTTGGGCCCTCTGCTCCAATTGTTGCCAGGACAACCTTTCTCTCTTCATTTCCTGTTCTGTGACTCTTCTCCAGGTGGTATCTCAGTGTTGAAGTTTCCAGTGTTGCTTCCACCCCTTGAGACATGTTTGTTGCACAAATTGCACTCTGCTGTTTTGCTTTTCGCTTGGTGAAACTTGAAGTAAGTCCACACCGCCGACATTACCACCGCTCTGCTGACTCGTATACTCTGGCTGCTGCTGCTGACGTGACAAGTGCAGCAGCCGCTCTCGGCTTGCTTTACCGCATGTCGTGCAGTGAGGCCAGAGGTGTCGTGAACAGCTGCGGGATAGGATCGGACAGTTACTTCTGTACGTTAATTTATCCAATGCTGTAACTTCATCCAGTATCGGACCTATATCCATACCCAGTATCAGATCGGCGCATCTTTAACTCATAGACATGATATACATGAATATATATTAGGGCTGTCAGTTGATTAAAATATTTAATCACATAGCGTCCTGAGTTAACTCACGATTAATCACAAATTAATTGCATTTTTATTTTTTACCCTACTCTATATGTAACTTAACAAGATATGTATTGTTTTTCTTATACAGGACAATAATAATTCCTTTGTGGAAATATTCTATTTTTATTTTCAGTGGGACGTTCCAAAACATACTGTCCAGATACTCCCCAGATACTCTGAGGTAAATTTGTAAATTTAGGTATTTTATTTTGAAAATTGAACGGATTCTTTTATATATTTATATATATATATATATATATATATATATATATATATATATATATATATATATATATCAGGGTGGGGCGGCCAAAGGTGTGACAGGATGCCGCGGAAACACAGATGAGGTCGTATTTCATCAGCCGCACAGGCAGTCGAGGGGAGGCGGGGATGTCGAGAGGCCGTCGGGGAGGCCGTCGAGGGCGCGTCAGTCCGGAGTTTGAAAGGGATTGTCAACACACTGGATGGATGGGTGTATCACGGGAGGGAACCCAAAAGGCTTGGGGGGAGAAAAAAATTTTCCTCTGAGGGTGTTTTTGCTGAAAGTGCTCCCGTCTGCACATTCACGACTGTGGACCGTTTTCAAATCTCAGTGTGCTACTGATTAGAAACAGTAAAGTGGGCACGACGAATGCCAGGAAAGTTGCTATAGCAGCTATAAATCTCAACAGGGCTGCAAATACATTTTGCACAATGACTGCTCATTAATTTATTAGGCGGAATCCATCTCCTGTTTTTTTTTTTTTTCTATTCTTTTTTTGCCCATTCCAGAGTTTGTCGCTCGCTGATTAGCATCCAGTTCTACAATTGTATTGACTCTGGAGCAGTTGCTGAATTCAGACCGGCGGGCCCGTTTGACAGCCAAGTGCTACTTCTTGTCACAAGTAAATTAAACTTTGCGCGTTCGAGTAGTTGAGTGCCTCTTTGATTGTCTCCTTTTTTTCTTCTTTTTTTGTCCCTTTTTTTTTTTTGCTCTTAAACTACATCACTCTGCAGGCCAAGGAGAAGTGAAAATATTTTGCCTGCCACCGTAATGGATGTAACAGAGCTGATGGGACACAATTCAACCCAGCTGGCGACACCAGGTTTCGTTTTTTTCTTAGCGCCAAACGAGATGTTTAACCCAGTGGGAGAGGGAAGAGAGAGAGAAAGGAGGGGAAGCTGTGTACAGACGAAAACACTGTGCAAAAAAAGGACCCAGGAATCGAACAGGCAACCTCCTTTCTCCGACCGTATCGGTCGCTCGGGGTTCGTCAATCCTCCAAATTACCAATCGATCCTTCCTCGGCTTTTCGTCCGCATACTAAACACATCCGTCATTATCCTGGTCAATCTCTGCTGCCATCGGGAGACGTGGAGAGAGGCTCTAAATTTATAGCCGCCTTGACTCGACGGCAAACAATTTTTCATTGTTGCGCCGGCCATCTTTGACGTGTCCGATTCCGAGCCACCTCCCTCTCCCCAACACCGCATCTGCACCTCATCCATCACAGCCGATGGTTTTGTCTGCGTCCTGCCTCCGAGATGAATGTATCCAAACCCTTCGGACCTCTCAAGATAAGGCACGTGCCCACGCGGCTCGCAGTGAAACAACACTTGCACCGGCACTTGTGGCCTTCCCCGTCTTCCTCCATCCCTCGGAGCTCGAACTGCCCATTTTATTTGCGGCCGGAGCCTCATTGTCCCGGCGACTCCCCCCACTCTTTTTCTTCTTCTTCAGCGGCGCCTCATTGGCAGTGGCGAGAGGCAATTTGTTGGCGTGCAGCAGGTGGGGGGGGGGGGGGGGTTGATTGCTCACGGGTGTTGGCCAGGGAAAAAGTGCCTCGCTGGGCGTGGAGAGCCTTTTCGCGGCAGAGGCGGCGGCGGGGTTGGAGTCGGGATAAGGAACAGCGGTAAGCACATTGTCATCTCCCACCTCACCAACCCTAATCAGTGCTGCTCCGCACTCCCATTGTTCAAGCGAACTGGCTCGCCTCCCGGAGGAATTCAATATCCCCTCCTTTCCCAGTCGCCACCCACATCCCTTCCCTCGCAGCCCCTTTCATCTCCACGCCGGCTTCCACTCGCTCGCCCGCCGATGCCGTTCGATCTCCTCCCCTGTCCCCACCCCCTAAACGCCTTTAGCATTAAACACTTGCTTCTCACGATCAATTCTCCCCGCTCACTCTCGCTGCTTGTTAGCTTACATATGTCCCTCCCCATCTTCTTTGTAGCCATTTCCCCTCTCTCTCTCTCTCTTTCTCTCTCTCTCTCTCTCTCTCTCTCGCTGCTTTCATTCCCTGAGAACTGACATATCGACGATGGCACGCCAAGCTCCGAGTGTTTCCCAGGGCCGCTTCCACCAATCCGCGGGCCCAATTCTCCGCAGTTACAGCCACTGTTGGAATTTGGGATCCCCTAAATCTTGTCCCGTCAGTCGTCCCAGTGCCATGCCCGTCCTGCGGAAACCATGCCGGTGGGATGTGAGTATGCGGCATTAGATGTTTGGCCAGCTTGCTCTCGCCTTGCAACTAGCACCATTTCTCCAGCTGTGCTAATGGATCGCAGAGACGTGGGCGGCAGGCGCAAATCATTTGTAATTATGTATTTGAAACCACACTGGCGGAAATAGAAATGGAACTAAATGGACGGCGGTGGAAAGCAGCATTTGCACTCCAGCATGACTTGAAGTTGTTAAAATATACAAGACTGTTCCTCTGCATGTTTATTTTTTGATGTCGCACCTATAGAACCCCTGACTCTCTTAAATATTTCTTTTGGCCTTTATGCACTGGCATTTCCTTTCCGGAAGATTACTTCATTGATGTTGTTTATGTGTCGTTGTTATGTGGCTTTTTCCTTGTATCCTTGTATTTTTTCCCAAAGTTTTTTTTCCCTGTATTTTTGTCCCCAACCTTTTCGCTTCAAAGCGGAGCGAAAGGCAGCCGTCATGCCTCACGATCAAAGAGCAACAGCCAGAACTGCGGCTCTCTGTTGTGCCGCCGCTGTCATTTCCGCTCTTTTAAACTGCAAAACCGTCCAGAAAAAAGAATTATAGAATAGTGCCGGCCACTGCTGATGAACAAGCAGCTCAGCGCCATCAACTCTGGAGACCCCCGGCCCCCTACGCTGAGTACATGTCTTTGATTTGAGCGTGTCGCCTGTTTTGCATGGACACGGATGACGAGGTGATGATGAAGAGAGAGAAACAATTTGTTGTTCTGGCAGCACTGCTTTCACAGCAGGCGCTCGTTGATTCACACAGAAATCTCGTTCCAAGCAATCAAAAATCCCGGTTCTTATCACCCTAAACAACCAGAATGACGGTTTTACATCAAAGCCATGTCACGACAGGGAAGCGGCGCCGTCCCTGGTAGGTACCTGAAATTGCAGTCACAGCGGAATTACAGCAACTCATTTGAACCTTTGCATAGTAAATGTCTATAGACATTTTTTTCTTTTCTCTGAATTCTCAATAAATTTGTCAGGCTTTCTGGACAGTGTTGTCAGGTGTGCGATACTTTCACCCAAAATAGGATAGTTTTGAGTCTCTGGTACATTATTTCTACATTTCCTACCATGGAGAAACCTGTAGCAGCCAGTCAGCACATGTGCCCATACTATGAATTATATTAATTTCCACAGAAAAAAAAGTTCAGCGTTTTGCGGCCTCCACAGCTCGTCGAGCGGCTGTTTATTCCTCCTTTTATCATGTCACTCATGGCAAACCAAGAGTAATTTGAGGAAAATGTAAATTTGCAACAAAGATGCAGCATAACTAATGCTAATAAGCATGATGACAGACAGCTGACTTGAAGCCACATTCTGAATGTGTTTCCGCAGAGATGCCTGCCTGCACGCTGATAACAGCTGCATGTGATGGAAAAGACAGCAATTTGTTTCCGCTAATTTTATTTATTTGTCTAGAAAAAAAATGTTTTTGTTTTTCAACCCAACTTTCTATGCAGACCCAATGGATTGAAACAGTCCATTTAGATACTGGTAGGTAGCCTGTTAAATACCCGGTTAACCAAAATGAATGAATAACTAAATAAATAAATGGGGTAATTTCACCCGCTTTCAAAGTCTGGCGGAGTTCGCAAAGCGTGACCAAAGAACACATGCCACTTCACTCTTCCTAATGGGCTGTGTACGCGTGACGTCTTTTATGCAACAAGCAACAATTAAAAATTAAAGAATGTAAAATGTCTCCCGCACGGTTAATCCGGCCTAAGCCAAGTCTCCAGAAGCCCCGAGATCCCGTATTGATTTGAAAAGGCGTAATTTATCCCCTTTTCTTAAACCAGTCTTTGGGGCCGTGCGCTAATGCTCCCAGCTTAGCAAATGCAGTATAGATTTCAGCTTATTACAAGGTGTAAACAACATCTCAAGACCGTTTGGGAATTCTTCAGCCTGGGATTAAGCGGGTTGTGCTGCACATTGAGCCAGTGTGTGTTTGGTTTGCTGCATCCCAAAGCAATTAGCCATCTCCTTCACACTCCAAGACTTTGGACAGGGGACACAAAGTGTGTAATGACTAACATGGCACACACATGCAGAGAGACAGGAGTTTGAAGTGGAGCTGCAGCCAATCGATTGTTTTAGTAATCGATTCATCTATCGATTATTTTCTTTGATTCAACGATTATTATCACATGCAAAATGAAACTGTAAAAATGTTAAGTGCAGTTCCTTGCACTCTGTTCCAGAACCCGCCTAAACAACAACCGCAAGAAGAATAAAAGTGAAAGGATATTGAAAAAATGCAGGTCATGCTCCCCATTGTTCCCCATGTCAGGCAACCTTTACCCAAGTTTAAAGAATCGTAAAATGTCTTTTAAATGTGGAAGCGTTTTAGTATTGTGGCTAAAATTGTCTCTTCTGACACCGCGCCGCCCACCACCACCACCACCACCACGCTTGGTTTCCATTTCATTGGAAGCAGAGCGTTGGCGCAGGTCCGCAGGTACGAGTCGATGCCTTTATGTCGCCCGGCACTTCAGCAGGTCCTCGGCTGCCGCAAAGCAGCTCATTACTCGTCACAGATCCGCCGGTGTCAGCCGGGCTGTCAGTGGCGCCTGTCAGTGTCAGCGAGGACGCGGACGGGCAAAACATGAATCGCCCGACGCGGCGGCTGAGGCGGCAGCCGGCAGCTCTGTCAGAGATGCATCAGGAAGGGATTGTGTGGCCCTGACGGGGACACGCGGAGGATAGAGACATGCTCGGAAAGGTTGTGGTATTGAATTTTACTTCCTGACAGCTGAGTGACCTTTCAGCTCTCGGGGGGGTGGGGGTGGGGGTGGGGGAGGGGGACCGAGGCAGAGATGGATTTCGCCGGGGCATCCGCCTCGCCGCTCTCCGCCGCTCCTCCCGCTGGGTTCAAGAATTAATGCTCCATTCTGCCTCCTCTGCTGAGCAAGGAGACCGCGGCAGAGCCGCATGGCCAAGCAGCCGCAGTCCAGTGGCAACCGGGAAACTGCCCAGGGGAGCGGTGGGAGGGTTTGGGGGGGCCTCCTGCTCGTGTGAACTTTGGCAATTAGCTAAGTGTCGGCACGGAGGGTCGTTTAGCTGCATCGCATCGACCGCGGCGTAGCCGGCCGGCGCATTCAAAGGGAACGAGCGTCTGTGGAGTCGAGTGTGGCCTGTTCTCGCCGATACTTCAATGTCTTTCTCCTCACCTCAGAAGAAGCGCTATTCATAAATATATGCAGCATGACAGGGCCACGTCCCATGCTAATGCCCGGAATACCAATGAGACTTGTCTTGGCTCACAGACAGCGAGGCGGCTCCGTCCTCCGCCTCCTTCTCCCCCTTCTTCTTCTTCTTCTTCTTCTTCCCCTGCCTTTTTTTTTTTTGGCGCTGCTGGGCAGAATTTACAATTTCACATTCCCTTTCAGTGGCTTTAAGGTGAGTTACAAATCACAGACTCGTCTGAAGGCGCCCCACTCGCGCTCCACGGGATCGCCGGCCGTCTTAAGGGGAGATCAGATACGAACACAGCCCAATGAGCAGACTTGTTTTATCTCCGCTGTAATGCATCCCCTCCCAGCGCTGCCGGAATGAACCCCGAGCAGTGCTTCATACTCCCACCCCCCACCACCCTCAAAGTTCACTGGCTTTCAGATTCTTCAGTGCCGCTCGGCTTTGTTCCGCGGTTCAGAGCCACGTGGGCGGTGCAGTCACGAACCACTAGTCGCCCGTGCAGAGTGACCGGCTGCTGAGAATGATGGACTTGAAATGACAGCGAGCGCTTCTGTTGTCCATCCGTCTTTGGCGGGCGTCTCCCGCCGCGCCAGCTCGGCATGCTCCATTACTCCGGCCGAGCCCGATGAGCCATCTGCATGAAGAGACTCATTGTTTCCCCCTTTTTTTATTCATGCTCTGTGAAATATAGAGTCCAGCCCGAAGTCCAATACTTGACTGGCAAAGGTGCTGCCGCTCGGACAAAGGGGCGCAGGTAGCGGAACGAATTCAGGAGCCTTTATCATTTGCCATTCATCTTTATGCGGCATCTAATTGGTGAGGGGAGGACTGGGGGAGTAGCGGCAATGCAGCCTCTCAAATGGACTGTCTCTATTCACGGGGAGTCAGTGCAGCATTTTCGTGCGAAAGCAATTGAATATTCCCGGACTCGCATTTGTTTCAGCGGGCCGTTGGCTTAAATATGCACAGGCTCAAATTGATTTTCGCCGCTCGGTTGTGGCGAACAAAAGGAACGGAGCAATGGTGAGAATACTCGAGCAGTCTAATAATCTCAGCCTGTGCTGCACTACCGTGTCTCTAGTATTTTACAGTGTGTGTGTTTCTGTTTATGGTATACCACATCTTCATACTTTGCCTTCCCCCGTGTGGCAGCTAAATCCCACTCACCTACACCGACAGCTGGAAACGGCCATAAAGTTTCATGTTCCCAGTCTTGACGAAATCTGCTGTCTTGTTCGCAGTCTGTCGGTTTTCTCTTTTGCGTTAAAAGAGGCGGTGCAAGAGCGGAAAACCATGGCTCCTCGTTCCTTAAGAAAACGGCTCCCACGGACTGCACGATTTCAACCGTCTTACACAATCACTGCATGCCACACTGTGTGACATGGATCCTCATCGACTTTGGTGTCCGCTTACTGAATCGCAGCCAGCGACGTACGCCAATACGAGACGTCTTCAGCACGCACTAGATCTGTCACTCTACACCACGATAACAAATATGAACACTCAGGTTGGAAACAGTTTATGGTTGCATTTATGAAAAGAAGAGAAGGAGATTTTGGACTGGCTGAGCAAAAAGACGCAAACTTGGCACGTCTATTTTGTGAGTTGCAGGTACATAGTTATTCGCTTCTACTAGCAATTAGCATTTACACCGTTTGCGTTGATTTCATTGTGAGCTGTCTCCACTTGCGAGACTGCGACGACGGCCATATTTAAAAATGTCTCACGGTGCAACGTAAGACCACCGTTTATAAGCCACGACCAAAGACAAAGACCACGATGGTCGTTTTCTGTCCGAGACGGGCAAAAATCGTCCAGGCGCTGCAATAGAGCCCTGGCCCGTCCTGTTTTATCAGACCTAGCGGGTATTTCCACATTGAAAGAGCAAGAAAAAGGCAGTGGTGGGCTTTTCCTAAGGGGCAACACATTTAGCTTTGGCATTACTCATTATCAAAGGCTGGATATTTATGGTTAGACCATATAGAGATTGCTTAGCATAACAAATTCCACAATTTTAGAATCAATAATACAATACAATACAATAATATTTATATGGTAATCTTAAAAATAAAAGTAACTGTAGGAACAGGACAGCCATTGTGATTGTTTTCTCTTCTGCTGTTCAGCCAAGAAATGCAAAAATGCCCGCTGTCTCCCTGAATTCGCTACGCTCACGGACACAAAAATCGGATACAAAATCCCGTGTAACGTGCCATGTTTGGCTCTCGCTGAACTGCGCGCAAACCCTCGACTGACAGATTTCAGGCTTGAACAAAAATAAATATGCAAACGCACTCGACGCCAACCAAACCCAAAAGTGTTTTTGTCCCCAGCGCTAAGCTCATTTTGTGCATTTATTTCACTTAGACGACAAGTTTGCTGTTGCTCCTTCTCGGCGTGCGTACGTGCGTGTGTGTGTGTGCGTGCGCAAGCGCCGCTAAGCCTATTCTCGCTGGAGAGCTTAGACGTTCAAAAATAACCCGCGACACATAAGGCTAAGATGGTTTTAGCAGTTGTCCCGGAAACTGGAGTAAATAGGCTCTTTTGTTGTGGGACTATTTTCAGCAACGGATTAGAACAAATTTGTTCCCAACCCCTCTTGTGATTCCTGTAAAACGAATGAAATGTCTTATTTGCTGTGAGTGGCTTAACCACCGGGCCTTTATTCCCTCGTTCGTCTTTGGTAATTTTCTCGCGCCTGCACGTGTAGGAGCAGTTAAGAGAACCAAGCTAATAATGAAGGAATGTATGGCGAACAAATTGTTTTGCCCGCGCAGCTCTTTGATGTCCATAACTCAGCGTGGCATGACACAAGGGGACATGAATATAAACAAGGCATTGGTATATGAAGGCAGCGTCAACATATTTGATGTGGTGTGACACAATCATCTAAACATAGAGGCAAATGTACAGACCAGACGTCAACGCAGCCTTTGGGGTCGCTTTTGACCGGCACTTTTTCCCTGAAGAGCTGCAGCCCTGCAATATTAAAGCCTCCCGCCCCCCACAACAAAAATAGAAAACAGCATGTTTAGCCCTTTGTTTACAGCCTCTCACGAAAAGTGATGCCGTGGTGTACCTTCTGCATGTTTGGAATATGTATGTATTATAGGAACTGGACATTGGGCTTCAAATATCCGGTGGTGCTTTTTTTTCTCCTACTATTGGCCACCTGAGGTACTGCAGCCAAAAAAACATTTTTCCCATAGATGTGGGGAAAAAAACAAAAAAAAAACCACCTGTAAAACGGTTGACAGGACGCCTCAGACCAAAATCATGGTTAATAAGAAATCTTTCAACTGTATATTTTTAAGTCATGGACGCTTAATCTTTAACGTCAGAAAATCCCCAGAAAACACCTTATTCCAAGTTTAGTGACATCACTAAGGGGTGTTTTTATGTTTTTTTGTGCTGACGCCATTTCAAAGCGGGTGGCCGGAGATTGCCCGTGTTTCAGGAGCCTGCGCGTGTACTCCAGCTCCAAAATCGACAGGCTAATTAGTTGACATTAGCCGGGAACGAAAGCAGCAGCTGTTGAGTATTAAGTCCGGCATCGATGGCGATCGCTGCTGCTGCTTTCTTGGTTCCTGACACAAGGTATAAAGAGAAAAAAAAGGTACGTGTGCCTGCCAATGCGCCCTCCAAACGACCTCCCACGCGCCAGTGACCCGTTCCTGCGGACCTGGCAGCCGTGCGGCGTCACCGCCGCCGGACCTGTCCGGGCCGAGGTTAAAAGGAGACAGCAGGACAGATGATGGAGTGTCTGGACAAGAAGAGGTGGAGGTGAGGCCACGTTTATCTGTTTCTCCTTCTTCTTTCTCTCGCTGGCTTCGTCTCGAGGCGCTCAGTGGCCCTGCGGGGGCCGTCTTGTGTCACAGCCCGGCTCTTGTCATCCTACCCAGCCGACCATTTAGGCCCCCCCGTCATGTCGGTCGCTGCACATTGTTGTTTCTTTGACACGGAAAACCCATCGGAAAAATATCTGTTGCTCATCCACAGCCGGCTATTTTTATGCTAGCGCTGCGGCTAACGTGTGAAATCATGCGCCACATTTAAGTGTTGGTTTTGGAAGTACTCAAAATTAGAGTAATCAGATTAATAGTTTAGATTTGTATCTACATATTGGATTTGATTACTGATTGCTATGTTTAAACTGCTGCAGGGTTGCCCATTGAGTTTGAATAAAATGTTTATTTTGATGTAAATGCGTTTTTTTTTTAACCCCCGTGAATTGACTGGAGGTCAAACAAGCAACTCTTCATAAAGACTTCTGCTTTAAAGGCGAGAGGGGCATTGAATGGTGTGGACAAGTATTTTCTATTTACCTAAAATGCCTAGATTTTGCCCGAGCCCTGTTTATTTTGGATTGAATCAATATGAAATCTGCATATCACTGGATGCGGCTGATAGCGCTCTGCACAATATACTTGAGAAGTCCAAGAAAGCATCAGGTTTAGCAGGCTTCAAACAGAGGGCTAAATATTGGCCTATGCAAGATGTTACATTAGCATAAGTGTGTTTAAAAAAACAAACAAACAGACAAATTAGACTCTTTTGCGTTTGAGCATGACAACCTTTATTTTTGATGATGCATTTCTCATTAGGGACTAAATTAAGCCGCTAGCGCCAACTCACAGGAATTAAATTTATTGTTATTAGTCTCAGAAGCTTCGTCAAGCCGTCAATAATGTCCCCTCGCCGACACAATAACCGCGTCGAGAACCTTCCAATTCAGCCTCTTTAAAAAGCTTGGTTTATTTTATGGACAAAAGCCGACAGGGACATAAAACCTGGCCAAGCATTGCAACACACACACACACACACACACACACACACACACACACACACACACACACACACTCGCTCACAAAAAAGCGTTACGTAACTTATTCCATGATAATGAAAGAAACACGGAGGAAACACAATTCAAAGGGAAACCGCTTTATGTAAAAAGATAAATAAATAAAACCCTTGATTTAATTTTTTCCGACTATTGTCTCTCATGACGAATGGCGCTGTCGTCGTTTCTTGAACTCTCCTTTGTGACAACCTTCCTCCTCCCTCCTCTCCCCCCGGCCCGAAGCCCTGAGACATCGGTAATTACATTTACCCATCTGTCCGCTCCAACATCCCCCCATACATCACCGCCGCAACAATTCCGTTACCTCCCGCGGCTTAAAAATGAAGAGTCAAAAAAAGAAAAAGGCGTCATCAGCAAACGAGGCGAGGCGCCTCCGTCGTTCAGGGCGGAACTTTAACGGGGTTGGGGGAGGGGAGGGGTCAGCCAGCGCCTCAGAAGGCGGGTTTGAAGAGTAAGCAGTGTGACGTGTGAAGCGCCAACCACATGGGAGTTTATTCATCACAGTTGGTCTAATGATAAGTAAACGGAGTGAAGTTGTTTGAACAAGCCAACTGCTAATGACCAAACTGCACCCAAGTCCTACTGACGATGCACCGTCAGGCTTTGTGCGCAGGGCCAACCTCCGACTGATCTGTTGCCCATGAGGGGGTGGGGGGGTTGCGCTTCTCTTCACTTATCAAGCTAATTATACAGAGTACTTTTTGCAGGTAAAAGATCATAAAGCTTCATTAAAATGCTGTAGTTGCGCTGCTGGGTTCCACTTTGTAACCTTTCAAACATAAGAGGAAAAAAGGAAAACCTGTCTGCTGCATTTGGTCCCCAAATAATTATTTCATTTTCAATGGGTGTGGGTTTCTCTGTAAGGTTGACACAGTAAAGTTGCTGTTTGCAGGTTCCAATCGGCGCCACGCCGCAGAAGTAGAAGGCAATATTCGCAATTATGCCTCCATTAGCTCATAATCTCACGTAAATAAGAATCATTATTTTTGACATGTGCCAGCGAGTCCCGCGAGCCGAGATTGATGAATCCAAAGTAGATTAGTCGAACAGATTTAATTCCGAGAAAGGGCCGTGATCCTTGAGTGATTGGCGTTCTGTTGTTGTTCTCGCGGGCGATGAAAAACTCAAGTGTCAGCGATGTCAGGCATGGCGAAATAGTCCGCTGCGGGCCCGCAGCCCTTGAGGTGTGCCGGAAAGCAAAAAGTGAGCGTCTGATGTGGCGCAAGTACGAAGTCACACAGCAGTGCAGGTAGCCAGTCACACCTCCTCTGAGAAACACTGCGGCGGTTTCAAATTGAAAGGCTCCGAAAACGACGGAGCAAATTGTCTCATCTACCTGCAGACATCTGCAAATACATTCATTAGCGGCTCTTGGCGCGTGGTTGCGGAGTGACAAATGGCTTTTCCCGCAGCGGTGTAGGCAGACACCACAGTGCAGGTGGGCGCAAAGGATATTTAGAACAGGCAAAAAAAAATTTAAAAAAATCCTTTGTTTTACTGTCTTGAATCACGTATGCAAAAGCAGAGTTCTGCAGTTTTTGAAACCGTAGTTTCATGAACATCTTAAAGACTTTCTACTGCTCTGTCGAGGGGCAATGCGATCCCAGCCATTTTCACAGTGCCCCCTGATGACCTTTCCAGGGCCAAGTAATGTCCCATATAATGTTCTCCCACTCCCAACTTCAGGCCACTGGTGGCACTGTGTCAACACAGAAGGTGCTGTTTCTTTTTCATGCACGTCAGTGCATGACCATCAAAACTATAATTTTATGGCTTAGACAACTACAAAAAAAAATGCCCATCCTCATCTGTTTGAATGAAGGAAGTTACAGGGTAGCTAATGCTACCTGCTAAGGTTATGTGTGTAATATTTGAAGAATTTTAAGAAGAAAAAGCGACATCAAATGGTTTCGATTGCAGCGTCTTTCACTCTGCCTCCTCCTCCTCCTCCTGAGCCTGCCAGTGACCTACGGCGGCCTGCGCACTCCAAAACCTGGATACTTCATCCACCTTCTTCTTTGTTGGTTTATTTGAGGACGTGAGCAGTCACCTCACAAAACACGCTGTCAGGCGGGCTGCAATGTCCACACCTTGGCAGCGCCAGATGGCAGCTAGCTGGAAGCAAGGCCCTTGCTATGTGCATATTCTTATATTAATAAGAACTGTTCTGTGACCAGGAAAACCAAATAACTAATAATTATTCATGTATTTGTGGGCAGTATATTAAGAAGAAGCCTCTATTAACCCCACATTGGAGAAATGTGCATAATAACAGTAACAACACAGTAGAAAAGAATACAGATTATATTAATTAAAGAGAAACAAAGAAATAAAATGTAATATTTATAGACTAAGAAGGAACAAAAGAGATTCACATCATATTGGCAACAAGATATTCACATTATATTAAGTTTCTACCAATATAAAAATTATAAATCAAGCCAAATATTACACACTGGACCTTCAACAGTTTGGAGAGAACAAACCTACTGCTTGGGCAGGAAAAACAACAGGGCAAAATTGGTGCTGGCAGTGACTCAACAGGCTTCTTCAAATTAAAGCAGCATCTTGGTTGCGCCGCACCTGCATTTGGCACGACATGCTTCATCGACCCAGTCGTGGCTGCATTGAAAAAAACAAACGCGGAAGGCTCATACCAAGCTGTTAAATCCCCGACAGCGTCGCTTCTCTCCTGTTTATCACAGGGTGCAGAGCCAAGACTGCATCAAGATTCCAAACCCAAGGCCGGCATCAATGATTAAGTCACTGTTTTTTTTTTTTTTTCTCTCTCTCTGAGAATTCTGTTGGTTCACTGCAGCGGAAGTAAAAAAATATATATATATTCTTGACACGGCTGCGTTTTGTGCGATGACCGTCCCCCTGCTGCTTTCTGATACTAGTCTTCAGCCGTGACCGCCGGAGATGCCGCAAGGCCGCGTTAACAATGAATGGTGTGGTTTGAGAGGGGGACCAGCAAGGGTTTTGAACTGTTGAACTCTCCCATATTTATTTCAGCAAGGCGGTCTTCAAAGATTCAAGCGTGGGGACGATGGAAAATTAAAACGTTTGCAACTTTGCGATCTTCTGCACCATTTTTCTGAAATGACCAGAGTGAGTTTTGCCCCCATCGACCCGCATGTGCCCACAGCCGCTTGACAATAGCGATACCATTGATTGGTAAATTGAAAGACTTATTAAAGAGATACCAAGTGTGAACAATAAGGCTAAGAAACATGGTGTAGGGAAGAAAAAATACACCCATCCTTGTGTCTTCACTCACATGCACGGACGGTGAACAAAGATTGATAGTTGGCTTAATATAGTGTGCTTGAGACAGGGAGCGATGGAGAACAAATTGGAGACAGATGTACAGTCCGAGCCAAAATCAATAATGAAGACTTTCATTTCCAAACAAAATGAGGTGTCGAGGGGTCGGGGGGCCTGGAGGGGTTGATGTTACGGAGGCCCGGCTGGTGCACCGGAATCAGGACGAAGAGGAGGGGGAAATAAAAACCCTGACAAATCACGTTCGGAGTCGATTCTACATCGGCTGTATCGGTGATCTGAAGAAAAGCGATGGGGAGCAGTTTGTTTACTCCTTTGGAACATCAGCTGATCGCAAAGCAGACTATTTTGAGGGAAGCTGGTTAATGGACAATCCAGCCCGCCCGCCTGACAAAACACATTTCGCATTTAGGTGAACGCTGTAATCTTCAATTAAACTATTGAAGAAGAAGGTGGACGAGGTATCCAGGATTAGGTACACAGACCACTGTAGCTCACTGGCGAGAGACTCGGGGGAGAGTGAAAGATGTTGCAATCTAAAATGTAACCACTGGATGTCGCTGTTTCTGTTTAGATATATTTTACCGAGCCTTGACTGTATGGCGTAGAACGGGTCATACTACCTGCAATTGTAATCAGTTAAAATTGGTAATCACAAGCAATGGAAGCCTCCAGTGGTTTTGATTGTATTGTGTGTCAGCTATTTGCAGATGTTTTTTCTTTTCTTTTCTTATTTTCCGAAATTTAGAAGTACTTGTACTTTCGCGTGTGTGTGACTGTTGTTAAGTGTTGGATTCTGGGGCAACTAGTTTGGTTTTTTTTTGTCTACTCTGGACAACAAATATAAATATTCAAATATACATTTCACTCTGATTTATTAAACTAACAGGACTGGAGTGATTGCAACGTTTTAAGATATCCAGGGCTATTTTAGGACGTTAGTACATTTTCCTTTCATTTAAGATTAAAGCTGGCATTTTGCTCCCCCGCAGCATTTCTGATGGTCGTGACTGTGTGGTGCAATCAAACCGCTGCCACAGCGTTCACCCTCATCAACAGGTGGCTCCGACGTGGCTCCGACGTGGCTCCGACGTGGCTCCGACGTGGCTCCGACGTGCCCCGCCAGCTTCTGCTGTGATTTTTGAGGGGGTTCATTTGTGTTTTGCTGTAGATATTTTTGATATAAGTTTTAACTTTGCAAGCCAGCTGAACTGCTGGGATTTGAAATCTGAACTCTCTCCGATCTATTTGACAAACTCCAATCTGAATCCAACCAGAGTTGTTCTTTGGCAACAAAAATAAGAAAAATACACAAAACCGCTTATAGCCTGCAAACAATTGCAACCACAGCAAAGATGCAGCGGCGTGGGCACTTTTATCAGATCTGGATTTCTGGATTTTGGGATCCTTGGATATGAGACTGCATCGACTTCAGCATCTGCTTTGATTAGGATTCTCACAACAGGAAATGTAGGGCAAACAACTCCCTATATCTTCTCATCTCGTCACATCATAGCCAGATTTTTCATTTCACTCCCAATCATTTCAGCCGATTAACTTTCATTACAAATATAGTCTCTTCAGATTGAGAGGGAGCTCGTCAGCGGCAAAGACTTTATTAAATCATTAATCTTAATTACCTTCAGTTGCGCTGGTGGCTGATGATTGAGTTACGTAATTTACACTTTTGCTGAAAGAGACAGTAAATAATTGCCATTATTCAGGAGTACATATTCATGTTTTGGGGAGTTGGTAAATGATGGATGGGAGTATTAATAAACACAGCGGTTGTTAACAAGGATGAATAATACAAAGTTGTCCTTGGAGTCATAGCTATCTTTTTGTCGCAGAGTATCACGCAAATGCAGACTGCGGCATCCTCAATGTGTTGACTTGTCGTGGATTTATGGCCACATTTTCCGTCGGGGTACCTTTCAACCGCGACGGCTCGCGACTCACAAGAAATGGGATGGGTTGCCGCTGATGACTTCCAATGTAAACGCGACTTTGTTATTCGGCAACGCTCTAGTTTTCTGTAAGCTAAACAAATTCCATGATTAAATATTGAACGAGTGGGCCCGCGAAATTTGCCAATTAGCAAAATAATGGAAATTGGAAATAATGAGCACGTCCTGTACAAACCCCCGCCAGGCAAACAGTGCAAACAGTGATGAAAAGGAGCGATTCTCAAACTTACTTAAGAGGCGGCTTCCGCTCCTCTAATTGTGTTTTCCGCTGATGAAAAGTTTTGCCGAAGCCTTTCAGAGTGGTCCAGTCAGGTGCCACACTTATTTAAATGTTTCTGGTTAATGACTAGCATCTCAGAAATGCCTTTCGTAAAAAAAAAAAGATAGATATATATATCTTTTTTGGACAATGGGCTGCATCCATGGGAGTTAATAAAAGGCTTTCAAGCCCCGTTCACTCAGGAGTGGATTAATGCATTTGCAACATCCACTGGCTGCCTGTGAAAAACTCTGGGGCTAAATTAAAACACATCGGGCTGTAAAAAGACGCGAAGGGGCCGCGGCTGATGTTGTTTTCACTGCTGTTTGTTTAGCGGCCTCTGCTGGTTGAGCCCCAAGTGCCGCGTCAAGCCAGATTTGACATTCCGCCTCCGTCTTCCTCGCTTTTCAGAGGGCTTTTTTTTCACAGTGATGCAAATCTTGAAATTGTCTTCCCAAAAACAATCCTCGGCGCTGCGCGCGAGGCCTTTGTGTCCACGCACAATGGCGGCGACTTTTAACGCTCTGTCTCTGTCGTTGTTGGCAGCGCGGCAGAGTAATTACACAGCCGCTTTTGGTCGGCGGTTAATAGAGATTAATACGATAAGTTTGGCGTGCGCCCGGGAAAATTAATAATGGGCAATGTTCTGACCCCTCTGTGTCTGCACCTCCAACATCCTCTGACCGCAGCGGCCCATTGAATTATGTTTATACGGGCTCTTTTCTTTCGGCTTGTTTAATGACTGAAAATTAGATTGCTGCCCGCGCACACGCATCCATTTACACAATCCCGCCGGCCTCCCCGATCGTTTTTAGTCCTTGGCATTTATTTGTTTTGCAGAACGAGCGCTTTACTTTTTATTTTCATCTACTTAATGGCCATACGTAATTTTTATATATTTTTTTATTTCCACCGCCTTTGTTGTGTGCGCGCGTTTGCCTCCAGGCCCGTCGCCATGCTGGGAAAGTCTTGACGGACTGCCAGGGACTTCCGCCGAGACGCATTTACGGCGTCTTTAAAAACATCTCAGACACATTTCATTACGCTCTCCCAGCACACTGGCGCTTGATTTTATTTTTCCACGTTTTGAATGAATAGGTGTTGTGTCAGAGCAGATCGTGATTAATCGTGAGAGAAATAACGCAAGACTTTGTTTGTTTTCTCCCGACAGTCTTGAAATGAAATACCCAACTGTTTTCAATTAGTGCCATTGGTCTGACTTTCCCTCATCCTGCCACATCTTGCCCTGCTATGAAAAGAAAAAAACACACACTTCCGCGCTCTCGGTAAACGCTTCGCAGAGTGCTTGAAACACCTTGCAAGTGTCTGTAATCAACAGTAAAGGACGTATCAGAGGCTGAAGAGGCTTTTATGCGGCAAATCATGCAGCACATGCCAATGTTGACTTTGGCCAAAATGCACCTTCAACGAGTGTGCGTGTGCACGAGGCGTTTTGTTGCAAGCCGGGACAATAATCTCTTTCAGCTACGCAAGTATGGCTCAAAGTCAAAAGCGGGCGTCCGCGGATTACACCTGCGCTATTTCTCAACTCGCCGACGGGGGCTGAGGGATTGCTCGCTAATTCCAAGACCTGCAAATATGACCCCCTCACTCAGCGTATCTGCTCTAAAAAGGGGGGGGGGAGGGGGGGGGGTGTGCGTCAGCCCTTATCGAGCGTCAGAAAAGCTCATTTCCGTGACAAGGATCGCTTGATGAAAAACTCAAGTTGGGCAAGGTGGTTAGAAGTCAGTCGGACCTCGGCCAATGGAGGCGGGCGGCTGCGGCCGATTCCTCGCTCGCCAACAGCGGTGATTAAGACCACCGCTGCCGCTCACCTCTCTGGGGGCCTCGCTTGCGTTGTATGTGTGCGCTAGCTGACCCGCCGCCCCCTCGCTCCCTGCTTCCCTCCCTCCAGGCACTTCACACTCTGGTGCGGACGCCGTATCACTTCCACGATGCGCCCTATCACGCCGAGCCTCTCATCCTCGTCGCAAAGCCGGCGCCTTTCTCTTCCATTTCAATCTGCACTCGCTTTAATAGAGTTCGCTATCGGCCCGCTCCCAACGGGGCAACTTTGTCTCCCAGCCAATCTCTTTAGCCGAGTGTTTCCGTACAGTCCCTGGGTGGGAGTCAGGAGGTCAACAATGAAACTGTGAGTACCTTCCCTGCGCTCGTTCCGCGCTCTCCATTGGCACAGCGGAGACTCCCCCACCCACCCCCACTCCCCCACCCTTCCCGGGCTGCCACGGTGCAGCGTTGGTTGCCCCCCCTGGTCAGGTCGACAACAGTCAACAACCTTTTCGCAGATTCTGCGAGGGATGAATAACTCGGGGCGATGGCACGATGGAGACGTGGAAACATTGTGCAGCGGGCACGGACTTTCATCTGTGATTCTAATTGGGCCGCACGGTGCACCCAGAGTCGAGTCAGCAGATTCTTGAATTTCTTCGCCCAATTTGTTGGGAAAGAGAAGGCGTCCATACATTCTGCTTTCAAAGACTTTGTTGGGCTATTCATTTCTTAAAGAGCACTAATTATTTGGCAGTCATTGTGAAAAAAATATAATAATTTTGAGTCTTGATGAAACAGAGTTGCTTCCAAGTGTTCATCACGCAACCTTCCATTCATTCTTCCCCTTTCTTGTACCACTTCTCCAGCACTCGGGAGCTCGCTGGAGTTTTCACCCGTGTTGCAAACACAGCCTGTTTTTCGAGAGTCCAGACGAGTTCCAGGAGGTGTTTTTGTGCTCAGTGTCAGCAAGGGGGCTTTCACCTGATCACAAGGCTTCTTCACATCAACCGAAACCTCAAATCATCCCGTCCCTCTGCTGTGCCGAGCTGATTGGAGGGAGTGTCGGCACAGGCGACGCCCAACGAGCCTGATTGAAAAGAGGGAACTGTTGTTCTGGGCTGTTGTTCAGCGGTGATCAAAAACACCAAAATGCTCCCGTGCACTCATCAAACCACGCTCTCGCCAAAAAACCCCCGGGGGCCTTGATTCGCACGGAGGCTGATGGGCGCGTCGGGGTATTTCTGAAAAGCCCCAGTAGCAAACGGACCTCCCTTCATTTTGACAGCTCCTTCACTTGGTGTTTTTTGATCTGAAATCCCCGTCATTACCGCAGCATCTGCGCTGCCTACTAATGGTGGCTTTAAAGGGCTGATATTTCACGGAGAAATGCAGATTTAATCCCATTAGACTGTGTTTAACGAGCGAGCCAGCCACAATTTCCTCCGCTAGGAATTCTCGTTATATTAAAGCAATACAAACAATCCCCCTCCGCCCCCTCCAGCCACCCAACCCTCCAACCCCTCATTCACACAATACGGATGTTGTCTCTTGCTGCCAAGAGTATGTTGTTCCGTGTGTTAAGTGCTTTGCTGACTGGTTTCGCTTGGTGCCAGCTGTATTTGTCTCAGATGGTTTGATGGTCATGTCCTTGGGTTTTTTTTCACATCTGTTTGAGAGGTGGGTGTGGTTTACTTGTTGACAGAATTTTAGCGCATCAAGATAGATTAACAAAAAGGGAGAATTATTATTATTACCCTTTTTATGTCTTTAATTTGGATGGTTTTCAATATTATAGCCCCACAAATTGGACCTTAATCTGCCTTTCATTAAACTCTGGGATTTATTTATCTGTTTTTTTCATCTTTCATTGAAATTGTTAAAATCTGGATTTGCACACGTGGCCAATAAATAGAAAAAAAAAAATCTTCCTCTATCCTCATTTTCCTCTCAGAACTTTTTTTTCCTCCTGCAGTCGGGACGCAAGCCTGTATAATCATTTCACAGAGAATAATGAGACAATCATTGCAAGAAGGCAGTTCTAAATCGAGATTAAATCCCTGCATGAAAATTAGATTTAATGGGGGAGTAGTCATCATTTTTAACTAGAGTAGGCCTGATTTTAACACTGGTGATTAAAATTAAAGTGTAATTTGCCTTTTTGATTGAAGTTAAATAAGAACAATGATACCACGCATATACCTGCAGGGTGAACGTACATCTACTGTCGCCTGCTCTTTAGTTGTTCGGGCTAAATGCGTTTTAGAATGAAATGGAAAAGAAGAATAGAATATCATTTGTCAATGTGACAAAATGTGAAAGTGCCATCAACTGTACATTATACTTACTTACTTACTTACTACTATACATTCAAGCAGAAATCCATCACTCACACTTAGGCGTGCTTTCTCTCATTGGACTGATCCTTTATAAAACATATTGCACATCAAATGTGTTTCTCTGTGTTAAGTGTGGTGATTACTTTTAGGTAGAAACTGTTCTTAAATCTGGTTATCCATGTTTTTTGATGCTCTGCATCGTCTACATGGCGGCGGCAGCTCACACACAGTGTGTCCAGGGTGTGACGGGTGCCTTTTTGAGGCAGCAGGAACTGTGTAGATCTTCCAATGATTGGCATCGCTTTCAAAACCATCTGATAAATTCCACAGTTTTGACATGATGTATTCATTGTGGTGTACCCCAGAGAGAGTCAAGTTAGCAGTTTGTCTCTTGGATCATTAGCTGTAGCTGTCGCAGCAATCCTATCATGACAAGCTGTCCCCAAAACAATTTCCAAAAATAGTAAAGCACAAGGGGAAAAAAATGTTATTGGCTTGCTGTTAAAGGCACATTTTAGTACAGTTTTTGTTTGATTTATAATGGTTAAACTCGGTTTTAGCAAACTAACTTTTATGGCAGGTTTTTTTAATCAACATTTGTATTCTTTTGGTATTACAAGGAACACATTATTCCACATTATTGAGACTTTCTACCCGACAGAATTGAACTAGTTCTTCGTTAGCCTGCTAACCAGGTAGCTCACTAGAAATATACTACTGTGGTATCTGTAATGTACCTTCTTCAGCCATGTTCCCCAAAACCCTTAACTGATTGTTCAAACTATCTGTATCTGCGTGTGTGTGTGTGTGTGTGTGTGTGTGTGTGTGTGTGTGTGTGGAGTATTCCATGACGAGTTCCTCCAGTCTGCTGTTGTAGAGCTCACACTCTAGTTCGTATCCACTCATTAATCTAACTCGCTCCAGCTTTTTAGCTCTTTTTTGGCAGTCCCTAAGTACTTGACCACAAAGCACCATTAACTTAGACTATAAAGGACAAGGTTTCTTATTTTATGTCCAGAATAATCGCACTCTGAGGGCTTTTGTTTCTTAAAAAATATGCCCCCAATACCCAACCCGTGTATTTCCTCACTTCGGTGCTCTTTGCAAATAAGCCCCATTCTTCTCTGTCTCGGGAAGTCACTTCACATATAAAAGCAGCGAGCACTCTCCTGGCAACAGGCACATTATTCTTTTCTATTAGAGGCTTCAGGCTTAATAATTATTGTGTTTAATCTGAGGCATGGCTCGTGTCCAGCGCGGCTCCCCGCTGCTCTTTTGTGCGGCGGTGCGTTCGGGTCTCAGGCGCACACGCTGAGAAGGCCGAGGCCCGGGTCCTCTGGTGCGGCGTCCTTTTATAGAATGTCAACAATTGGGCAAAGAAATCCAATGATGGAAAGAGCATGTACTTTGCAAGACTCCAAATAAAACAATTTGCGCGCAACTTGGGACCTCGACTCAAATCCCTCCCTCCTCTCCCCCGGGCTGCGGGCTAATAAAAAACGTGACCTTGTACAATGTGGAACATCAACAGCTTTCATCCCCCTATGCGCAGCTCTCCCCCTGCCTGCCTCTTGCGGTACACCACATCCCCGACTATTAGTACAGTCAGGGCAGTAGAGCTGGGGGAAAAAAGTAATTACTGATCAAGCTGCACTTTTTTTGACCTGTGGCTGCAGGGTGTCACATTGCTCACAGTGATGTCACGATAAGGCCGCACATTTATCTCCCATTTCCATATCTGTTGACGCAAAGTAAATGCACGATTATTAAATGTTATTGCGCGTTAAATCTCTCTGAGGTTTTTTGCCCTCTAAAGTTTGTCCCGGCAGTCTATTAATCTGCGGTTAAAAAAAGAAAAAAAGAAATGGGTCATTGGAAACCAGCGTTCCCCAATAGCTGTGGGAGAGTTATTGAAAATTTGTCCTTCTGCATTATTCACATTCCAGACATGACACGGCTCTGTGAAGAGACGGTGACATTTGATGAATACCTCAATGAACAGAGTCGATGGGAATGGACTCTGGTGCCGTGTGTGTTTGTGTGCATCGGTAGTTGCTGACGTTTTCAGGCCACGATGAGTGCGGATAATTAAAAGTGTTTGCAATACGTAAGACGGCAGGATGGTACTCATTTTTCTCCCCGAGTCGCAACTGCCGTTGGCCAAATGACAGCAGAGTGGAATTGACGAAACGGTTTTCTTACCGTCCGCCAATGAAAAACGCCTTGGTGGACGTATTTTCTTTGTTCAAAGCTGCGAGATTAGTAGCCTTCCGTCGGAGAGGGCCGGCAGGAGTCCGCTGTCTTGCCGAAGGACATTCCGAGAGGTTAAACGCCTTCCATTGGTGCCACGCTGGCCGTCTGCCAGGATGGAATCTGTGACCTTTCAGATCAAAAAGTAGGTCTCTGTACCCAACCGGGCCGCCCGGGCGCCTCATTTCTTGTCTTTTCTTTTTCTATTTTTTATCTCAGACGCGAACCAAGGTCGCCAGATGGGGGCGCTGCAGACAGACGCAAGAATCGGACTTGGGCGCCCCGTGTCTCAGGCGCAAGTCCTCGGCGCTAAGAGCTCAGTGGGTGGGAGGGGAATGCCGAGACTGTCCACGGCCGATGAGGGGGACGGATGATTGCCACAAGCAGCACGCAAACTAATTCCGAGTGCTCACTCAACGTTAATGAAGGGCCCGTTTCATGCACTTGTGTTTCTCAAGTGCGGCACTGCTTCCGTATAAACACAACGCCTGCGCCGCGTCTGAACACTTTTAGAAACGCAAATTTATTAACAGTGCCGTCAGAAGTCAGATTTTTTTTTTTTTGGCCGCTAATTAGCATTTTTCCCCCTCCTCTCTTTTTCTAGAGCCTGTCGAGTGTCATCCAAGTGGCATAGCTGTGCGCTCGGCATTCGAGAAGGCTGTCCAATTTATTTGAAGGAGGTGTGTCTGGTCGCACAGGCTCTTTGGCTTCAGTGGAACAGAGCAGCGTCGTCCAGGAAAAACTTCAGGCAGCAACTTTTTTTCTACGACACAACACAGTTTGGGGCTGTGTCAGTGTAGCGGGGGTTTTAACTGCGCTTGACCAGCGGACTGCGAAGACTTCACATCCAAGTTCTTGCTGATCCAAATGCTGACGTGAGCCAGCACGATAACGCCGCCGCACCACCTCTGCTGCGTCAGCAGCGTGGTGTTGGTTGTGGGTGTGTAGTAGCCCTCATTCCGAAATTCATTTTGGCAATTTTTCATTGCTCACTTCGGACTTGAGTTTCCCCTTTTTCCCTGTGCCAGAGATGAATTACTTTATTTATCAGCTGTTTATTTATGTGCTGCCTCTTTGTGAACTCATTGCTTAAAGCTAATGATCGAACAGTGAACCTGGCAGAATAAATGCACGATGGGTAATCCTTTTGAATTTTTTTTTTTTCATTGTTTTAACCAAAGGCTACTAAAAAGGTTCATTCGTAGCTGAAGAAAGTGAAATTCCTTTTACTTCAAAAGTAAAGTGGTGCAAAGATAGCACATTGCAGCCGGTCTCATTGGAATCTTCCAGTCTCTTCTGTTCCTGTGCCACTTAGAGGTCTGGTGATGCAATGACTAAAGCTAGTCTAGAGGCCAATAAAATTTATTATAACAAGGCTTTAGATCTAAAGCAGGGGAGTTTTGAAATGATCATAGGTAATGAGACACCCGGCGGGGAGAATAAGGAGTCGACGAAGCGAACGCTGAGCAAACTTTGTCTGAGCCAAAGATCTTAGCGGCACCCTGAGAGGTTTCACTCCTCTGATGCCTGATCCTGAGAATGGATTGAGGTTAACGGCAGCGAGTGGTTCAGAAGCAGCCATCAGCGGAGCGGTGCGATTTTTCATTTTTTGATGCGCAGGAAAATGGGTCCACTTTGGTTTCTGAGATTCCTACAAGCATGATTAGCAAAGGGTGGCGAAGGGAAATATTCACCAATCTGATCACGTTTCCTCTGTACGTCCTAATCCCAATTCAGTCCACTTAATTTCACACCCCCGTATGTATATGCAGATCTATATAAATAGCAGGTTTAATAGAACTTTGCAGGTTGGAATTTCTTCCATTCCATGATCGAGCTCAGCTTGAAAAGGGAAAACTTCACTGACTGTGAGCTAGAAATGCTAGAAAGTAGGAGCTCAGAAAAATATGTCAAGATCTCCTCGATATCCACTCTCGGTGGGTCTGCGGTGTCATTAGCCACGTCTTAAGAGGGTAGCCACGGTCACCTGATGTGTATTTAGCTGTAACCTGTTGGTATTTTTTGGTTTCCAATGAGTAATTTCACGCTACACCAACATGGATAGTGCCATTAATGCAAAGGTAGGCCGTGTAAAATCTTGTCACTGAACATGACACACACTAAACATTCACACTTTTATTGACCTGCCAATGTAGGTCAGTCTTGTTGGGAAGATCTGAAAATGGAGTTCAACCCACCAAGAACATCAGCATTCGAAACTGCAGACAAGTAATGACGGCTTGACGACAAGAGCTGCATGTTGTCAGTGTGCATCAAGGGATTGCTATGAGGACAATCTATCCATCCATTTTCAAAACTCCCTTCTTCCTGAGCTCAGGGTCACGGGGGTCTGCCGGAGCCTATCCCAGCTGTCACAGGGCAAAGGCAGGGTATATTAGGACAATTGATTAACTTTTTTCTAACCAATGAGTCAACCATTGCCTGCCATGCCAGTTTGTGGCCGGTTTCCCACTACACTTTTGGTCTGGATGAACGAATTGCGTTGAACGAGGCTGTCTCGCCACAACATGAATCAACTTTCAACGTTTTTTCATTTTTTATTTGTACAGTGCTAAATCACTCGCAAGTTGATAGGATGATCTGCACGTTGATTGAGTGAAAATACTTCCAGTTGGTGTAAAAATGCTCATCGTGATGGTGGTGGAAGTGGTGGTGGCGCTAGCAATGGAATAATATGACATTTGGAAATCCGCCTTTCACTGCAAATTGTGCTTTAATCTTGTCCTAATCGGCTGCAATGTGCGGGATTCTGACAGACCTGGCTGACAGGCGGATGATTCCATCCAACACGGCTGGAGTGGTTTGGCTGCAGGGTCGACTGGCACAGCACCGATCGATGTGCCAGCTCTCATTTGGAAGGTCCCTGTTGTTAGGAACCCCATCGTGGTCATCACCAATAGGCACAGGCAATGAATGGTTTCTTGTTGTCGGCGCACAGTTCTGAAAAAACTGCCATGGGCACCCTGAATTGGTTCAGGAGCCGGTCATCATCATTTGCCAGTAGATCCTGACCTCTGATCTTGTCTAATTGCTCCATTCATCACGTTCTTCAATAGTGCCAATGCTACCATTGTTAGCAGTTTTTGGGTTTTTTACACCTCTGCGTGCATGCTTTTAAACCCATTGATCTAATTGCAGACACATGGAGGTGTTAATTGTTTTATCACAGCCTTTTTGAAACAGCATCAGCAATCATTTCCCAACAATAACAACACATGTAGAAGGGTGCGTACATAAAGTAACGCATATTTCCTCGTTCTATACACATTTCGGTTGAAAATTGTGTTAAAAATATATAATGTATATAAAGCACTCAAACCCCTCAAAAGGCAATTAAATTAATAACTTATAGTGTTTGGGAATTTGTTTTTTTTTGTCTGAATTTAGAAGGTCAGGAAGAAAAAGCATCTCCTTATCTTAGCCAGTGGGCAACACACCTTCGAAGGTTTTGAAAAAAAGTTGGAGGACCAACTGGGCAATCAGAGCCCTGCAGCCACAGTCGGGAGCGTTGTCGTCACCTTCGCAAGTGACTTGATACCTGACAGACGCATTGAAGCGATGGAGACCAAAACGCATTAGCGAGCAGTGCAGGGCTGAATTAGTTACAGTATGCTGAAAGAAAGAGAGTCTCAATGATGACATTTTTCATATATTTTTAGTCTGAAGTCATCTTCCGTGCCTCTATTTTGAAAACTCCTTTCAGAACATGCTAATTGTTACGCTCTCGTGCTGTTTCAGTTATTTTTGTCCGTGGCTCTCAGTTCGTGACGCTAAGAGGGAATCTGCTCGACCAGCTTTGCAGCGAAGTCCCGTGATATTTTTTTTTCCATCTTTTTTTCCCTCACTCTTTGTGAGGCGTGAATGACAGGTTTTAATTTGGTGACTCGCATGTGTGCACGACACACGTATCGACATCGGAATTCAGAGTGCTGTTGGTTGTGACATTTAAACTGACAGCACTCTCAAAGGATGTTTTCCCTGTGGGCAGTTGAGGTCAGTCGGGCTTATTCTCCCAAAATAATGATCCAATGTTGCTGCCTGTTGTTTGATCAAGATGGTTTTTCTCTATTGCCGTTAATAATTGCTGTGTTGCGGTCTTACGCTTTCCTCTTAGTGTTACCAAAGACTATTTCTATCCTAAGAATCTTCTTTCGCAGAGCAGCAAAAAAAATCTGTTACATCAATCAGCGAAATCACGCAGCGAAACCGACATTTGTCAAAGTCACAAAGGAGCAGACGCTGGCTTGAAAATTGCCTCTTTTTAGCCGTTTTCAGGGCGGCTAATCAAGGCGCGCGCAAGTTATGAAACATTAATTGCGGATCCTTTTATCCGCGTGAGCATAGAGGTGGTCCCTCAGCCGGGGACGGCGTACACCCAATGCTGGAAATCGATCAAGGGCCATTCAGAAGTCGGTCACGGACTGCAAGTAGGACTGCCAGTGCAACTGATCTGTGGTCGCACCTGTCAGCGAACCCTGATGGCACGAGTACAAACTTTTCCCCGCCCGCCTGTTTGCGCGGTGATAAGGAGCGTTTGATTGAAGGCCTGGACGAAGAGAACTCGCGCAGGAACGTAAGGGGGGGGGTCATTGGTGGCCGCTGTGAAGTTGTCCGTGTAAGCTCCTCTCCTTCTCCTTCGCCCTCAAACGGACGGCGGTGTCACTGGAATTTGAGGCCTCTGGCAGGGTCCGAGTGGTCCCGAAGCATTAGAACCCTAGGTCGGACCCCGTTTTCCCCTTTAATTAGTTTTCCCCGCCCTTTCTTCTTGGCTGGCACACCTCTGCACTTCCAGTCTCAAAAAGCGAGGCGTCCGCGTGCCTGTTACAACATCTTAAGCCGACTGTGCCTTCTCCCCCTCTGCGAAGCCCAACAACGCTGGGCAGCTCCTTCCAAATCGGCCCATAAGCATTTGCATAGAAATTGGATCTGTATTGGGAGATGGGCCCACAGAGGAGGTGGTGGGAGGGTGAGGGGGGGCTCTCTCTCTTTTTCTCTCCCTCTTTCTTCCTCACTATCTGCCTGTGTCACACACACACACACACAAATAAACAGAGTTATAAAGGGAGACTGTTCCTTTAAGACCCAATCACTTTGAGGCGTGCTGCGCTTCTCTCGGATGCTGCGACATGATGAGGAACAGATCTGAGGCTGCCCTTCATGTTTACCAAAAAGGCGCTGAGTAGCAGGCGAGAGAGGATTGCCCATTGGCCAATTGCGATTTTTAAGATAGATGAAATTTGCATATTGTTATTCCCCTCTTTTTTGTTTCATACCCCTCAGTCCCCCACGGCTTCTCTGGCCGACTTCTTGCAGATCCGTCCCCCGAACCCGTCAACTCCATCCCCGAACGCTCGCCGGTTCTCCTGCTTCGCCAAAGCTGCTCAGCCAAAGCATGTAGAAACCGTCATCTGGTCCGCCATCCCACATAAATCATCCTTGAAGCCCTCCCTGGAAACGTTACCACTCCCCACCTGATGCCCACTAGGTGTTTCTGGGAACCCCTGGGCTTTGTAGGGAGCCGATAAATATCAGGGTTTGATGGCTTAACTGCTGAGCTGAGCATCAGGAGAAATGGAACGGGGGGGGGAGAAATATGGCATTTCTGTCTTCGGAGACCTTCAGCTGCAGTGGCAGCTTCCACAGTGGACATCACGAGCGAATGCCAGGCCACCTGATGAAGGTGTCCGGACCTAAAGAGCACCTTTCAGTCACGGCTGTCATATCGAGTCAGGGCCTCACATCAACGAGTCGCTCTGAGGAAGAGGGTAAAGTTTTCTTTTCTCCCCCGCATTCTCGCTTGTGAATGTCACACGTGTGATCTGGAATGTCAGAACTACAACTTTCAGGCCTCCCTCCAAAAGAAAAAAGGAAACTCGTCGCCTCGACGACGACGTCATCCACGAGCAAGCAGCCGAAATTGTGGCCAGCGTCGGGAGAAACCTGACAAATGTCTCCCAGAGCGGAAAATCAGCCAGCACCAACAACCTTATGGAACATTATCTGCCAAGGACAGTTTGTTTTTGCACTTAGCCGATGATGTATGGCATTTCCGCAGCAAGCTCGGGGCCGAGTGGGAACTGAATCCTGATCAGGCACGATAAGGTGGAAATAAATATATATATTTTCTTTTTTTCCCCGGGATCGCACGCCAAACTCCCGGCCGGCGGCTCTTTATCGGCGTCATCAGCCGTTCATTTGTGTGACTTAGTGGCGCTTTCATCCCTGTCACGCGTAGCCCAGTGTTTGACAGCGTTCTAAAATGTGGCCCAGTATCTCTTGTAGAGGTAATTGAAAGCAGTGTAAGACTTGATTTATATTCGCGTCCGGGCCGTGCAGCTGTCACGGGTTTCCTGTCAAGCTGTTTCGACTCCTGCTCGTGTTCGCCCCTCGCCTTGCCTCGCCTCCAGACGGCACTTTAACAATCTGCGTATGAATATTCAGTGGCTTCGAGCCAAGCGAAGAGTGGCAGAACTGTAAGTTTTAAGTAGCGCCTACATAAAATCCTCTGTGCGTGCATCCAGCTAGCCCCTGATACAGCACCAACGCACACAGCAGTCATCTCCGGAAACAACCAGGGAGGAAGAGATGCCCTCCAAAAACTGACCCGCATGAATTGTGTTTTAATTAATTCACTCGGTAAAGCTGCACTGACCCCTGCTGGCAGAGCAACGTGAAATACCTTATTTAAAAAAAAAACAGCACTTTGGTCGATTGGTCCCGTGTCCACCCTACGACTGGGAAGTTGCGGGTTTGATCCCCAGCCGGGTCATGCCAAAAACTATAAAAATGGTACCCATTGCCTGCCTGCTTGGTATTCACTATTTAGGGTTGGACTAACACCCCTAATGATTCCTTTCACCACTCCCTCGGGTCAAATGAACAGGACAAGTTTCACATCCTTTGGGATGTTTAACCTTTAACAAGTGGCACACTGTACAGCAGTGCCCCAGTACGGGGTTGCCAAGTCCAAAGGAAGGACAGGATCATGGCTCCTTGGAATTTATTTCACTGGCGATTTGGGTTTGCAAGAAAACTCAATACGCAAGCACGACGTTTCAACGTTCAAGCTTTGTTCTTCGGCACAGTTAAAAGAAGTGAAAAGAAAAGTGGCGGACAACTGTAGGTGCGCCGTGTCACACTCCGCCCCCTGGATAAAAGAACAAAAAGAGAAAGGAATCCTTATTTTATTTGCCGCTAAAAGAGCAATCTGTGCCACTGCCGTGTAAGGAAACAGAGCAGTGAAGCATCTTTGAATGCCCCAAAAAAAATAAAAACAATCATAGTTTCTTTGACAGCAGTGCTTGGCTGCCACAGGATTTTTTGGTCCCCTATCCAGCTACGCTTCCCAGTCTAATTATAATTATAATCAGTTTAGCTGCCTTTTTGCGTGACTTGGACTGGTGAGCGCCACCCACCCGAGTCGCCGCTTTCATATTTCCTGGAGTGCAAAATGATACGTTTGACAAGGCCTTTGTATTTCCATGCCCATTATCCATCAAGGGTTTTGTTTTTGTTTTTTGGAAACCCTAAGCAGTTAGGTTAGGATGACATGCCGAGCGACCAGTTCGGCTCCGCCTGCCCCAAATGTAGACGGGTGTGATCTCTCGTGCC
Organism: Nelusetta ayraudi; assembly: GCF_046127955.1. Classification (NCBI taxonomy): domain Eukaryota; kingdom Metazoa; phylum Chordata; class Actinopteri; order Tetraodontiformes; family Monacanthidae; genus Nelusetta; species Nelusetta ayraudi. Next base: position 7,058,949 of record NW_027466056.1, read on the forward strand.
CTGAAGGGACCGGTGAGAGCGCTTGGCGGCACGTGGTGGCACTTGGCGGCGTGTGGCAGCCGTGCGGAGTGCCGCCTGTCGAGCGGGAAGCCCCTCCGGTTCTGTAGCGGAATTTGTCCCCCCTTTGCCAGGATGCAAAAAAACAAGGCGGGACGTCCCCGTCGGCCCTATTCGAATGCTTGTCTCCGTGACCCGGCGCGGTGCCTATTTACAAGATTGCCACCTCATTTCAATGCTAATGCGCCGCTGTGGGTATTCCAAAGCTATTGCCGCTGTTTAGTATGAATCGGCTTACCTGAGAGGCGACGACTAATCCCGCCGATCCCTCCGCGCAGCCGCCGCGCAACGAGAGGTCACGGAGATAGCTCTGCAATAGACTTGCGCTCACTTCATTGCTATTCCGCACGTTCGTACACTCGGCTGTTTATCCCCCCATAGATCCCCCCCATCCCCCTCAGCACATCAAGCAAATGGAGGGAAGGCAAAGATCAGAGGATTAGCCGAGACGCCTTCGCATCGCAAGGCCTTCTCCCGCTTCTTTCTTCATTCCCCCACCCCCCCCACACACACACCCCCACCCCACCCCCGAAGGCCTCAGCAAGCCTGGGAGGACCTGGAGGGGGCAGCACTCTTGGAACATGTTCTCAAGTGGAGCGAGGTGAAATAAAGAGTGTCTGCTACAAGGGAGGGGGCGAGAGAAAAAAACAACGAAAACAATCTCAATGGGCCTCAAGCCACTCCCATAAATGGACATGAAGAGTGGAAGGTGTCCATGGGAACTGCGTACATGCAGGGAACAGTGGCAGGATAATGTAGAGGGTTATTTTCGTTGGCGGTCTCGCAAGAACATCACGGCCCAGCTATTTGTCCGGCGGCTCGTCGGCCTTATTTACGTTGCAAAGCGAGTCCCCCCGGCGGCAACTCACACGGGCGGTTCCCCGTTTGAAGATGTTTTTGGACTTTTTGTCGCTGGCAAACATTTGGAAGGAAGCATATTTGCATCTCATTTGTCGCCTCCGTGCCAGCCGAACCTTTTTTTATTCCGCGAGATGTTATTCATGTTTAAGCGGCAGAGGCACAGCTATGGTGCCCCTTCAGTAGTTTCATTGAAGACAGAGAAGAAATAACTTTGGAAAAAAAGGGGGGGGGGGCAAATGAAATGCATCATTCGACATTAGTGTAATGATGTGGAAATCGCCGTTGACAAACTGTTGTCACCACTGGGTTTTGTTCTATGGGGGAAACGAGCTGCCTGAAATGAGGAGAGTCGCGAGTGAAACTGCAATTCGTGGATCCATTTTGCCATTAAACTGCGGCCAACACATCCACACCTGTGGGTCAAACGGGGGTTTTTTTGCCCGCTGCTGCTGCAGAGTCAGTGGTATTCAAGTATCATGACTGTCTGATTATCTCTGAGTGAGCCTGAGGAGCTAGCTAGCTAGCGTGGCAGCTGAAGGTTGTTTTTTTTGTTGTCTTGTTTGTTTTTTTTGCACCCAACAAATACATTTGCTACTGGAGAAAGGTGTGGGCTGAAAACTTTAAAAATTCCCGTCTGTTTGCGGCCACTGTTAGAACAGCGGGATGCTAATCCCCAAAGCTGCTGCTCAGCTAGCCTCACCGATGATTGAGCACAATTACCACAGCATTGAGACACGGGGTGTTAATGACAGCCTTTGAATAAGAGCTGAATGAATACCCCGTAGTTTGCTTTTGACAGAAATTCGCTTTTGCTACCGGACAATGGCCGTCTTCCAGTTCCCGTCCCTCCATTAGGTCCCCGTGGCAGTGAAACACCTATTGTGCGGCATGCTAGCTCTCAACAGGAATGCGCACTGCCGTTTCGCAATTATCAAGAGTGGCGAGCGCTAATGGTAGCGTTGTTTTGTCCCGTAAATACCACAGTGGCACTTTCTGACATGTTGTTCAGACCTTTTGTGTCCCGAACACTGAAATGAGTGGTCTGGAAGGCAGCTTTTGCATGAAAACGCGCTCGCTCTCTCTTCCACGATTGCTGAGAGCTACTTCAAGCAGTAGAGTTGCCAGCTATCCCTTAAAATACAGAATTGTCCCGTATTTGACAATGAAATTGTCTGAGTTGTCTTAAATGTACATTTATTTTCGATGCAAACTCATGTTTGTTTCCATAGTGTCCGAAACCGCTGCCCTCGCCCTAAGACAGCTGAGATAGGCTCCAGCAGACCCCCGTGACCCTGAATAGGAATAAGTGGGTATAGAAGATGAATGATAAATGTGTCCGAAACCGCAATCTACATCGCAGCAGGCAATAACATTGCCAGTATGTTGCGAGTCTAATTTATCATTGCGCCGCCGCTCACTTTCCATGGCTACGCACTCACTGCTCTGCGGTTTCTTCTTCATTGGTGATCGGCAACGGCTTCTTCTTCGTAGTCGGACTCGACATCGAAATTAGGAATCGAAATTTGAACATTTGAACAATTCCCGGAGAACAATCGGAGCGTTGGTCCCGGTAGCAATCGATGTTCAAGGCCCAATCCTATTTGTATACGTATTGATCTGCACGTTATGTTGACAATCACAGATGACGGATGGGGAGCCGGCCTGCTGTGATGACTCCATCGGCGAAATCGTCTCCTCGCTCCTTTACGTCTGTGAAAGACAGGAGGTGATGTTGAGGTGAAGGCAGCCTTTGAGAAACTGAGACAGCCCGTTTCTGTTTTCCTATCTTTCATCCCAGACTCTGCCCTGGCTCCCTCCTCCCGCCTCCCCCTGACTCGTCTCTTTGTTGACGTGCTTCATATCGGCTGCCGAGTCACGTTCGGAGAGCCCAGTCAGGTTTAATCACTCTCCCGCTCGTGGCGCTTCCAGCTGCTGTGGGAAAGCGGGACGAACGTGGAGAGAGGTGAAGCGAATATCAACCAGGACGGGTTTGGGCGGGGGGGGTTGAGTGGAGTGTTTGTGATTACACAGGCCTGATGTCATGAGACTGGCAGGCTGGCAGGCAGCGAGAGGAGGTGGAGGAAGAAGAGGAGGCAGAAGAGGAGGTGGAGGTCGTCGCAGTGGAGGCCCGGTGTTAATCTGAAGGTCGATTCCCGGGGGTCTCAAAGAAAACCTTGAAAAGCTTGTTGAGGAGCTCGACCTCTTTGTCACATGACAGAAGATGGCATCAATTTGAATGAGCACATTTTTCCTGTTTTCTCTCATGAGTGATGAATTCACATCTTTGGAACCTCTTTTTTGCTCTTTGCGCTTCGAGCTGTCAAGACGCGCCCGTGTTTCTCTCCGTGTTGTTTGCTCATGCATGTTTCATGGCTTTGTTGTTTTGACCCATTTGAAGTACAGTTTCTTTAATCGGATTAGATCCTTTTTCTTTTCTTTTTTTTTTCTTTCAGCCTCCTCCTTCTGGGTTGATAAAGTCTACCATTGCTCATTCGGAAGCAGCCCACACTTTTCAGCAATCAAAACCCGTCTCGACCGCATGATCGTTTGCGATGTTTTGCGAGATCAATTCAGAGTCGTAGTGACATTTGCCGAGTTGTGCTGTGAATTTTTTTTTTTAGCCCAGTTGTGCTTTGACTTGCGTCGTCATCCATGCTAAAATCTCATTGAAGTTGACACAGATTTAGAGCAGTGAAAAACGTCGCTACGCTCTGCATGTTCATAATTTTTCGAAGGCTATATCCCCGTCCACCACCAAGATGGCACTGATAAATCTATAATCACGTAGGCTGCTGGCGTTCTTCCCTGAAGAAACCAAGTTATGATTAAGAAAAATGAACCCGAGGAAAAGCTGCAGGAGTCCAACTGGGCTGATTTGGACCTTTCATGTTAGTGTGTTAAATCCGTATCGCACTAAACCTCAACCACAATAATCACTCTAGCATATTGTCTTGCACGAACTTTATTTTTGAACGACCGCTGTCACAACAGAAAACGTAAAGGTTTTTTTTGGTGGGCCTATTGCTGCTGTCTGCCTGTCTGTCTGTCCGTATGTAGGTAGGTAAGTACGCCTCATCTTGGTCATGTGACACCTGACAACGACAGGAAGATGAAGGAGGCCATCGGCAGCAGACATCAGCCTCAGGCTGTTAATCACAGCATCAACCACACAAGCAGCCTGTGCTGTGCGCATCAACACTGACATCTGCTGGCCGCATGAGAGAACCATAGTCATCGGATTCTGTGGGTCCTCAATTGTGGGGCGTTTATTGACAGGATAGAGAAACAGATCGATAAGGCAAATCTTGCGCCGTTTCAAGTGCACTTGCGCGTTTAAAGATAAACTGGACTTATTTCAGAAGTTGCGAATATGGTCAACTTCTTAAAAAATAAAAAAAAAAACGTGAATTATTCCCCCAGATCAAATCACCCAAACTATAAAAAGGAGTCAAATGCAGCTCAGCATTTACAGGCGGCGATGTCGCGCCCAACGACCTGCACTTTTCTCAGCGACGATGTTGTCCTGGCTGTAGTAAAGATAAATCAAGCGACTGCCTTTGACAAGCTCTGGAGACAACACTTCGTCATTTTTACTTGTTGTCGACTCCCCGGCATCTGAAACAGGCTTTCTTCGGCATAGACATGTAGCATGAATCACCGTCTAACACTTCACTACTCATAAAAGAATCTTCCATAAATGTATGTATTTTATACAAATACAATAAAACATAGTGACGCTGCATCTGTAGTGACGGGCAAGCAGGACGGTGGGTAGAGTTGTGTAAAGGCTGCACAGTGTCGTGAACATCAGCAGAGATAATTGGGATAAAAACACGATGTTTGTGTAGATAAATCATTTTGATGAGTCGCGCTTCAGAGGAAATTTCCATTTCATTGTCGTCGCAGCGTGAACTCGGTGTGGCTCCACGTTTGAATTATTCATATCTCCGTTCCTACGATCACACACAAAAAAAAACACAGCCACAGCTCATCTTTGAGAAAAAGAAAACTCATTATTTGATTCATTATTATGATTTATTTATGTATGTATTTATTTTACATTTTCATAGACGCATACTGTAAATGCCAAGAAAGGGGAAAAGTTAGGCGTCCCCTCTGAAAGGTTAGTAAACAAAATGCATTTATGCACCATTGTTGATCTGATAATGGAAAACTGGAGTATGCGATGTGAAGTTAATGTATTGTCGCCTTTTAAAAGATTGTGTAGGTCGAACGATTGGGCAATGTATGCACAATGATAGTAAGCAGTGGTTTCTTCAAAGGCTGCGACAACACATCTTACGTAGACATGGGAATACATGCACAAACTCAAATAATGTAGAATTACCAACAACAAAAAATAGTTTAAAAAAATAATGATAATAGCTTGGTCGCCCATGCTGTATGAATGAACGTCTTTGGTCTGTAGTGCCAAATACGGTCAGCAGGGGCGCTGTTTCTAATTTGCCCTCGGCTTCCTGCCGGTGAAGAAGGCGCAGAACGCGTGCTGCGTTCAATTATACCGGAAAATCTGGACTCTCCCCTCGTTCAAGGCCTCCTGCGCCAACGCAAAAGCCTCTTATGTTGCAATTTCCGGTCGGACAAATGGCGGAAATTAGACCGTCCATGGTCTGGTTACCGCCGACTGGAATAGTCGGTGCATTTTTTTTTTTAATTTTTATTGTATTAGCCAGGTGATCTGTTGCCGCCGTCTTTTTGAACGCCGTTCCCACAGTGTCGCGCGCCGCCCGCGGCGCTCACCGCTACCTGCGGCTTAGACTCGGAAGTGATCGTTCATCATCGCGGTGCTGAGATTTCCGAGCGAACCTGAACGTGCCGGAAGGAGCCGCCTTGCGTTCTGCCGGTGCGCATGCTCAGTGCGTTTGTTGTCCCTGTCCGTCTTCAGTCTTGAAGTGTATGAGAAAATAGTGGGACATGACCTGAAGTTACACCCCACTACTGGTGAGTGAATGGATTGTTTTAGTAAGAACAACAGGACTATAGATAGATAGATAGATAGATAGATAGATAGATAGATAGATAGATAGATAGATAGATAAATAGACAGATGCATAATTACATATATCTTGCTCATATATTTGATGTCTTCATTATCTATCTGCCGTGTAAAAAGTTGTAGGGATTTAAAAAAAAATAATAATACTAATAACAATCATAATAAATAAATAAATAAAAGAAAGAAATTGCAGGAGAAGGTCCAAACTTTTGACTGGTGGCGCCGTGGATTAAATGAATCCTGACTCTTGTCCCCCAGGCTGTCAGATGGAGGAAGAGTGTGCACGGGCCTGTGACAGTGCTGCTGCTGCTGCTGCTGCTGCTGAGGAGGAGGAGATGGAAGCAGCACATGATGAGGAAGCAATGCTGTGGTCCCTGAGGGAGGCGCTGGAGAAGCAGACCCTGCAGATTGGGGCCTCGGCCTGCGGGGCCACGGCCGTGGTGGATGTGCTCAAGGCCCTCGCCGTGGACGTTGCCCCCGAGGAAGCGGACCGCTGCGTGCAGACGCGCCTGAGGAGGAACGAGTCGCCACTGCCGGACTACCTGCTGTCCCGGAGCGAAGCAGGTCTGTGTCCCTGATACGATGGAAACCCAGTTGCTTTGAACCTGAGAGCTATTTTTATGGGGACAGAGTCATACAAAATGCAACCAGTTTACTACATTCTTCTGAAATAACACGTTTTCTAAGTTAGCCTTTAGTTATGTATTACGATTATTAATGATATTCTTCTATGTGAAGACACTGACAGACACGTGAATGAGTTCTCACAATAATTATCAACCATGACTTAACAAGGTGAGATAAAATTAAATTATGGACGCAGCTCACCGAGTTGTGCTATTTTTAGAACAGGCCTGTGGTTGACCAGATAGGTAGAGAGATAGATAGAAATAGGGAACCTGCGCTGTTGCAGCACTAAAAACAAAAAATAATTTACACAGTAAGAGTTGGTTGATGTTGGTGACCATTAAAAACACTGTCATCTTTAATCTTTAGTAATTTCACTTTACACATATAGCCTATTTTTCATATGTGTGCAGACTTACTCAGGTTCAATGATTAATTGTTTGGGGTTGAGGTGGCTGAGATGAAAGTCACATTGATGGTGTTTTCCTTTGCTTTATTATGTCTTTCATCCTTTTTGTTTGCTTTTTATATACTATTGAATGCAATTTTGATTCATGTTTATTGCATATGTAAAATATTTGTCGACCCCAGGGAAAGTAGTTGCAGCTCTGCTGCAGCAACTGGGGATCCTAATAAATAAACCAAACCCCTGCTTCACCGCTGCAAAAAGCAGTGCTTCTGTGCTTGTGCTCACGTCCTCCTCCTCTCAGGTGCGACCCACGCCCAGCTCATCCAGGGGGCGCTAGAGGCCAGTCGGGGGAAGGTGACGGGACGCTTCTTCCACCTGCACCCGCCGCGGCTGCTCAGGCTGGTGCCCTGGCTGGCCCGCTGGATCCGCAAGGGCGCCGTCCCCGTGGCGACCATGAACATGCAGGCGGCCGTGCCAGACGGGGAGGAGGTGCCTGACGCCTGGCACCATCAGCTGATCTTCGGCGTGGCGCGCAACGCCGTGTTCATGACCAACCCCTTGGATGTGGGTGAGTGGCGGTGACCGGGGGACGGGGGGAGAGGGACGGCTACGCCCTCGCCGCCTAATTACCGTCGGACTCCCGTTTCAGTGAGCGAGGGGGAGCTGCACCAGAGGCTCTGCAGTGAGTCGGTGCTGCTGATTCGACGAGAGGACGTCCTGCAGCGGCTGACGCCAGACTTCGGCCTACCTGCCTTTCCCGACCCACGGTGGGAAGCCCTGGATGTGGAAGGTAAAGGATGCGAATCAGATGCACATTGTTGTTGTTTCTCTTTACAGACATCTAAACCCCCTCCCTTCTTCAGGCCAAGTTCGGAGGATGCGCGCAGAAGAGGAAGCGGGAAGGCACAAGGCGACGCACGTCACAATACCTGCGACCTACAGCTCGGGCATCACGCTCTTTGCCCTCCGAGAGTCAGAGTTGGGTCGGGAGCTGCTCGAGGTCCCAGGGCTCCCCCTGCTGTGAGGGAGGTGGTGGCCCCAACCTATTCGATACTTTTTTATTCGGTGGTAAGAAATAGAATTATTGACCTCTAATCTGCAGAGGTCTGGTGATGTTGAACCCATGTTTTTTTTACCTCAATTCTTCTTGGAAGGGATGCATCAACTATTTGAAATAAATATAAGTGTGTGTGTGTGTGTGTGTATATATATATACATATATACACACACACACACACAATTGTGTGGATGAATATTTAAAACTTTTTTAAATAACTTAAAAAAAATGTGTGTAGAAAGCACAAAAGTTGAAACAAAGCGGTTACGGCAACTGGAAAATACTAAACTTGCACTTTCATTCACCCTCACAGCCACTCAATCGTCACAATTCTGCTTCGCTACAGAGGCATGTTGATTATTTTGTTTTTGTCGTGAATTATGTCAATAAATTCTGTTTTTCAACAACAAAAAAACTTGTATTCCCTTCCATCTGTCTTGTCATTATTATGGTTTGTTTTGGATTTCGCATGTTTTGGGATAAAAAAACATTTGAGAAGGCGGGTCCCTTTGTCCCACCCCCCTCCCTCGCCCCCACGTGACGGACTGCATCCCTTTGTCTCTCTGTTTACTTGCGGATTGACTTTCTGAGCATATTGATTCCTCGCAAAGCAGTTAACGGCAGAGCTCCAGCTTGTAAACGAGCGAGCAGCCCTGCTGCTCCAAAGCTTAGATCAGCAGCCCCTGAACCCTTCCGTTTGCTCCACGGGCCACATTAATCAGCCGCTGTTGCCACCGCCTGCTGCAGGCTTTTAAGCAAAGTATCCATCTGCTGTCGCCAAGAGGAACAGGCCTCCACTGGTTCCTCTGTAGTCGTTGCACAGCAGAATTAAAAGTAAAATGGGCTGCGTACAATGTGTGTCTGTATGGCAATGTGTGTTCAATGGTATGGCATAATGGCAAGAAACTTTAAATTAATTTTGTTTTTTTCTGAAGACATATACAGTTGTTTTTCATTTCACTAACTGTAGCTGACAACTTGTGTAATTGGTGACTTTTGAAGCCAAGGTGCTTCTGGGATTGTTAATTTTAAATCATCTCTTGATTGATGGTCTCTCTACTGCTTTTAATTGACAATGAGGTGAAAAAACGCATGAAAAATGTTAGACATTAGTATTAATGTTGGACAAGTTAAATGATTAATGTTAGACAAGTTAAACAGGGAGTCAATGACTTCCACATTTTTTGTGCATATGTGGAATTTCCTTGTTAATGTCATTTCAGAGTTCCTATTACATTATAAACTCGATAAACACAGCTCAATAACTACCAGATACTGATTCACTACTACTCACTGCACATTTTTTGACAATTCTACAGCCATAAAATGAAAACATGTCTAGGCGGCCAATGTATTGTTAGGGTAATAAGAGCGTTAAGATAGAGTTAAATTCATCTTTTCAAGTTAACTGTAAAACCACTTTGTGTCAATCCATTGGTCGGGACGGTCTGCAAAAAGAATGCAAGTGAGGAACAAATGATCGGTGTCCGACTACAGGTCCCACAATGCATTGCGCTTCTACATCCCGAGGAAGTTCGGTCTTGCCTAAACTCGTCCCCCTAAACTGAGAAGACGAGCCGGGCCAACAGGTAAAGGGGCCTTTTTGACAAAACAAGGAAATAGACGCGTAAATGTGACGTTTTATCCATCGTCGTGCATGTGCTCGCGGCTAGCTCGGCTTTTATGAAAACTGCTTTATTGGGTGCACGTGGGGAGGAAGGGGGGGGGCGTAAATTCGTATTCACGAGACGCGCGTGCATCGCGTTTTGATTCCATCCCATCCACAGCCACAGTCGGCACGCGGACGGAAGAGCGGAGAGGATCGTCCCCGATTCGGGCTGCTTCCATATCCGGACACTTGAAACAACCTCGCAGGTAAGCGGCAGCAAACACTTGGGGGGGGCGGGGGGGGGAATGCGCGAAAAGTTGTTTGTTTTGCTGCACAGTGCGTCTCTATCTCGTTTGCGTTTCAGTTAAGTTTTGACCGTGAATGAACATACTGGAATTGTGACGTAGTTATACGCCCCCCCTCCTCCTTTGGGACGTCGTGCATCCTTCAAAGACTGTAGTTCGCTCTAACACTACTATCTTCAACAGAGTCGACTTGTTTTCACAATAAGTGGTGTGGAATTTACCGCAAAAAACAAACTTAGAACTTTCGTCTTTAGCCTCTTCTTTTCTTTTTCTTTTCTTTTTTTGTTTAACTAATTCAATTACAGCTCATGCGTTTCACGTGTGTCACATGAGCGGAGTGATTTCAATGGAAGCCAGTGAGTGATTCGACTTATTATTGGGGGATCTCTTCCGCCGCCTGTTTGTCTCTCATCAGCAAACAGCTAGGCCCGTTTCTCTGTTGGAGCATTTCTTTTTCTTTTTTCTTTTTTGTTATCTGCACGCACGCCTCGTTGCACAACCCCCTCAGAGATCGACTCATCAGGTTTCAGGTCATTTCAGCTCAGCGAGGGTTGAACTCTGACCTGTGTGTGTTTGATTTGAAACTTTTTTTCCTACTTGTTTGTATTTTGTTCTTTTGGGGGGGATTTTGCAAAAAGAAGGTCGGGTACATTTTTGTTTTTCGTTCTCCTGTCAACTTTAACTGCATTATTTCCATTAATGTGTTTACGTCAGAAAATGTAAATCAGTGATTTGCGCATGAAAAGAGGTTTCATCGGCCTCTCAATGTTGCAAACTCGTTTTCAATTATAGCTGTTCGTTTTATTGCAGCGACCCAACAAGATTAATGTGTTGCAAAAGCTGCAGTCCCACTCTGCGGTTGATCTTGGACCCTTCACTGTATATATCGGATTTTGTTATTAAATGCAAATGCTTTGCACTCGCTCCCCCCCCCCCCCCCCCCCCCAATTGTTGACTTGTGTTTCGCATTTCTGCTTGGTTTGATCCGTGGCATAGTGTGTGTGTGCTGCTACAAGATAATCTAAGACCCCGGGCCCACTGAAAAGGTCATTGCTCACTAAAGGTCAATATTTACATGCAATTAGACAGAAGCCTGATAGGCAAAGGGGAATTAAAATCCGCAGCGTGGATGTGCCCCCTAACCACCCAGCCCCGCTGTCCTCATCAGGTGCGATGGCAGACAGAGTGCTGGTGATTGGCAGCGGAGGGCGGGAGCACGCGCTCGCCTGGAAGCTGGCGCAGTCGCCGCGGATTCAGCAAGTCCTCGTCGCCCCCGGCAACGCTGGCACAGCCAACAGCGGGAAGATCAGCAACTCTGGTGATGACGAAACACGTCTTTAAAGCGCGAGAGGCCTTCGAAATAAGTCAAACTAAAAATTAAGTTAAAGCTTCTTTGTGTAAATGCCTCTTTTTATGTGCATCTGTACACACGTATGCATGTACACTACCAGTCAAAAGTTTGGAATGTTTTTTTTTTTTTTGCTTTTTCTTTACTACTTTCTACATTGTAGAGATACTGAAGACATCAAACATATTAGCGACATGTGTGGAACTATGCTGCAAAGAAAATATTTTTAAATGACTAAATATGTTTTAAGGAGGGTGATACAGAGGGTGGATATTTTGCAAAAGTCTACAATATGAAACGTGTATCAGTTAATTCACTTTTACATAATCCCAAATGTCTTCATTCATAGATTCATCGAGAATCTACAATGTCAATAGTCAACATAATGAAAGAAGAACCATGAACTGAGAGGGTGTGGCCAAACTTTCGACTGGCGCTGTATGTATTTAATGTATGTGTTGCACATGGTTCTGATAGGTGACACATTTCTCTCCTTGTTCAGAGGTTTCTATCAGTAACCACAGCATCCTGGCTCAGTTCTGCAAAGATCACCAGGTGGGGCTGGTGGTGGTCGGACCTGAGGTTCCCTTGGCAGCAGGTGCGTGAACGTTATCGTGCTTGCTTATTCATTCAGTCATTCATTCGTTTGTTTTTTGAAACCCGCCTCACCCGGGTCGTTCCCTCTGCAGGCGTCGTCGACGACCTGACGGCGGCCGGCGTGCTCTGCTTCGGCCCCTCCGCCAAAGCTGCCCAGTTGGAGGCGAGCAAAAGCTTCTCCAAAGCCTTCATGGAGCGCCACGGCATCCCGACGGCCCGCTACGGCTCCTTCACCGACTCCCAGGAGGCCTGCCACTACATCCGCACGTCAGTGCAGCCCGCACGCGCCACTTTCTGTGCACTGCCAGTCAAAGTTTGGACACACGCTTCTGATTTGATGGTTTTTCTTTCATTTTCATGACTGTTTACATTGTAGATTGTCACTCAAGGCATCAAAACTATGAAGGAACACATCTGGAATATGTATTCAGCGAAAAAGTGTGAAATAACTCAAACAAGTTTTGAGTTATAATATAATAATATAACAAATATTTTAGATGGTCTAGAATAACCACCCTTCATTTAAAATATATAGAACATATTTAGGTGATTTTTTTTCTTTTGCCACATTAATCCACATATCTTGCTCATATATTTGATGTCTTCAGGAAGTATCTACAGTGTAGAAAGTAGTAAAGATAAAGAAGAAACCAGTGTATCCAGACTTTTGACTGCTGGTGTGTCTAATAATGATTGTACGGATGCAAATGTAAAGCTTCCGTTTCAAACGCACGGAAGTTGCATCGTTAATCCAGCTTTCAGATGGTTTCTTGACTTAACGATCGGGACAGTGGGAAGTCTTTCATATCGGAGCCCTCGAAGAAGTCACAACTGACTGCACATAATTAAAACTAACGGAATAAAAAGCATGAGGATCAGCAACACTGTCACGCCTTGACAGCCGCCATCTGTCTGAATCGCATCCGAGTCTGATCTTAATGATGAGCCCTTTCATACAGGTCGTAAAGGACGCCGCAACCCTTGTGCTCGTTGTGTGCTCCTTGTAAAATAATATAGATTTTCCACATTTCTTGTGTGTGTGTGTGTGCGCGCGTGCGTGTGCCCTCAGGGCGGACTTCCCAGCGCTGGTGGTGAAAGCGAGCGGGCTGGCGGCAGGGAAGGGCGTCATAGTGGCAGCGAACCAGGACGAGGCGTGCCAGGCCGTCATGGACATCATGCAGGTGGGCGTCTCCAAACCCGCTGTTAACAAAATCAGACGTGTTGAGATTTACGGACTTTATGGAGATCCAGTAATGTACAGGGCAAGAAATATATATTCCGAAAAGGTTTACAGTAAGGACAGGAGGTCATCGTCAAAGGGGAAACCTAAAATTTTTAAATCTAGAACGCTTGAACTACGGTGAACGGTTTCTGCAATCAACTTGGAAATTGAGATACTATAAAAGTACAAACATTAATCTGTTTAGAGCTTGTAAACAAATCAATTGAAGAGGAAGTTTAACTATGACAGTGATGGGTAAAATGAATAAATAAATCATAAATTACTGTGCAGAATGTTTAAATGTATGTATTTGTATATCCTTTAGTGCACATATGTACAATATATTTGCACAAATGTTGAAGCAGAATATCCAGTATTTTTTTATGCAACCCATGAGAAACGGGATGAAGCCCAAATTCTTTGAAAGCGGTTCTTCGGAGCGATCAAGCCTCTTAACGCCAACCTTGAATTTTCTGTGTTTCCAACCCGCTGCTCGTCTTCCCCGGCGGCGACAGGACCGAGCCTTTGGAGCGGCCGGCGAGACGGTGGTGGTGGAGGAGCTCCTGGAGGGCGAGGAGGTCTCGGTGAGTGGCTCTGGCTTGCACGCGGCTCGACCTTGCTCAGCGAATCAGCAGAAGGATGACGGGTAGCTCCATCAATCAATCAAATTTTATTTGTACAGCGCTAAATCAAAGCCAAAGGCGTCTCAAAGAGCTTTTGCACAGTCGGTGGAAAAAAACAACTGGGCCCAACAGAGCAGCAGGGGGCGACAGTGGCCTGGGAAAAACTCCCCTGTGGGAAGAAACCTGGGCTGTGTCTCAATTCAGGGTCTGCAGCCTCCGTCCGCTGGGTCCTCCCATCGGCCGGCAGAGGACGAACCCAAACCCGCCTCCCCGGTAACCACACGGGACGGTCTCGCCTTTGCCGTATTTCCTGGTTGCGGCACCGCCGGTCCCTCCTGCTGGCCAACCCCGGAAGTGACGTTTTTATAGCATCAAGCTAACCATTGGTTCGCCATCCAACCATGGCGTGTGGTGTACACATAAGTGAAAACCCTTTCGTAAAATCTTAATATTTTATGTGAAATTTGAATACTTAAATTTATGTTGTGTCTTTGCCAGTAGATGCCGCCATTTCAGCTGACTTCCCATGATGCTTTGCAGCAGCACGCAAAGCATCATGGGATAGAGAAGGACGCAAAGGATCATAGCATCCTTCGAATCGGCTGAAAGTAGGGCGCATTTCAAGGGCGCATTTGGAGCATCCTTCGAATTTTAGTGAATTGGGACAACAAACGCAACTGGCCTTCAAATGCAGGCTTCGAAGGATGCAGACCCTGAAATGAGACACGGCCCTAGCACAGATCCAGACTCTAGAGGGTCAAAGGTCATCTGCTTTGACCAGTTGGGGGTGAAAGGAAATGCAAAACACGTAAAGAGAGAGAGAGATAGAAGCTGCGTTTCTATGACAGTTTTTCGCAAAATAAAATCGATATTTCTAAAAAATTTCGACAAAGTGCAATTGTGATTTGCAGGCGTTTCCATTGAATGGTGTGAAGCGCAGGTTTTTACGAGAATTACGTTTGCTTTCGTTCGTTTACATTTTTTTGCCGTCAAGAATTGTTGTTACGTTTGTCCCTGGTCATGTGACCCCGTACGTGACATCCGTGGACGTGTAAATGCGAAGAAGATGTTTCCATGACTCTTTTGCAATGTATTTCTACATGGATAAAAACCTTTAGCCATATTTGAGAGGTTTTTCCAGGTTTCTGTGTTTGCATGCGCAGGTATTTTTTTTTATATGCGATATTCAGGTTGCGCGCAATTCTAGAGGTGAAGGAAACGCAGCTAGAGACAGAAATAGAAGTAGCCAGAGTGGCAGACAGGACACAGTGAGCTGCAGAGTTAACAAGAAAACTCTCACATTACAGATGTACATATATACATAATTAAATAATTCAAATATAGAAATATAGAAAGTCACATCAGTATATGAGACTTATCGATATAGACATGTAGATGTATATAGATAAATGTTGTTGTCCCATACATCAAATTACTGTATTTTCAAATTTAAATAGGCTTAAATGAGAAGTTGTGGGCTGGTTGAGCTGCCGTCCATGTAGACTGTGTTTGTCAGTGATTGAGAGGGCAAGAGTTTGTGATGGCACATCATCCATCCATCCCTCCCCCTCCTCCCTCCCACTGCAGTGCCTCTGCTTCAGCGACGGCCACTCGGTGGCGCCGATGCCACCGGCGCAGGACCACAAGCGGCTGAAGGACGGAGACCAGGGTCCAAACACGGGCGGCATGGGGGCGTACTGCCCCACGCCTCAGGTGAGCGCTCGCACTCCAAACTACTGCTGCTGCTACTCTTCCTTCTTCTTCTCCCCTGGCCCCTGAGAGTGACCACCGCCGCTGCTTCTGCTTCTGCTGCTGCTGCTGTTGCTGCTCCGCTTGTGCAGGTGAGCCTGGAGCTGCTGCAGCAGATCAGAGACTCAGTGCTGCAGAAGACGGTGGACGGCATGAAGGAGGAGGGGACGCCTTATGTCGGCAAGTGCAAAGTCATTTGCATTCTGTAATTAAGTAAAAGAACTGATGCCTCTGGGAAAAGAAAAAAAAAATATATATATATATATACATATACACAGACACACACACTGAAAGTAAAAGTATTGATTTAATTAGTTTTTCGAGTAAAAGCAAAGCAGGTCCAGGGTCTGAAATCTACTCGAGTTAAGTTAAAATATATGTACTGTATATTGTCGTATTGGAGCGATGCATTCACTGATAGCATTGCTCTGACAGAGCAGTTTAGACTCAACAGACCAGGTGATGAACATTATGATTGTCTTTGATGCTCTCACGTATGACCAGTGAGCCATTATTGGATTCCTACATTTTGTCCGCAGCAATAACCAATGTTATTTTCCACATTTTACTTTTTCTCTGTGCTGAAAACTGAATACAAAGCAGTGGCCCAAAAGCTGAGGCGCTCTGTAGTAATAAAATATGAGCCAGTTTTATATTTAACTACACAACCGCACAGTTCAAACAGCTCCACTTAAAACAGCAGTAACTGTGTTATTAATACGTCGGTGTTAAGTCACTTTTAACAGAATTGGTAACTTTTAAACACGTTGGGGTTTAAAACTTGCAGGTTGTTGACTTGATTTGCGGCAATGTGCAAATCTCTCCCTCTCAACTCTCTCAACACCTTTCTGCAGTTTACTGTCCCCCTCCTCCTCCTCCTCCTTCCACTTTACCTCTCTAGTCCAACGCTCTGGTCAAGTCCCATCACGTCGCAAAATAGCATGTCTTTATAATGTAAGCGGTGGAAAGGAGTGTTTTCAGACAAATCTATGCAGTAAAAGTAGAAATATTCAGGAAAAGGAAATACTCAAAGTGCATGTACCTGAAAAAATCTACCCAAGCACTGCAACAAAGTATTTGTATTTTGACCCCTGACCCTGTGTTGCAGGCGTGCTGTACGCGGGGCTGATGTTGACCAAACAGGGGCCGAAAGTCCTGGAGTTCAACTGTCGTTTCGGGGACCCGGAGTGTCAGGTGACCTCCCACGACCCCCCCGACTCTCTCAGCAGCTCCGTGAGAGACAAAGGGGGGAAACTTTGTTTGATAAATATCTGTTTAAACGTTGTTGTTTTAAGTCTCCATGTTCATAATAGATCAGGTGCAATCTTTTCCTACACGTGGCAATAAAATACAGTGTTTGCTTTCAAACGTTATACAGTAATTTTTTTGACACAGTGTTTTTTTTAAACAAAATTGAACAAAATACTAAAAAGTCAGCTGTGTTATTTTCAAAGACTTTTAACAGAATGGGACAGATGGTCGTATATATGAGGGAGTGAAAATAAAGATCTGTCAGTGAGTTTTAACTTGAAATATGAGCGTTGCAAACAAATTGTTCGGCTCACCAAGAAATTTAACCATAGGGAACCAAAGGGGCGGAGTCGACCTTTCAGCGCTTCCATTTATAATGCACCAGCATAGTCGTCCTTTTTAACCGCGTATCATTGCTTTAAACATTGACATTGGCTGCAGTAGCTGGGGGGAGGGGCTTACGCTACTGACGGCGCCTCTCCTCCACCGCAGGTGCTGCTGCCGCTGCTGAAGAGCGACCTGCACCAGGTGATCCTGGACACCATGGACGGAAAGCTGGCCAACAGCGCCCCCGTGTGGCACCAGGACAGCTCTGCAGTCACGGTGGTGATGGCCAGCGCCGGCTACCCCGGCTCCTATAAGAAGGGAGTCGACATCACAGGTGTGCGAGAGGCAATAAAAGGGCCGTCACTAAGTGGCTTTGGCAGCCCGAAAAGAGCTTTATTTGAATAGTGAATAATGTTTTTTTTTTTAGCAACAACCATGGTACAGTGTGTTAATGATACAGACCAGGTCATCATTGGTCAGGTGAGAAGCTTGACAGTCTGATTAGTGCAAGGTAGTAAAAGAGAGAGAGAGAGAGAGAGAGAGAATATGAGATGGATATGGTATCCATATCTGTTGCTGGCTCCCCCTTGTGGGCAAGACTTGCATGAACCGGATAACTCTGCCAGTGTTGGTTGACCATCACTGAGGTCACTTGTGGTGCTTTTAAGGACGATGGTTCATCTTGGTTTCATTGTCTCTGATGTGCTCAACCCATTTTAAGGCACCTAGGAGCGTAATGGGTAAAATTCCAGTGATAGTAGCAGTGATCACTGTGACATTATCTCAGTAGGTTGATATGTTTTTTAGCACATCTTACGAGAGGAGGTCAACAAAATGATTTATTTAAAATGCGTTTCAATACTCAGTGCGAAAGTCTCATCCCCTCAGGTCTGACCCAGGTCCAGGACTCGGGTCTGCAGGTCTTCCACGCCGGCACCGCCCTGGCGGATGGGGGCGTGGTCTCCAGTGGCGGCCGCGTGCTGACCGTCACCGCCGTCAGGCCGTCCCTGGAGGGCGCCCTGCACGCCGCCAATCAGGGCGTGGCCGCCATCGGCTTCCCCGGCGCCGTGTACCGCCGTGACATCGGCCACCGAGCCATCTCGCACCTGAAGCAGAGCAGGTGTGTGTGAGAGATGAAACGCTTTCATTTTGTTATTGTTTGTATGCTGTTTCTGAACTGAAATAAAGATTAAATGCTTTCTGCTTTTGGTTTTTTTGGGGCGAGTTTCAGTTTTTTATTCCTTATTTTTTGGAATAATTCATAGATAGACCCGACAGGAGCTGCTGCCCTCTGGCCAGACGCCCTCTTACAAGCAAAATATCATTTTTTTTTCTTTCTCTTCCCAAGGTGTATTCCCACCTTCACAAATGATCTCCTTTTCAGTGTAATTAACTGTAATCACACCCCTTGAAACTGTTCCCCTTGAATTTGAATGACGGGTTTCTAACTGTGTCCCTGATAGAGGTCTGACCTATAAAGACAGCGGAGTTGACATCGCCGCTGGCAACAGACTGGTGGACATGATCAAGCCCCTGGCCAAGGCCACGTCACGCCCCGGTAAACACTGTTAAATAAATCACCAAATTCAGAGTCGGCAGGAAAATTAATTCTCAGGAAAGAAAGAAAGACAATTAATCAAACTGGGCAAAAATAACTCGCTTGAATAAGTTTTTATCAGCTGATGCAACCTGACAAGCAGATTATACATCTCATCCGTCCCTCCATCAGAAACGCGGCTGTAAATCTTGCCGTTGTTTTCAATTCCTGCCAGGCTGTAACGCAGAACTCGGCGGTTTCGCGGGGCTGTTTGACCTGAAGGCTGCCGGCTTCATTGACCCCATCCTGGTGTCGGGGACCGACGGCGTGGGCACTAAACTGAAGGTGGGGGACCCGAGTCACGACCCGACTCGCTTCCAATATGTGGTGCAAGGAAAAATATATAGAATAGATTAGGGCTGCGACGATTGGTCGCCGTAATCCATTGGTGAACTGCCGCATACTTTACAGCAGTAATTAGTGAAGTACAGCCACTGATGATACTGGCATTTATACTGACTTGTAACACCCCATCACTTATTACTGATCCACTGTGTTATTTAGGGCGTATTCATTTGATATTTAAATTGTAAGAAATCTGTTTAAGCTGTGATAAACATTGCATATAACCTTTAATTATTGAATTAATATACTTATATTTTACGTTGAAAAATATAATAACTATGTCACAGATAAATGCTTTGTGTTATTTTGATGCATTTGTTTAAACACGTATGCTGTCAGAGTGCAACAGTATCATACAGGTGTGAAGATTTAAGCAAGTTAGGTTAAACAGAAGTCCAAAATAGGTGGTGAAGATGAAGAAGACTATCGTGACTTATAGACGAATGGAATAAATAATCCATTAGCGAACAACAAAAATAATCATTAGTCGCAGCCCCAGAATAGATGGAAATAAATTAGGTTTAAATGATGTCAATTGGAAAAGGGGAACTAATTCCAGGCGAGAGCTTTCAAACCAGCCGCCTCTTCAAGACGCTGCTCTGATTCGACTGCAGATCGCTCAGGCGTGCGGCCAGCACGGCGGCCTTGGCCAGGACCTGGTGGCCATGTGCGTCAACGACGTGCTGGCGCAGGGCGCCGAGCCGCTCTTCTTCCTCGACTACTTCTCCTGCGGCAGCCTGGACGTGGGCGTGGCCGCCACGGTTGTGGGCGGCATCGCCAGGGCCTGCGAGATGGCGGGCTGCGCTCTGCTGGGTGAGCGTGCACGTTGGTTTGTTCCCGACACGCAGCGTTGGGTTACGTGTTAGTCCGTCACAACTTTGCAGTTTCACAACCTACGTGTTGGGGAAAAAAGGAGGAAGAAGCAGAGTTTATTCGATCCTGCCTGCTCATCATCACAGCAGTTGCTGATGCATTTGTTCACTTCATGTATTTGTATTGCACTGTTAACCAGTCATAGAATGAAAAATACTAGAGTTGGCCATAATAGATTTGATTTGACAGGTTGTTCATAGCTTTTTCATTGTTAAATGTCTTTGCTCAACTATACATAGGCCAACAATCGAAAACGAACAAATGGAAGTAATATATACACAATACTTAATACATGCAGTCCCATTCTAAAGTTTGGGCTCACAGACTCATTTCTGCATAATGATGAGAATTTCTAGTTCAGTTCCAGTGCAGTTCCATCATGCCTTGAGCAGTGGAAGGCTTCACCATGTTATCAGACACTGGTGGTTCAGAGTTGCTCTTCCTTGTACCTTGTAAACACTGTAAACTTGTAGTGTTTCTTAAACTGACTCGCTAGTGCATAGTGCAAGGTCTTTGCTTAATCTATTCAATGTTTTAGTTCCACAGGACTGTGTAAAGGCTCGTAGTGTTATTATGAGTATAGTGCAAGCGTTCCGAATGTCATGAGTTTAATTTCTCTCTAAAATCATATTTTTTGTAGCAAGTCACTGTTTGCTTTGTACATCATTTCAGCTGTTTGGAAAATGTATCAGATGTCATGCTGGATTACGTGTGCAGTTCTTCATGGCGCGCCCACTTTTCCCTGTGTGTCTCGGGGGCAGGCGGCGAAACGGCGGAGATGCCGGGCGTGTACGGTCCGGGCGAGTACGACCTGGCCGGGTTCTGCGTGGGAGCGGTGGAGCGCGGCGCGCTGCTGCCCCGACTGACAGACATCGTCGCGGGCGACGTGCTGATCGGAGTGTCGTCCTCCGGAGTCCACAGCAACGGCTTCAGTTTGGTCCGCAAAGTGCAGGAGAGGGCCAACCTGAGCTACAGCTCCCCTGCCCCCTTCGGCAAGCTGGGCCAGTCCGTCGGTAAGAACCGCACTGCTGTGGCTTTTAAAGGTCCAGTGTCTAATATTTGGAGATTTGGAGAAGAAACGGCGACATCAAGTGGTCACATATTAGATTGCAGTGCTCTGTCAGGCCCCTTCCCTCTCCTGAGCTTGCCAGTGAACTACAGTAGGTCTTCGCACACAAACCTGGATATCTTGTCCACCTTCTTCCTCGGTGGTTTATTCATTATTTAACTGGGTGCAAGACCCTTGCTCCATTTATAGTCTTATACATGAATAAGAACCGAACTACGGGTAGAAAAACCAAAGTGCTTTTATTGTACAGCCAAATTTTACACACTGGACTTTTAAGACCTTCCGGACCCGTGGTTGCAAGTGCCTTACTTTTATTGTTTTTTTCTCTCAATACTGACGAGTCCTCAGTATTTTTCATGTCTGAGACAATGGAGAATCTCAGATGAGTTGGACACTCGGCAGGTGACCTGAGCAGCTGCTGGTGCTCTCGCGGTGCAGCCAGCAAACGGCTTGGTATTTTTCAATGCAGAAAGAATATGAGAAGTGGGCTCCTCCAGACCTCTTTATTCCTAAAAGCAGTGTATTTTAGTAGTTGGCTATTTTTTTTCTTTAACATGTATCCAGTATATTTTTTACAACTTGTATATATATCAGTCAGTTGATGGCTGCAATTTCTTTTCTGATTCTCCTGTCTTTCAGGAGATGTTTTGCTGACACCAACCAAGATCTACAGTCGCCTGCTGCTGCCACTCCTCCGCAGCGGCGCAGTCAAAGCTTATGCTCACATCACAGGTGGCGGCCTCTTGGAGAACATCCCTCGGGTGCTTCCCAGTGATCTGGCTGTTGACCTAGGTGGGTCCTACTACACATAACAACCAGCGTTGGGACGATATGACTTTGCAAATGTAATTTGTTACTTCTGACTGTGCAATCTCCCTGAGATACTAAATCATGGGCAGCAGAATCTGTAACCTTTGAGAGCAGCAAAAGTCAACCACATTTTGCAAAGCTATGCCTGACGAACAGACCATTTAACATTTAATCCGGCACTCAATGAACCCCAACGATAACAGAAGTTCTGCACATTTTTTTAAATCAAACTTTCGTCTGTGGAGGGCAACATTAAAGGACAATCAGTGCTGGTTCCAATCCAGTGCACGAGAAAACCGTGCAAAGCAAGAAAAATAAGATGAATTAAACATGAAGCCCAGCCTTTTTTGTAAAACTTGGTCAGATGTAATTCAAATTGTAATCATGGATAATTCCAAAAGTAATTTTCCACTCATGTAACTGATTACATTTATCTTTATTTTGCCATTAAATTACATAATGACGTTACATTTAACTCTTGACTTCCTTACACCGATAAGGATGTCAAAATGCGTGTCCACTGATTATGTGTTGCTGTGACCCAGATGCTCGTCAGTGGAGGATTCCGTCAGTGTTCACTTGGCTGTATGAGGAGGGCGGGCTGAGCGAGGAGGAGATGGCCCGCACCTTCAACTGCGGCCTGGGCGCAGTGCTGGTTGTCTCTCCGGTCGACGCACCCAGGGTCCTGCTGGAGCTTCAGCAGCAGGAGGAGGCCTGGATGGTGGGCTCGCTGGTTCACAAGCCACTTGGTCAGGAAACTAGATACTATAAATAACTTCTTCTTTTTTTTTTGCTTTTTATGCTCTGAACACATTTTTATGACCACTGAACTGTCGGCAACAGGAGCAGAGCCGGTGGTTGTTCGCAACCTCAAGCAAAGTCTTCTTCATGGAGGAAGCAGCGTCGCTGCAGAGCCGGCGGCCAGACAAAATGGCAACACACAGCAGAAGAAGACCAGAGTGGCTGTTCTCATCTCTGGTACAGGTGAGATATCTGAAATTAAAAAGTATTTGTCTCATGTATTTTATTTGTTTTTGTCCAATTGTAATAAGTTTAAGATGGATGCAAAAAGTGATTGACCCCCAATACGCACCGAAAGCGTCTGGTGTACATGTTTCTACCACAAGGGGGCAGCGCGGGTATGTCCCAGAAGCATAAAATCGCACGCGTTGGAACAGTATGTGGTGGTTGTATTTTTCATGCTTCAAGCGTGGCCACTGCGTCATTGGCAGCAGGTAGAATCATTCAAGCAGGAAGTCAGTGATTAGAAAACACGGTGGATCCAGTTGATTTTCATCATAATGTACAATGTACTGGACTTTGTTTTTATTTGTGCTGAAACATGAACGTGACGTATCGGCTTCAACACTGTTCAGTTCAGCTGTCAAACCATAGAGCAGAGTTCACTTTAAATCTGAAATTATAATGAACAGAAATCAATGTATACTTTAAGTACCTGCATTTTATGATACCAGCAATTTTGTTTATTAATTTTTTTCTTTATCACACACGTCAATACTTGAGACACAGTTCGGACGGGCAAAAGAGTTTAGTTTCACCGCTGTTTTTGCCAAACTACCTCCTGGGTTGTCGCACCATCTTGCAATCCTTGTGTGAACCCATCGAGCCGCCGCGCTGCTAGACACTCCGCTGGGGAACAACTTCGAATCAGCCTGGGCGAGAGAAGTGTGGAAATCTGTGTTTATTAATAATAATGTCTTTTCTTGTGTTGGTGTTCAGGCACCAACCTGCAGGCACTCATCGAGCAGGCCAAGCGCCCGTCCAGCTCTGCGGAGATAGTGGTGGTCATCTCCAACAGACCGGGAGTGCAAGGCCTGAAGAGGGCGTCGCTAGCCGGCATACAGACCAGGGTAAACGCACAGCGACACCATCAGCTCGACGCCTGTCGTCACTTAGTTTTAGTTAGTTTATTTTAGTTTAGTTCGTCATTTTATTGAACATGTTTAAAGCAATAAAATAGAATCGAGGCAGATCAAACATAATGACATGATCAGCAAAAAGGACAAAAGCAAATAACAATAAAAAAAAACACTTCTTCCTGAAATGACTTTGTTAATAAACCTCACGTTCAAAAAGGACAGGAAGAAGTTATGAGAAACTTTTCTTCAGTGAGCGGAGTTGTATCTAACTGGCAACCCAGGTGGTGGATCACAAGCTGTACGGAAGTCGGGCAGAGTTTGACGCCACCATCGACGGCGTGCTGGAGGAGTTTGGCGTGGAGCTGGTGTGTCTGGCCGGCTTCATGAGGATCCTCACCGGGACTTTTGTGAAGAAGTGGAACGGTACGAGAGTTCTTTTTCAATGCCCATGTTAAAAAAAAAAATTAAAAATTAAATTAAAAACCCGCTGCCGACGCCTCTATCTCATCCCACAGGGAGGCTCCTGAACATCCACCCGTCGCTGCTGCCGTCGTTCAAGGGTGTGAACGCCCAGAAGCAAGCCCTGCAGGCAGGCGTGAGGATCGCGGGCTGCACAGTCCACTTTGTGGCGGTGAGTCACCGTTTGCTTCCAAGGCTGTTGGATTCTTGAGCACTCGTCCCCAGAGGCTTCTCCAGTCATGGCCTGTGGGGGAGGAATGGCTGCCTGCATATTTCAGGCCCTCGGTCAGTCATTGAGCTCTAGTGTTGGAGTGCTGGAGATCGGTCTCAGTCTCCAGACCACTTTAAAAGGGTCTCGGTGTCATTTTTGATCAAGACCAGTCAAACTCAGCCAACACTACAATGACATGATAATAACAGAAAATAATCCAGCTGCTCCCTTGTTTTCCCTCTGTTTGTGACACCCAGAGTGACTCCCTGCCCCCTTATTTCAAGTTAACCCTTTAGGCGCCATGGTCGCAAAATTGCGACAAGCGTCATTGCTGAATTAAACGGGCCATAGCGGCAAATATGGTGCTAAAAGCAGTTACTATTTTACACCAGGAGATGGCAGACACCTGTGGCTTCAATCTGAGCAGCATTTGTGGGGGGGGTTATATTCAGATTTCGGAGTATAAATAGAGAGAAAGACCGCCTCAGTCGAGGAGACGAGGAAGTGGTTGTAGTGGGAGCGGAGAGAATTTTACTGAGAATACAGCGCCGAGAGGTTTGTTCGTTGACGAAGTACTTCGTCAAGTAATGTCTGAATCAGATTCAGAAGAGGAATATTTCGCATATAATGTTCGCAGTCGTCCGGTGAGAGCGAATCTGCCAGTGCGTCTTTACGCAGCGGCAGCGAGAGCATGCGCCACAACAGTCACCAAGCAGCACATGCTTGGGAGTATTGGGAGTAGATTTTTCTCAATTACAGTGTGGCTTTATCTCTAATTTCAAGTCACAGCCATTTGAAATCGTGATATCAAAATTTAATGTTTTCTTGAAAATAATATGGCGCTTAAAGGGTTAAGTTGTATTTTAATTTTAGAGCGCAAAGTTGTTGTTGTTTTTTAATGGTTCAAAACAGCTAGCGGAGCAGCAAAAATATGAAATAAATATACTGATTATTATTAGTAGTAAAAAACATACTATTTGTTTTGTTGCCATTTGTCTTTGATATGTACAGTCTAGGTTTCGTCTCGATCTCAGCCTCCAAATGTCTTGGTCTTTTCTCGATCTCGACACTCGCTAGTCTTGATAAGGTCTTGGTCTCGGTTGGTGCCGCCTTGACTACAAGGCTATTGAGGTCAAGCTGCAGAGTTGCTCGAGATGACAAGTCGAGATGGGCCTCCAGATTCCACTTCGCCTTTTTCAGGGGTGATATTTTTCCAACGTCTGTGCAAGATGAGTCTGCTGTCACTCTTTGCAAGCGACCCTCATTTGACCGCCCAAAAGCACTTGAACAGAGTAAGTGGATTTGGGGCCACCTACTTGCCATCTCAAGCATCTTTGCAGCGTGACCTTAGTGATGACCTCACTAAGGTGTTGAAGGTGAGGTGTGTAACATTTGGAGATTTTGACCATCAAGTGGTTAGTTTAGATTGCAGCGCTCTGTCACTGACTCACCCTCTTCTGAGTTTGCCAGTGAACTACAATGAACAGAGATGCACGGTCCACCTTCTTGTTTGTTGGCGTATTGACATAAGAAACAAGTTGTCATGCGGCTGGATTGTCCACACAGGCTTCCTTAGAAATATGGCGGTGCAAGATGGCAGCTAACTGGGAGCAAGACCCTTGCTCTATGTATATTCTTGTTTACATTATAAGAACTGTTTTTATTTTATTGTACTGCGAATATACACCTTTATTAATGTATTTCTGGGAAGTATATAAAGCTTTTACCAATATAGAAATATAAAAAAGCTGTGCTCGCTCACCAGGAGTCTGGTGGGTGAGCTGCAGACTGGGTCCAGTTGGCTGAATTTGGGACTGTCAGACATTCTGACAGGGCGGGTGTTCTTGTTTATTTTCGTGCAGGAGGAAGTGGACGCAGGAGCCATCATCACGCAGGAAGCGGTGCCCGTGGTGGCTGGCGACACGGAGGAGAGTCTGTCGGAGCGGATCAGGGAGGCAGAGCACCGGGCGTTCCCCACGGCCATGGAGCTGGTGGCCAGCGGGGCCGTCCGCTTGGAGGACGATGGACACATCACCTGGAAGTTGAAGTCTCAAGCATAGGACAGAGACCCAGCGACCTAAACACTATTAAAGATATAAAAAACACTGTGTGGAGTGCTGTACTTAAATCTCTGAGTGAAATGGCAAGACAGAGGAACACTGCAACAGCAAACACACTTGGCTTTTGGAGGCACGGAAGACTCATTCAACACAAAATTTCGCCATCAGATAGAGCTCAGTGTTAATTTTAATGTTTTGTAAGTCTGAACCACATACCTCTTATTAGTATGTACATCACCTGTTTTAGGAAGATTGGATTCATTTAAAACGTTTGCTCTGTCATCGCTTTATCCCTAAAAGTAAAGTGTTTGACTGCCCCCTTGTGTCCTGTGCATGAATCGTAACATTTTAGCGTCGTGTTTTACAGTCGTATTAAACGCGACAGAAAATCGAGTCACGTTCTAACCATGCCAACACAACCTATCACATTTATATGTCATATGTAGAGTTTAAATTTTGTTTGTTTTGTTTTTTCACTTCAAAACTATCGCTTTCAAAAAAGAAATTCAGTTTCAGAAAGATTTGGTACGGAAGCGCATTGCTGCCACCTTAGAAAGTTGTGATAGTTTCCCGTTGTGACATGATACTGAGCCCTGTTTCTTTCTTTCTTTCCTAGGGTGGCAGCAATGCGCTTCCGTGGTAGTTTGGCCTTATGTGTCAAAAACAAATTTCGAACTCGACTATTCGCTTTCGCAATTTTTCGTTTCGAGTACAGAATTATGTGCCCAACACAGTTCTGTACAATGTCTTGCGGGGTTAATTTAAGCCTAGCCGTGCTCTGACATTTGTCCACACTCGGCCGCCGTGGGTCGCGGAAGTGACGTAGGACCAGGAAGTAGAAGAAGTTGGCCTCAAACCTCGTAGTAGCCGACAGAGGAGCCATGTCAAAACAGCAGTGATTGTGACTGGGCTGACAGCGTTTTAGGCGGAACCTCGACCTCGGTTTCTCTTGACAGCAGCTTCTCAAGATGCAGAACGTCATAAACACGGTGAAGGGGACGGCTCTCGGAGTGGCCGAGTTTCTCACTCCGGTCTTGAAGGTAAACTTAAACCGCACCTAGCTGTAGCTTGTTGAAAGGCGGTGGCGACATAAACACGCCACCAGTGGGCTGACGCTCACGTGTTCCGTGTGTTTATTCCCCCGAAATAAAATTTAAAAAAAACTTCCCCTGCGTTGACTGCACAACTAACACTCGCCTCTTTATTCACCGTAGGAGTCAAAATTCAAAGAGACGGGAGTCATCACTCCGGAGGAGGTCAGCTCAACGAGTCTCTGAATGCCCGTTCGCGCATTTGACGTCGCCAAACTAATGGTTCGTAACGAGTGTTTTCTTGTGTGTCAGTTTGTTGCAGCCGGCGACCACCTGGTTCACCACTGCCCCACATGGAAATGGTGAGTTTTCGCAATTTTTTTTCAACCCAAGCCTCGATCGTAGCGAGCCAAGTCCTGGCTGGGGCTGTGAGCAGTTACAGCTTTCCTCTTTTCTAGAAGAAGAAGAAGCAGCAGGGAAAATCCCGTCAATTACCTCACTCGCCTGCTCAGTTATGTGGAAACGACATCTTAAGTTAAACACGCAGCTTTTAGGGGAAACGAGTCATTTGTGACGTCACAAAGGGCCCCACACTTCTTCCACTCTCGTGTCAGCCCCCACCCTCCCCAGCCAGCCAAGTATGTGCTCCACCCACTTCCAGAAAGGTGGCATAGGGCATCAGTTCTGGCAGGCAGCTTGTAAAGTGGCCTGTAAAACAAGGGGTAACCAGGCTGAAGGAAACTTTATTTATTTCATCAGGGTCTAAGGTAAAAATAAATACATAAATAAATGAAGCAATCAATCAAAAGAAAGATGTGATATTCACTCAACAGTAACTTTATGTACAAGATGGATTAAATCATCCCAAACCTTTTGGTTCCAACCTCATTTCACATCCCCGGTTCCTTTCTTAAAATAAGAAATGAAAGTGCATGAAGACACTTTCCCGAATTTGACGCCGCGACCGCTCGCAGTCGTCAGCTTTTGTTGATATCAATAAAGTGACTTGCGCTCGTCGTCCTCTCCAGGGCTGGTGGGGAGGAGGCTAAGGTGAAGCCGTACCTGCCCCAAGATAAACAGTTCCTCCTGACCCGCAACGGTAAGTCGTCACCTGCTGTTGTTGATCTTTTTTTTTTTTTTTTTTTTTTTTTTTTTTTTTGTAGGTTCTTCGTTGTCGTCGGCTCAGTTATGATTAATTCCAAATTTCTTAGAAGTGTAGTTTTTCATTCGTAACTCTTGTTTTTAAAACCTGTTGATTATCATGCATTCATTTTGACATCATGATGGTATGTATGTAATTGTATGTGTATATATATATATGTGTGTGCATATACATATATATACATAAATAGAAAAACAACAAGACTCATTTTCAAATAGGTCACTTGTTTTTTTCTTCTATGTTTTATTAATTTTTACTTACTTCAATTTTTATTTCTATATTATGTCATCTCAAGGAATTGTTTAACAGCAGTTAGGAAGCCATGTCACATTGGCATCTTCAAAATCAATCATAATTTCAAAAATAAAAACCTCTGCAACATGGCTGTGTTTCTGCACGTGTGTGCAGTTCCCTGCTACAAGCGATGCAAACAGATGGAGTACTCGGACGAGCTGGAGGCCATCATAGAGGAGGACGACGGCGACGGCGGCTGGGTGGACACGTACCACAACTCAGGTCAGAGCGCCACCTCTCTGCCCGTGTTGTCCAGCGTCTGGTTTTGACGCCTATATAGATAGATATAGATACATATAGACGGATATAGATATTTATAGACATATCAACTCAAATTGATTTTTTTTAAAAATTGATGTGTCCTGTCGCATTTTTTTTACTATTTGTCGCCTTTTTCAAATACGGTAATCATTGACATTGTTTATAAATAATTTAATAATACCGAATGATAAATGACTAAATCAAAGAAAACCGATCGGTTAATCAATTGCAAGAAGTACCGATAGCGGCGCAGACACAGATAATCCCACCAGATGGAGTCGCCGGGAGCGTCTTCAGTCACGGTGGCCTGAACTGCTTGCGTGCGACGTGTCTCCACAGGAGTGCTGGGTGTCACCGACGCCGTGAGGGAAATTTCACTGGACAACAACAACAAGGTTCGCGCGACGTCGACTTGACTGATTTTGAGCAGAGTCGCCGGCGGTGGCGGCGGCGCTTTTCGACAAACTAGCTCTAAACATCTCACGTCTCTCGGCCCAGGACAAGAACATGAACGCCACGTGTCTGTCCGCCGCTGACGGCGAAGACGAGGACGAGGAAGACGGGGAAGCGGTGGACATGGAAGGTTAGCCCGGTGGTGCGTGTCTGTCAGCGAAGTGGCAGGTACAAGGTTTACGCCGTTTACGCGCCCATTTCTTCTTCTTTTTTCTTGCGTCCATTGTCTTTGGCAGAGTACGAGGAGAGCGGCCTGCTGGACACGGACGAGGTCGGACACTCACGTGAACTCTCTCGCCCTCGTAGCTTCACTCTGGCGACGCCCACCACCGGCGGCGGCGGGGTCGGGTGGGACCTCACACTTGTTCTCAAATTGTGCGCAGGCCACCCTGGACACCAGCAAGATGGTCGAAGCCAAAGCCAAAGCCGAGCCCGGGAGCGAGGACGCCATCCTGCAGACCAGGACGTACGACCTGTACATCACCTACGACAAATACTACCAGACCCCGAGGCTCTGGCTCTTCGGATACGACGAAGTACGTACCGCCGCGCAAAACCCCATCGATCGCGATCAGGCCGCAACGATTCGTCGACGTAATCAATTACGTCAACAAGACAAATTCCTGAGCGCGGAGTTGTTTACATCCTGCAAAACCAGAGAGGATGAACGGTTGCTTCTCTGCATAGGCTCGAGAACTTCGACCCAAAGTTTCCAAAGTTGAGGAATATACGATATGCGAGACGCAAACCCTTTAAACAGCGACACCGTTGCTGTATCATCACGCACCACGGAGGAGTTCACAAACAACATCGGGGATAGATATTTTGTAGATATTTTTTAAATGGCATTCTTATTTGTTAATCATCGGCCTGTGACGCAAATACATGATACGTTTTTCCGCACGTCGGAAAATCATTGAACAAGCCAGCTTAGCCAACGATAGCTCTCTGAGGTAAATGTGTGCTTTACGGCAGTAATTAGTGAATTACAGCCCCGGTCAGTACAAAGGTTTATACTGAATTTTAACACTCTTTCACTTATCACTTATCAACTGTGTTATTTAGGACGTATTCATTCGATATTTAAGTTGTAAGAAATCTGTTTAAGCTATTTAACTGTGATAAACATTGCATATAACCTTTAAATATTGCATTGATTGATATTTTAAGTTAAAAAAAATTAACAACTATGTCACAGATAAATGCTTTGTGTGTCATTATTTTGATATATATATATATGCTGTCAGAGTACAACAGTATCACACAGGTGTGAGGATTTAAGCAGGTTAGGTTAAATGGAGGTCCAAAGTAGGTGTTGAAATTAAAGACGATCATCGTGACCAATTGACTAATCGAAAAAATAATCGACAGATAAGCCGACAACGTAAATAATCGTTAGTTGCAGCCATAATCACGATCCGCCCACCCGTCAAACTCACCTGGCTTGATTGCGGCTCTACCCAGGACAGGCAGCCGCTGACGGTGGAGCAGATGTATGAGGACATCAGCCAGGACCACGTGAAGAAGACGGTGACCATCGAGAACCACCCGCACCTGCCGCCACCCGCCATGTGCTCCGTCCACCCCTGCAGGTGAGACGCAGTCGATTGTGACGACACTACCAGCTCAGTGCTGTGCAGTGTTCAATACACACCACCGTTGACTGACTCGTTTCTGCATTGAGCTCTCTGAAAACCGGTTCTATGAAATAATGATCTTGAATTCTCTGCGATTGCAATGAGTGAGCACAGAAATCACGAACGTGCTTAACGCGTATGAGAGGGATTTGCAATGTGTACTTCAAAGTGATTTAGAAAATTCCAAGTGTGCAAAATTCTGTGTGAACCCACGAGAAGGAGGCTGTTTTCAACAGCCTGAATTCAGCTCCCACACTGCCATTATTTGAAAACTTTTTACAACTTAAAAGTCTCGTGGACAGGTTTAAATTTGCACGAGTAAAATCATAGAGTGCACACAGATAAAAAAAAATGTTTCACTTAAAATGAACTAACTTGCTTCTGTTCCAAAATGCTCTTTACAAAGTTGATGGCAGAGTCTTCTGCGGTATTACTAATATTTTCTTTTCATTGTGTGTCAGTTTAAACGGACGAGGAAATGAGAAATGGTGTTTTAAGAACCTTGCAACCTCTCCGCAGACACGCCGAAGTGATGAAAAAGATCATTGAAACTGTGGCCGAAGGAGGCGGCGAGCTGGGAGTGCACATGTATCCTTTTTTGCAGAGGCGACTGAGACGTCTCATCGCTTGTTCGTTCTCGTTTGGTGTATATATATATATATATATATATATATATGTATATATATATATGTATATATATATATATATATATATGTATATGTATATATATATATATATATATATGTATATGTATATATATATATATATATATATGTATATGTATATATATATATATATATATATATATATATATATATATATATATATATAATAAAAGAAGTGTTCTCAGGGTAAGAAAACCAAAATACTTTTATCCCACTGCAATTCTAAATTTTTATTAATGCGTTTATGGGAATATGTTAAGGTTTTACCAGTACAAAAAAAAAAGATAAATCAAAGCTAATAAAATATTACACAGTGGACCTGAACTCAAAATTTCAATTGCAAGGCAAAAGGAATGAAGTTGTGAATTCTGAACGGGTTCAAAATAATCTGTACGGCTGTACGTGAATGTGCTCTGTCGCCGTGTTTTCTTTAACCAGCTTTCAGGTATCTTCTGATCTTCCTCAAGTTCGTCCAGGCGGTCATCCCCACAATAGAATACGACTACACGAGACACTTCACCATGTAACTCTGTCGGTTTTTCCTGTGGCGTTGCAATGTCTCTTTTGTTTTGTTTTTTTGTGTTTGTTTGATTTTTTTTTTTTTTAAACGTGCAGAGACGGGCCGTCCTGTCTCTGCCTTGACATCATGTCTCGCCGGGCCTGACTGCCTGCGGCGGGCTCGTGGCACAATCCGCTTTGTTGCAGGACACGCGAGGAATGTCGGAGGTACGTGGCGGAAACCCCTTTTGCTTTATTTCAGCTCCAGCTTTTTGCCCCTGCGATCCAGATCAAAATGGAATTACTTTTGCGTTTCAGTCACAGAATTGGACGCGGCCTTGTCTCACTGCAGCTTTGACTTCCAACCTTTGCGTTTTTTTTCCCAGCACGTCTACAGAATACAAATGGCTTTGAGGATCTGAACGAGCTGCGAAAAGTTCCCCCATGTTTTTTGTTACGTGTGTGACGTTATCGCCATTACGACCAAATATATACAGATATAGAAAACGTAAGAAAATATATCGTACTGCTACTATTGGGTACTTCCCACAGCTTTATAGCCTTGGATGTTATATTTGCTCAAGCTGTAAATTTTGGGGCAAAATCCTCATCATCATCACAAAGAATGAAAATAACTGAGGCTTGATTTGAGAAGCACTTTTTAAAGGGTTGCCAAAATTTTGTCGCGCGAGTCGTTGCCAGCAGCTGTTGTGTCAGCAGTCGCCCGTGGCGTACAACGCAGCCAAGTTAATTACGCGTCATCCCGCAACAAATGAATGTAAATTGATTCGTCGACGCATTAGACTTTCCCTCCGCCGGCTCTGCGCAGACGTCTCGGCGAGTACGCATTGAACGGCTTTTTTTTCCTTTCTTTTTTTTAAGCGGCTTCCTCCTTTTTTTTTCACCTTTGAATGACGAGTCGACGCGATCAGACCTCCACATCTCGACATTCCTCACTGCAGCAGCAAGGAGTCGCCATCAGTCTCCGTCATTGTAAATCGGCTCTTTCTGCCACTTTGTCTTAATACCTCATCATTCTCTGAATGTGTCGGTGGCCATGCCGTGTATGTCAACACGTGGTCGTCGTTGGACTTCATTGTAATTCTTTTGCAAGCTTTTTTTTTTTTCCATTTCTGTTTCTTTCTCTTTTTTTTGTGTGTGTGTTTGGACAGTTTTCTTGCGTCACAACCTCCAGTCACACCCTCCAGTCCATCTTGCTCAACGCAATGTTAAATCTCACGTCTCCCGGTCTTTAAAACGTCAGTAAATTAACCGCTGGTCCGTGTCGTCTCTGTAACAGTTAATGACAGCACTTGAGTAATAAGTGAACTCGGCTCTACTTTTCCTTGCTCTGTTGAAATACTGGAATACTCTCTTCGCTGTATATCGGTCCAGTCTCCACGTGTAAAATGCTGAGTAATATCACGTCATTGTTTTAAAATGTACACTAATCAGTAAAAATAAATCAAATTTATTGCTGTATTTAAAGGCAGCTCCTCTTCTTGACTCAGCCATTGTCATCAAACTCTTTCATTGCACCTTGTGTAGCCCATTATAATCTTTTTGACAGTGAATGAAATATTTAAAATGATATTTTATTATGACTATAATTATATGCAAAACAGTTTCGAAGTATCCCAGGAGGAATCAGGGAGCGCTACCAACGTAAGAAAAAAAATTAAAGGAATATTGCAAAAACTTTCCAGTACATATTGATTTAAAAGAAATAATAACTTTCTCATTCTATTCATTTAGAATAAACGCACACAAAAGGGTTTCCAATTGAAAATGCCAATTTTGGGCCCACAAAAATTTCACACTTTATGACTGTTTTCTTTAAGGGTGCCATGCTTATGAAATAATAAATTATGATGTTTATAGGAAAATACTCCTTGAAATGTAGTGTACAAAGATTAAATTGTAAGGGTTACCAAATATACTGCAGTTTATAGGAAGGTGATATTTTGTGGCACTGCCAAGCTTGACGCTTCAAAAAGGAAAATTATGTATCAAAATCTGTTGCTGGCAATCACTGACACACCGGGGCTGAATAACAAAAGTAAAATACTGCTTTAAATGTTTGTTGTTGCTGCTATTTTGGAGGGTATTTTTGTTTTGTTTTTTTCAATAAAAACTGGATATTTGTTATTAAAATGTCACCTCCCCAACCTAATAAATGTTTGACGGCAAGGCAAGACAGCTTTATTTATTTAGTGCATTTCATGCGCTAGGTAACAATGTGCTTTGCATGATTAAAAGTACCGCATTCAAAGGCATTTAAACCAAAAATATTTAAAGACAAAATGCAGGAAAATAACTTAAGAACAATGAATAATCAATAACAATTAAAAATAAAAGGAGAAAAATAGAAAATTGCAAAAGGATTAAATACAGTGATATAAGATGCTTTAAAAGAACTCAACCATTAGCATAGGAGAAAAGCGGCGTTTTTAACCTGGATTTAATAGCATCCACACTTTAACTGACCCTTAATTGATGTTTTCTCGAATTATAAAGACAAACTTGTAACTTCCTGCCAACGTCCTCACTGACGTGTTTCAACCTGCGGGCGGCGCTAGCTGAGACCCTGTCGCCGAAGCCGACCTACGCTGCTCCCGCCGAAGAAGCGGCGCGCCGGAGCTCCGGGTTAGTCGGTGGTACTCCGCGGCGTGGACCCGGTGTTGGAGGTCATGCTGTGAGACTTGAGCATGCAGGCGGTCTACCCGACCCTCCTTCTCTGCGCCTATGGCTTCTTCGCCAATCTGCGGCCGTCGGAACCTTTCCTCACCGCCTTTCTCATGGGGCCGGACAAGAACCTGACGGAGACTCAGGTGAGTTCGCCCCGCCGTAGCTCACCTGCTACCGTGCTTAACATCCTCCCTCTGACCCATCACGAGCTCTTGCGTCATCGCCGAACTTGAATTTCCTTCATCTGTAACGTCGCTGTTTAACTTGAAAATCAAGTCATACGTTATACCGAAGGACATTTTTTTTTTAATTATTATTATTATCTTAAAGAATGTAACAGGACTTTACTTATACAATGAGTCAAAACCAGTTTATTTCGGGATGGAAGATTTGTAGGTAAAGCGACTATTGGTTGCAAAGGGACATTATGAGTTGGTATAATAACATGTTGACTCTATTCGTGTTAACTCTGTTGGCTGTAGCAAATAAGAAAACTGTCCTGCTCCGAACATGACACTGCCGTTACATCACCCGAGTTTCTCACGCAACGACCTGATGTCTTCACTCCTCCGCATCTGTCTGACGCTTTTAGTCGAGTGGACGCCGCATCACAACAAACCCTTTTTTTTTTTTTGCCAGGATTTGCACAAACAAACAAACAAACAAACACGACACAGTTCGCACAATGGGCTCTCTCAGAACCCAACTTCCAAATCCCCTTGAAATTTCTGATAAACCCCCCCCCCCCCCCCCCAAATGAATCCCAGATTAATCACCTGTGAAAACCACGCAGTCTGCCTTATTGCTCAGGCTCCCTCGTTTTCTCTCCTCACGGTTTAACTGCCGTTTCGCATTTCACCTCTTTTGCACAACACCTCTCTTTGAGGTCCTTGCACAAAAACAATGGCACAGGAATGTCACCAGACGTTGGCATTAGGCGCCGGTGTGAGCTGTCTGGCAATTCAACCTCGATGACATCGTAATGCACGACGTTTTGCAGTATTTTTGTGCAAGTAAAAAAAAAAAAGAGGAAGGAAAGACAACTGAATCGTGCAGGTTGAGGTGCAACAGCGTTTTAGAAGGTGGACGTTGTAACGAGGTAACTCGCTAATGGAGTTGCTCAAATGTTTGAAGAAGAACTGCACTGGCGACATTTGTCCCTACTTTAAAAAAATAAAATAAAAATATCTGAGCTTGGACAACTGCCCCCTTTTTATTATGCTTTGTTTTGTTAATTTGGTGAAAATAAACTTTTATGCACTGTTAAATACAATACTGTGCGTCAAAATCTATCACTTAAACTTGTCTGGAAGTGTAGTTTTTAAATGAAAAACACACACACACACACACACATACTATATACAGAATATATTCATTAAAATAGTAGCGATGCCTCTGAGAGGTTGAAGAATATGGATAGCAGAAGGGACAATGGAGGCAGACATTTACAATGAACAAATAACTCAATACGCAAGTCAACTGGAGATAAAAAAATTTTTTTTTAAAAATGATGATTTGCAATTCTTATTTGATGACAGTTGGTTCTCACTTCTGATACAGACTCTCCCCAAAACGCGCACTGTCCGCTGGGTCGACACCCTCGCGCTCGCACAGGCAAGGTCGACCCTGTTGCCGCGTTGCGCCGCTGAAATAGCCACCAACGCTTCGCACTGATGTCGTCAGCACGAGTGGGGGGAGCGCTGCTTTTTCAAGAGCTTTTTCAAGAGCAGCCAACTTCTCGCCATTCTGAATTACCTGCAGGGAGACTAATTAAACTAACCACAGTCTATGTTTTTGCAGCTAAGCGCCTGGAGAACTTGGCCTGTAGCAAGACACTAATCTCTCAATACGATACCCGATACTCATTCAACGATACGCTTCGATACAAGTTGGTACAATTCAATTCTTTTCTGAAAGATTTGAAAGGCAGGAGTTATTTTGCTGACCTCTTGTGAGTGTTGCATTGACTTACATTGAGCAAAGCTCGACGTTCGACCTGATTGCTCCTCCTGCAAGAGTACAGTGTCGAGCAGAGTGCCAGTTGGAACACATGCAGGGTTTGAATTGGGCTTAATGTCTCGATACTCGCTGCATTATCGCAGAATCATTAAACTTGCCAGGCCTTATGGAGAACGCGACCTTTAGAGGGGTCGCGTCAGTTCCTCGAGCGCTTCTAATCGCCGCCCCCCCGCAGGTGGTGAATGAAATCTACCCGATATGGACCTACTCCTACCTGGTGCTGCTCTTCCCCGCCTTCCTGGCGACGGACTACCTCCGCTACAAACCCGTGCTGATCCTCCAGGCCACCAGCTTCGTGGCCACCTACATCCTGCTCCTGGTGGGCCGCGGCCTCCTCGCCATGCAGCTGGTGGAGTTCGCCTTCGGCGTGGCCACCGCCTCGGACGTGGCCTACTACTCCTACATCTACAGCGTGGTGGAGCCCGCCCACTACCAAAGGGCGACGGGCTACTGCCGCAGCGTCACCCTCTTCGGGTCGGCCGCCGGGTCCCTCATCGGGCAGCTCCTCCTCTCCAAGGCCGGCGTCCGTCTGCTGCACCTCGTCATGGCGACGATGGCGGCGGCCGGCGTGGCCTTCGTGGCCCCTTGGTTCCTTCCGATGCCCAGGAGGAGCCTGTTCTTCCACAAGGCCTCGCACAGCGCTCTGGAGAAGCTGCGAGGCGGCGGCGGCGCGCTGCTGGAGAAGGCTGAGGAACCGGACTGCGACCATCCTCTGAACTCGGTGGGCGCCGCTCCTCGTTTTTGGGCCTTCACCTCGCTTTGGGTTAAAGGTCCAATTTGTGAATTGAGGCCCGACTGGCAGCATGTTTCATATGTAGAGCACTGTCAAGAGGGGCTGCCTTGAATAAGTGGCTAGCAAAATGGCTGCTAACAGCTCTATGTATATTCTCATATATATGAGAACTGTTCTAAGGGGAGGAAAAGCAAATTACTTGTATCATACTGTGAGTGTACACTTTTATTCATCTATTAATGGGCAGTATGTTGAGCTTTTGGGCGACAAGGTGGCGCAGTGCTTGGCGCTGCCGCCTCAAGGCAAGAAGGTCACAGGTGTAGGGGCCATTTGTCCTTTTAATTGATCGCGTCCTTGATATCCAAACTTGACAACCAACATCAAATTAATCAAATCAAACGGCCCCCAAGGCACCGAGGGAGTGAATGTACGCAGAGATACGACAGAGTCCGTCGTCCAGGCGAACAAGTCTTTGGTTCATTTATTACGAACAAACGATGGCTGCTGCCGCCTCTCTTGCCCTGGTAGAAAACCACAACCCTTCCCGCTGCTGCCCCCTATGCTCGGGAGACCCATATACAGTACATAGATCACCAAGCTATAAGATACCTGAAAAATAGAAGAATTCATAAGAATTCACATTAACTCAAACAATGCTAAATGTTATGATCAAAAGGTATATTAATCAACCAAACAAAACTAAATAATTAGATCCAACAAAAAAAAATTACAAATGGCTCCCACCACAGGTTTGATTCCTGGCCTGGGTCCTTCCTGTGAGGAGTTTGCGTGTTCTCCCTGCGTGTGCGTGGGTTCTCTGCAGGTTCTCCAGCTTCCTCCCACACTCTCAAAAACAGGCACGTGAAGTGAATTGGAAACTCTAAATTGTCCGTAGGTGTGAGTGAGTGTGAATGGTTGTTTGAATGGTATGCGGCCCTGCGATGAACTGGGTGTCACCCTGCCTTCACCCCTATGACAGCTGGGGGAGGCGGCAGCAGACCCCCGCAACCCTGAGTTCAGAGCCAAGCAGGTTATTGAAAATGGATGGATGTTTAGCTTTTACCAAATATTAACGACTGGACCTTGAAACTGCGTTTTTTTAACCTCCCAATTTCTTCGCCTGCAGGCCGCCGGGCACTCGGAGGAGGCGAGCCGCGGCGGTGGCGGCTTTGGGGGTGTGCTGCGGCTGCTCCTCCGCGACTTCCTGCAGTGCTACCGGTGCTGCTCCCTGCTGGCCTGGTCGGCCTGGTGGGCCCTGGCCACTTGCGGCTACTTCCAGATCGTCAACTACGCCCAGGCGCTGTGGGAGGCGATCCGTCCGTCCAAGGAAAACGACATCTACAACGGCTACGTGGAGACGATAGCCACGCTGCTCGGTGAGGCGTCCCGCTAAAATAGTTCCGGGCTCGTCTGTCACAACCCGTGTTTTACATTTCTGACATCACCTATATGTTTATATATTCAAAAAAATATACACATTTAAAGGTCCATTGTGTCAAATTTTGGTTGATTTATGATTTTTGAATTGGTAAAACATACCAAAACATACTGCTCAAAAATACATTCATAATAGTGTATACTCACAGTACAATCGAAGTAATTTGATTTTCCTACGTGTGTGTGTGTGTGTGTGTGTGTGTGTGTGTGTGTGTGTGTATATAAATATATGTATGTATATATGTATATATGTATGTGTATATATATAAATATATGTATGTATATATATATATGTATATATGTATATATGTATATATATATGTATATATATATATATATGTATATATGTATATATATATATAAATATATGTATGTATATATATATATATGTATGTGTATATATATATAAATATATATATATATATATATATATATATATATATATATATGTGTGTGTGTGTGTGTGTGTGTGTGTGTGTGTGTGTGTGTGTGTGTGTGTATGTATGTATATGTATATAAATATCTATGTACATGTATATATTCATATACATATATATGTATGTATATATACAATTTTAAAGCATTCAACTTCTGTAATGATGGTCCCATGATCCACACTTGATATTCATTCTCTAAAATCACATTCAATTAGTCGTTCAAGGCAACCACTGTCAAAGCCATCCCATAATGTCTGACAAATCCACAGATTTTCCTGCCCTCGTAATGTTCTTAGAGCATTCCACTAGATTATTTCATCAAGCTGGTTATAATGGAGTTCCATGCAGAAATGACTCGGTGACCCCAAACTTTTGAAACAATGGGTCTCTCCCAGAGGAAAGTCCGAGTTCAATCTTCTGGGTGTTTGACTTGCACTTGGTGAAAAAGTTGGTTTGTAAAAAAACTTCTCGATTTTCAAATTTTGGGGGGAATAAATTACCAAACTGAGAAACCTAGCGTTGCCAAAAAAAAAAAAAAACAGTTATCCCTCCATAAAAGTTTAATCCAAAGGTATTTTTGCGTTGCTAGAAGGCTTTGGCAGTACTGAATTTGATTAAGACACCGACAGATCAGCCAGACCTGCTCGGTTCCTTTTGAGAGGCTGCCTGACGTTGATGCGAGGTAATTGGATCGCTGTCCTCAGTGGAGTTTATTATCGCGGAAGAGGACGGATGGATCTTCTCCCCTCACCCAAACTCTGAGCTCTGTGTCTGGCTTTCCCACAGGGGCTATGGCAGCCCTGATCGTGGGACACATCCCAGTGCGCTGGGCCGTGTGGGGGGAGGTGGCGCTGTGCGTCCTCTCCCTGCTGATGTCGGCGTGCGTCTTCGCCATGGACACGCTGGGCAACATCTGGCTGTGCTACGGCTCCTACATCCTCTTCAGGACCATGTACATGCTGCTCATCACTGTCGCCACGTGAGTATACGTGTAATTTGGCCCGATTTACGATATTTTTGTGTTGGTAAACGCTTAATGTACTACTACATACTGTATAAGAATATACATCTAGCAAAGGTCTTCCTCCCAGTTAGTTGCCATCTTGCACCGCCATATTTCTAAGGAAGCCTGGTATGGACAATCCAGCCCGTCTAACATATTTTGGGTGAGTGCTTGCGTCCTTAAATAAACCAACAAAGAAAAAAATGGAGGTAACATCTAGGGTGCGAAGGCCACTGTAGTTCACTGGCGAGCTTGGGAGAGGGAGATGGAGTGAATAAGCGCTGCAAACTAAAATGTAACCACTTGATGTCGCTGTTTGTTCTTCAAAATCTGCAAATATGACACGCGTCACCTTAAAGGCGCGCTCCAAATGGCACAAGGCAGCACAGAGAACTACAAAACAACTACCAACGTGTTTCCAAGTGGGACGCTGTCACGACGGAGCTGCTTCCAACTCCGAATTCTGCTAAAAAATACTGTAACGATAAACAAAACGTCTCATGTATGGCAGTAGAATTCCGGAGCAGGACAGGAATCTGCCACCATACCTCGGACCTTTTGCTTAGTCGAAAGTAAAACTAACCCACGTACATATTTGAATATAATCCTGTGGCGGTGTTTTTTTTGTTTTTTAAAGTTAGTTCTGAAGTATAAGTCTGTTTGAATTTCCACGCTATCTTGATTTTGTCATCGAGTATTTTTGTGCAAGTAAAAAAAGAGGAAGGAAAGACAACTGAATCGTGCAGGTTGAGGCGCAACAGCGTTTTAGAAGGTGGACGTTGTAGCGAGGTAACTCGCTAATGGAGTTGTTAAAATGTTTGAAGAAGAACTGCACTGGCGATTAATTTAACGCTAACATTTCCAACCTTCAGTGTATTTAATCTTCGATCGTAGTTAATTTGTCCTTTGTAAATTTCGGCCGAGCCAAAGATAATCACAATAGGAACATATCCTCTTGCAGGTTCCCCACAGCGTTCGCACTGTAGGAACCTTTCAGCCGAGAAGAAACAAAAATGAGCCCAGACAAATGGTCGTGATAGATCGATAGCGCGCCCTCC
This sequence comes from Nelusetta ayraudi, assembly GCF_046127955.1. Taxonomy (NCBI): domain Eukaryota; kingdom Metazoa; phylum Chordata; class Actinopteri; order Tetraodontiformes; family Monacanthidae; genus Nelusetta; species Nelusetta ayraudi. Next base: position 7,100,688 of record NW_027466056.1, read on the forward strand.
CCCCCTTTCCCATCATGCCCGTGAGGCGGAGATACCTGACCCAAGGGCTTTCGGTACGACAGCGCTTTATACTTGTGCTTTGCTGGATCTCGCCTCTAAAAACTCCCCAGCTTATCCGGGAAGTACACGCCGTCCGTTTGCTATTTTGCCCCGAAGACAAGACTAAGAATTTAAACTGATACAAACTGATCCTTGCATGCCAGTCTGCGTAACATTAGCCTTTAGCCAAAATAGACTTGTTTTACAAAAAAAAAAGCTGAGATCACCACACTATCAAACAATCATTGTTTGATTAACGGCAAAAAGACAATCATTTTTACTATTTACTGATGTACATTTCATAATCTGTTCTTTCTTACTTTTACTTGAGTAAAGGGGTTGAATCCGTACTTATACTTTTACCAGAGTATTTTTCTCAACAAGTATCCGTACTTTTACTTCAGCACAGAATGTGAATAACATACAACACACACACACATACACACACACACACACACACACACACACACACACACACACACCAACACCAGCTGTTTTGTGGAAAGCTTTCCCGTGATTTTTTTTGCAATGTTTGCCTTCACCTCCCTCCTCCACCTCAGCTATCAGATCGCCGCCAGTCTCAGCATGCAGCGCTACGCCCTGGTGTTTGGCGTCAACACCTTCGCCGCCCTGCTGCTGCAGACGGTGCTCACGGTGGTGGTGGTGGACACGGCGGGCCTCGGCCTCGACATTTTCACCCAGGCAAGGAAAAACGACCAATGCCCCCCCCCCCCCCGACGTTCCGAACACACGATTGACAGTCAGAATTCTTCTTTTATTTTCTTTTCCCCCGCAGTTCTTGATCTACGGCGGCTACTTCGCTGTCATCTCCCTGGTCTTCTTCGTGGCCGCGCTGTGCAAGTTGGCCAACAGAAAGCGCTCGGAGCCGGACGCCTCGGCCGACGGCACCACAGCGCCACCTCCTGCTGATGGCACGTAGCTACACTGCGTAGCTACGACGCAGCGTTGTGCTATCTGAAACTGTTGGGATGGCAGCGCTCATTGGCACAGCTAGTTCTGTGTGGGTTTTATTTCGTATTTTGGACACCAGCCAAAGAGTTATCCCTTCTCTTATGAAGTGAATAACAGACCTGAGGCCTCAACGGTGAAAAGCGCTTGTGTGCGTCAGGTCGAAATTTGATCTGTTAGCACTGTTTGTCGCCTCTGCACGTGGTCTCAGTGGTACTGTAGCTCTGCTTTGACTACTTGCTAACATTTTTCCTTACAGAACATGTGCCTTAAAGTTCAGTGTTTCAGGTGGAATTGTAGCCTATGTATATCTATCTACAGTATATCTATGTATATGTGTGTGTATATATATGTATATATACAGATACATATATATACAGATACATACACATATGTGTGTGTGTGTGTGAGAGAGAGAGAGAGAGAGAGATTCTTGCTGCTGTTAAGACCAAAACTGTTTTTTTTTTTGGTCCCCCGCGAACAACTACTCACAAATGCACTACTTGCTGCTGTACGTTTACTTATTTTCTTTTCAGAATGCTTCTTAGTGAGAGACAGTTTTTCGAGAGAAAAGAAATGACACCATTAATACTAATACTAATGACTATTTTGAAATGCCTGCTGTATATGTTTTCTACTGACCAAATGCAAAGGCAAAAACTGCTTGGCGGGGAATCAACGCACAAGACAGGCGCACTTATCAGTCGTCAATATTCTCACTGTAGCTGCACGGTGTAGTACGATACGCACAATTCCAAGATTAACTGTGAAGTACTTGAAATGTTTTTTGTCTGTTTTGTCTTTATTTTTCCTTCCCCTTTGCGAGAAAACGACCCAGCACGCTCAGACCAAACTAGCCTGAAGTGTTCTCATGAGAGTTTGCGGGAATCTCGAAGCTGAGATGAAGAGCAATAAAACACGGCCTTTTGCTGTGTCCCTTTGTTTTGTCCTGACATTTTGTTTCCTTGTTTTCACCACTTTGGAAAGAAATCTCACAGGTCTGAACCCTCACCAATAAAACGTGAAGGGGAATTTTCTGCGGTCGCAGTATTGGAATTTTCTGTTACCAATTGGTTGACAATCCCGTGTACTTCAACTGTTGTCGTGATGTTTAATTTTTTTGGCCACTCCATGTGTTGTGTAACGTGCCGTGTGAATGCGTTTTAAGATTATTGTCAAATTTCTGACCATCTTTTTTCATACTTTGCCACGAAATGTGAAAGCTCTCAATCGCCAAATAGTTTTGAAAGTATGGCACAATGGTACTTGAATGTGAAATGTTTTGACGTGTTTTTGCCTTCATAGAGTCATCACTGTGTACTTTTGTGTTTTATAGCATTTTTCTCAATCTGTCAATACACAGAAATTAAATGACGTCCTACTGTTGTCTCTTTTCGTGAAACGAATGAGCAAACCATCGACGTTCGCGAAAAGATTTGTTAGTTCTCCACCTAAGTTGCGTCCAAATCGATGACGTCGATGTTGAAATGGAGTGATTTAGTTTTTAAACTACAGCCACACTCAGCTATTGTTTTGACACCTTTTGGGATATTTCTATTAATCAAAAGTCAGTGTTCAATAGAGTCGCTTTTAGATTTAGTGAAAAATATGAACACGGTAGGAAAAACAACTCGAGTTTTATGTTAAAAGTTGAAAGATTAATTCACTATTTGAATATAATTGGTGGTCAGTCTTCCAATTGTAGTGGCAAAAGCCCCTTTGTTGAGCCAATACTATGGTTGCTGATGCGGATTTGTTATGACGTGCGCCCAATGCGCTAAGAAACATCAGCAGACGCAAGTTAAGTTTTCCAATAATTATGCCTGTGTATATTTCCATAACAATAACTCATAATGCCAGGCATCAACAATAATGATAACTCATAGTGTTGCATTAACAAAAATAACAACCAAAAAGATGATCCACCTAACACACAGGGCACAGTTGAAAACTTTTTTCTTCTAATCCGCGGAAACACCTGCTGCCAGGTACACCTGTGTTAAATGGTCTGTCTGGCTGAGCCAATACAGCCCTCTACTGGTTTGGCGTATAAACATGAAAACAAAATAAAAATAATAAATAATGGCTCTAACACCAATTATTGAACAAAAAAAAAATCATCTGGAGAAAGTACAAAAAACATCTAATGAGTAATCTTTCATTGTCTGCTTGTTATTATTTGAAACGGGCAACTCTCTGGAAAACAACATAGTATGTTTTCCGGTTTCAATGCTAAACTCAAAGCTAGATCTTCTTCTGACACAATGGACTGAAAAGACAAACTGTCCTATATGGACCTGCAAAAAAACACACTCACAGCAAGTGATAAAGTCTTTTCAAAAGTTTTAATTAGATGCCTTCACACTGGAGTCAGTTCACAATATCAAATCCAAGATGGCTTTGAATAGCATTTCTAGTGAATGCGTGTCAAGTAAGGTTCCAGGTGACCGCTAGAAAGCCCATGACGCCGTTCAGGATGGGGACCCCATATCCCAAGTATAATCCATGATCAGACACATCCCTAAAAAGACAAAAAAACGCACAACCTGTGACTAGGTGTTCAAAGAGTCCCTTTTTGTCCCATTATGGTGTCAAACAGGGTTCAAAGAATTTAGATGTTTGTTTCTTTCAAAAATGCAACATCCATGCCATCCGTTGACAATGAGATGTAGAAAACTGTGTTTAAGGCAAATTGTATGTCAACTGAAAATGGTGTATTTACTGAATATTTCCTACTGTATTTTACCATTACTTTTGGATGTAAAATTCAACTGAATGTGCGAATATGTTATAAGAAGCGCGACAACTGTACGAACAAAACCACCTAGATTGAGTGTGAGTCAACGACGTGAAGGCCGTGCCAGGCTTGTACGAGTCCAGGTAGGTGAGGGTCCACGAGGAGGCAAAGCACACCAGTCCCGCTAATACTGACAACACAAGGATACTCCAGAAACCTGTGCCACACAGATATACACACACACACACACGCACACACAAATGTATATCTTGGTGTGGAATGAGTTTGTTGATATTTACAGTATTTAACAGTGGTTTATTAGTCATGACAATGGTGCCTCTATGTTTATTTTAAAAACTGATTTCATTTTTTTTTTTTTTTTTAATTCAAATCTCTCAACACAGATAACGTGGGAAATTAAACCCCAATACTTACCCAAAATCCTCTCCTCAGTCCCATCATGCGCTATCACTCTCTCCACTCTGAGTTCTGGGTGTTTCATTAAAAAAAACAAAAAAAACAAAACAAAAACAAAGTTATCAAGGCTTTACTTTGGTTTGACAGTAAGCAAGTGCGCGTCCAGGTTGCGCACCTTTGAGGATGGGGTAGAGGAATGCGCAGACGCATCCGGCGGCGGCCACGGCGCCCACGGAGGCCAGGGCTGACAGCACCAACACGGACCAGCGGCACCGCCGCCCGGGTCCATCTCGGTCCGCCGGCTCCCGCACGGACGCGCCGGGGTTTGCGGGAGGACGTTCCGCTTCCTCCATCTCGTCGGACGAATACGACCGCTCCGCAATGCGTCCTCCTACGCTCGCACGTATGGCGCTCCTCGGCATATTTGACAAAAAAAAAAAAAAAGAAAAGAAAGAAAAGAGTCCCAACCAAAGAGATGGAACTACTTGTAGCTTTAGTTAAAGCGGAGCAACTTTTGCGAACAGCGTTGGCCGCATTCCGAACAACCAGGAAGTGCTGCAGGTTGGATCATTCTTGACGGTCCAGTCACTTCCGCAAACAAACCTTTCTTGTCTGATTTCTTTTTCTTTGATGGCGTTGGGCATTGGGGGAGCACTACCGCCACCCACCATACAGGAAGTCTCCACCTCGCAACATAAAGAGCAATATGCCACCAACCTACCTACCTACTGCTACTATTTAAAGGTCACGTTCTATTGAAAATGCACTTTGTGCAAAGGTGGCAAAAGTATTCACATTCTGTTAAACTCCGGTTAAAAGTAAAAGTAATTATTCAACTCATTTACTCAAGCAGAACTAAGAAAGTACAGCTTCTTAAATGTACTGAAGTAAAAAGTAAACATGTTTGGGGGGGTTTGGGCCATTGAAGAAACAATGCATTTGTTGATAATTTTGCAAAGGTGAACAAATTGTGACAGTATAAAGATGGACTTAACTGACAAGAGGTCTTGAATGAGCATCTGGATAATTTTTTAATGGTTTGCTACTTTCAATACAATTTTTTTTTCTTTTCTTTTTTTCTGTTTCAACTGAAGCACAACCACACTGTAATCAGTGACTGCTTTGACCAGTGGACTATCATGGGATGTTTACACTTGTAATAGCAGTAACAAATGTTGTTTTGTTTTGTTACATTTTTATTTATTTTTTATTTTTTTTATTTTCCCTGTATTGAAAACGTACCGAGCAATGGCCCAAAAGCGAAGTGAATTACTTTTAACAGAATTTCCATCATTTAAACCCTTTTAAACACAATAGTAACAGGAATGTTTTTCCAATGTTAGGAATAGAAAGTACAAATGTACAGAGTAAAATTTAAAAGTCTACTTAAGGACAGTGACAAAGTATATTATTTATAGTATATTTAATTTTTTAACGTCACTGTTGACGTTCAACCAATGATGCAGCAGGTTCTCTGGCTTACAGCGCGGGACTTCTTTTGTATGTGCCCTATATTACCGTGAGAGGTCGCACTCTAGGGGATTTTTTTTTTTGCGTCGATCAGTCGAAAAAATTAAAAGCACTGATTGATGAAATAAATCATATCGACTATGGCTGCTGCGCAATGTGCTGATGCAATCACCTGCATCCATGTCATTACACCGAAACGACGCCGAGGTCGTTCCTTTGTAGCTATTTCAGGTTTTCACGATCTCACCTCATTATATTTTGTATGCGTTTATTTTGAAAACAATTAACCGGAAAAGGTGTCAACGCATACTGTCGCTGTCAACAGCGCTGCGGCAGAAGCCCAACAGCGAGAAAGAGACATTGCGATAACGCGTCTGTGAGGAGCACGGTTTCCATACGATTACGGTAAATATGATCTGTACGCTTCTTTTCGAACAATGGCCAAATTAAATCCGGCGATGTAAAAGGACTTTGCGAGGCTCATTTCGTTCTGGCCGTGTGTGATAGGTTGCGCGCTGCCCACCGGGGGGCTAATTTGTTGTGGTTACATACTACACGTTTTGCTGTGGCATGATATTTATTTTTTATTAATTTTTTATTTTTAACGAACAGGTTGTTCTCTTGACGTGTGGATTTACGCCCATTATAGGCGGCCGCACGTCCGCAAACCGTTGCGTACGGTGTGCGGAAATGATGGCCAATAGGCGCTATCTGTTAGCTTGCCCTGTCGGTTTTCTCAAAGGGCGAAACATTAGTCAGCTAGGCGCTAGATTAGCCTACGTTAGCTCCCATGTATGGCAAGCGCTCAATGAAACATTTCCCCCTAACTGACCGTCGAGGTGAAAGTACAGGAAGTTATATACGTGAGCGTTTCACTTGTTGCTTTACATTTTAAATCAGATAGCCTCGGCGTGTTGCTTTCAATATTGCTAACTTGGTACCTTACCTAGTTTTTTGTTTTGTCACCCCCATTTTTTTTTTTCCACATTTGACGCACATTTTTTCTTTAATATCGTGATTGTGAAAATAGTGACAGAATATACGGAAAACATAGAAGAAGAGTGACAGTCTTGGTCACTGACCCTCTTCTTAGCCGCTATATAAGGTCAGATACCATAAAACTTTACTTGTTCAACAGCCGTATACTTTCACCCACCTTATCCGGGGATGGGGTTTGATAAGGTGTTATCAATCGATCAATCAATTACAATAGTAATGGCTTTGTTGGTTCCACACATCTAGAACATCAATCATAGTTTTAATATTCCCCAAGTAAGAATCGCAGTAGAAGCAGATTGAAGATATGAAGATAATCTCTTGCCACGCACCAATGCAAGCCTCTTGTTGGGATTTCAGGAATTTGCTGATATGTTGGGGATCAAAACGTTTTGCAAATGTTCTCACCCTTTGTGAAAGTTACAATTTAACAGAAATTCCAAGCAACACTAGGATTAAAAAAAACAAAAAAAAAAAAACAATTTTCCTGATAATGAATCACAGTTATTTTAACTGCCACTGATTCAGTGTTCCCAAATGAAGAAGAAAAAAAAATACAATTAAATGATTATGTTGAAGATTTTAGAAATACTGAAGAGGGATTTTTGTCACAACAGTTCACACATACGTTCTTATTTTATTGCCTGAGGTTTGTGTTTGTTTAAAAGCTGCTTCCAGGTCATTTAGGCACTAATAAAAGTACAGAAAGACTTTGAACGTGAGCTAAAGTTGCTCCCAGGCGCATTTTCCGGAAGACAGTTTTATGCTCAGGTTAATTTCAACTCTCAAAGTCTTCACAGGCCAGGTGATGGTGAAAGGCATGGAAATAATAAGAAGTGATAATTAACCTGTGTACCTGAAACCTGAGAGGGAATTTCTCCAAGGTGACTTCAGGACCGCCCCAAAATAAATATTGACATTGTCTATTGTATCAGTTGATCTGGCGTTGATCTGGGAGTCATCTGTCTAAATACGAGAGCACTGGGGATGGTGAACTGGAGACCAGTTCCAACTGGCACGGTCCATCAACATCATTTGGTGTTTTCTCTTCTTGATTCCCTCATTCTTTTCTTCAGCGTGCCTTGCAAAAACACTGACGTCTTGCTCTTTTAATGAGCATTCAGTGTGCATAGTAGGTGTTTGAATGTCATCAAAAAAAATGAACAAGCAGTGCAATGATGTATGGTTGGATTAATTTGCCATAGGGTTTGCCATGGCTGCGTCTACCCAAATGCATTCCCTCCATTGTCAATAATTTGGTTTTGGCTGCTAGTTAGGTTTGCTTTACCTTAAACCCCTGCAAGCAGTATAGAGTGCAATGTCCACGGTACGAAGATTCCTATTCGAGGGTGGCAACACCTAAGAACAGGCTGAAACATTTGACATTAAGCATCCACGGTGCAATTGTGACGGTCTTGGTATTTTGCACCTGGCCGTGTATCAATAGTGTTCACTGCGGTGGGAATTTTCTTTCATTATTTGATTATTTTATGCCGTGCGTTCTTCTATCTCTGCGCACCTACCCTGGTGGCTGATGAAAAATACATTGCAGAAAAACCATTGGAACTGGTCAGGAAGTTGAGGAAGAATCAGACTGACTTGACATCACCACGTTCGTTCCTCGGATTGCTCGACGATGGTTATGAGCTAGCAGTGCTCCAACTGTGGTTTACTTGTTTCGCTGTACCAACTTATAGTTTCCTTCTTCTGCTTTCACCATTGGAGCCCAATTGGTTCAGTGCCTGTGAAGGTTCTCAGTCTTCCAGGTCATTCTAGTGTAAAAGGTTGAGTTAAAGCAGCAGAGTTTGGTAGCTGCAAAAACAAAATCTCACCAGTTTAGTTGCCTTCACTTAACCTTCGAGACTGTTCAGTGACATTGGACTCCAGCAAGGATAGCATGAGCAGAAAGGAGAAGTATGCCAAAGTCACATAAGCTCTCAAGCTGTTGTTGGAGATGGTTATCTGGCATCTGGAATAATTGCAAATGAATTACAGTTGCGCCAGGATTTCTGATAATTTAGCTCATCGTAACTTATATCGCACCTTTGCACTGGATAAATATAATCACTTAGTGACCCTAGGCACCACCAGAGGACACCGCTATTATGTATGGAGGGGGATCCAAACAGATCCTTTCCAGTCGTAGACCCTATAATTGGTAGCAATGCCCCTGGGGGATGTTAGACTTGGGTCAGATTTGTATCCTGGTTATGAAGATGTCGTACAGTTATTGATTTAAAAATATAAAAAAAAAATGTAAATTCTGATTTCTGTGGACGGCGCACGTTTGCAATTTGCCATTCAGTTCATCCACCGCTCTTCCCGCCATCTGTCGGCTCTCCACAGCGGCTCGCCGTCCTTGCGCTGGCGTCTTTGCGCCTCGCCGTCGCCGCATCGGCAACTGCAACGGCCGTTCCTTCGGCGGCGATGTTTATTTAAAGCAGCACGCTGTCAGCCGGCATAACGTCACACGAAAAATGGGGGGGGGGGGGGCAGGGGAGAGAGAGAACAGAGGCCCAGTGTGCCGGGGGATGATAAGTAGGGGGTTGGGAGATGAGAGGGAACGAGCGAGCCAGCGAGAGAAAGAACGAGGCGCCACTGGATTGTGCAAGGCAGCGGCGCATTAATCCGCTCGCCGGGGCTCGCCGGGGTTTTTGCGCCCGCCGCCGCAGGGCCGATGTGAATGTCAAGCGGTCGTCTCGAGCAGTCGGGAAGGACTCTCACGCTCGCGTTAAGACTCGATGGCCTCTGAAATACAATGCGTTTTTACATCCGGCTCAGTTTGATTCCGTCCACTCAGTGGAGGGGCATTGGTTTTTTTTTTCTTGTGCTGGAGCTTCAAAGGGCCGTCAGAAAACACTCACGCATGAGCAATTTGACCTGATCTGTTATTGTTTGCAATCATTGTTGTGCGTTATTTTGTCATCCTCGCCACTCAGATTGTCCTCCAAGTCTCTACCGCATTGTACTGCACGTCTCTTCATTTTTCTTGCTGTGACTGTTTTTCCTGAGCTTTATGAAAGGAAATGTTCATGAGCGGGAAGGCTCTGCAGGTGTGATGATGACACAGTCGCACATTTTGGGCCATTTTTGTTTTCAATTTTCACGTTTTTTTCACAAAGCCCCTGAAGCTGAAAGAAGCAGCTGCGCATGTGCACGTTCCGACGAATCGACTAATGGACTAGTGGTGCGCAGTCCTGTTCAATCGTGCGATGTGAATGCGACAAGATCAACAAAACCTACCAGGCCCTTGAATAAGATTTGACCTTCTCGTCGTCTCCCTGGTGTGTTTTATTCACTTTCCCTCTCTTCCATGTCTCTCTTTAAGGCTCGTGTCATTCAGTGGACGTTTTAAAGAAGCCTTGCAAAGACGTAATGAAGTGGCCATGTGACACCTTGCTTGACATTTAGAGGCTGCAGAAATGTTTTCCCCAAACAGTTTCACTTCGAATCCTAAAACCCCAGAAGAGGATGTATTCACTGGATTGCTTAGCACGCCGCTTTCCTTCGCCTTGAAGTTACCCGGCCGAGGCACTAGCGGGGTTCAATTGCCGCGGTTGCAGTGGCCGTATTGATTCATCAGCATCCAGTGGTTGTTTTTTTTTGGTTTTTTTTGCGTGCGGAGCGAGACACATTTATGACTGCCTCGATATTGTGGTAAAAAAAAAAAAAAAAGGGAGAAATCCCTTTGTTTCTGCTAATTCCTGCTGTTGTTTTCCCATCACAGTTGCTTCATTTCGGGGGGGCCGATGCCCTTTGCTCTCTGAGGATTTTTGTCTTTTGTCTCTTTTGTTTTTGCCGCATGATGCTTTTGCCATTGTTTATAGATTAACAGGCTCCTGGCAGCGTTTTTAATGCAGTGCTTTCGAAACCCCAACTCCTACTGATACGATTAAAAACAAAGGGGCGCATTCTTGGTTGGGTCTAGTACACAGGGGTGTCAAACTCATTTTGGTTCACGGGCCACATAGAGGAAAATCTATTCCCAAGCGGGCCGGACCAGTATCGTCATGGTATGGTGATAATAACTTCAAAATAACAACAACTTCCAGTTGTTTTCTTTGTTTTACTTCATTTGTGTTCTTTGAACACTCTGCACTCTGCATCAGTGCTGCCAACTCCTCAGTAAGGAAAGTCGCTATTGGCTGTCCTGAAAGTTGCTAGAAGTCACCAAATGACGTCATCGTCAAATTTCCATAATTGACAATTTGCACTTGATCGCAACGTGATCACCAGGAAAAGTCGCTAGATTTGTCGCTAGTCGCTTTTGACAAAAAAAAAAAAGTTGCCATGGGGAGAATAGCGACTTTTTTTGGGGGAGAAAGTCGCCGAGTTGGCAACACTGCTCTGCATCAGCTTTGTCTGTTTCAACAGAGACATTTAGGAGCAATGAGGGCAGCCAATAGGAGACGTGAGTGGATGTACTCGTGCCGATTTGCTGAGCCCCGGTAATGAGTTTGTTTGCGAAGCAGAAACGATATTGCGACACCAAGTGGACACGTTTAGAACAGCACTTTCTTTCATTGAAAATTTGCAGTTTTTATATTTTGCAAAATCATCTCGCGGGCCGGAAAAAAACAGTTTGCGGGCCTGATCCAGCCTGCGGGCCGTATGTTTGACACCCCGGGTCTAGTAGGTTGCAGACCGTTGTTGGATGGCACGTAGCTGATGCTCTTATGCAGTGAGATGTTTTCCTGTAAGAAAGGAGCAGCTTGTTTGTCCTCTTTGGGTAGTCGAGGTTATAGGAACATTTAAAGGTCCAGTGTGTGTAATATATGGAGCCTTTGAGAAGAAACGGCGACATCAAGTGGTTACATTTTATATTGCAGCGCTCTTTCGCTCCCCCTCCCTCTCCCGAACTTGCCGGTGAACTACGGTGGCCTGCGCACACAAACCTGGATAGCTCGGCCACCTTCTTCTTCGTTGGTTCATTTGAGCACAAGAGCAGTCGCACTAAATATGAAACGCGCTCTCAGGTGACCTGAATTGTCCACACCAGGCTTCCTTAGAAATAGATGACAGCAGATGGCAGCTAACTGGGAACAAGGCTCTTGATCGATGTATATTCTTCTATATAAACATAGAAGAACTGCTGTATGAGTAGGAAAACCAAATGACTTTTATTGTACCGCAAGTACACTCTTTTATTAATGTTTTCATAGGCAGTATATCTATCAATATATATTCTCTATATCTGAGTATATTTTTCTCACTCGCTTTAGCTGTTTTTAAACCCACATGTCAACTCTTCGCGAACTCTCTGCAATGTTCTATGATGCTTTCGGGTTTTCAAGGGTTTGACGCACACAAACGCCTCCCAACTACCTCGAAAAACACGTCAGGAATTCAGTTTTGCAGTGGCTGAAGATGAGAAGAGAATCCCCAGCACCATCTCAAGGTCATTTCTCTGTTGCAGGACTCCGGCTGAACTCCTTTTGAGCTCGTCCAGCACCAAGGCCGTCGCCGTGCAGAGCTTGAGCGGGTGCTCCTAGCGCCGCTGCCGCCCCCTGACCTCCCCCCTCTCCCGCCCCTTTTAAGTGCGCGCGCAATGTCTTCCGAGCTGCTCGTCGACTATGGGGAGGACGCTGCCACCGCGCAGCTCGGCCAGCTGAAGCTGAGCACCATAGAGGACCAGCAGTGGCCGGCCGACGAGTCGCACCTCAGTAAGTCAGGTGAGACGGAACCCGTTTGATTTCCCAGACGCAAAAAAAAAATAATCTGCAAGATGCATTTTTTTGATGTGTGTGTGTGTGTGTGTGTGTGTGTGTGTGTGTGTGTGTGTGTGTGTGTGTGTGTGTGTGTGTGTGTGTGTGTGTGTGTGTGTGTGTGTGTGTGTGTGTGTGTGTGCGCTTGCGTTTTCAGAGACGGATCTGTCCCAGCCGTTCGACGCCAGCTCGCCGCACCTTCCATGGGACCACCCCTTTTATGACATCGCCAGGCATCAAATCATTGAGGTGGCAGGTGCGATGGTCTCCTCTTTGCACCTGGAACCAGCGGCGTCGACTTGATTAAAATATCGATTCAATTATGAATTAATTATCCTTCATCCTACATTTCACTGCACCCAAACACGGATTCCCCTGTTGTTTCACACTGACTCTCATTTACTGCGGTTTCATCCCCCCTAGAGTTGCACAAAACTTAAATGTTGCAGTGAAAAACTGGTCATGGAAACACTTCATTTGCAATTGCACGTCAGCGGATGTGACATACAGGGTCATCGGACCAGTTCACTTCCAGTGAAAATGTTGCGCTATGTTTGGACGGAGGAGGAGACTGAATATTTTTTTTACAAGTAATCAAAGAGAAAAATATAACAACCGTTCTTGACCGCAAACAAATATGAACAAAGGAAAGCAAACGTAATTCTGATAAAATCTCGCCTCATGCGCTTCACACCATTCAATGGCAAAAAACCTGCAAATCGCAATTGTACTTTAGAAACATCGCTTTTATTTTGAAGAAGAAGCCAGGACAGATTCAGAATATGTTTTTACTTTTAAACTTTTTGAGTTCGAGGGAATCAATCGCTCGGATCACCAAAAGCAGTCGATAGCTGCCGCTCTACATGAAAAACAGATTTGGTTTTGATGACATTTGTTCCAAATAATCTTCCAGTTACTGCAGGTCGCTGTCCAACGACCTCTGCATCTGCCCGTCTGTGTATTTGCAGTTCAGCTGTTACAGTCGGTCGCTTCTTTCTCGGCATCCCTCGTTAGAAATTAAACTTCCACTGGACAGCGATGATGGAGCCTGCTTACATTGTATTTATTGCATATGCAGTAGTACGATCAATTAGAAATTCCCTCGGTAATCGTGGGGGAATTTGAGAGGAGCGTCTATCAGGGATTCAATGCTTTAAAAATTCACGTTTTTTCTCCCCCGACTCTCTGTGTGGCCGCAGGTGACGACAACTTTGGCAGGAAGGTGATCGTCTTCAACGCCTGCCGGATGCCTCCACAGCACCAGCTGGACCACCACAAGCTTCTCATGTGAGGAGGTTCACCTTCCAATAGGAATGCAAAGAGAGAGAGCTGAAATCCTGAAATATCTACAGATTGAATGAGCAGGTGTCGGAATCTGCTGACACAACCGAGCAATCAAGAACAACGCTTTCATTAGCATTTAGCATTTTAGCTTCTTTTTCTTTGTTCGTTTTTTTTTTTAGCAGTTAGTCTCAGTTTTTGTGACTTGATTTCTAAGCACATCTATGAAGTGTGTGTTAGATTGTGTATTCAAATGATTTTTTACAAATTAATGTTTGAAATGCGTTAGCTCTAGAATGTTTTTGGTGATTAAAAATTGTTTCCCAGTCCAGAATCCCAACTCCACACGATGGCAAACGTTTGATGCTTTTAAATCCGTCTCGGTAGCGTAAAACATTTTGTGTCATCAGGACCCCCCCCCCCCTCCCCCCTCCGTGAAATCTCAGTGTCTCGCTGCGGTGTCCCAGCTTGTGCTCATTATGCCTGCTGTGGTTTTAGCCTATGGGCTTTCTGTCGACTTGCGCGTATCCATGCTTGGCTTTTTATCTGCGTAGCTTAGCTCAGACATGGGCTGAATATTTCATGCGTTCCTCAAATAAATGAGAGCGTGCACTGATTCTCTCTCTACCGCTTCTGTTTTGTGCGCCTGCAGGTACCTTAAAGGAACCTTGGATCAGTATGTGGAAAGTGACTACACGCTCATCTACTTTCATCACGGGCTGACCAGTGAAAACAAGCCGTCTCTCAGCTGGCTACGGGACGCATACAGGGAGTTTGACAGAAAGTAAGCTTCGTCACCTCAGGCCTTTTCAGAAGGAACCTTTTGACCCCCATGAACATTTTTATTGTTTCTTTCAGTCTGACATAAAGTAGGTGGAGTGAGATGTGATTTACCTTGACTGTTTCAGGTAAGGTAACTTCCTCCTTATTCATAGAAGGTCAAACTGACAGCCCGCTTTTCTGAAGGAGGAAGTTGCCTCAGAAACTGTCAAGGTAAATAACATCACACAGCCCATGTCGGACTAAAAGGCACTAAAAAAAAAACGTAACGCTGAACCCAGACGAACTGACGGCACCGCTCGCAGATTAGTTTCCCGAACGGAGCAGTACCTCCGGAAATCTGTGGGGGGCAGTGTTGCGCAGCATAGCGTATGTCAGAAATTATGGATTGTTTTTGAAGAGACTATGCCAATGTGTGCAAAGTTAGAAGCAGTTATTAGGTGGACTGGATGTGAACTGGGTTTAAAAAAAAAAAAAAAAAAAACATTTTTTTTTTTTAACCTAAAAATACCACACAGTGAAGTTTTGACATGGGACGCCCTCACTTGCGGACTCCTCTAAAAGAGAGAACTTGTCTGGTATTTTAGTGTTAGCCCGCTGTTTGCATACAGTCAGAGAGAACGTCGCCACCCTGGGTCACGGTGAGCAAACGCACCGCGTTTATCAGAGAGCCGCTGGTGTCCTCGTCAGCCGTTCAACCCGCTCGACTCGCTGTCCGTTAAACAGCTACAGTGGTTAAGATTCGACTGACATTTTAGAGACAGGTTGAAGAGACCAGCTAAAGGGAACCTCTCCCGCCCCTCCTCTTTTTTTTTTCCAGGTACAAGAAGAACATCAAGGCCCTGTATATCGTCCATCCCACCATGTTCATCAAAACCCTGCTGATCCTCTTCAAACCACTCATCAGGTCGGTCCTCAAACAGTGGTGTTGACTGACGCCGTTTGCCGAATACACACGGTGACGCCTGCGGAGCGACAACAGTCTGAATGTGGCGCCCACATCATCCCATTGCCAGCAACCTCTTTGCCATTTTTGCTTTTTTTCAACGCAGTATCGCTGCTTTATTTGTTTTAACAGCGACGTAGACCACAATCGGTCGCCTCGTCCAGGCCGCTGTCCAGGGTCCCTGAAGCGTAAATGTGGACTCTGATTGAGTAGAAGTTGATAATGATGAGAATAAGACCCGATACTTGTGATGCGAGTCAATCCTCAAGCTTTTATCCTGAAAAAGAAATGTACGGTAGGCCTGCGAAGGCGCAAGCTTAAAGATAGTCCTGCACTGCCATCTAGTGGTCGGCTCGGTGAACTGCAATACTTTGACAAATTGACGAAAATGCCAAAATTGGGCCCAGAAATGTATGCAACACTAATAGCAGGACCGTGCTATGCATTGCTCATTATCGCATGAGCAAAACAATAAAATGCAGGTTTCTACAAAGGTGGTAAAGCATTTCAAATCAAAGTAAATCTGCAGGTGCGACTTAAATACGGACACTGACTCATTTAGTCTTAATGCCTTTCAAAAGTAATTATTTTGTATTATATAGTGTAAGTATTTCAGTGGCTGAGAGTTTTTTGGGGCCGTGATTTAAAAATTTTAATACGGCACAAATGCGAACGCCGAGTGTCGTCTTGCTGTCCGTGTGAGCCCCCCTGCGACGAACTGATGGCTCATCCGTGACGTCCGGAGCAGCCAGAAGACAGATGCACTGATGGCTGAACGTGGGGGGGGGGGCTTTTCTGTGTTTGCGCTGCAGCTTCAAGTTCGGCAGGAAGATCAACTACGTGAGCTACCTGAGCGAGCTGGAGAACGTGGTCAAGTGCGACCAGCTGATCATCCCGGCGCGCGTCCGAGAGTGAGGCCCGCCGCCACACACACACGCACAGGATGCTCATCTTCGACGCTCCACGCCGCCCCCCCCCCCCCCCCCCCCCGACTCCTGCCATTGATTCGCCTGTTTTGCTGTCGCCCCAGGTACGACAACAAGCTGAGAGCCTCGGTGAAACCCACTGCACAGCCGGCCGCGTCTCCTCTCCACAGCCCTCCGCTGCCCAACCAGGTGTTTGGAGTCCCGCTCCAGCTGTGAGTTGCAATTGTATAAATTAGTCCAGTAAGGACAAAGTAGGTCGTCTGAGTGAGTCACTTTTGTAACCGGGGCCCGTGTTCACAAACTAACCCGAGGCTAAAAAGTAGCGCCGGGTTAAAAAATTTAGCCAGCAGACAATCAGCAGAAGGCTGTGTAATAAGATGGACGGAGCTTCCGCATTCAAAAAGGAGGCCAAGGCGGAAGTGGCAGAAACTCACATGTTATTATTTGGAGGAGCATTAAATTCGTACGAGCTGGTTCAAGTTGTTTGGTGGTCCAAAGTTTTTGATTCTGTAAGGTGTCCTTTAGTGTCTTGAAAGGCGCCTAAAAATAACATTTATTACTATTATTATTATTATTATTATTATTATTATTATTATTATTATTACTATTATTATCATTATTATTAATAAAGTTCCAGTAAATAGTTAAATAAGCCCTACTGTCCATTTTGGTCAAATTTCGAGTAAAAAATAGTGCAACGACTCATTCGGGTATCTGGGATCTCGTCCCTCGGACTACACAAGAAAAAGTGCACAATTGTAAATTACGCCGACGGCTGCAACCCTCCTTCACTGTTTTGTGTCAGGCTCCGGCAGACGAGTCCGGACGGCGACTGCGTTCCCGTGGTGATGAGAGACACCATCAGCTTCCTCTCAGACCAAGGTGAGTCTTGGTCTTCTGCCACGGCTGCACGACTCAATTCCACATCCTCATAAAATGCAACAACCAAAAACGACTCGACAGCAGCTGGGCGAGTAACTGGGCAAACTCCAGCTCCTTCACCAACTCCTTTCTCCTCCTCCTCCTCCTCCTCCTCCTCTTTCTTTGTGTGTTTTGCGTCAGGTTTGGAGATCGAGGGCATCTTCCGGCGCTCGGCCAACGTGACGTTGGTGAAGGAGGTCCAACTCAAATACAACTCAGGTTGGTCGACACATAGAGGCTGTTTGCGGTGAAGGGGCAAAAAATGAAATCTCCTTTGTTACTTCCTCTGCGCACTGTTAAGTGGGAATCGGCACAATCCAGAAACTCCCATCATCCGGTCAGGTTGTTGCGGCCGTTTCGTTCCTTGTTTTCTTCGTTGTGATCTGCAAACGGCATACAGTAAAAAAGAAAATTAAAAAAATACAAGCGAAAGCCATTTCAAATATCCAAGTCTTTTTCAATTGTCTCAGAGATTTGTTTTTTTTCTCTCTCTCTGCATCTCGTGTAGGAGAGAGCGTGAACTTCAGAGAAATGGAGGACGTCCACCTGGCAGCCGTGATCCTCAAGACCTTCCTTAGGGAGCTGCCTGAACCTCTGCTCACCTACCAGCTCTACAACGACATCATCAACATCTCCTGTAAGTTTTTTTTTTTTTTTTTTTTTTTTTGCCTCCTGTGGTTTACGAAGGACGTACTATTTTTTTTCACTTTTTTGTTGGAAAAGAGAGGTTTGTGATGGGAAGTCAAATGGAACGATGAAATCGTTTCAGTCTTGTTTGTGTGTGTGTGTTAATTTTCTAAACATAAACTGCAGATACTAATTCTTTTTAGTGGGTGAATCAATAGATTAATCCATTGATTAATTGATTAATGAACCCGTTCATCAATTTTCATTCATTTTTGATTTGCCTCGATTAAACAATGATCTGAATAGACAAATAAAATAGCAAACATATGAAAATGGCAAAAATGACAAACAGCAATAAGTATTAAAGTAAAAGGAAGCAAATGTGCGTCACAATAAGCGTCGATGGGCCAAACTAATCTTTAAATGAAAACGAGGCATTGATTTGGAAAGAAATTGCAATCAAACTATTTTATTAATTCTTTTATCGATTTTAACTCAATTAATCGTTTTGGCTCCAGAGTGAATGAACCCTTTAACCCAGGGGTCAGCAACCTTTTTGGCTCAGAGAGCCAAAAAGATCTAATATTTTAATAATTATTTTCGTGGGAGCCGCACAATATTTATTCTTTTTAATGAGCAACTCTTAATACAACTAAATACAGAGATTTGGCCAAACTGGAGTCTGAAGGAAGCACTGTGGCCGTTTCCACGTCTGACCTCCGCGCCTCTCCTCTCCTCTCCCTTTTCCACTCTGTCTTTGTCCGCGCTGCGTGGGGGCAACCGTCCTGGCATCAAAGTCTTGTTTTATAGTACGAGAGCGAATTACCAAACCACGGCGTGCGCGCAGTGTCCAGAAATGCGGTAAAAAAAATATATATTGTTGCCTATAAAACACACAAGAATTTTTTGGGAAGATTATTTTGAACACTGTGATTTTTGTAATGTTTTACTTGAAAATCAGCCGAATCATTCATTACTTGTGTTAAGAAAGGTCGGCTAAGATTTTTCTGTGAGCCAGATGCCGTCATCAGAAGAGCCACATCTGCCTCGCCAGCCATAGGTTCCCGACCCCTGCCTTAACCCACTGGTGTCAAACTCTGGCCCGCAGTGTCATTATATTTGGCCTGCGAGGCCTACACTAACTCCCTACTAGACCTGCCCCACTGCTATGCTATGCTTTGCTATATTGTTGCTGTTATATTCTTAAATGTATTATAAATCCAATGGAAAAGGTCGCTGTTGAAATTTAAATCAGAAGGTTGCACCTAAAACAAGAGGCATGTGATTATTATTTATTTTGATGATTTTTTTTTTTTAAATTACAAATTCTATTTTGCAAGTGTGCAACACAAAGTTATTGATTGCATAGTATTAAGCTTAGATTGCTCCATAATCAGGTTGAAGCAAACCTCGTCTGGGCCCATGTGAAAGGGTTCGCTGCTATAACTGGAGGAGGATTCTTTTCAATAGATTTCAACGTTGCCCCCCCGCGACTTAACTTAAAACTGAGCCCCGTTGTGTATTTGAGTTTGACAGCCCTCCTCTAACCTTCACCTGCTGTTTCGGGCTCTTTCGCAGCCGTGTCCGCCGACAACCAGGTGGCGGCCATGAAGGCGATCGTGGAGTCGCTGCCGGAGGAGAACTACGCCTCGCTGCGGTACCTCATCGCCTTCCTGGCGCAGGTAACGTCTTGGAGACGGGGCCCCTCCCTCCACCCAATCCTCTCCCTCGCCATGGTTTTCCAAACCAGTTGTCCGACTGCCCGTCCGTCTTGCCTCCAGGTGGCGGCCAGTAGCGAAGTGAACAAGATGACCAACAGCAACCTGGCCGTGGTGTTCGGGCCCAACTTGCTGTGGGGGCGGGACAATGCCATGTCCCTCAGCGCCATCGGACCTATCAACAACTTCACCCGGAACCTGCTGGACCAGCAGCATTTGGTCTTCCTGTAAAACTCCAGAGCCTCGTCTCCCCTCAGCGCCCCCTACATACCCTCGAGCCTCGACGGCACCTTTTGAAAAGATAGTGGAGTAAACACGTCCTTCCGTGCAAAAACCCTACGATTGGACCAAAAATAATAATAATAATAATAATAATAATAATGATACAAAAGCCTGTGTCCATCCATGCAAGCTAGGCTAGGCTAATCTGACAACCCCCCCCTCCCCCCCAAGGTCAAAGTCCGTCCCGCTGGGTTGTGTTGGGTTGTGCACGCAATGGACCAAACCAAAACCCGCAAATGTTCCATTTCCCGGCTGCATGCGTTGTCAGATCACTTCCTTCCTCAGATCAGGTACCACGGGTCATCTGCGTGGAAAGAAAAATCAAAAATAAAACTACATCACACTTCTATATATAGATTTAGATATCCCTTACTTTGTTTTTGTACGTGTACATTTACTGTTGCTGTTGAGGCGTGCCAAACAGTCGGCTCTCTTTTTGAAGAGTAAAAAAAGTCATACAGAGAGGGCTGATAGCCGCTAAGTGATGCTAGCAGCTAGCATTGGCTCGTTAAGAAAAGGAGATGGGGTGGCGGGAGTTTGCATTCTCTGCGCGTGAAAGTCTCAGGTGAATTTCGGTGGAGCGGGCGCTGACAATCCACGCGACGCTAGCCGTTAGCCGCTAGCAGGGCCATTTTGCGCTGGTTGCCTCATCCAGAAGGAGGGAAGCGCCGGTTTTCGTTCCGTTGGACATTTGGTACTAACGGCTCGCCTGCATGATTTTAATCATCACCATTTTGGGGGCAAAACAATGTTTGTTTTGTTTGAGACGTAGCAGGCAAAAAGCTGCATTCCAAAGGTTGCGGCAGTTGGTAAAAGCGGAACTTCCTGTCACAAAGAGGAAGCGCTTGGTGGCATCGGGGGGAGAGATTGACAAAAACGACCAAACATTTCTTTCACATCTGCCTTTTCCAGACCTGAACTTCCTGTTGGTCAAACAACATCACATCTGTAAAGTGTTCTTTTCCATCGTCAATTTTTCTTTTTTTTCATTCCTCAAGCTTCACTCACCTCCTTCATTATTTTTTTTTTTTGCACAGAAGTACGACTCCCAAAAATGATCCTACTTCGTCGAGTCAAGCTGACCAATTAAACCCACAGCCCATTTAATACAAGCGTCATTATTTTTTGCTATTTTTCGTCATATCCCGTTGCGAGACAAGCAAAAAACGAAATTGCAGATTGCAGGGTTTGTTTGAAGCTGAATGCAAAAAACAAACAAATTATAGATAAAACGCAGAGAGGAAAAAAAACAGATATTGCTGATTATATTATAATGCTGATAATGCAAATTCTGTTGAGTGTTTGTACCTTGTGTGTGTGCGTGTGTGTGTGTGTGTGTGTGGTGTAAGCGTGTAAACGCCGACTCAGTTCTATCTTGTGCTTTAATATGTAGTTGAAAAATCAGAAAACTCCAAAATCCCGTCTTGTAAAGTCTGTGTTTGTTTGCGTCGTCGTCGGGTAGAAACCGTCTTTAAGACATAGGAAAAAAAAATGAATAAACTGAATAATATTTGAATCGACATGCTCGCGCAACCACTTTATTCTAGGGTCAACACAGTGTTTTTCCCTTAACTTTATTTGAAAAGCAAAAAAAGAAAAGAAGAACCCCCCCACTGACTTGATCGGTTTGTGCGTGCTTGTGCCTTATCTTGTTTTGTTGGTTTTGTTCCCCTCCAAATGTGACAGTTGGATTAGCCACCTATGTGCCAGTGTGCCCTTACCGCCATAGATTAAACCCACCGTTGTGACATTTGGATGGACGATGCCTTTTTACCGACGGAGCAAAAAAAAAAAAAAATGTGATTCCCCAACTTTTAACCAGTGGAATGCATCACAGCTGTAACGGATCGATCAAAAAAGAGCCAAAAACGATAAACTTTTCTCTGAATTCAACTCGAGTAATTAATATTTGCGATAAAACAAAACAACTTGAACTTTTCAAGGCTTTGAATCAAATATCGTGAGGCTGTATTGGCTTTTGCAATGATGTTGCTTTTGCAGTGCCCCTAGTTTTCTTTTTTGCAAGCCGAAAACGTGAATTCGGAAGTGGAGCTGGACCAGCAGCTATAGCACTTGGACGACTCGCTCAAAAAGGAAAACTGCTTAAACACTAAATAAACGGCTCGTGTCCAAAGAAAACGTTTGCTTTTTTTCCTCCCAAAGTTTCGTTTGTTTATTTGTTTGTTTGTTTGTTTCTCCCTGCCCAGCCTGTTTTTTTTTTTTTTTTCTTGTAGCTGCGTTTATCTGCCAGAGAAGGCGCCAAATCTTTTTCACGGAGAACTCTCATTCTCCGTTAATCTCCGGAGTAAAGATTCCCGCGATTCACCTCTCAGCTCTGCCGATCAGTTACAGCCCCATCTAATCTATAGATGTTTGTACTGTAGCTGTTGTATTGGTGACAGTGAGAAATGTTTCTCGTTAGGAGAAAATAAAAAACAAAAACAAAAACTCTGTGTTTCAGTGCTGATGTATTGATATCTAGACGTCTTATTTTCTTAACTGCTTTTCATCCTTTATTTTTTTTTTATATATATATGTTACGGATTTGAACTGTCTCATGTGTGAAATGAAGAAAAGCTGTAACGTCGGTGTGTATGAACATTATAAACATAAAACGGTAAAACTGCTTCGTCGTTTTTTTTTGTTGTTGTTGTTTTTTTTTTTTTTTTATCCCAGTAGCAAACCAGTCACGAGGTTTGTACTTCATTCATTTAGTACAGTGAGACCAATTTTTGTTTTTTTTGTTTTTATTTTATCTTTTTTTCCAGGGGGATGGACAAACTTTTTAACTAGTGGGGCCATAGTGGCTTCTAGAATTTGACAGAGGGGACGGAGCAGCAGCAGATGAATGGAGTGTTTTGGTGACCCAACTCGTAGGAGGAAAAAATATATCATAGGATATGTAAAAAAAAAAAAAAAAAGAAAAAAAAGAAGAAAGCTTGTGCTTTAATGCCTGTTGAAAATGAACCAAAGCAGAGTTACAACAAAATCAGTGTCTTTGCAGCCCCATTGAATTCGTTCTTTATTGAAATGACTCTGAAAACATGAATGAAATGTAATCTTTAAATCATGTTTTTCTATTCTAATTCTATTTTATGACTCACCATTAACATAATTTCTGCATATGGACCCCGGGCCGTAGTTTGCCCATCCCTGTTCTTTCCCGTCTTGGTCATGGTCCAGCTGTTGTTTCTACACCTTCCTGTTTAGCTCCATCGCTGTGAAGTCGATTATGTCGCAATGTTGTTCTAATTTGTCTTAACTGGCCAGTTGCAGTAACAACGTCCACATGTTGTACTTCCTAAAGCTGTTCGAAGCGGTTCCTGTTTCACCTCGCGGCTGTGAACTCCACCGTGACGCAAGCAGCCTCGGCACACACATAAATGCAGCGTCATCGTGGCTTGTCAGCGAAGACGAGGCGGATCTTGGGCAGAAGCGACGTCCTCGGAGTTGAAGCTCAACCCAGCTCTTTGCAGTCTGAGAACTTAAAAACTAGGTTAAAGAAAAAAAAAAAAAAGTTTTGTTTTTATGTTTTTCAAATTTTGCAGCGGCATCGTGCCGAGAATGAATTTTCAGCCAGAAGACATTAAAAAAAAATAAAAATAAAAAAATAAATCCTTAAAGCTGAGATGTAACTTGCTCTCACTGCAGAAAATGTAATGTAAAATGAGGAATTTGTAATTAACTGATACGGCTGTACAGTTGTGGCCATTACTTAGTGTTGCAAACAAATCAGCAGACTTGATATGGAACGGAAAATGAACTTTCGTTAATTATGGTACAAAAGGACAAAAGTTAAATTTTCATGTTTGTATTCATTCAGGTGACAGATACGATCCAAGACCCAAAATGAAAACTGCTGTGTTTTCCATCCTTCTGTTGCTCACCATTTATCAAGGTATGTATACACTATACACTTTTTTTTTCTTAAAACGGCGAATATAACAACTACTATTTCTAATTATTCAAATTATTTCTACTGCCTGAACCAAATATTTTAGTCAAAAAGTGACAAATTGTCAAATACTATTTTGTCGTGAAATGACAGGACTTTTTGCTGATTAGCCAATATAATAATTATGAGCAAGATACACAGTTATCTTTTAACATAAACAAAAAAAACCCCGATCTAATTCAAGAAAAAAATCAATCACAATTCATTGAAAACCACTTAAAATAAGGTTACTGAGCCTTGAAGTTAGTGGCAACTTTGTTTTCTTGAACTCACATTGCCTCTAACGCAGAGAAGGGCAAACTTTTTGAGTGGTGGGGCCACAATGGGTTGTAAAATGTGACAGAGGGGCCGGAGCAGCAGCAGATGGAGGGACCCAGCTCATTGGAGGAAAAAATATATCATGGGATGTTTAGAAAACATGTGCTTTAATGTCAATTGAAAATCTTTAAACAATGAAAATTAAAAGAATGAAATACAGCTTTTTTTTTCTCATACAAACAGTTACAGCTATTTAACAGTAAATTAGAGTTATGTTAATCTTCAGGATATCATCATCATCACTGTGGCAGAAAACGCTAGAACGCAGGGAAACTGAAACATTAATAAAGTCTGTTGATGTAGCTTCAAGTTCAGCAGGCCAGATTAAAAAGCTAAACAGCCTGAGTAGGGACCCCGAGCCGTAGCTTGCCCATGCCTGGCCTAAAGTCTAAATGTTTGTGTTTGAAATGAAAGGCAGGCAGACGAGGCAATTTCTTCTTTTTTGTATGTGCCTGTATTTTTTAAGTCCCATGTTTTCTCTTTGTGTTTTTTTCCCAGCCGAGGGGCTGAGGTGCAACTACTGCGAGTCAAAGAGCAGCGACCTCTGCACCCCTACATCCGTGCAGACATGTTCATTGCTGCAAGACGCGTGCGGCGCCGTCATACTCCAAGGCCCGATCAGTAAGTCCTCCGCTATTCTAGCCTTCTTCGGTCAAATGCAATACGATGAAGTGTAAGTGTAAGGGTAAGAATTTCCCTTGTGTATCATGTGCAGTAATGTATTAGTCAGCGAGACAGCTGCATTTTGTTCTGCTGCTGGGCTAGCATTTTATACAGTCCTATAAGAAAATAAAGATCCTTCCAAGTACTTTTGGGAAAGCATATTATTCGATTGTTCAAACCTTCTAAAATTGTTGACACTAGAAAAAAATAAAGGTAAAAGAGGCAAAAATGCAGATCCACCGATTCAACACACTCATCACTCATGTTCAGAGTCTAATGCAGGCGTGGGCAAACTATGGCCCAGGGGCCATATACAATATAATTTTATCTGGCCTGCCGAACTTGAAGAAATTATATTAATAGTAAAAAAAAAAGAAGCTTTTTTGTTCACCTCTGAAGTGGCTCACCAAAAACATTCCATCCATCTGCTGCTGCTCCAGGCCCCCTCTGTCAAACTTTAGAACCCATTGCTCCATTGCACAAGTCAAAAGGTTTGCTCACCCCTGCTTTAGATGCAATGTCAGTTTAAGAAAACAAAGTCGCTACTGGGTTTAATGTCTTCTTGCAACCTGTTTCTTTTACAGGCCGTTCGTTCCGGCAGTGTATGAACATGGCTGTGTGCCAGGGCTTCATCAAAACGCCCGGTGCGTTTGCCAGTTGTTGCACTACCGACCTCTGCAACTGAGCCTCCAGTCGTTCCAGCCTGTCTCCAACACCTGTCTTTCAAAGCATCTTATTTCTGCTCATGTCCTGCTCTTGCTAAAGAGCATTGCATAAAAGACAAATAAAGAACTTGAATGACATGATGTCTAAATTGTCTTTTGTCCTGAAAGACCATTGATGAGACTCATCATTTGAAAAAAACAAAAAAACAAAAACCCATCTAATTTCATCAACAGGTTAACATTGGAATAGTTTAAATAAATACTTCATAAAACACATTTAGTAGATATGAATATGAATGTAATCCTCCAACTGGTTACTGGCATCGCCTCAAGTTTTTTGAGAAACTACAGTTTCTCAAAAAGAAAAACTAACCTGCAGTTAGTAGGTGCTGCCACCTACAGTACAGGAGTAAGTGACATTACTCTCTTATTCTCATCAGTCACTCGCTCACTTGCGGACTGGGTATGCACCGCGCACGGCCTCGTTAAATCGAGCGTCTGTCCAACTCCCCTTGGCGACTTTTTTTGTCAAAAGCGACTAGCAACAGAGCTAGTGACTTTTCCTGGTGTTATTGGAGACTTTTCTGGTATTTTGGAGACTGGAGGTCATATTACGTTTTTGTTAGATGCTTGTGCTTAATATTATGTTTAGTTTTGATGTTTGTTCATAAAAATATGATCACTAATATAAATATCCTTTGACCAGTCAGTTGACCCATGCATAAAGATAGGCATTGTATGAATAGCAAACTGTGTAAGCTTTGTGCAGAGTCATGTGAGATCTAATGGAGGACATCGTAACCAACCCCTCATAAAACAGTGACCCTTTCCCTAAGGTGACCCGAGAGTGGACAACAACAAGAACTGACTTTGTGACTCTCATGAAATGAATGACCAGAGCGATCACAGCAGAGCGGTCACAGGGATTGGAACTTTACAACCTCTCCTATAGGGAATTATTCCTGCAGGCAATACCAGGTGAAAG
Organism: Nelusetta ayraudi; assembly: GCF_046127955.1. Taxonomy (NCBI): domain Eukaryota; kingdom Metazoa; phylum Chordata; class Actinopteri; order Tetraodontiformes; family Monacanthidae; genus Nelusetta; species Nelusetta ayraudi. Next base: position 7,127,088 of record NW_027466056.1, read on the forward strand.
AGGGCAGTGTTGGATATGAGTTGTATTGTTTGAAAGTTTTCTGTTGTTGTCTGCACTAAACTGACAGACAAGAGGGACAAAGAGAATATTGATGTTAATTATTTTTAGAACCACAATGTTTCACAGTATTTTGATATTGCAATTAATTTCATAAGATCATTTTTACTTTATTATTACATAAATTTGTGTTATTAACTGGTCATTTTAGATTGTTTATTAATGCCCACGGAAAATCAGCTTTCAAGGGATGAAGAATTGCTCTCCGCACAATCAGGATTGTTATCAACACTTTTTCTCTGCAGATTCCTGGTGGGACAAGTTTCAACGTCATTGGTGTCTGTGTTAATGTCCCTTCAAGAAGGCACGCGGGTTCTTGGGAAAGTGTGCGCGCAGGTTGGTGGGACTTGGGATTATTTTTAGTAAATAAGAGACACGTGGAGTCTCTGGTTTTGGCTGTTAAACCCAGAGCAACATCTGGTTGTTGACGAGCACGTCAAGGTCACAATATAATGATGCAAGTAGATGTAATCACAAATATTTATTCATAACAAAAATATTATTATTAACAGCTGATCGACTCTTGCTTTGCATATTTTGAGAAAACAAACTTATTGAGTGATAATCAGTTTCTCATGTAGGTGGGGTGGCCGCACGACCAAAAGGTTTCCCTTATTTCAAACTGTGGGAGTTAGCAACCCCAACTAATAGTGACTGGATAGTAAAAAAAACCACAAGGGGTCTCTCCTAATACCGTTAAAATAAAGGGGGAAACGTCTCTGCTTACACGAAATAAAGAACTAAATATCCTAAAAGGTCCATAGTGCGCTACTACCGTTGCGACTATTATTTCTACATGTTAATTATATTTTAGATTTTTATATTATAACATTTATTCCGTTTTGTATCGAAGTGACTGTGTCTGTACCTTGTTTAAAGCTAGTAGAAATTGTTTTCTAAAAAAATAATAATAATTTAAAAAAAAACGCTTTTACTTCCGGTTTACTTCCTGTTTGTCGTGACGAACGCGCACGGTGGTGTATCAGTGTGTTCTGTGTCGTCGTCAAGTTATACGTCTCACGAGGCTCACGTGCGGTGTGCTTTGCCAGACCACCCGTGCTGCTGCCCGTTGTGTGTCACCTGTCGTGTTCGTATCAGCGCGTGAGAAACGACGCGAGGTGTAGTTTAACGCGCGCAAAGAGCACTAGCGGCGATTTGAGCTTGCGCGGCAGCACGCATGCGCACTTGAGGCGGTATGTTGAAGCTGTGCTGTGCGAGGTCACTAGTTGCTCGGGAGGCAAATATCCTCCGCAGACTTTGTCGTCGCACATCTCGGAAAGCGGGTGACAGGTCTCACGGGTCCTGCACCGCCACTTCCGGTACGTCGTGGACGACGCCGAGCGGCTTCGACACGGGCCTCAAGACCTACAACAGTCTGACCAAGCGGAAAGAGCCCCTCGTACTGGCAAGAGATGGAGTTGCAACCTGGTGAGAGGGACCGTTTACGCTGTAGGTGTCAAACTTTGGCCCGCGAGGCCAATCCTAAAATCACTACTAGATCTGGTAGCCCGCACCTTTACCCGGTAATACTACAAGTCCCAGAATGCTCTGCTGGTATACTGCTATTTTGGCGTGTGCATCAGGAGAGTATCTTCATTGAAGGATATTATTATTACGACTTCATTGGTTTATTGGTGTTATTTTTTTTTAACGTATTATCAACTGGATTATATTTTTAGCTCGTTAACCTATTGATTGATCCATTGATAAATTGATTAATTAACTGGTTCATCTATTTTCTTTACAAACTGGATTTTGCATGTGTGCAAGAAGATTTTTTTTTTTTTTTTTCAATGAATGTTGGCCTGCAACTTTGTCCAAATTTTAAATGTTGGCCCCACTGGGTATTTTAATATGACACCCCTGATTTACGCCCTTTACATCAAAGGGCAATGGAAAACCATCACAGTGTTTTTTGTTTTTTCTCCCTTTCCTTTCCTCAGGTACAGCTGCGGTCCCACTGTGTACGACCACGCCCACTTGGGTCACGCATGGTAATGATGTGATCACCTACGCCACCAGCACCTACAACATGGGTTCTCAACCCAGGCCCCCCCATTCATTTCAATGTAGTTGCTCACCCAGTGCATGCACCGAAAACGTTTTTTCACTTCCGCATTAGAGGGAGCATAGAGCGTGTCGCACTTCACGCCACGCCGCTGCAACTCCCCCGATACATCAGTACGCAACAGCCAATCAGAACGAGCCGAGACACAGCAGCACGCAGGGAATAAACTATTTTCTCTTGATTTTCTGGCCGTTTTATTTGATTTTCTGTTCTTTTTGTATTTTTTGAAAGACCGAAAGTGACCATGACTGTAACATTTTAAATACAAAGCTTCGCTCTAAACCTCTTTTTAGGTCACAGTCGACCTGTCAGCCGTTTTAGAGGCGTTTATTTTCGTATTGCGGTCTATGGGGAAAATGCTTTTTGAGCGCATGGGATTTTTTTTGCTGCAGTACCTCGAGTGGCCACTGGTAGAAAATCGTCACGCCAACGTATTGCCAGTCTGGTATCCAGTTCTTATAATACTCTACATTCATTGCCAGGACCCACATCCCCCCCCCCCCCCCCCCCCATGTAGTCGCGATCTAAAATTTTTTCCAAAGCATTCACATTTCTTCTACGAAAACAAACAAAAACGCTAGCCCACTTCCTATCACGTCGAGTGAATAAATCATGGAGATTATTGAATTGAATTTTGTGTCCCGAAAAAATAAATGCCCATTGTTTTTGTCTTCCTGCAGCTCGTACGTCCGCTTCGACATCCTGCAGAGGATTCTGTCCAGGTTTTTCGGCATCACGGTCGTCCACGCGATGGTGATCACCGACATCGACGATAAAATCATCCGAAGGGGTTGGGAGGTAGGGAGGTCGAGCTGGGCTGAGAGCACCGATTGTTATCAAAGGGGTTTTGGTTTGACTCTCCCCTTAATTTCCTTCACCTCTCCAGGAGAATGTTTGCCCGTCGGTTATATCCGCCCTGTATGAAGAGGAATTCAAAAAGGACATGCTGTCGTTAAATGTGAGTGATTGGGGGTCCACCGACGCTCAGGTGTCAAACCCGGGCCCGTGGGCCAAATTTTGGTCCTGCAGTTTGATTGTATTTAGCTCGCGAGGCCAATACAGAATCACTACTAGAGCTGCCAGCCCACTGGTATTAACACCAATACTAATACGACAAATCCCAGAATGCTCTGCTGCTATTTTGGCGCATCATTCAGGACTTGATGGATATGATTATGATTTCACTGGTTTATTGTTGTTATTTCATTTTTTTATTCTTTTTTTATTTGCCCGTGGAAAAAGGTTTACTGTTGAAATGTAAATCGGAAGGCTGCAAATGAAAAGAGAATAAAAAGAGCCATACGATTTTTATTGACATTTTATTTGTTCTGATGAGTTTTTTTTTTTTATTTAAAATTCTCTTTTGCATGTGTGCGATATGAAGTTATTTATCGTATAGCATTAAACTTTGCTTGCTCCATACTTCCATCACATTATATTTACATTTACATTCCAAGTTTTACATTTTGGCTCCGCTGCGTGTTTGACTTTGAAATTCTCTGCGTTTCGTTCTCTTTTCTCGAGGTGATTCCTCCCGCAGTGTATTTAAGAGTCACCGAGAACGTGCACCACATTGTCCCGTTCATTGACAGGATCGTTGAAAACGGACACGCTTACGCCACAAAAGAAGGTGCGGGTTTGAACGTCTGAGATTGTTCTTCCAGCCCTCGAGTAAAACATCGTGGGGAGGTCGGCGTTTAATTTTTGAAAACGCTCCCTTTTTTTTTGTGCAGGCAACGTGTACTTCGATGTTGGGTCCATTGGCGACCGGTACGGCAAGTTTGGGGAAGGCTCGGATTCTCCCGGAGAACCAGGTGAGACATCTGCCCCTATTAGCCGATCAGCTTTATTGACCCTGATTTTGCTCAAGTTTAAGAACCAAAAGTTAAAACCGCAAAACAGTTTTTTTTTTAATGTCTGTTGAAAATGAAGAAGAGTGTTACAACAACAAAAACATACAATTTACTTACTATTAATATAATTTTTGACAGGCCGGATTGAAAAGGGCAGTAACGAGATGTAACAGCCAACACAAATGTCACTGTTCTCCAGGCAACGAATCATCAAAACGGGACTCGAGAGATTTTGCACTTTGGAAGAGATCGAAACCCCGGGAGCCGTACTGGGAATCACCATGGGGCCAAGGAAGACCCGGCTGGCACATCGAGTGTTCCACCATAGCAAGGTTGGTTTTTAATTTTTTTTTTTCTTACAAATGCTTATCCATTATTCGGTTTTCACTGGGCAAAAACGCAGCTCATTTAAAACGTATTGGCATTTTCTGTCTAATGCTAACGGTGGTCACAGATGTAAAAATAAATAAATAAATAAAAAAGGTGGTAAAATGCCTGCAAAATTCCTAGTCTTGTTGCCGGGTAGCATTTTTTTTTCTCCCACATGTGAAAACGCCAGAGGAAGATTTGCCAGCTAGCGTGATGATGCGTTTTGAGATGAACACATTTGAAATGTTGACGCACTTTGCAGCTGCAACTGAAGCCCTTGCTCCGTGCCACTGAATGAGCTACGCGGTTAGCGGTTAGCGCTTCTCGCGCAACTTTGAAGTACGGCCCCACCAAAATGAAACCCAGGGAGTTTCTGCATTCTTGGAAATGTTCCCTACTTGGAGAGCGTGCGAAACGGCTTCTCCCACTGAAAATCCCAATATGCTTTGGGTGGCAATGTACAGGCCTCGTCGTGAGCCTAACCCAGTTATGGGAAAACTACGGCCCGGGAGCCATATGCGGCCCGCTAAGCTTTTTTTAATCCGGCCTGCTGAACTTTGAGAAATTATATTAATTGTAAGTAAGTCATGAAATGGCTGTATTTCATCCATTTTGTCAGTGTTTTAAGTGTCACTTCAATAAAGAGCTAAATAGTGTGGGGCTTCGAAGACACTGTTTTTCGTGTAACGCTTCATAGATACCCCACCATAGATATTTTTTTCCTCCTATGAGGTGGCTCACCAAAACACTCTATCCATCTGCTGCTGCTCCGGCCCCCTCTGTCAAATTTTAGAACCCATTGTGGCCCCACCAGTCAAAAGGTTTCCCCACCCGTGGCCTAACCTGTAGCTTTTCTAAGGGGAAAGCACAGTCAGTGTTAACCAGGAAAGACACGAGTAAAATGCTCGAGGTTCAAAATCTTCGGAAAATGTCACAATTTGCAACGAGGCCAATTCACAGTGGTGGATTCCTAACCTTAGACGAGCTGTCAATCTGGGTGGAACTGTGCACTTCAAGGCCCGCCCATCAGTACGCCCCTGCCACTGACTCTCAAGTTCTTTTTTTTTTGTTTTAGCTCGGTATTCGGAAGGCAGCTGGATATCCACTCCGGAGGCATCGACCTGGCCTTCCCTCACCACGAGAACGAGATCGCTCAGAGCGAAGCCTACCACCAGTGCCAACAGTGGGCCAACTATTTTCTCCATTCTGGTAGGTGGCTTCCCTGTAACTCTTGAGTTTGCGTGTCAAATACATTTCGAAACCCATGGTTTTTTTACAGATGGTGTTCTCTCCAGCACCTTTCTCGTCATATTTAATACATTTGCTATCCTGTTTTAGGCCACTTGCACCTGAAAGGCAGTGCGGAGAAAATGTCGAAATCTTTAAAGAACTACGTCACCATCAAGGTACGGCCGACAGACGTTGTGTTCGTCGGCCCCTTTTGCCGTCTGTCAAAGCCCATCGTTGTGTCTGTGCTCTCTTCCGTCAGGACTTCCTCCAGTCTTACTCCGCCAACGAGTTTCGAATGTTTTGCCTGCTGGCAAAATACAAATCAGGTTGGTTGGAAAACGTCCCGTTTGTCTCCTTGTGCGACCGTTCAGAGGGGCAACACGCAAATTCCTTCATTGTCAAGACGTAAGGCAATACAAATTTGGGAGGTCTATCCTTTTGTTTGCAAAAGGCCAAAACAAAACAAATGCGCATTAGAACAGCTGCCCTAAAAACCCAAGCAAAAAGCATGGAACAGGGCGAGAAGGGGGGGGCGCAAAGCCTTTTTGTTTTGGTTACACCCAGCAGCCCACTGCCGCCCTCTGGTGGCAGGAAAAAAAGATTGCGTATTGCCGCTTCAAATTTCCCACAAGATGCTGCGTCAGGTGATGCAAGGCTTTCCCGCTGGTCTCCCACCGCAGCCGTGGACTACAGCGAGGGGAGCATGTCGGAGGCCCGCCGGTCCCTGGGAACCGTCGCCACCTTCATTCACGGCGCTCAGGCCTACGTGAAGGGCCAGCTGCAGTGCCCCCCCATACAAGAGGATGTGCTCTGGGAGAGGTGAGCGGCAAGTCTTTATTATTGAGGTCAACCAGGCCCAGGGGTGGGCAGTCTCTTTGACTGGCGGGGCCACAGTGGGTTCTAAAATTCGACAGAGGCGGAGCTGGAGCAGCAGCAGCAGGAAGGAGGAAAAAATATATCTTGGGACATGTAGAAATCATGTGACTTAATGCCTATTGAAAATGAACAAAAGTGTCACAACAAAAAAAACGGAATTTTTCACTGTAATTGTATTGAAATTACTCTGAACAAAAACACTGAAAAAAGGGATGAAATACAGCTGTTTTATAACTTACGCTGTTAATATAATTTCTTCAAGTTGAGCGGGCTGCATGGAAAAGCTTAATGGGCGGCATACGGTCTTAGTTTGTCCACGCCTGACAAAGAGAATATGTTTGGAATGAGCAGTTGCAGGAAAAACCCACCGTTTTTTCAAATGCAGATTTTATGCACTTTCTACGTCCTTCCACCAGAGGTCACTGATTCCAAAGATTCAACTATGCAGCCTTGGCAGTTTGCTTGATTTTTGAAATATTAGCCAGCTTACATCATGATCACAAGGAATATTTACAAGAAAAGATTGATAAAGATCTCTGCCCACCACAGTTACAGACTTTGTAGGACTTTTGGTCGGTGACTTTCCACACTGACGGACCAGTGTGTTTGTTTTTGTTGTTTGTGATTACATTTGATATTGTTTTTGGACACTGCGTGAGCATCAAGTTCATCATTTTTTTTTTTATCCCAGTGATTTTATGTTTTTAATGTTATTTTTTTTTGCTGTTTTAGGTTGGCTGAAACAAAATGCAGCGTGGTGGAGGCACTGGCAGATGACTTTGACACGCCGCGAGCCGTCGGTGCCTTGATGAACCTGGTCCATCACGGCAACTGCCAACTTCAACCCGTTTCCAAGGTAAATTGCAGCAAATCTCAACATTTTGATGTGTGAAAAAACTAAGTTTTGTCTTGTGTTTGTAAACAACATTTTTACAAAAGTAATTCTTTTCTGCTATACAATAGCTTGATGTTTTATGAGGTAACATTGGCAAAAGCAAAAATACAAGTTTCTTTTGGTTTTAATGGGGCGTGGTGTGGGAGATGACCTTTGCTGATGTAGCCAATGCTGGATAGGAAGTACACAAACTAACATTTTGTGTTTGCAGGGCTGGGTACCATTCGGAATTCTTTGATACAGTGCCAATTTCAATTCCTTTGGTGCAAATGTTGCATTTTGCTTTAATTTGACCCACCTCAATGAAGTAGAGTCACAATTTTGACTTCTTTGGCACGATTTTCTCATTTTGACTCTTGCATAACCAAAATGTGATGTTTCGTGCCTCTGTAATGTGAAAGCCAATTGCCAGTGACGTTGCATCTTGGCATACGTATGGCAAATGATGATTGGCTCGTCACAGCTAAGACTCGGTGTCTTGTAGTTTTGTCAAATTTGGCACCGAAATGATAAACTTTTCGATATTTGAGAAGATTCTGAATATTTCGGTAGGCGCTGCAATGCATTGAGGTCCCGTACTCAGTCACTATATTTTTGAGGATGAAATATCCTTCTGTCGCCTGTGTTTTTGCTTGTCTGCCTGCCCACGATCAGGTCGACGGAGCACCTCGGAGCCCCGCGGTGTACGCAGCGATGGCCAGCTACATCAGAGACGTCCTGGATGCGTTGGGTGTGGATCTGCTCGGCGCCAAGGTCAGCTGTCACCGTCACTAGGGGGAACGCCGTGTCTTCAGACCAAACATAAGGAGGAAAATTAAACATTTAAAACACGACCGCGTGTTTCAAATTCCCCGTGCTGCCTCTGTCCTCTAGCAGGGGGCGGCCGCGACGAGCCACCTCGCGAGCCTAGAGGGCGTCGTCGAGCAGCTGAGCCGTTTCAGAAGCCAGGTGAGGGCGTTCGCGCTGGCCCGCGCCCACGCCGACGGCTCCTCCGGCAAACCGGGACTCCACCCCGACAGGGTCCCCCTGCTCAAGGCCTGCGACGCGCTCAGGGACGACCTAGCGCCCCTCGGCGTGCTCATAAAGGCACGTTGGCGACCTTGCGACGACCGCTGCCCCCCAGTGGCTCGAAAGCAAAGTCAATTAAACGACTCACTCTTGCGTCTCTCTTGGGTTTCCAGGATCGAGGGGCCGCCTCGACGTGGGAGATCAGCGAGGTCAAACAGAGGGCTGGAAAGGCGCAGGAAGACATGTAGAACGGCGCCCCCTAAAGGCCACCGACACCTTAAAGACCACAGTGCAGCTGGTCGGAATCGCCTGAAAGGGAGAAAACCATCGGAAGCTTCTGGAAGGGTAGAGGTCTGATGCGCACCAGAGGTTTTTCTACAAACAAATCTTTGCTCCATAAAAATGTTCTATAAACAGAGAGAGAAGTTCAATTTTTCATTAGTGATGCAACGCAACTACAAAACCGCCAGCTCCAATGATAAAATTTACATAAATGTTTTTGTTTTGTTTTATTTTGGGTTTTTTTGTACCACCTTCTTCCTTTATCGCATTCTATTGGTCGATTGACTCCGAACAGCGTTACAAAAACATAATGGCACCCCGGGGAACATTAATCATGGGGAAAAAATAAAAAATAAAAACAGAAATCATGTCAGCGCAGGTGCACATATTTATTTATTGTCAATATTTACATGCAAACAGCGTTTGACGTGATTTGAGTGGACGAGAAACTGACGAATAAAATATCAACCGAGGGAAATGTGTGTCGTCAGTGAGCAGTTTTTGTCACCTTTACGGAAAGCTCAATAAAACAAAAAATGAAGAAAAATCATTACATTTTTAATTCATTTGTTTTGAGTTTTTTTCTGCCAAAATTTTAATTTTATCTGTTTTCCATACGATTTTTCTGACCACAAGTAAACACGCTGCAATTTCACCGCTGTGTTTGTCTTTGCGAGGACAGAACAACAAAGAGCCAAATCTTCCAAGTATGGAAAACAGATGAACATCATTTCACTTTTCCCACTGTAATTCCACAGCCGGCTTTGCCACGGAATCCTTACTGCAGCGCTCCGCGATAAGAGGAAAATCTCATCTGTCGAACGAGTAAAACAGCCCCTCAAAAAAACCACCGGTGATTACAGCGGAGAGCGTTCCAAAGTCCAGTCCAGTTCTCGTTAAGGGCCTGCAGGGGGCGCTCCTAGGGCTCCTCCCTCCCCCCGATTCAGGCGGCGCTGCGGCTCTCGGGCGTCAGGTTGATGAGGTTGTTGCTGGCCTGCGCCAGCTCAGTGATGGACACGCGGCCCCTCTGCCGGATGAACTGGGCCACGGAGTCCAGCTCCCGGGGCGTGATGGAGATGAACTTCCCCCTGTCGTCAATCACACCTGAGGGGTGGGGGGACAAACAAACCGTGAGGTGGGGGGGAATGGGTTGGGGGCGGGGCGGGGGGTCTTAGCGCAGTGGTGATGGCCGACCTGTGAGGGAGCCCGACGCCAGGAGGTCCTGCAGTCTGCTGATGGCGTCCTGCGTCCTCATCCCGAAGTGGGACGCCAAGTCCTCCAGCAGAACCACCTTGGAGGTCTGCGGGCACAGAGAGGAGAGCTTTAATAACGTGGCCACGACAAATGAGTACATATATATATGCCGCACCGCAATGGGGATGTTGTCATCCAATCAGGAGCAGACTTAATGGGATTTAAATTTGGAAAAAAAAAAAAATCCATTTTTGAAATGGGATCTTTAATCAGAATTGTTTTATTTCAGACTGTCGGAAACAAATTGGAATTACACTGACTATTTTTGCACATAGCTGTTGTTTATTAGTGCTTTTCCACCACTATACCACGGCGCGCCGGTGTACCGTGGGACACTGTCAGGTGTGCCATGAGAAATGATTCAATTTCACTTAATTGGTCTAAATTTGTTTGTTTTTTTTTTGTTTTTTATAAAATTCCATTTTCGAGTGAAGCAGCGTGAACCTATTTTCCTCCCAGGATGTCAGCTTTGTGTGCACGTTAACAGGCCCAGGTTTCACACTGAGTGAGTATAAATGAATTAAATTAATTCATTAATCATATTGGCATCATTAGGCTTTGAAAAAGTGCCGATTTATAATATTTTTGGTTGATCATGTGCCATTTTTTTTCAATGCAAAAAATGTGCCGTGGGTTAAGAGGTTGAAAAACACTGGTTTATTATATCGAGGTTGGATTGTGTGTGTGTGTGCATGCGTGACCGGACACCAACCTCGATGTGCTGGATGAACTCTTGCAGCAGGTTCCGCGACTGTCAACGCAGAGATGGAAAGCGGGCGTTAGCATTTAGCAACAGGAAGTGAGCAAACCAGTGGGGGTTTCGGTGATGGGGGGCAAGGGGGCGAGAGGGGTGGGGGGGGGTTGCGCTCAGACTGGTGTGAGACCTGGTCCTCGCTCAGCTCCTCCTCTTCACCCTGGTCCTCAATGATGAAGGAGGCCTTGAGCTTCTGGTACTCCTCCTCCTCGCGTCGCTCCTGCTCCTCTTTGGCGCGGCGTTCGTCTTCCTCCTGGATAAACAACAGCACAGCAGAGGAAGTCGCTGAGCAACGTTGTTTGTGTGTGTGTGTGTGTGTGTGTGTGTGTGTGTGTGTTGTTGGGTTTTATTGGGTTTTTAGGAGGCGTGCCTCAGACCTGTCTCTGCTCCAGGAGCCGTTCCTTCTCGTCCTCCTGACGCCTCTCCTGCTCTCGCTGCTCCTGCATCCGCTTCCTCTCCTCCCGCTCCTCCATCTCCATCTGCGGCGCGAGTATTCGGAAATACGTTAGTGCGGCGCTTCTCCAGCGCTCCTGCGGGGGCGGGGGGTGATGGAGGGGCTCTCGCTTCCACGTCTCACCTCTCGCTGGGCTTTCCTGGCCTGCTTCTCCTCCAACTTCTTCTGCTTCTTGGCGCCGACCTTCGCCGCCGGCTGGGAGCTGCTCGGCTGCTCTACCTCCTCGTCGTCGTCCTCGCGCTCCTCCTCTGAAATCCACAGTGGTTAGCGGTCCAAATGCAGTGAAATAGTAACAGCGCACAATTGCCGCCACGCAAGTGTCGACCTCGACATCTTGGCACTGTTAATACGCAGTTTCCGTGATTTTCTATCAAATTAGATAGTGGACAAAATACAAATGAGACTATCTAGCGTGCATTAGAAATACACTGATACCAGTATTGGGTTGAGTAATCCACTCATACTTGTAATATACATCTAGATACTGCGACACCAAGACTATTTGCACATCTATGTACATGACAATTTTGTTAAATTTGTGTTTGTACTGCAGTGAAAATTGTTGTAGGAAAACATGCTGAGGAATGTTGTGTAATGGCATTATTAAGTATCAAGTGCTGGTACTGGTTACTGTAAAAACAAAAAGTGGTACTGGGGCATCCCTAGTGCGCACGCTCACCGAGGTCCACCACTTCTCTCTGTTGTCTCCTATTGGCCATCCCGGCCGCCATGTCCCGCCTCCTCCTGCGAGGCATTCCGGCCCCTCGCTCCTCCGCCGCCGCTGGCTGCTGCACCGGGGCTGCCGGCCGCGAGCCATCCCTGGGCGGCGCCTGCTCACCTGGGGTATCAGAGGCGGGAGAAACCACCGCGTCATCCATTGTGTCAGTGCTTAACATTGGCTAAATGGCTAAACAATTTATATTTCAGGGTTTTGCGGGTTTTCTACTCAAACAAGAGGCGATGGTGATTGCCAGGGGTGTCAAAGTCAAATACGCAGTGGGGCTGAAATTTAAAACTTGTAAACAAAGTCGCAGGCCAACATTGATATTTATTGAAAAAAAAATTTCCTCGAGTGAAGTTTATGGAACAAGAAAAACTTAATACCATAGAATAAGAAACTTAATGTTGCGCACATGCAAAATCAAATTTCAAATAAAAAAAATACTCAAAATAAATAAAATGTAAATAAAAATCGTATGCCTCTTTTTTTTTTCTTTACATCCTTCCGATTTAAATTTCAACAGTAACCTTTTTCCCATCCATCCATCCATCCATCCATTCCATCCATTTTCCAGGTCAGGGTCACAGGGGTCTGCTGGAGCCTATCCCAGCTGTCTTAGGGCGAAGACAGACTAAACTAATTAAGTCACAATAATATCCTTCAATGAACGTCCTGTCCTGACTGAGCAGAGGATTCCGGGATTCGTAGTATGAGGAGTACATGTGCTGTACAATAGCGGCGGGCCAGCAGCTCTAGCAGTCATTTGTTTGACACCTGTCTTATATGAAACCACCACACGAGGGAGCCAAAAGTCTTTCTCTACTAGCAATATACTACATGCAATCTACTGAGATTGCATGTAGTATAGAAAATAACAATAAAAAAATATGTATTAAAAAAAAATCTAGAAATTACATTTAAAAGTTATTAATAAATCGATTGCTGTTCCAACGCAACCCTGACTATGTTACACTATTTTGATCATGTGAGACCGAGTCAATCATCGTACTTTATTTGTATAGCACCTTTCATACATTAAAAAACAAAACAAAACAAAACAAAAAAACAAATGCAACCCAAGGTGCTTGTCAAAAAAAAAAAACTAAAATTAAAATAAAAGTAACGATTTAAAAACCATCATTCAACAGAAGTGCAGCAGTCAATTAAAACCATCTTAAGTTTCGCACCAGCCTAAAGACGTTGAATACACAAGCCAAAACAAAATGGTTTCCTAAATACAAACTACAAAACAAAACCACTGTTTATCACTGGTATTCGAACTTTTGCGCACCTTTCTTGTTGCGTACATTTGTTTTTGTTTTTGACAACTTCTGACACGTGTAAGAACTGCGCTGCGCCAATTACCGTTGGTGACGTCTACATTGAAACGTAAATATTGTGACCTTACACGTGCCTACTCCCACTAGTAGCCAGCGAACTAATCTAATCAAATCAAATCAAGTCAAAAAGGGGGGTATTGCATTAAAGCGAGCATTTGACACAACAGCAGCCTGTGTGCTAATATTTAGCATTAGCCACCTCGCCGACGTTAGAAGCTACTCACCTTCCTGTGTTGACCCACGCACCTTCAGTGCCAAAAAGATAAGGACGGTGAGGACAGCGGCTGCTGCCAGATACAATACTATGTCCATAGTGCTGCTTAAAATACAGCTATACTCAGAAAAATGTCAACTTCTGGTCTGTTTCTCCAGCCAGCTGTTCACCATGACGGGTACTTACGTCACCGCTTTTTCTTATTCTGCTACTGCGCAACATAGCTTTGAGACGCGCTACCGCCACCGCCTGGTGTAGAGTGCGAGTGTAACCAGAGGATTTTTTTTAAAAAAAATTTTTTTTAAATTATTATTATTAATGAGAAAAAAAACGTTTAATTTTGAGATGGAATCAGGATAATTAGGGTGAATGTCCTTCTACCTTTATGTATTTGAAATATCAGCTCAGTTTTACAATTTCTCCGAAATTTCCAGAAGAGACTTTGCAAGTTATATTAAAATATGTATATATAACAATTTAAACCCTCCCCAACCCTGAGTTCAAAAATTCCAAGTGACTCTTTGATGTGAAGCTGAATTTTTCTATTTGTCGTTTGATTTTAAGTTAATATGTGTAGGACACTGAGCACTACGACCTACCAGGAATTATGCCACCTCTAGGTGGCAGAAATAGACTAAAGGAAAATTCCACCATACCCTCCTCCCCTCGCAGCTCATCGACCCCCACGCTGTCTCTAGGACACAATGCATGCTGACATTGGCATCATCCATCAAGTCAGAAAGGAGGTCAAAAGCGCAGCATACCGTGTCCATGAATTGCACCTTAAAGCAGCACTCACTTCCACAGCAGTCAGTTTTCACGCTTACTCTCTGATTTTACTCTCTGGTTTTGTGAAAGCAGACCCAGTCTAAAAAGGTTTTAGATCACCATTGTTCAGTTGTGTGAAAACCAAGCCTTTTGTAACGTTACGTTTGACAGAAATCCCAATGAGTTTGTGTCATTGTTGGCTGTGATTGTAATTGTTTAACAGTGGGAGCCCTGGTCTCTGATAGTGTCAAGACAACGAAGGCATCACAGCACTCAGGTGAACCAACGTCCCCAACCAACCAATATGTCATATGTCAGTGAAGCAAATTTTGAAAAACAAAGCTGTAAGACAGCGATTGTATGACTGTCTAATAAGTGTTTCCAATAATCGAGAAAAAACAGACTAACTTCTTACTGCTGCGTGATCCAGCTGCAGGTACAAGTGCGATTGTTCAGATTTCAACATCCAAAACCTGCTTCGTCCGTCTTGCCAACCTCCCTCGGAAACCTTTTGACATCAGGAGAGCTAAAACGGTTACTCAATCAATCGACTCCAATCAGTCGAAAGAAAAATATTCAATGTACACTTTTCCTGAACAAGGCTTTGTTCATCTCTTACATAACCTCTCATTTTGATGCTTTTTGAGGTTGTCGTTCCTGCCGCTTCCACTGGAGTCTTCCCCCCCCATTTTTACAATTTTCTCATTGAAACTATTGCTTAAGCAAATTGAATCGATGAAAAAGATCGCTAGATTAATCGACTCCGACTAATTAATCGCTAGCTGCAGCTCAGGATATCAGTCCTGGCCTCCTGTGAACTAACCAGCTTCCCACGAATCCCTGTCGCAAAAACGCTTTCTACGGACGTTGAGGTTAATCAGAGGAATGTTTTTTGTTTGTTTTTTTTCTTAGTAAGTGATGATAAATCACGTCACCAACGCCTCATTTTTGCACCAAAACGTGTGCTTCCATGAACGCGTGTGACGATGAATTGCAGTGAACCCATTACACCTGCAGCAGCGGGCAGCGGGAGGCGGGAGGGGCAGAAAAAAAACGGTGCAGTCAGCACTTTTAATCAGCAGGCGTACAGTAGCACGATGTACGGGGCAGGCAGAAGGAGCCTCAAGCGGACCGGAGCGGAGAGCGAAGGCGAGCTAATAATTTAATCCGCTCTGCCGTGGACAGGAGGCGTTGGTCGTGACAGTAGTTTTCCGTCACCGGTGACATCTGGAGGACGCGGCTCCCACCGCAATCCGATATGCAGCCCCCTCCCTTTTCTTAACACCCACCCACACCCACACCCACCACCACCACCACCACCACCCGCTCCCAGTGTTCCACCTTGTGCATGAAAATGTTTTGTTGCCAGTAATAACACGTCATGCTGGCGAAAAGATGCGTGTGTTTGTGTGCGTCTGTGTGTGCACTACTCACACTGTAGTGCAGACCTTTTTCTTTTTTTTTCTTTCCAGGAGTCACATTGTGGTGCTTTTTTCCCCCCAATGTGTGTCCATGGTTGCGGCTTGATGGTAGCTTTTCACTTAAAGGGTAAAGTCTTCAAGCGAGGCTGCAGAATTTGCTCTTGTGTGTGTGTGTGTGTGTGTGTGTGTGTGTGTGCGTGCGCGAGCATGCACGGCCGCCTCTGCAGGATGTGTCCTCCACCGGTTCCAATGACAGTGCAGATCGAGACTCACTGCGTAAGCAGTCAGTGCGATACAGGGGAAGCTGCTCCTCCTCCTCCTCTGGTCACGTTTCACCGCAAAATAGGATTTTTTTATTTAATTTTATTTAGTTATTTATTTATTTATTGAATCCCGACTCTTCTCATGTTACCTGCCTCCCCCCGTTTCACAGTACGTGCGGAGTGCAGACGGTCTAAAGTTGAAGGTTGAGCCAGCGGAAGGACGGATGCCGCACTTCTTCCTGCCGCAGTCCTCATTTCCTGGTTCACCGCTCAGGTGATCTACGTGGTGAGAGAGGCGGGGACTGCTGCTGTGGGAGGGGGTGTGTGAGGGGTGGGGGCGGGGGGGGGTTGAATGGCGGCGGGGGAGGACTCGCTCACTGGAATCTGGAGAAGTTGTGGGAATGTGACCGATTAGACTCCAGAGGTCACTGTGGCCTCAGCCCCAATGGCGTCGGAGCCTGGATGGCAAAGAAGGGGGATGTGGCCACGTGCTAGACGCAGGGGAAGTAGTAGCAGTCGTAGTAGTAGTAGTAGTAGTAGTAGTAGTAGTAGCAGTAGCAGTAGTAGAAGGGAGGAGGAGGAGGGGTAGAGAGGCAGGAAGTGGTAGCGAGCTTCCACACGGACAAGGTGACTCCTCTCCTCTCCTGGTCTGATCTGATCTGATGGCGGGGCGGGCGAGGCAGGAGACCCCTGAGCAAAGTTCCCACTTATCATGAGTCAGCAAGGAGCACAACCGCTTGTAACACACATTAGCCGCCTCTCCCAAAGTCAGGACCAGGTTATTATTTTTTTTCTTTTTCCTGAACCGGCCAGGGCAACGCAACACAAGGCGTGGGCAAGGTCAGATGAAAGGCACCGAAACCGTTTTGCAGCAGTCTTTCCACAACATCAACGTTGTAAATTTATTTAAATTTATTTATTTCTGGCCGACACGGTGGCGCAGTGGTTAGCGCTGTAGCCTCACAGCAAGAAGGTCGTGGGTTCGCTTCCGGGGCCCGGACCTGGGACCTTTCTGTGTGGAGTTTGCATGTTCTCCCCGTGTCTGCGTGGGTTCTCTCCGGGTTCTCCGGCTTCCTCCCACACTCCAAAAACATGCATGTGAGGTCAATTGAACGCTCTAAATTGTCCGTAGGTGTGCATGTGTGTGTGAATGGTTGTCTGTCTCGATGTGGCCCTGCGATGAACTGGCGACTTGTCCAGGGTGTCACCCTGCCTTCACCCTATGACAGCTGGGAGGGGCTCCAGCAGACCCCCGTGACCCTGAGCTCGGGACTAAGCGGGTATGGAAAATGAATGAATGAATGAATTATTTATTTCTCAAGAGGACAGTGTACAGCGTACAGCACCCCATTTTGCAGGGATGTGATTGTACCCAATTTCAGCCAGGGGCTGGTTTACATTGGTGGCCCCCCCCTGCCAGTTGTTATTGGCACAGAACCTTTCAAATGAGGTCAACAACAAGAGTAAAGAGCAACAGTAATAAGACAGTCATATTACAATACAGCACAATGGCAATACACAATCATCAAAGTAAGAAAAGAAAAGAAAAGAAAAGCGAGAGTAGAAGAACAGGCAAATAAAGAAGCCATGAAAACAAAGAGGTAGAGAGAAACCTTAGATATGCTACGCTAGCAATTTTTAATGACTAATGACTAAACATCAGTCCCCTCCACTCTCCAATACACAACATATTAAGCGTGGATGTTTGATAGCAGTATCTTCCAGGCACCCCCCCCCGTCCACACACACACACACACACACACACAGACACACACCTCCCCCTCACACACACCCCTCCTTTAAAATGTCTTATTAGACCTGGAGAGGTCATTTTAGCTGAGTTGCTCACCTGGCGCATGCGGCAAAAAAATACAACTTCCTGTTTACTTTGGCCTATAGAAGGGAAGAGAAGGCGTAGCCGTGTCACTTCCCGTCACGCCTCTCTAACCCCCATGACGCACATCCAAACGTACCAGCCAATCAGCGCGAGCCGAGACAACGGCAAAGATTAAAAGTCTACGACTAAAAAATACATCCATTTTTTTAAGACGTTTATTTATGTATGGCGTCTATGGCAATAATGCTCGTTTTGGGCAGCATGGGATTTTGGGCTGCAGTACCTCAAGTGGCCACTGGGAAAAAAAACCCGCCCGCTACCATATTGAAAGTCCGATATCGACTTGTTATAAGATACCCAGGAGGGTGTATCATTGTGTTTAATTTGAAGCGGATAATTAGCCTAATTAGCCCAACGCTCGTGTATCGAGAGCGGCTCCACGTCCCGGGAACCTAACCCACGACCTCGTCGCCGTGAGCCAACCACTGTGCTAACCATAGCACCACTTTGTGGCACCCCCCACAGGCTGCGATTTCAGAGCACAACTTGTCGCATAATTACTACGCATAACGTTTATCTATGATGATACATATAAATCATCACGTAGAATGTAGAATTGAAGCCAAAAAACCCAATCACAGGTCACGATTCCCATCAAGAAGAGTAGAGGAAAGACTGGCTAATTTTGTCGCACTCTGGTTAAAATGAGAGTTGCTGTTAATTATTTTCGTTTCATATTTTCATTATAATTTAGTTTTTGCAATTCTCATCACAGTGGGAATGGACCGAACTTGGCTTCACCCCTTTGGTTGATGTATGTGCGGCATGCCATAACGACAGAGATATATCTGTGAGCTGCTTGGCGTCTCCATTGTGTTGTCTCTGCGCCTCACTTCCTGTTGCACACAATCTGGTCTTTGTTGAGCCGCAGCCTTGCGTCTGATGTAGGCCAGCAGTCCAATGTGTTTCTGATACTTGAGTCGTTACCAGCGTCTGTGTTCTCAATTGGAATGCACTACATGATAGGAAAGGGTTCAGTTACAGGTCCAAACTTCTTACCCCCCAAATTTTGGCGTTGCACTCAGCAACAAATTGCGTGAACGCCGGCCATGCAGCTCGATTGCAAACAAGTAATAATAGCCGCGTCAAAGAGGAGAAAAAGTGTGACGTGCTACATTAGAATCCAATTTAACTAGAAGCTCAAATCTGTGTTTCAGTTAAACTGCAGATGATCATCGACTATATGTCCAGCTGAAATACACCCCCAAGTTGTTTCCTAATAATATTAACCTGAACGACTGTTAGCTCACTATGTGTTGTACCGATTACTGCAACACAAACGTCTTTATTTAACCTTTCACTGCAGCTAGCAACATTTTTTGAGGCGCCCTTTTTCTGCAGTGGTTCCTTGTTTGAAAGCGCAGGTTTCCATGAATCTGATTGGGTTTCGGCTAAACCTCTTGATGACGTGAAGACCACATCAAACCTCACCGGGTGTGCAGAATTTACAATACTTGCTCTGTGCCTGATTGCTTTAAAACTGGGGAAAGAGTTCGCCAAGTGGAAGAGATCACTCCCCAAAGATTTTGATCACAGAATGAAACATTTGAATTTGCCTTTGTCGCACACAACTTGAAAGCGGAGGACCAAAGTAATGGTTAATCAACACTTAACTGCTGATTAACGGCTCACATTTCCTTATCAATGCGCCGGCTCTGTTAATGGTTGTGAGTTTTATATGGCTGCTGATCGGATCACCCATGACAGCACATGTTGTGGTCCTTTCACCTTGTGCCTCAAGGGCAACAAGGGCAACATACAGTAGCATGTAGCTTGGAGCTAGCATGACAGTGTCCCCATTGTCCTTATTTCGCCAAATGCTTTCTCCAGCTTTCACCAGTTGCTCATTTAAGGTCAGACACCACTACAGACTCAAGATTGTGAAACGTATTTAAGATGAGACACTCCACTCAAATTAATAGTTTTGCCTTTGGGCTTCTTTGACCTCACAGTCTCTGTTGTTTCTTTTGTTTGTTTTCTGTGCCATTGGGAGTAGGCAGGAAAGAAATGTTTTATGCTTTTGTACTCATTTCTGTCCTCGCCTTTTCCTATGTTTGAGAGAAAGAATTGACTCAGTGCCTCTTTGACCCTTCAGAGTTTTAACTGCCCCGGTGATTTGAGTTAAAGGATAATTTGTGTAACTAATGCCTTGAGTTAGGCAGCAATTCACAAAATGGGCAATGTTGGCGTAATGCAAACAGTCGCTGAAACAGAGTTGTATCTTTTTGCTCTTCCGCGTTGGGAGGTTTTGCAATTTGCATTACCACTAAATGTTGCTCTGCTTTTCTTTTCTTTTCTTTTTTCTTTTTTTTAAAGAAAATTACTGAAAAAATTAGCTTGCAAAACCACATTGCCTACATTCTCGCGTTCTCTCTGACTAACGTGCAAGAGTCCTGGGTTCAGATGCCACATTGTTTACAGAGGGGCAGACATGGATGTACCAGCGTACTCTGGTGGTACCATGGTTTGTTTTTATTTCTTACCATAATTTCAAATCCTTTTTTTTCCTCTTGCTGTAGAAAAAAAAAAAGGCAAAAAAGCAATTTAGCCATGAATTCCTTGAAAAATAGAATCTACCTCAGGGGACATCACAACCTGAGACAAATACGATTCTGCCGAGCTATCCTCGCTTTACATGACTGAAAACCTCCTGTAACCGTGGCATTCACAGGTCAGTGGAAATATTTAAAGGAAATTATTTTGTCCGCCACAAGGAATAAAAATCTCGTCCGACAAAGAAATTGTCATCCATTTTGTGCCGACTTTCCGTTGTCCGACAGCTTTTGACTTTCGCCGTCATCTTCATCAAGTCTCACTGGCCAAGTGGCCTCACCGTCGCCTCTGTGAGGCGTGGAGGGGTGCGTGAGTGTCAGCTGACGAGCAAATTGATTTTAAGTGTATGTGCAGCGTATAAAAGGGGCGTATTATTTCAATTGTCACATGTCAACATGGGGTCCGTAACACTGGAACACTGGAGAATTTTACTTTTCCTACAAATTAGAAGAAAAACTCACGTCCGCGTGACTCCACAGTTCAACAAGTTTGGAAAAAAAAGTGTTTATTGTTTGGGATCGTTTATCAAAGTGATACATTTTTCACAAAACTATCCATCTGTCTATCACAACATCGAGCAACAAGTAGCAACAAGTAGCAGCTTCCGCTAAAATTGTTTTCTGCTGCAAAACATTAAGTATTAGTTTGTTTTTGCTTCTCTGCCAAAGTGCTCCCTGACAAATTATAGATTGCTGAAGACCATTGACAACGACTATGAAGCAACTTCATGAAATCAAGATTTTTTTCTGGATACTCTTTGAGTCCAAAGAACCCCAAACAAACCCCAACCCAAGCAAAAGTCACGCGACTGACCAAAACTGCAATAATAGTGCTGTTACCTGAAGGAAATAAACCAACAACAGTGTCCCCCAGTCTATAGAAATGGGATTCAATGACCAAGAGGCAGTAAATCACTCCTGGTTCAAAGAGCCGTCATCTTATTCTGTCTTCAATCAAATATTAACCATCACATGAATTATTGGAAGGAATGAGCACTAAACTTTGCACTGGTGGATTAATTTGTAACTAGGGAAAAAGTTTCGCAAGAACATATATTTCGCCACCGCGTCAGGAGTGGCTAGTCAGGATGTGTGCCTGCCACTGAAAATGTTGCTCAGGGACGGTGCAGATAAGACGGGACAACAATGAAAATTTAATAAGACGGGTGTTTGTTACACTGTCAACAGCCACAGCTGTTCATATTTGCTGCCACCTTTAAGTGTGGGGCAGAACCATTCTAGTTACCTCTTGCCAGTTTAGGATCTACTAAATAGAGCAAAAAGCTAAGCCAAAAAAAATAAATAAATAAAGGTGTTTTTTTGTCTTTTGACCAAACCCAGCAAACTTTTTCACCTTTCTACGCGTTTTCCTGCCTCCTTAACTTGAGCCTTTTAATTCCTTTTCAATCGTGTCGTCTTATGTCAGGAAAGGGAGCCGACGAAATACAAGCAGCCCGTATCGGGTTCCTCCCTTCACACCTTCTAGTGACATCATAACCTGCCGTCAAGGTAGGATGGGGTGACAGAACACTGCGAGCCACGGAGGGACAAACATTAACCAAACCGTTTTAGCCAGGCAGACCGGTTGAAGAGAAAATTGCCTTCTGCAAATAGCTCGCACGGTAACGTTGGCAGCAAGTCTGTGGAATGCCGACGTTCGACAAATTTCGGTGCGCATGATTCAAAACAAGTTCAAAAATAGAGACGCGGCTCTGTTTGCCCGCTTGACGCATCAGTAGAGGCAGGAGAGCAAACAATGAAACCGCCGCAGTTAAGCCAATTCCACAATAGGGACTCCTGGGCGAACTGCATCAGAGCGATGGGCCTATGATTGCCAATGACAGCACCGTTATTAACGCGCCTGCACCTCAGTTGTATGTCAGTGACTATGGTCAAGCATCAACAAGGAGCTGATCTGTGATTTTAGATAAGTGGGAGGCAAAGTAGCCTTAGCCATAATTGGAGACGACAGGAGTCTTGGAAGTGGACTGTAGGAATTCTTTCCTTTTTCCAGGTACAACTTGAGAGAATCCCAGATCCTGAATGGAAAAATTGTGATTGGATTTTTCTTCCCATGTGGAATGAGAATCAATCTGGGGCCAAATTTGTGATCCTCAGGAGGAAACCTGAAAGAGCCGTCACAATGTCACTTTAAAGATCTATAATAAAAAAAAAAATCTCCCTTTTTATGGGTGAATTCAGAGGTGCTGGACCCTTGTGTGCCAGGTTAAGACATAACCACGGTTTATTCCACTCTTACACATTAACCAGTGCTTTAAAGAACAGAGGATTTAAACTTTCCATAATGATCCCTGTCAATTATTGACCCTGGGGGCGGTGGGCTCTGTGGTGTTCCCTGGTGGTGCAAACGACAAGGCATCTAGAAACCTCTAGAAAATAAAAGAAACATGATTCAAAGTTGATCTTGAGTCATTTCAAGACATGAAATAATTATTAACATTGTTCTCATCGATGGAACCCATCGCCCACCCTTGATTTGTTTAAAACTTGTACCTGCTTACTGCGTACTTGCACACAACTGGGAAAAGAAGGTTTTTAATGTGGCCGAACTGGACTAGCATGGTTGGATTTTGGGCAGTTTGGTTGTTGGAATTTCGTCATAGCGTCGTCCTTTTTCTTTAAATGTTGGCCACAAAGAAGGCATCTACCTTCAATCAAGCCCTGTCACCTGCAGCCCCGTCCACGCGTTTGAAAATGCCAGGCAGCATCGACATCCGTAAACAAAGCGTAACGCGGCGTTCCGCTCGGTGTTTTGCCTACAAACACTTTGCGCGGTACGCGATGTGTAGTGAAAGATATGTCCAAGGTCGTACAGCATGTCCATAGAATGAGCCTGATCAAGTCTTGACATTCAATTTTTTTTTCTTTTTCCCCTGAAGTACCTTTCTTCCTGTGTAACTGAAATTTGCACGTACGGGAGATATACTATAACCCCGTAGCTCTTAAATTAATAAGCAATTAACCTCCTTGACACCTGAAGCACAGCTTTGGTGTGGCTCTCATTGCCCTCACGTCTACACGAACACGTCCAACCATATGAATTAAATTGCTATTGTGATCCTCACACGTTCTGCGCCTCGTCGGATGTTCCCCTGCTGTGCCACCCTTCCCAGAGGACACCAGCTAGCCGGCTAAAGGACTCGCTCGCTGCTTTTATCTGTTGCAGTATCAGCGGGTGTGCATTGTCGCTGTGAGACACATTAGCATACACATGAAGGCTAATCAAGGTGCTGATTGCAGTCCAGACCCCTCTTATTCACAACCCCTCCTCGATTTATTTTTGGGAGGTCCTCACTCTACACCAAGTCTGTTATCCCCAGTCCCCAAGCTCTCTCGCGACCAATGAACTAGACCCCTCATCTCCCAAAAATGATGACGCTGCATTCCACTATGATTTGGGAGTCTATTTTTTTGCCATCTGAAATGCCACGCTGAAGTTGGACTTGTAGGTCCGAAAGTTGGATGAACCTTGACAGTGAAGCATCTTTGCAAATGCACTTCACGACAGTGACAACAACAGGGGATAAAAATGAGTTAACGGCTCACAGTGAAGAGGTGCCCTTGGTCAAATTACTGCATTCACAACTGCTGCTGGTACACTTACGAGTGTTTCTGATGATATGTGTGTCATGTACCCAGTGCTTTTGACAAATACTGCAAATGGCAGAGCCCAATTGCAAATGTTGAGGGGCGGGCGATGTGGAGTAAATGTTGTTGGGACTCACTTTCACCTTGGGGCCACTCCCTCCTCATTCTCTCTTCTACTCTGCGTGTTTGTTGTACACACAAGTTGACAATAGCCGGCCGAGGTGCAGTGAGCCTCGGACACCCGACTGTATCATTAACAAAATTGCAGGCTTTGTGTGGTTCCCTCTCTTCGCGAGACTCTGCTGAACATCACTGCTGTGCACATTATTTCCCAGTAACTTGTTTCATTGTTCGGAATGCGCCGTGAAAAGATTCAGTTTTGGTAATTATTTTCATGATTTCGAACCAGAAGTTTCTAAATACAAATGAAGTGGTTCACTCAAGCCGAAAGGATTTAATTTTAACGGTGGGTTCAGAGAGGATTTTAGGTTCAGGTTTTTGTTTTGTTTTGTTTCAGTTTTCCAAGCAGTCGTTATCATGCTCATAATTACGCCTTCAAGGCATTTGAATTCTGTCTTCTGAAAAAAAGGGAAGCTGGCTGCTCTGAAAACATCACACACATCATCACGTCATCATTGGTTTACATGACGTCACTTTTCTATGACGATGTGGTAGATTGCCACTTCAAAGTAATATCGGAGCTGAAACTCATGAAAAATTTCAGTCAAAGGAAACTAAATTGGCTTTATAATGAGGAACAAAATAAGACATATGCCATGTAAGTTGCTCAAACTGCCACTAAGTTAAATAAATGCTTTATCATTAACATATGTGCAATTTACAGGCCTCCCAGATCTTTTCTGGTTCTCTATCGACTCGATCGATTCATTCTCTGTTTCTCATCATTGCACTTTTTTTGGATTATTTTTTTTTTCATCTTCAACGGTTTAGTATTAATTCAGCTGTGTTTTTTGTTGATTTGTTTTAGCCATTGCTTGCTTCCCGTGTTTATTTCTTTATTTTATTGACAATCTGGCAGCACGAACAAGCAAACTCAATTAAGTGAACTTCATTCAATCGAGTTAAAACCCGACAAAAGGCCCTTTTGACTCCTCTGCCATTGCTGTGCCCGGCTCAAGGTCAAACTCAACCCCCCCCCCCCCCCCACCTGCATCTATTATCCCCAGGAATCGCATTTAACACGTGTGTTTACGTTCAAACAAACGCACGCAGCTCAAGGAACTCGGCCGTCAGTGCGCTGCTGGGCTTTTTTTTATTTTGCTCACGCATCCATGCATCCGTGCATGCATGAACTCACGCTCTCTCGCACAGATCAACAAGAATGCGAAGCTAAATGGTGAACGTGCGTAAGCCATCGTTGGACGTCGTCGCTGCTGTGATACGTTTAAAAAATAAGCCTGACAGTGCACTTTTCTGCCAGGTACCTTGGCTGTTTTGTTTTTGTTTTAAGGTACGACTAGGAAACCGCACGACTTCTTTCAACACTGAAGGTTTTGTTGACGCACACGGGGGTACATTGCAAGTTTTATTCACGTGTTGACGCGATGCCAAGCACAACAAACTCGGGACACCCACTGAGATTTGAGGAAAAAAAAGCAAGACGGGCCCGGCTACGTACATTCCACCCTGTTGAGGGGGGATAAAATGATTGCATTGTCTGCGCTCTAATGAGTGTTTTACAGCAGAATTGCAGGCTTCGCACACTGTAATAATCTGGCACTCAAACAGTGGCAATGCACTGAGTCAAACACGGTCAGTCACACTGAATTACAAGTGCTCAGCTCAGTTCGCCGGCCACTAAATAAGAACTTGGATTGCGGCTTGAGTAACCAACCGCGTCGCACGACACATTTTACACACATTTGTGTGCTGACAAGATAAGAGGACGCACTCAAAAGTTCCTCTTTCTGTCTGTCTTTCACCCCCGGAGTGGACTTGGACTCGGGCACAACTTGGGAGACTGCCTGTTACCGTACATGCATGCATGATGCATGACTTGGAACATTTCAGGCAGGGGACACTCGCTGCAAACAGGGGAGGAGGTGTGGTGGGTTTATTGGAAGGGAATTGGAGAGTTGAAACGATTCTGGGGGCCCAGAGCTGGATAAATATTAACCACACGAGAGCTGTGGTGCCTTTTTTTTTTTTTTTTTGCTTGCTTCCATGTGTGTGTCTCTCTATGTGTGTGTGTGTGTGTGTGTGTGTGTGTGTGTGTGTGTGTGTGTGTGTGTGTGTGTGTGTCAAGCATCAATGGACGGATCCAGCTGAAACAGGTTCCCCCGCTCGTGTTTTGGTTTCTGAATCGCTTTCTGTCATCTTCCTATAACTCTCTTAACTGCTGCGTGCGGAGGAGGCATGAAGCTGTACATCCTCAGAGGACAAAAAAAAAAAAAAAAATGGGATCCACAGAGCAGCTTGTTTCATGCTTGGGATGCTCTAATTTCACATATATATCCGAGGCTTGCGGCAGGTGCACTTTTCATCATCAACCCCCCCCCCAACCTCCCCAACCTCCTCTTAAGTGAGTGCGGGATGACTTACTACTGCCTGCTCCAAGACGTATCAAAGTTGTGTGTAAAAAAGCCATACGGCCGCGTCCATAGGTATGTCGTCCTGTCGTCCCACACGTCAGAGCTACGCACGGCACCACGGCCCACGGTAATTGGCCGTCACATCTCCGCCCAACCACTAGGTAACCTATTGAGACTTTTTGGGGCGGAGCGGGACGGAGGGCGAAGGTTTATATCGAGGAGCCCGAACGGCCGGGGTTCCGCTCTGTGGGTGCCTTTCTTTCCTGCGGCGGGTCGTCGGGACTTGTGGGGTGTTAGCTTGACCGGACGGAGGGAGGGAAAAAAAAGAAGAAGAAGAAGAAGAAAAGGAGAGGGGCGCGATTCAAAATGCCTGCGAATAAAGACAGCGACGGTGGATGGAAGCAGTTCCTGTGGAATTCGGAGAAGGGGGAGCTGCTCGGTCGAACCGGCAGCAGCTGGTGTGAGTACCTGGCGCTCTTTTTCTCATTCCCCCCCCCCCCTTTTTTTTATTTGTGGGAGGGGGGGACGGTTAATAATTGAGGGGGCGCGTGAGTAGTTGGCGGGGATCTAGGGAGCGCGTGCGGCTGCGGAGGAGGAGGAGGTGGTGGTGGTGTGCGCCTCGTGCACCTTTGCCACCTGTTTGATTTGACTTTGCTGCATCCAGCCACGAGCCGTCCCCTCACGCGCTACGGCAACCGCTGGGTAGTTTTGAGGGGCTTTGATTTAAAAAAAAATTTTTTTTTGCCCCTTCGAAATAAAACAAACTAACTAGACAAGGACAGGTGCGACACGTCGAACTCGACGCGTAAATGTTGACAAAAGTGTGAGGGGAAGAAAACGAGACGCGTCGCCAGTTGTGTTGTTCGATAGGCGCGAGGGGGGGGGGGGGGGGGGGCGCGTGGACGCGAACGTGAAGTCGTCTTCGTCTCCCCCCTCCTCGTGCCGGTTGAAAAAATAAAACTTGCGGTTTATGCCGAGCAGGAATGAGGGAATTTGCGGGTTGTCCGAAGGGTTAAAAATGCATCACGGTCCAAGGTGAGTCAAGGTGATAAAGCGGCCCGCGCGCAGAAAAACGGAGCGCGAGGAGACTATCGATCAGTGTCGGGTTCCGACCCTCTGATCAGATGTCAGCGTAATCTCACGAGCGAACGCCACTGATTAACGCGTTCGACCTTTCCTACTTCTGCACCCTGTGTCTTCCCGAGCAGCGGCTGGCGGCGCCACTGCGCATGCCCTCTGCGCCTCCTCTCAATGTCACTTGCTTCTCTAGCAGCAGCAGTCTAGACACCTAACACCTGGCCGAGAGGGTGGCAATAATAATAATAATAATAATAATGATGATGATGATGATGGTGATATTGTTTTTCGGTGACATGTCGTCTGAGCAGCGGCTGAGGCGGCAGAAACAAATGATGCGACTGTTTGTCTGTCCTCCCCCCTTTTTAAGGTCATGGCTTTAAAAAAGGAATACTGCTGATGCGATTGGGAAACCGTGCCGTGCGCACCGCACCGTTGTGATGAAAACTAGGGGACGTGTTGCAGAGAGAACAACTTTTATTTCTACTCTGCTAAAAAAAAAAAATAAAACATGATGACGTTGCAGATTTGTTATTGGGTTTTTTGGGGGACGATGCTTCTACCAAGTTGCGCAACTCACGATGCGGGACGACTCTGAAGTTCATGTGTCCTCTGAGCATGATTTGATTTCTGCTTTGACCTTTTCAAAAACTACCAACACCCTCCCCCCCGCCGACCCACCCACCCCCACCCCCCTGCAAAAAAAAAAAAGACAGTGACCGTACAAGGTGAACCTGAACCATGTACGTTTGGAGACCTGCCTCGTAATTCCAAACCACCATGTCCAGAACACGCGAGCTAAGGTTCCCCAAGCAATTGCGGCACTGAGTTTCCTGTATTTCCGCACAATGAGCGACTCTGTTGTTCCAGTGAATGCCTGCATTGTGGTTTTGCCTGACTTCAGCATGGGCGACAGATCGGCCGTGCGTCCTCGTAATTTAAGCAGCCTGATAAAAGGGTTCGTGGGGGATTGAGAGAGAGCCCGTTGTGGTCGATGGGAGGACAACCACACAGTCGGTGTTATTATTTTTTTTTTTTCGCGTTGCTGCTGGAATCCTTGAAACGCCCGATTTTTCCCGGCGTCCCTTGTTAAAGCAGCGAGAGGCACAATTTTGTCACGATGCTTTTCGTAGCCGTAGTCTGAGGTCACGGGTGAGAAATCTCCATTCTGGCAATTCTTACGGCTGTTTGTTGAAACCGTCTCCCTAGATTTCACCTACGTGACCTCAGGCCCAATGCAAATTGAGGCTTCGACAGTTAGTTTGCTTGTTTGTTTGATTTCAGATTTCATTCTAGTGGCTTTCGGTTTGCTGCCGTTTGACGAAACCTTGCAGCCATCGTAGAAGGCGAGCTTCCTGGGATCGGCTGGAAGTTTTTTTCTCTCTCAAACCTCATTTATTGCCTACTGTAAAATTCCCTCGTCACAGTTTAACTACCTGTGGCCAATCTCCAACTTTATATTCTTGCCAGCGGTGGCCCGAGCAAAGGTTGAGGGCAATGCGTCAATGTCTTTTTAATGTTGTGCGTTTGTTTTCACTTTGATGTCAACGGCTTCTTTCGGACACTCTGGCTGTGTCAATTGCTTCTTTTATTGTTTGTCGGAACAAAAAATAATTGCTGAAAGACTAAGACTAATATTTTTCCCGTTGATCAGAATGAAACGTGTCATTGCTTCGTACCTTGTAGTTAGTTCACCTCTGATTTTTTTTTTTTTTTTTTATATAAATATTTTTTCTGTTCTCTCCTGCAGTCAAAATCATTTTGTTTTACATCATCTTCTATGGATGCCTGGCCGGGATTTTCATCGGAACCATCCAGGCTATGATGCTCACGCTGAGCAACTACAAGCCCACCTGGCAGGACCGAGTGGCGCCCCCTGGTAAGCAGCGCTACTGGCTACTTCCTGTGCCGCAGCCGTATCCAGGCCCGAAGGTCATTGGACAATGCAGAGAAAGAACCGGCTCTTAGTCTAAGCCTGCTCGGTGGGTGACGCCTGTCTTGTCACCACAGACCACTTTGCTCTCTCGACAAGGTTGTTTGTTGTGATAACAAATGGGTGAAAATCTGGTCCGGGCAAAGCTGGACCAAAATAAAGGCTGCAAATTAATTTTTGTGTATTGTGTGGATGAACCTTTGAGAAAAAAAATTAGATTTTGGGTTGAGCTGCAGTCAAATTGAGTACTGGATAATCTACTATCTACTAAAGTATGCACTGAATTTAGTGCATAAATTTTACAATGGATTTGGCCAGTCAATTGCACCTTGTGTAAAATCATGCGAACGTTAAAAAAAAATTTCATGACGGCGTGTAAGTGTCAAGCCTGCCTTCACACTTTGAGGCTTATGACGTAAAAAGAGCCGTCCCATGTTTTGTATTTACATGCCACAGATTTATCATCTACGCAAAACGGGTTTCTTCAAATCAGTTGTTTTCAAACTGGGTCTGGAGTGAGCTGTTTGAAGTTTTCAACATTTTAGCAAATTTGCCCTATTGATGTTATCGTAACAGCGGTGAACAACTTGTCCATGAGAGCGTTTTGGAGTTGTTGAATTGCGTATTCGGTGAGCTCCGGGGGAGAGGGACCTGTACCATTTGCCTCTATTTTTGCTTAAGATGTCAAAACAGGCACTGATAATAAACGGGAATGTACGCACTTGTTTGACTCTAGGGATTATGGCAAGAGGTGAATTTGCCAAAATGTTGAACTATCCCTTTAAGATTAACAAGAAGCAAGTAGTTTTTCTTTTTTTTAAATGATAATTTTTCTAGCTACATCCATAAATTCCCTTGTTGTCGTTTCCCCTTGTTAAGTGAGACATAATGGCTTCAAATTCATTTCAAATCATTTTGACAACATGAATCAGAAAAATGTTCAAAACTGCAAAATTGTTTGCTGGCTAGTTTGCTAGCTGCTTTGCTTTGCACCTTCACTTCCTGGGCCCTTGGACTAGCAGCTCCGCCAGCACATCTAAAGCTGTGCGTGAACAATGGTGGACACATCGCACCTATTTGTTGCTCGTTAATAGTGAGAGCTCAGTAGTAGTACTTTGTGCAATAAAAATAATATATAAAAAAAAAAATAGTGAGAGCTCAGAATTATGGGAAAAAATGAACCAGCAAAGTCAGCAACTTGTGACAGGTGAGAATTTACTTGCAATGGATCAACCTAAATGCAAAGGGATGTCTTGGGAGCACAAGAACAACACAATCTGGAAGGTGTGTGGGGTCTTTGAAGGCCAAACAGAGAGACCTCTTGCTATAAAGGCTGCAAAGGAGGGAACTGAAGGCAGCATCCGTCTTGGTTTGAATGACAAGGAACCCTTGTGTTCTCCCATCCAGGTCTCACGCACACTCCACGATCAGAGAAATCTGAAATTACCTTCAATTCCAAAGACTTGTCAACGATCCTGCCCTACACCACTGCCATGAAGGAGTTCCTGGACAAGTATGACGACGTACACCAGGCGGACCAGATGACCTTCGAGGACTGTGGAGGTAGGCTTTGCGCGGAAGCTCCTTTAACTCCCAAGACAAATGGTTGGCAGCGAGCACGAAGCGTCAAAAGATGGGGCCCCAATGTTTTTTTGTGTGCCCGGTATGTCACAATGAACCCTTTCCTCCTTCAGAGGAGCCGTCAGAGTACAAGAACCGCGGGGACTTGGAGAGCGACATGGGCACTAGGAGGGCCTGCCGATTCTCCAGGTCCTGGCTGGGACCTTGCTCAGGCCTTGAGGATGCAGAGTTTGGTTTCAAGGAAGGCAAACCCTGCCTGATTGTGAAGCTCAACAGGATTGTCAACTTCCGCCCAAGGGTAATGGAGGGTTTTCTTTCATCCATCTCAGTTGGTAGAAAAAAAAATTGCCCTCTGTCTACTCATGATTGCAGTCTTAAGTTTTTTTTTTTTATTTGAAGCAAAATTTAACCACAGTGCCATTTTTGGACCAACTTGGGGTTGACTTGGGTTTTTCACTTTTTAGTGCAACTTAATAGTCTGTGAACTTTGGACTTGGAAGTTATATTTCCTCATAGTCAAACTGTTGCACCGTCCGCAGAAAATCCATACCCGAAACCCATACCCAGCCATTGGCTGAATACTGAGCAGAATGTGGCCACAGTGAAGGTGCCAGTGGGTAAACAACGCTTCACCTGAATGAAGCAGCACTTTTATGTTGCGTTTAACAAACATGATGTTAAAGAACAAGTTTTAGTGAAATACAAACACGAATTTACCCAAACACTCTCACATACATACATATACAATTGGTATGGTGTCATGGCGTCGGCACATGTTTTAGGAGTAAGAGTAGAGTACTCAACCTCAGTATCGGTACGATTCCCAATACTGATACTGGTATTGGTATTGGTACCGATACCCAATACTGCTATCGGTACCGATACCCAATACTGCTATCGGTGTCGGTATCGATACCCAATACTGCTATCGGTGTCGGTTTCTATACGATCCAAGTAGCAGTAAATATGTCTTCTTGCTCAGCCTCCTTCATCGAACACAAGCATTCCAGAGGAGGCCCAGCCAAAGGTGCAGCCCAACGTCATCCCGATCTACTGCACCAACAAGGTATGCACATCCTGTGTTTTCCTTTTCCCCCTCCGACCGCAGCAGTAAGTAAGTAGCAGCCAGCTGCTAGCCCCTTCCCCCTTTTTTTTTTTTTTTTTTGGTGCAACCCAACCAACGTTGCCGTGCCCTTCCAGAAAGAAGAGGATGCCGGCAAAATCGGCGAGATCAAGTACTACGGCATCGGCGGCGGCTTCCCACTGCAGTACTACCCCTACTACGGCAAGCTGCTGCACCCGCACTACAAGCAGCCCCTGGTGGCGCTGCAGTTCGTCAACCTGACCAGGGACACCGAGCTGCGCATCGAGTGCCGGGTGTTCGGCGAGAACATCCACTACAGCGACAAGGACCGCTACCAGGGACGCTTCGACCTCAAGATCCTGATCAACTCTTGATGAGCTGCCGCCAGGACACTGAAGCGCCTTTCCCGTTTCCGACCCCACCCCAGCCCCCGCCCGACTCAATAACATCCGTCCGATTAACATCGAGGCGATTTTAAAGCAAAAAGGGGGGGCTTTTAGGTTGTAGCGATTAAGTCAATCACAATTAGTCTTAAAAAAAAACGTATAAAAAAGAAACTGATAGGGGACCGACATGTAATCTCCCTCTCTCTCTCTCTCTGCTTTCATCTTTAGCTTCCATCCTTCTTGTCTTAGTGTTAGAGCGTAATTTAGAGGAACCGTAGCGATAGGCCCGATTTTTGAAATATTTATTCCCGCCGCAAAACAAGACTTCTTCCCCTTAAGTCACGGGGCGCCGCCCATTGAGCGTAAGCGTCAATCTCCCACACCTGCCGCGTAGCAAGCTGAGTTTTTTTTTTTTTTTTTTTTGTACCCTCCACGCATCACCGCCATTGCGGGGTTTGCGTTGATGTGTTTTTATTTTATCTTATTTTATTCATTTTGATGTGTGCAATAACTCACAAGTATCCGGTCCTTCCAAAGCCATATTGCTCCTCTTAAGTCTTCCGCCAACCCTGATTTTTCTTTCTTTCTTTTTTTTTTTCCCCGCCATGCTCCGTGTGCGGTGCACATGCATCGGACACAGGATCGCACACACTTGCATTCCGGCTGCCGAAACGATTATACGATCCACTCTTCCGTTCCGTGTAAGGAAAAGTCTGCACTCCAGGGAACATTTTTGTTTTGTTGTCTTTTTAACCTGTGATCGCGGGTGACTCTTTATACTTTGCCTTATTATTTTTTTTTCCCCCTTTTGCTTTCGCTTTTCATTTTGTCAAATCGCCTCTTTATCGTGGAGAATGGGTTTTATGATGGCATTGCTGATTTCTGTCTTTGAAATGTGGCGCAGGTGCGCGCCCCCGGACACCCGCCGTGCCAGGAGCGCCGTCGGTGCTCACACCGTTTCATTTTTTTTTTCTCCTTTCTTTTTTTTTTAACCTTCTCCCTCTCCCTCGCTCTTGCTTGCTGGTTTCATCGCAGCACTGTAGTGTACCTCTGAATGTCTTAACCATTAAACCTGGTGAAAGAGTTTTATATTTATGCAGTGTCTTTGCAGAGTATGAAAATGTATCAATGCAATACCAAAGTGATGAGTTAAGGAGAGTCGACCAGAGGCAACGCAAGTACTTGGGGGTTTTTAGTATCTCACCGTGTTAAGTGCTAAAATAAACATCTTGCCTTTGCGATCTTAATTCATGAATGTAGTTAGTTAGACGTAAAATAAATAAATAAATAAAAGAAACGAACAGGCGATTGGTTAGTTTCCCCTAATGATGTGCCGTTCAAACATACAAGAAAATAAATAAGATACAAGTTCTCGTAGAGCTGAGTGGCTTTCCATGACTCATGATGTTGGCTTTGATATTCCGTAGGATCTCATGTTGATGTGCAACATTCGATTTTCAACACGGCCGAATATTTGATCCCCTGAACAACTTGTCATCCAGTCAAAGATGGAAACCAATAAAGAAAAAAACCACATAAACCTATTGGATCCTTCTTGTTTTTTTATTTCCTCCTTGCTCTTCTTCTTTTACACTGTGTATCTCACCTCACGGCAAGAAGTAAGGAAGTGATGTGGGTTCAACTCCAAGGTGAACCGGGGCCTCAGCTTTCTCTCCCTGTTTCTACATGGGGGGGGGGTTTCTTTTACATTCCTCAGACTCTTTAAATGGTCAATTCAAGCTGTGTGTGTGCGGGTGTGTGTATCCATACATGTATGTACATATACATGTGTGTATTTATACATATTTATGTATATGTGTGCGTGTGTGTATGTGTTTGTGTGTATACATGTATGTATGGATGGATGGATGGATGGGCGCGCAATTGTTTTTTTATTTTGAGTGTGACCGAAGTAGTGTGTAAATTGTACCCTTAGGAAATTCCACACTTTTCAAGAACACAATAGCAAATTAGGTTTTCATTATTATTATTATAACTTTATTTTGATGTCTTATAGATTACAAAGGGAATGTGACTTTTTTTTTTTTAAATGCCAAAATACGGGTTGTTATGAAAGATGTCACAATTGGCCTGAAGCCTCCGGCAAATCTTGCAATTCCAACAGGAACGCAGCGCTACAAACTGGATTGAGGTAAAAAGCAGCTAGAAAATACAGACTCTGGCCACGATGGGTTCTGAAATGTGACTGAGGGGCAAGAGCAGGAGCAGATGGATGGAATTTTGGTGGTGACCCACCTCGTAAGAGGAAAGAAATATACCATGGGATATGTAGAAAACATGTTGCTTTAATGTCTATTGAAAATGAACAGAAGCGTTGCAACAAAGCGCCACGGTATTTAGCTCTTTATTGGAATGATTCTTAAAACACTGAAACAATGGATGAAATACAATTATTTTATGACTTACTGGCTATTAATATAATTTCTTCAAGTTCAGCTGGGCGGATTAAAAAGCTTAACAGGCCGCATATGGCCCCCGGGCCATAGTTTGCCCACCGCTGCTCTCGTCTCATTTAGCATGAGCCCTGTAGAAAACCTGTTAGCCGCCACGACTCGCAGGCTGAGGCTTTGTTCAGTGGCAGATTGAAAATGTTATCTTGATTGTTTTAGTTACTCTTCTGCTGAATTTACACTGTCCTTGTTTACAAAGGCCATCTTCTGTGTTTTCCTCTGGTAATCAATGCAAAATATTGTTTTTAACAATGATATAGTCAACACAAAAGTAATGTCACCAGGATGTTGGAGCTCTGCTCAGCAATAGAGAGGTTTTTATGGGCTGCAGCCACACCCACTTCTACTTTTATCTCCATGTTGTAGTCGATGTTTAAGTAGTCAAACAGTCATCTGACCAGATGGAGAAAGCAAACGTCAAGTTCACGTCATTTTTGCTCAGCTGGTTCTTGTGTAGTTGATAATGTGAATAGCAAACATTAGCTTGTGCAGGCAACCTGAACCCCCTTCAGTTCTGCTGTTGGTGCGAGTTTATTTAAAACAAAAGTTTTCATCAATTACTTTTAGGGCTGCCTGCTCTTTGCTATGTAAGTTCTTATTTAATTTTGTATGCAGTAATTTAACTTGTTCATGGGAAATGTGCACCACATTTTTTGGAAATTGTGGTCTTTTTTCATGGTCTGATGAGATCATCTCAGAGTAGTGTGAGAGTATACACACATACACATCTTACCACGACAACTGTGAACTGTGACGAGGTCATTTTTATCATGTGACACGTGACATTGGCTCGGAGGTGGGGGTTGGGGGTGTTGAGACTGTTGACTTGAAGAAGAAGCAAATTATTGACAAAAATGCGAGACACATTTTATCAATGAAAATCCACTTTATTTGACACATTTGTCATGAATTCTTTACATTTTTATTATTTAATCAAAAATAATTGTAATTATTCGTTTCATTTTTGTTAAATATTTTTATTTTGAAATGGTTTTTAAATAGTTCAGTTACGGTTAAATTACTTCCCGTGCAAAACTGACTTTTATTTCGGAGAATCAACCGGAAATCTCTGCGTGTACCTCGCAAAACTGAATGCGAGGAAACTGCATTAGCTGAACTAGGAGACAACAGAAAACACATGATACAAACATGACATATTTCAAGTATTGTCCATAAAGAACAAAGGAGAGCGAAAATAACAGAAAAAAGGCAGCAAGAAAAATAAATAAATCATGAAAATAAAAAAAAATAAGACAGCCTTCAACAGCGGTCTGTTAAGAACAGGTCAGTAAGAACTGTTGAATGTTACCAGGATTTCAAACGGTATTATTGGAAGATCCTGCGTGTGATTTGGCGCCGAGGAGCTGTGGCGGACCAGTGGAGGGTGTCTGGATACCCAAGGAAGAGAAGTCCACCAAGCTGGAGCAATTCAGAACCATTTCGCTTCTTAGCGTTGAGGGGAAGATTTTCTTCAGCATCCTTTCCAGAAGGTTGACAGACTTTCTCCTTAAGAATGCCTACATCGACACCTCTGTCCAGAAAGGTGGCATCCCCGGTGTGTCAGGATGCCTAGAACACACCGGAGTAGTCACTCAGCTGATCAGGGAGGCGTGGGAGGGCAAGGGAGATCTCGTCGTGCTTTGGCTTGACCTGGCCAATGCCTTCGGCTCCATACCCCACAAGCATGAATATGGTAGTCAAGGCAGCTGAAAGGGAGTGCAGAGGTCCTCTGTCCAGATCTGGCATTCGGCAGCCACCCATCAGAGCCTTTATGGACGATCTCACCGTCACCACGACATCTGTGCCGGGTGGGAGATGGATACTTCAGGGCCTGGAAAAGTTCATATCCTGGGCAAGAATGAGCTTCAAACCAGCTAAATCCAGGGCGATGGTGTTGAAGAAGGGAAAAGTGGCTGACAGGTTTCGCAGACAAGTCTGGCTTACCCAGCAAGTTTAAGGCGTGGATTTACCAGCATGGCGTCTTACCCCGAGTACTCTGGCCTCTGTTGGTGTACGAGGTGCCCTTGTCGACAGTAGAGACTCTGGAGAGGAAGATCAGCGGATACCTCCGTAGATGGATGGGCTTCCCACGTAGCCTATGCAGTGCAGCCCTGTATGGAAAGACCAATAAACTGGTGTGAGAACTGGTAGGAAGTGGAGGGCCCAAGATGGTTTGGAGGTAGCT
Source organism: Nelusetta ayraudi (assembly GCF_046127955.1). Lineage (NCBI taxonomy): Eukaryota > Metazoa > Chordata > Actinopteri > Tetraodontiformes > Monacanthidae > Nelusetta > Nelusetta ayraudi. The sequence continues at coordinate 7,164,242 of NW_027466056.1, forward strand.
GAGTCTCGGCTGAGACACAGGGCTCTGGTGGGCACCGTGGCAACCAGAGCCACCGTGCTCTGGTTGCCAGCCCGGGTCAAGCTGGGCTGGGAGCGTTCCCTCAACCTTGCTACGAGAAGGCACATGGCAAGGTTCAGCGGTGGACTGGGATCTCCGGGTTGACCTTGGCAAGCAGCTCAAGTTTCCGGACCAGACCACAACAACTTCCCTTAGGCCAGACATCGTGCTATCGTCCATCTCTTCAAGGCAGGTGCTTATGTTAGAACTGACAGTTCCCTGGGAGGATCACATAAAGGAGGCAAACGAGCGGAAGCGGTCAAAGTACCAGGAGCTGGTTGAGCAATGCCAACGAGGAGGGTGGAAGGCACGGTGCAAGCCCATTGAGGTGGGGTGCAGGGGCTTTGCTGGCCGCTCATTGTGCAAGGTGTTCACACAACTTAGCATCACCGGGGCTGAGAAACGGAAAGCCATCAAGTCCTCCATGGAGGCGGCAGGGAGAGCCTCCAGGTGGCTGTGGATCAGGAGGAGCGATCTGTGGGCCATCGCTACTGGGACACAAGCCAGGGAATGATCAACCCTAGGCTGGGTCACCTGAGGGAGGACGTATGATGTTGAAAGGAACTGATGATGTGTCCCAGTAAGCATCTCATGATGTATCTTTCATTCAAAGTGTAAATTTACCGTAAGTTTCTGGCTACTGAGTTGCATTACGTTCACAGAAAAAGTGCAAGCACAACTGTAATTTTCTACAGTTTAGTACAGTAAATAACAGCAATGCTGCTATCGCAGCAATTTCATGAAAGCTGTGAAATTACAGGACACAGTTGTAGTTTATTTACTGTGAAACATTTACAGTAAAATTACTGTAAAACATAATGCAAATGACAACCAGTAATTTAATGTAAATTTACAGCCAAAAGTTTTCTGGTATCATTGGAAAGCCTGAGAGCTCTATTATCACAATCAGCTGAGACATTTCATGGGAAATCATTTTTGGCCCTTTGGGGGGACTTCAAAGTAGGAAACTTTGTCATTGACATTATGATATTTTCCATTTTTCAAGTGTCTCAGCTGATTGTGATAGTAGCGCTCTCAGGCTTTCCAATGACATCTCACGTGTCAAATTTTACTGTATAAATTTTGAAATAATCCTTGTCAAAGATGAGAAATAAAATAATGTGAATGACAAAGTTTCCTACTTTGAAGTCCCCTCAAAGGGCCAAAAATGTGAAACGTGAAATGTCTCAGCTGACTGTGATAATAGAGCTCTCAGGCTTTCCAATGACACCTCACATGTCAATTTGTACTGTCTAATTTAGTCAAAAATCTACCTCAATCAAGATACAACGATTCGCTGAATTTTATATGTTGAACAGTGTTTGGATAAACACAGCCATCTAGTGGTCAAATAGCGGATTTGTTTTTTTAAGGTGGAATCGAAACCTAAGAAAGCACAAAGTAGGACCAGGACGGGAGATGTGGGACTTTGGCTTTCGTTTGTCAAGAATCAAAACACAACTCTCCACCCCATAATAGCGAAACACTTCCTGGTTTACTGATATATTGTTTGAGAAATTGCACTGACTTTACATACAGTCCTGTTGTTTAATGCATCTTACTGTATTTTTATTGTTGCGTGTTTTGTTGTGTGCTTCTTTGTGTTTTATCTCTGGTAATTTGTATTTTAATTTGTAATTGTGGCCCAGTCAGGCTGTTCCTTCCTCGGTGCCAATGCCTCGGTCACATAATATGGAATCACAGGAGTGCCAAAATCAAAACATTCCACTTCCTGCTGAGTCGGAGACAATTCTGCATATATTTGTACTCGCTCTATTTTATCTAAATTATGGAGAGACTTTGTAAAAAATAAAAAAAAATAAAAAAAAATACAATTCCAAAAATAAAGACATACAGTCACTGTCGCACCAAACTATATTATTAGTTGTACATGTCACAATAAATGTTTGTATTTTGCAATCAACCTTATGCTATTAAAACATTGGAAAGTTTCATTTACACAAAGCAAGATTCTAAAAAATCCCTCCCAAAATTCACGTTATTTCTGGTAGAATTCAAGTTGTATACACATTGAATCTTATACGTTATAAGAAAAGTCACCTTACACCTGTCAACTTTTACTGTACAAGTTTTGAAATAATCCTTGTCAAAGATGAGAAATAAAATAATGATAATGAATGACAAAGTTTCCTACTTTGAAGTCCCCCCCAAAGGGCCAAAAATAATTTCCCGTGAAATGTCTCAGCTGACTGTGATAATAGAGCTCTCAGGCTTTCCAATGACACCTCACATGTCAATTTGTACTGTCTAATTTAGTCAAAAATCTACCTCAATCAAGATACAACGATTCGCTGAATTTTATATGTTGAACAGTGTTTGGATAAACACAGCCATCTAGTGGTCAAATAGCGGATTTGTTTTTTTAAGGTGGAATCGAAACCTAAGAAAGCACAAAGTAGGACCAGGACGGGAGATGTGGGACTTTGGCTTTCGTTTGTCAAGAATCAAAACACAACTCTCCACCCCATAATAGCGAAACACTTCCTGGTTTACTGATATATTGTTTGAGAAATTGCACTGACTTTACATACAGTCCTGTTGTTTAATGCATCTTACTGTATTTTTATTGTTGCATGTTTTGTTGTGTGCTTCTTTGTGTTTTATCTCTGGTAATTTGTATTTTAATTTGTAATTGTGGCCCAGTCAGGCTGTTCCTTCCTCGGTGCCAATGCCTCGGTCACATAATATGGAATCACAGGAGTGCCAAAATCAAAACATTCCACTTCCTGCTGAGTCGGAGACAATTCTGCATATATTTGTACTCGCTCTATTTTATCTAAATTATGGAGAGACTTTGTAAAAAATAAAAAAAAATAAAAAAAAATACAATTCCAAAAATAAAGACATACAGTCACTGTCGCACCAAACTATATTATTAGTTGTACATGACACAATAAATGTTTGTATTTTGCAATCAACCTTATGCTATTAAAACATTGGAAAGTTTCATTTACACAAAGCAAGATTCTAAAAAATCCCTCCCAAAATTCACGTTATTTCTGGTAGAATTCAAGTTGTATACACATTGAATCTTATACGTTATAAGAAAAGTCACCTTACACCTGTCAACTTTTACTGTACAAGTTTTGAAATAATCCTTGTCAAAGATGAGAAATAAAATAATGATAATGAATGACAAAGTTTCCTACTTTGAAGTCCCCCCCAAAGGGCCAAAAATAATTTCCCGTGAAATGTCTCAGCTGACTGTGATAATAGAGCTCTCAGGCTTTCCAATGACACCTCACATGTCAATTTGTACTGTCTAATTTAGTCAAAAATCTACCTCAATCAAGATACAACGATTCGCTGAATTTTATATGTTGAACAGTGTTTGGATAAACACAGCCATCTAGTGGTCAAATAGCGGATTTGTTTTTTTAAGGTGGAATCGAAACCTAAGAAAGCACAAAGTAGGACCAGGACGGGAGATGTGGGACTTTGGCTTTCGTTTGTCAAGAATCAAAACACAACTCTCCACCCCATAATAGCGAAACACTTCCTGGTTTACTGATATATTGTTTGAGAAATTGCACTGACTTTACATACAGTCCTGTTGTTTAATGCATCTTACTGTATTTTTATTGTTGCGTGTTTTGTTGTGTGCTTCTTTGTGTTTTATCTCTGGTAATTTGTATTTTAATTTGTAATTGTGGCCCAGTCAGGCTGTTCCTTCCTCGGTGCCAATGCCTCGGTCACATAATATGGAATCACAGGAGTGCCAAAATCAAAACATTCCACTTCCTGCTGAGTCGGAGACAATTCTGCATATATTTGTACTCGCTCTATTTTATCTAAATTATGGAGAGACTTTGTAAAAAATAAAAAAAAATAAAAAAAAATACAATTCCAAAAATAAAGACATACAGTCACTGTCGCACCAAACTATATTATTAGTTGTACATGTCACAATAAATGTTTGTATTTTGCAATCAACCTTATGCTATTAAAACATTGGAAAGTTTCATTTACACAAAGCAAGATTCTAAAAAATCCCTCCCAAAATTCACGTTATTTCTGGTAGAATTCAAGTTGTATACACATTGAATCTTATACGTTATAAGAAAAGTCACCTTACACCTGTCAACTTTTACTGTACAAGTTTTGAAATAATCCTTGTCAAAGATGAGAAATAAAATAATGATAATGAATGACAAAGTTTCCTACTTTGAAGTCCCCCCCAAAGGGCCAAAAATAATTTCCCGTGAAATGTCTCAGCTGACTGTGATAATAGAGCTCTCAGGCTTTCCAATGACACCTCACATGTCAATTTGTACTGTCTAATTTAGTCAAAAATCTACCTCAATCAAGATACAACGATTCGCTGAATTTTATATGTTGAACAGTGTTTGGATAAACACAGCCATCTAGTGGTCAAATAGCGGATTTGTTTTTTTAAGGTGGAATCGAAACCTAAGAAAGCACAAAGTAGGACCAGGACGGGAGATGTGGGACTTTGGCTTTCGTTTGTCAAGAATCAAAACACAACTCTCCACCCCATAATAGCGAAACACTTCCTGGTTTACTGATATATTGTTTGAGAAATTGCACTGACTTTACATACAGTCCTGTTGTTTAATGCATCTTACTGTATTTTTATTGTTGCGTGTTTTGTTGTGTGCTTCTTTGTGTTTTATCTCTGGTAATTTGTATTTTAATTTGTAATTGTGGCCCAGTCAGGCTGTTCCTTCCTCGGTGCCAATGCCTCGGTCACATAATATGGAATCACAGGAGTGCCAAAATCAAAACATTCCACTTCCTGCTGAGTCGGAGACAATTCTGCATATATTTGTACTCGCTCTATTTTATCTAAATTATGGAGAGACTTTGTAAAAAATAAAAAAAAATAAAAAAAAATACAATTCCAAAAATAAAGACATACAGTCACTGTCGCACCAAACTATATTATTAGTTGTACATGTCACAATAAATGTTTGTATTTTGCAATCAACCTTATGCTATTAAAACATTGGAAAGTTTCATTTACACAAAGCAAGATTCTAAAAAATCCCTCCCAAAATTCACGTTATTTCTGGTAGAATTCAAGTTGTATACACATTGAATCTTATACGTTATAAGAAAAGTCACCTTACACCTGTCAACTTTTACTGTACAAGTTTTGAAATAATCCTTGTCAAAGATGAGAAATAAAATAATGATAATGAATGACAAAGTTTCCTACTTTGAAGTCCCCCCCAAAGGGCCAAAAATAATTTCCCGTGAAATGTCTCAGCTGACTGTGATAATAGAGCTCTCAGGCTTTCCAATGACACCTCACATGTCAATTTGTACTGTCTAATTTAGTCAAAAATCTACCTCAATCAAGATACAACGATTCGCTGAATTTTATATGTTGAACAGTGTTTGGATAAACACAGCCATCTAGTGGTCAAATAGCGGATTTGTTTTTTTAAGGTGGAATCGAAACCTAAGAAAGCACAAAGTAGGACCAGGACGGGAGATGTGGGACTTTGGCTTTCGTTTGTCAAGAATCAAAACACAACTCTCCACCCCATAATAGCGAAACACTTCCTGGTTTACTGATATATTGTTTGAGAAATTGCACTGACTTTACATACAGTCCTGTTGTTTAATGCATCTTACTGTATTTTTATTGTTGCGTGTTTTGTTGTGTGCTTCTTTGTGTTTTATCTCTGGTAATTTGTATTTTAATTTGTAATTGTGGCCCAGTCAGGCTGTTCCTTCCTCGGTGCCAATGCCTCGGTCACATAATATGGAATCACAGGAGTGCCAAAATCAAAACATTCCACTTCCTGCTGAGTCGGAGACAATTCTGCATATATTTGTACTCGCTCTATTTTATCTAAATTATGGAGAGACTTTGTAAAAAATAAAAAAAAATAAAAAAAAATACAATTCCAAAAATAAAGACATACAGTCACTGTCGCACCAAACTATATTATTAGTTGTACATGTCACAATAAATGTTTGTATTTTGCAATCAACCTTATGCTATTAAAACATTGGAAAGTTTCATTTACACAAAGCAAGATTCTAAAAAATCCCTCCCAAAATTCACGTTATTTCTGGTAGAATTCAAGTTGTATACACATTGAATCTTATACGTTATAAGAAAAGTCACCTTACACCTGTCAACTTTTACTGTACAAGTTTTGAAATAATCCTTGTCAAAGATGAGAAATAAAATAATGATAATGAATGACAAAGTTTCCTACTTTGAAGTCCCCCCCAAAGGGCCAAAAATAATTTCCCGTGAAATGTCTCAGCTGACTGTGATAATAGAGCTCTCAGGCTTTCCAATGACACCTCACATGTCAATTTGTACTGTCTAATTTAGTCAAAAATCTACCTCAATCTAGATACAACGAGTCGCTGAATGTTATATGTTGAACAGTGTTTGGATAAGCACAGCCATCTAGTGGTCAAATAGCGAATTTTTTGTTTAAGGTGAAATCCAAACCTAAGAAGCACCGCGGCGAATGTGGTGCCAACTTCAGCGTCATACAGGTATTTACTTTAAGTTTCGTTTCCTGGTAAGTTGAAAACAGAAACTGATGGGACGGGCAATAAAAGCAGCAGCAGAGAAGCAGCAGCAGCAGAGAAGCAGCAGCAGCAGAGAAGCAGCAGCAGCAGCAGAGAAGCAGACCCACAGCCTGACCCACAGCCTGAACCCATCAGAGGAACCATGAGGTGAGTCTGCTCTTCATGTCTCAGCTCTTCACCGTCAAATACCAGGTGTTGTCATGCACAGCTACACACTCACACTGTCCGACTTCCCATCTGCACATCTGGAGAATTAACAAGTTCTCCCTCCTTCATTTCTCTCCTTTCACCGCTTCACAAATTCACACGTTTCATTCTGACATTCTTGGGTTAGTTACTGAACGGACATTATTGATTGCAATCATAACATCTTCATATCATAATCATATAAACATTCATATATAGTTAGTATATTAGACTGTATTATATTATATTATATTATAATATTCATTCATCCTTCATTCATTTTCCATACACGCTTAGTCCCGAGCTGCTGGAGCCTATCCCAGCTGTCTGAGGGTGAAGGCAGGGTGACACCCTGGACAAGTCGCCAGTTCATTGCAGGGCCACATAGAAACAAACAACCATTCACACTCACATGCACACCTACGGACAATTTAGAGTGTTCAGTTGACCTCACATGCATGTTTTTGGACTGTGGGAGGAAGCCGGAGAACCCGGAGAGAACCCACGCAGACACAGGGAGAACATGCAGACTCCACACAGAAAGGCCCCAGGCCCGGAATCAAACTCACGACCTTCTTGCTGTGAGGCGGCAGCGCTAATTATATATATTATAATATATTATATTATATTATATTATATTGCACAACACTTCAAAACCCCTTATCTGTACTTTGCACTTTTTAAATCTTTTTTTAACTTTGTGTTTTTGTGAAACCTATATTTAACTGCTTAAAACTTACATTTCCCTGACAGTGCCGCTCAGAGCCAATCAAGCCTGGAGTCCCAGCTGGGGGCGCTGCAGTGCCACTTCACCTGGAGTCTGGAGGACAGCAGGCCGGGACTGCGTCGTCTCCTGAACCACCTGGAGGACATTGGCACCGAGGAAGGAACCCCCTGGCTGGGCCACAGTTACAACCTGCAGGGCTTCACCAAGTGGGCGTTGGGCTCGGCCCACGACGCCCGCACACTGTTCAATAGGGCTGCAGAGGCCCTGAAGGAGGACCCTCAATTCACTGACCCCTGGCTGCTGGTCAACTACAGCAACCTGGCCTGGCTGCACCACCACCAGGGGGAGCCAGAGGAGAGCCGGGCTTACCTGGCCAAGGTGTCTGCCCTGATGAAACAGCATCCATCTCCGTCCCAGGACGAGCTCCACCCAGAGGTCAATGCAGAGAAGGCCTGGACTCTGATGAAGTTTGGTGAAACACGCAAGCAGGAGGCTGAGGAGAGTTTCCAGAGCGCCATCCACAGGCGGCCTGACATAGTGGAGTGGAACACCAGCTACATGCTGTTGAAGGTGACAGCTTTCAAAACCAGACCCCTGGAGGACGAGCTCTTGGACACATTGAGGGAAGCCATCCGACTGGATCCGGAGAACCAGTACCTTGCCATCCAGTACCTGTGTGACAGGTCCAAGAGAGGAGAGAATGTGAAGGATGAAGTTCGGGAGTTGGCTGACAAGGTTCTGGAGAACCCGATCAGCAGCCACAGCGGGTGGAAACGTGTCCTGAGGATTTACAGGGACTACAACCTCTACGACCAGGCCATCAGTCTGGCTAATGAGGCCCTGAGAAGGCACCCGGACCAGCGGTACCTCAAGACGTGTGCCGCTCTCTGCTACAAATGGAAAATCACGTCTATCAAGGAGGGTCTTCCTGAGCAAAGCCTGATGGAGCGAGCCATCAGTCTGCATAAGGAGGTGATTGATCTCTATTCTCAGGATCTGGGGAAGAGAATTGATCTGGCGGACGTGATGGCCAAGTCTCCCACGTACCTGGACCAGGCCGAGGAGATCTACCAGGAGCTGCTGCAGCAGACTGATCTCGAGCCTGCAGATAAGCAGTTGCTCTACAACCGCTACGCCAAATTTCTTAACTTTAGTCGTTGCGATCGCAACGGGTCAATTCAATACCACATGAAGGCGGTAAGGATTCCCTGCAAGTCTTTCTACCGCAACAACAGCATCAACACTCTGCAGAAGATCACCGAGCGAGGGATGAACAGACTGTGTGGGGAAATCAAGGAGCTTCTGAGCAACCTGAGTGACTGAGTGAGAACAGCTGGAGAAGATCGAAACCATCAGTCCGCAACAACGCTTTGACGTATTTATATTCAACATGACATAAAACATGTTTATACAGCTTCATTGTAATCAAGTATTTAACCTGTGAGATGCTCTGCTCTGCTTGTTTCTGCCTCCATGTCACACCTGTTGCTCTGGATCAATAAACACTGGACTTGATGTTTCTTATCTTTTTCCTCACTGGTGACTTCACACAAAACTCAGAAGCATTGGCAGAAAAGTAGAAACATCCATCCATCTTCCCGCTTTACCTGAAGTCGGATCAACCGTCTCAGCTGCGACCCCCAGACTTCCCTGGCCCCAGTCACCTCCTCCAGCTCATCCAGTGGAACCCCAAGGTGTTCCAAGAGACCTGGTCCCTCCAGCATGTGCTGGGTCTTCCTCGAGGTCTCCTCCCGGTGGGACATGCCAGGAACACCTCCCCAGAGAGGCGTGCAGGAGGCATCCCAAACAGATGCCCGAGCCACTTCAGCTCAGGCAGTAAAGGGCAAAAAGTGGGTGGTGGCAGGTGATCATCGCGGCACAGCTGCGTCTCTCTCCCAAGAGAGGGCAGCACCGAGGCGTTAATGAATTTAATTGGAGTAGTAGTCGGAGTCGTGGAGCCTGTAATAACGACTTGCTGGCTGGTTTAACTCGTCAGCGAGCTGGAGGTTTGTTTATCAGGGTAGTTTAGTGGGTGTTTGTTAATCCTCATCTTCCAGAATGCAGTCCTGGGCAGTCTATGAGTGACTCATGTCACTGCGCGTTTTCAACGCTAGCTAGCAAGACTTTTTTTAGCGTTGACTTTTAGCGTCGTTGAAACCGGAAACCGTGCTACTGCGATGACTTGCGCTATAAGGAGTAGTTCTTTGTTTGAAATCTAAATAAACTGTCAAAGAAACAACAACAACAACAACTACAACAATACGCAGTTAAAACCTGTTCCAATCAACCTGTAAAGCAGACAGTGCTGATAAACAAGTGAGTGTCAACTGATATTTTATTTTTCAGTTTTGGATTTGAGAGCACAATGTCATAGATAGCATAGTTTGATTGACAAGGTGAGTTAATTGATTCTGACAGCAGCCAAGATTAGTACAACAATTATTATGTTTTGGGATTTCTTTTCTGACTTTCTCACTAAACTTTTTTTTTTTTCAAGTTACAAAAAATAAACAAAATCCATACATCAGCATTAAAAAAAAATACTTTGGCGGTTGATCTCAGACATCTTGTGGAAATGGCAGGATTAAGGTGCTAATGTATTTATATTTATACTGTTTGCTTGTCAAATGACACAAAATAAACCCCTCTAAATGTATTTTCTTCTGCCACTGATTAGCTCCTTTCACAGAGAGGAGCAAACGGAGGAGGACGTGAGATTAGCAGAGGCTGCTGGGAGGATTGTCGCGTCGCTCTCCTCGAGCTGGAGGTGGGGTCTGATGGCTGACTTTAGCCGCAGCCGCTCAGCTAAGAGGATTTAGGGAGACTGGAAGGGATACAAACGTGGATGAGGCTCAGAACCCAATCAGTCTTGTTTATCTTTTCAGTGCCACTTAGCATATGACAAACTTTAAATTAAAGGTACAAGGTAAGATTGGAGTTGTAAATGTACATATATAATGTTTTTTGTCGTGTGGTGTTAATTTATTGTGTTGTTTTAACATGTTAATCTTTAGATGTAGATGTGTCACAAGTGATGCTCTAACTGTACTGTCCCCATTTCAACAAAGGTCTATTCTATGTACAGTTGGGAGTGCAGTATAGTGAAATACATATATAGATAGCTGCCCTCTTGGAATGATAGAGATTGTTTTGGCAATTTGATTAAAATACTTTGCTGATAAACCACTCACACTGCCACATTATCTGCACAAAATGACGAGACAATTGCTGGCCTAACCCACCGGCGAGTTAAGCAAGCTGACACCTGACACTTTATCTGTCGGTAGGCGGAGCAAGGTAATGGATGGATGAGCGGAGAGTGCTCCTCTCCAGCCCAGCGGCATCTTTTCCCACAGGGAGCCCTGACTGTTGATTGCTCCTGACACTTGCTGTTGCGACATCAGCGGGATCGAAACCGCCGGGACATGAGTCGTCGGCTGCCGGGCGTCATCTCGAGGCAGAGGAAAACACACGAAATGGGAACGGTTCAGAGCCGCTCCTGACTCTCTCTCTCATCCTTCATCGATTTTCTTCCAGGTGAGCAAAATACGCAATGGTGTGGACTTTTATGTTTGTTTGTTTGTTTGCATCATCGTTTACAGTGATTTTTTATTTTTTTTTTATTTAAAGGATATTTCTATGTTTGTGTACTAAAGTGTTGAGCTTCCGAGTGAGTCGCAGCGGGCTGAAGAATCTAAATTTAGCTGAAATAATCTTGGAGAGGGGATTTAAGTTGACGGTGCTAAAGAGGAAACACGCTGCACCGATCGGACTTAACATAGAGCAGGTGCAGTTGGTCGTGGAGGTCTGGTGTTTGAAAGTCTGCTTCAAATGTTACTCAAAGCAAGATTGACTCATCTGTCTCGTCAAAGAAGGTGATAAGAAATGTATATACTTTTCAATTGAAAATGCACCATACATAGAAATGAAACCTAACACACTAGTTTAATTCATTTGTGTTCAAAGTCATTTGCACTGTATGCTGCTGTGAAAGGCCTTGTGCATGTAAAAACATATAGGCCTTCGTCCTGCAGCGGAAAGAGGCAAGCTTCATGCTTTTCACTGTGTCATTTATAGGCCTGCATCACTTTTTTTCTTGATCAGGAGAAGTCAGACATGGATAAAATTGTGGACTACAATATTGTGACACTCCTTAACAAACATATGTATCCAAAAGCTGGAGTTGTTTTGGCGCAACAAAGGGATGGGACAGGTTACAAAGAATTTTCTTTTGAAAGAAGTCTGAATTTTTCCTTGTGTAAATCAAGTTTCGAAATTGAAAGTGATTCATGAGAGAAGACATTTCTGATTTTACTGTATATGATGGAAATCAGTATCACGGAAATGAGTGAGTGGCCCTCGGGATAACAACTTAAACAGTTCTAAACATCATCTGTTTTATGGGCTATCTTTCCCAAAATTTGCGGGAAAGAAGAGATATTTTGGCAAGCTCTTGCAATACTGATGCTCAGTATAAAAAAAATGGCCCATTTTAGCCACATTTTTCCAAGTCTAGGATTGTTCCTGGTTATACTAGACACTAAAAGTTCCATGCAAGAGTTGGAAGTGTGAGTAGTTCCGGTTTGTAAGTCTTTGCTGATTGAAAGAGGGAGGAGCTTTGTTGCTCAGCTGGTATGTGTGTTTAGCCAAATTTAGCAGCAATAGGTACTGTGAGTAATAAAGCATAAGAGCAAAAAAGCATATGCATATCTGGAACTTTATAGACCGACGATTGTCCTGAGAAATTTTTCTGTTGTCGGCGCAAAGACAGCCTCACAGTGGCCTCATCACTTGCACGAAAATGTGTTGCGTGTTCATTTTTCACAATATTGTGAAACTCCTCTTGTTTGCCAAGTTCACTAGAGACTGACAATTCACTGCGGCGCGATAGGATTTTTTTTTTTATGTATTTAGGTGACTAGTTTTCCCTATGTTTTTGATTGGTCAAAGTTGCATGACAGACTTCTGAGCTTTTCAAGGCTTTTTTGAGTTTGAGTGATACCTGACTGTCTTTCGCATTATTGATTATCGGTTTTAAGAGTCAGAAAGATGACATGCACAGTGACAATGCAGTTGAACAATTTGTTTCACAGAATTTTGAATTTGATCCACTTTTTCCTTTTCAGTCGGCATGAAAATGACTTGAATATCATAGCTTAACCCGCTAACAGCGTTGACGTCATCTTGATGCCCCTTGTTTTGAAGATTTCCAAACATGTTGCACTTTGGGAAGAGCAGCGTCGGCCCCTCGGTGCCTGCGCCGTGCACGCAGGAGACCATGATGAGAAAGAAAAGGTGAGGCATGGACCCGCGGCGTGCTACGCCTCAGAGAACCTCTGAAAGAGTGACTCTGTTCTCACCAACTTCTCCATCTGTTCCCATCCAGCGACGGTCAGTTTCTCCAGGCCTCGTCAAATATGAACAATTCCAACAACAACGATGGGTAAGAGCCTTCTTTTACACATCTTGAGTCACAGCAAAACATGATGGCAATCAATTTTCACAAAAAGTATATGTACATATGTATATACATACATACATACATACATATATATGTATATGTATATATGTGTATATATGTGTGAGTATATATGTATATATATACATATATATACACATACATATATACATATGTATATACACATATATATACATATTTATGCATATATTTATATATATATATATATGTATATATATATATATTCACCATGTGGCCAATGCTAAGATGAGCAATCACACATTTATTGTATTTTTTCATTATTAAAAGGTTGTAGTGCAAAGGCGAGTAAGAAAGCGCTTGCATTTTTTCCATGCTACAAACTGACTGTATGTACTATGTCACAGCGCCCTCACCAGGCCGTTTAATGCAGCTACATGATAGGAAGATTTTACATGCATGACGTTGTTGCTCTCCTCAGGAAAAAGGACGACAAGAAAGACGACAAGAAAGATGAGAAGAAGGACGACAAGAAAGATGAGAAGAAGGACGACAAGAAAGATGAAAAGAAGGATGCCAAAAAGGATGACAAGAAGGACGACAAAAAAGCAGAGCCGTGAGTGAAAAACGTCTTAATTGATTCATTGAGTTTGTTTTACATTCAGAAACTTCCGAGAGCCAAACTGAGCCTCAAACTCAGGCAACAATGGTTCAAAAGAGTTAAATGTTATGGGATAGATAGGATTATGCAGATAGAGAAGAGAAGCTTGAAAACTGTTAGTTGGAATGTTTCCATGTGTGAAAATTTTTTTGTTGAAATCTCTCTCAGTGATGCCAGTTTTTTTCCTCCCACAGAAAGGAGGTGTGGATCATGGACCCTGCAACGGATATGTACTATTACTGGCTGTGCACAATATCAATCCCAGTCTTCTACAACCTGATACTCCTGGTGGCCAGGTCTGACGTCTGATGATGCTAAGATATTGGAGTTGTTATTTTAGAATCAAATAGTTATTATTAACGTTTGTCTTCTTGTAGGTCTTGTTTCAACGAACTGCAGTATACAAATAGAACATGGTGGATGGTGTTTGACTACAGTTCGGATGGCCTCTATCTTTTGGACACCTTTGTGAGAGCCAGAACTGGTCAGTTACTGCTCAATGTCGGTTTTACAGTTGTAGGGGAACGCTTGAGTATTCCATCGTTCAAATCGTGTTCTCGATGTTTCAACAGGTTTTCTGGAGCAAGGGCTTCTCGTCAGGGACGAAAAGGCCCTGAAAGAGAGATACTCGAAGACGCGGCAATTCAAACTAGACGTTATGTCGATGTTCCCCACCGACATTGTTTTTTTCTACCTGGGGTTCGACAACCCAGAGTGGAGGTTCAACCGCCTGCTCAGGCTCGGCAGACTTTTTGAGTTCTTTGACCGCACGGAAACGCGAACCAACTTCCCCAATATATTCCGCATTGCCAATCTCGTGCTTTACATTATCATCATCATCCACTGGAACGCTTGCCTGTACTTTGCGGTCTCGAAGGTCCTGGGCTTCGGCTCCGACACCTGGGTATACCCAGACATGAGCAAGAATCGGGAGTTTGCCCGTCTGGCCAGGCAGTATGTCTACTGCTTTTACTGGTCCACTCTCACCCTCACCACTATTGGCGAAACTCCGCCGCCGGTCCGAGACGTCGAATACTTTTTCGTGGTGGCCGACTTCCTCACGGGGGTTCTGATCTTCGCTACGATTGTCGGCAACGTCGGCGCGATGATCTCCAACATGGGTGCCGCCCGTGTCGAGTTCCAGGCCAAGATCGACTCCATCAAGCAGTACATGCAGTTTCGGAAGGTCAGCAAGGAACTGGAGGCGAGGGTGGTGAAGTGGTTTGACTACCTGTGGACGGAGGAAAAGACCTGCGATGAGAAGCAGGTGCTGAAGAACCTGCCCGACAAGCTGAAAGCTGAAATCGCCATCAACGTGCATTTGGAGACGCTGAGAAAAGTGCGCATTTTCCAAGACTGTGAAGCCGGGTTGCTCATCGAGTTGGTCCTCAAGCTGCAGCCTCAGGTGTTCAGCCCTGGCGACTTCATCTGTAAGAAGGGGGACATTGGAAGGGAGATGTACATCATCAAGGCGGGGAAACTGGCCGTCGTGGCAGATGACGGAGTCACCCAATTTGTGGTCCTGAGCGACGGGGCGTACTTCGGGGAGATCAGCATCCTCGGCATCAAGGGCAGTAAGGCGGGAAACCGGAGAACTGCCAACATCCGGAGCGTGGGCTACTCAGACCTGTTCGCCCTGTCCAAGGACGACCTGATGGAGGCGCTCGTCGAGTATCCCGACGCAAAAACGCTGCTGGAGGAGAAGGGGAAGTCCATCCTGATGAAAGACAACCTCATAGACGAGTCGCTGGTGGCCGCAACCGACGCCAAAGACTTGGAGAACAAGGTCAATCTGATAGAAAGGAGCCTGGACGTCATGATGGCCAAATTCAAGAAGCTCTTGGCCCAGTACGAGTCCTCGCAGCGAAAAATTAAGCAGCGTCTCACCAACCTCTCGAGTGAGGTGCAGTACCTCAAAGAGGAAGAGTAGGACCCAACATGGTAACAGCACTGGCGCTTTTGGGACATCCTGCTCCTCATTGATTTTACAATTTCCAAAACTTGTAAAATAGCAGCTATCCTATTTGACTAAATGCATATAAAAATAAATAAATAAATGTATAAAACAGCAGATGCTCTGTATGTAAGTGCTTGATGGGAATGGTTGTCAATCATTTCCCCTTAAATGGAATTATTTTCTGATATTCAGTATCATTCACTCTGGACTATAGTTATGCAATCAAAGAATATCGTTTTATTATTTATTTAAGTGTATCACGCCTGATTTCAAATGGGAAACTTGTGTCAAATGTGTATATGAAATATATTAATTAGAATAAGCATAGCTCAATTATTGTTGATCAAAAATGGTAGCGTGTAAGGGATTTATTGAATAAACAATAAAATAAAATAAAAAAGAATTTGGAAAAAGTACATACATGCTGACTAAAGGAATATATTTGTCATTTTAAAGCAAAGGCCACAAGTGTTTTTTTACATGCTGGTCTTATGATCTGAAACGCTTCACGTGAGCATTAGGCTGCTTCAGTTATTTTGAAGGTTTATATTAAAATGTAAATGTATACTTTCACTGCGTGTGTGTTTTTTTTGTCTTGCGAGACACATAAAGAAAATACGCCCTGATGATCGTTTATGCTGCTGCTCCATAAAATCAAATAACTTCCCCCATTCGCTTGTCTTCAAGTTATACACAGTAACAAATTGCTGTTTAAAATTAAATTGTCATGCATGCAGAAGGACCTGGATGAGAAACCCAGTGTAAGTCACATGTAAAGTTTTCCGATGTAACTGTCGTCATGCTGATATCCGGTGCATTAACGTCAGTGTAAACAGATTTATTTCGATTTTTGCTCAAATGCAAAATGAGGTTTTTAAACTTTGAATTAACTGAAATCTATAATTTTGAAACATTAGTTAGATTAATCATACTACAATTGTACAATTACAGCAGACAGTGTAAGCACTAAAGTCAATATATAATATGATATCTATGCACATATACATACAGTATGTATAAATTAATATATGTATGTGCGTATGTTTGCCATCATTAACAGTGCACGGAAATCAATCACAGAGATTTTCAAGTGTGCAAAATTCTGTGCGAACACAGTAAAAGTAGGCTGCTTTAAAGAGCCCAAAATATAAACCGTAATGCTTTGTTTAGAACAACACAACTAAGTGTGATTATAATACAAACCTTCGTTTTTTTGAGAAATGTTTACTTTTCCCCTGCAATTTTAAAGCCTTCACCTTCGGTCATGATGGCCACATATTGCACACTGGATATTCATTCTCTAACATCACATTCAATTAGACATATTTTCCTGCACTCATAATGTTCTTAGAGCATTCAAATAGATTATATCATGAAGCTGCTTACAATCGAGTTCAACGCAGAAATTAGTCATTTCCCCCAAAACTTTTGAATGTGTGTGTAGATATACATACATATACCTTGTTTGATGGTCGTGATGTTCCACAGCGGGTCCCACAGTATTTGCACGACTTGGAAGAATTCTACCAGTGGGCTCGGACATCAGGCCAAGTTGAAGATGCACTATTAATGTTTAGCAGCCAAATTGGCAGATACAGACCCGCTTTTCTGGTCCAGCATGACTTGACCCCATTTTCACAGTGCCCTATCTCTAATCTTAGCCATACCCCGACTGTAATTTGTCAGCTTTAAAAGTGCAAGGGAGAAGCATGGGTCAGACCCAGACTGCAGATTCAGACTCGCTTTTCTGGTCCTGTATTGGTAGATCTTGTCTTTCTTGGAAACAGTGCCACCTCCCCAACCCTTAACCCTAACCCCAACCAAATTGTAATAATCAATTAAGGTTTAAAGGTGCAACATGTTCCAACGCTGATGTCGTTGCAGTTTTATAGGTGTCCAGCAGCTGGCACTGTCAAAAAATAAAAACATTAAAAAAATAAAATTTGGGGTCTGAACGTGCCATTAGAAAAGGTGGTATTTTGGTAAGTTTTACAGTCATCCAGTAGGTGGCACCGTCACACTGTGGAGACGAATCTCAGAGAAGTCAAGTGCCCCATGCAGTGGATTGATCTGCATCTTCGCCTCCTCCCGAGTGACGAAAGACAACCAGCGTTTCGTTTAGTTTTTCATTTTTATTTAGAATCGCCAACACAGGAAGACATGGAAGTAAAATGCTTCGACAATCATGACGACCTGTGCCTCCTCATCCCCCCCACAAGAGAAAAAAAACAAAACAAAACAAAACAAAAACATTCTGAGAATGTCTAAGTGCACTTACACAGCTCTGACAAGATTTTAGTCCAACCTGCTCCTCCCCTTCAGTCCAAAATCCCACCCAATCAAGAGGACCAAGAAAACAAAACAAAAAAAAAAAGTTTTCTAAATGTGTCAATTTGGACCCAAAAAAAAAGATATATATGGGAACTTTCCATAGCTTACCTTGACCAAACACATGGACCTGTGGAACACAACAACTGATGGCTAAGTGAGATGGCCTGCGGAAAAAAATGCCTCACTCGGGGGACAACATTTCGTAGCGATGGCTAATCTAACACTAGATTTTCTCTTATCCAACTAGAACCTCAGATTGAGAGCGTTAAGGGGCTACCTAAACATAATAATCGTGTCCAATATCCACTGGTTATATTGAGGGTGGGGGGGAAATATGATGAACCCTCCCGCATTTTGTTTTTTGTGTCTAAAATGGAGAAGCTAGCACGATAGACGAGCGTCGTGAGAAAAAAAAAATCACCCATTTTAACCGTAAAAATAAATAACAAGGACATGATCCTCTCTGTACATAGAAAAAGAGAAAGAAAGAAAAAAAAGAGATGGATTGGCTGCAGCACATTCACATGACGCGGGTGACGTGGGGGCCGTTTTTTATTTTTCTCTTTGTTCTGGAGGTCTCTGTGCTGGTACTGACTTGACTTAGGATGGCGCAGGCACGGTAGAAGAGCCGCTCAAAGTGTTCTATCGGAACCAGTTTCTTTTTGTTTCTTTACTTCGTGACTTGTCGGGGTTTTTTTTTCCCTCACTAAAAAAACAAACAAAACAAACAAACTTGATTTTACGAGCATACACTGTTCTTGCACCGTTATGATTATGTCTGTTAAAGGAAACGGGAGGGGTCGGGGGCGAGGAGGAGGAGGGAGTAATTGGTGGGCTTTTCCGAGAAGAAGTCTGTTCGCCGCGTGGTGGGTTTTTCTTTCTTAATTTTTTTTTTTTTTTGTTCCTCATTTGTGCCTGCCGGGAGCGGCGCCTCAGAGCATGCCAAAACCTTTGGCGTAGGTGATGGCTTTCAGCAGTCTTTCCCTCAGCTTGTCTTTGCTGCCGTACTCGGGCAGCAGCAGCACGTTAAAGCAAGTGTGAGACGTTGGTAACCTGCCGAGCGATGAGAGAAGAAGAAACAGAAAGACAATCAGCGTCTTTTACTAACTTTGGTTTCCATGCCGTTCCACTAAACTACTATTTAACAGTAGTAGCAGTAGTAAGTGGTGTAGTCTAGTTTATTCTAGTGGGTATACTCGTACACATCTGTCCGGCGGAAGCTGCATCAATACGACGCAAAACAAGATCCACCATGCTCAGTCATGCTTTAAGTATCCAGCATCCACGTATAAGTTAGATCATGAAAGACTGATTATGTATTGTCTAAATGTAAATGCACTGTAAGCAACACAAGATATATAGCAGTCATTTACAGCCGGGCTTTAATGAACCGACAAATGGCAGTCACAAAACCAATTTGTTAAAATAAAGAAAAAAATACTGAGTAATTCACACACTTATTCGAAAGAAATAAAGTTTCAGCAACCAGATGCAAAAAGTGGAGCAAACATAAATAAATGTGAACGTTGTGTCAAAAAAAACATCTTTGCACATTTTTTAGTGGTTGTACGGTAATTCGGAACCTTTTCAAGTGATTATACAGCGTATGCCTGCGTATCGCATAGACTACAACACTGGTGGTAGTAGTAGTAGTAGGATCCAACTGACCTGTCTGTGTCGGGCCCATTCTTGGCAATTATCATCTTCAGCTTTCCCAGCCCGCCCACGGGCGCTCTGTCTGTGCCGGTGGTGAATTGAAGAAAGAGGCGCTTTTGTTCCTCGCCGAACGAGTGCAGCGTTTCCCAGAATTCCCTTCAAATATGAAAGAACAGGGCAAAAATGGCCGTTACTTTTTTCGCCGCTGCCGCGGCTGCTGCTGCTGCTGCTTTTGCGCGTCCGCTTGAGGGACTCCATTGTCAAATTCTCACCTGATGATTCGAGAATCTCTGTTGTATCCTCCGTCGTATTCCGTTGTTTCTTCGAGTGCGAAGAAGTCCAGTTTCTGCCGCGGGAGAGACAAAAAAAAAATGTAAAAATGAAAAAAAAAGCGATCTCAGGCAAATCAGTTGCTTGAGGTGAAAACAGAGGAGAGGTGAGGACTGAACGTTTTCGGCGCGGCGTTCTCACCCGGCTCCCGCAGATGAGCAGCTCGATCTCCTCGGGCCGGAACAGGTACTTGAGCGGCGACTCGTTGGTGACCATGTGGAAGCCTCTCCTGAAGGCTTTGAACTGCTTCTCCACGCTCTTGTTCAGCATGTAATCCGCATACTGGGCCACGAACTCCTGCGCGAAAAAAAAAAAAAAAAAAAGCACAACGGGTGGCGTTTGACGGACGGCTTTGTTTGCAAAAATGTTTGCGGTGTGACTTAAAATGGGCGGGGGCGTGGATGGTACGGTTGGATTTTCAAATTCTATTTTTCTCACTGAAAGACTCGGATATTTGATGTAAAGAATGATATCGAGACTGCAGTACCAGTCAGGTCTGGAATAGCGTTTCAAAACCGTTTGGCTACGACGCACCGACTCACCTTTCTGTTTTCATTCGTGACAGGAATCTTGTCGCCGTTTTCCCGCAGGTCGTACATGAGCGGGTTTCCGAACAGGTCCGTTTGGGAAATCTGGAAGGTGATCATCATGTCCTCCTCCACGCTGCCTTCGTACTCCAGCAGCTCCTTTAAACTCTGATACAGAACCTGCGCGACACAGATCAGAAGGAGGACGTGGATTAGCAGCTGAGCATCGACCCAACCGCCTCTCACAAGCACCAGATCCACGCCGGTGAAGACGGATTCTTACCGGATTGGCGTCGGCCAAGTCCCTGAACGTTCCTTTCTTGCCCATGAGCTTCCGGTAGACCACCATGGGGAAGTGGACGTCCAGGATGCAGTTGTTGTAGATGGCCAGGCCCAGGACGATGCCGATCAGCGTGTACTGGCCCTCGTTCTCGAAGGACGACGGGTTGAACCAGAACAGCTTGGTGCGCTCGTCGTACGTGAACATACCTGAGGCAGGGAGCGACCGAGTCGCAGGGATCAGTCTGGGTGGCTGACTGGCGGACGTTCGGAAAGGGATCCGACCGGCACGTTGCTCTTACCGATGTCTGGGTTGAAGATCTCCTCCACCACCAGCTGGAAGAACTCTTTGGAAACCCCACCTTCGTCGACGCCCTGCTCCCCTTCGAACTCCACGTACAGTTGCTTTTTCAAGTCGGCCGGGTTCTCCATGGCGATCATCTCCAGCTGGGGGGCATAGGAGGGGAGGAGATGCGTGAGTGCGCCGCACTTTGCTGCTTAAAGCAGGGGGCGCCGTCGCGCGGATGTAAGTACCCGGAAGTAAAATTTTATTGATATGGCAGCTTTCATACACGAAATGCAGTTCAAAGCGCTTTACAAGAAATTACAGGAAGAGGAGATGAAACAATGAAATGAGCAGATAAAACAATACCGTGTACGCAGAGAAATATATAGCTGTGATAATATATTAGACACATCAAATGTACCATCATCAGATAATATATATATATATATACACATATATACACACACACACACACACACACACACACACACACACACACACACACACACACACACACACACACACACACACACACACACATTTCAGCAAAGTAAAAAGTAAATTGCACTAATTCAGAGTTAATGGGAAAACATGTAAATTATTCAATAAGCAGATCAAATACTTCAGAGCAGTCTGAGGTGCTCTAGTTAGAAGCTGGAGGACGTACCCGGACCAGCGCGTCGTCGATGATGTGGTCCCGCCGCACTTTGAGCCTCAGGTACGGGTTGAGCTGCTGGCCCTGCACCAGGCTGTAGAGCACGGTGATGCGCCGCTCGCTGTACATGCGGATGCGGTTGTCGTAGTAGAGGCCCAGGTTCTTGGTGACGGCGTTGAGGATGAACGAGCAGGTCATGAAGGAGAACTTGTTCTCCGTCTCCACCTTGAAAAACGTGTAGTCCTTGTCCATCTCCAGCACCTCGTTGAGCGGCTCGTTGACGAACTCCTCGAAGGGGACGAGCGGCCGCCGGCAGTCGTTGGTCCGGATGCCCATCTCCGTCTCCAGGGGGTCCACGCGCGGGCCCTTCTTGTTCCGCCGCTCCTCGCCCAGCAGCTCCTGCAGCGTGAGCTCGCTGGACTCGGGAATGGGCTCCTCGTCCTCCTCCTCGTTGTGCTCCCGGTCCACGTCGCCGCCCAGCACGTTTGCATAGTACACGATCTTCAAGCACTTGGTGGCCGCCACCACGGCGTCGTCGTCGTTCACCAGGTTGCGGCTGCTGAACTCGTTGCTGATCACCTTGTACGTGATGAGCTGCTGGAAGGTCTCCACCATGCGGCGGATCTGCTTGGCGCTGTAGCGCGACCACAGGTGCGCCAGCTTGGCCTGGGCGGCCAGCGGCAGCTTGCTCATGGCCTTGCAGAACTGCGGCAGGGCGATCTCCAGGTACTCCGGGCTGTGGAGGTTACTGTTCTCCATGACTATGACAAACAGGTTCAGGTAGTTGGGGTCTCGCGAGTACACGTTGTGGTACGTGAGGTCGCACTCGACGTTGGGCGAGAGGTAGACCAGTGCGTTCAGGAAGGCGGCCTCGATCTTCTCGTTGGACAGCAGGCGCTCGTAGACGCGCCGCACCGCCTCGATGTCCACCGACACCTCGTCGGCGGCCAGCTTCTGGGCGTCGCTCTCCCCCGACGAGCCCTCGCCGAGCCGCAGGGACGAGGAGGACGAGGAGGGCGAGTCCTCGTCCATGGCCGTGGCCGAGCAGGCCGCCGTCTCCTTCTCGTCCTCGTCCTTGTCTTCGTCCTTACCTTGGAGGGACTTGAGCTCCTCCTTGGTGTGCGGCTTGGACCTGCGGAAGCTCTGCACCAGGCCCTCGGCGCTGGAGAACACCCGGCCGATCACCCGGATCAGCGGCGAGTAGTCCTCCTTCTCGCCGCAGATGTCCAAGATCTCGTACACCTTTTCCTCCGTCAGGTAATTTATGTCTGGGTGAACAACAGAACAGATTGATCTGCTGCATGACCATTGTCATGAACTCTGCAGCTGCAGCAGCTGATTTTCATTCTCGATTAATCTATGGATTAAATTAAACCGTCAAACAACAACCAAAAGCACTAAAGCGTCTCAATAGCCGAAGCAATGTTGGACAGCAACAAAATTTAAGGAACAAACGGGAAGCAAAATTCTTTTTAAAAATTCTTTTTTAAATTCAATTTGAGTCAATTAACTGATTAATCGGTTTCATTCTAAACACACCATTTCGTAATGAAAGAAACAACCCCAAATTAGGGATGGGCAATATGGACTAAAAATGTTATCACGATAATTTCTGGCATTTATTGCGATAACGATAAAAGTGACAATAAAAACATAAAACAATTCAACTCCTTTTGGGATTTTTTTGAAACCGCACTCGAAAAAAATGCGTTTACACGAAGTCGTATTTTTTAATAATTTTTTTTTAAAGAAAAAAAAAAGAAAAAGGAAAAAAAAAAATCCCATTTACACAGAAACAACTGAAAACGATCCCTACCCCAAATGTACAGTTTATCGCTCTGACTACTGCCTCACGTTCCTTTCGAGCTCACCTTTGAAATTGTCCTTCACAGGGTTGAAGTTTTTGTGGTTGAGCTTGGCGTCGCTGCAGGCTGAGTTGCCGTGGGCCGTGGCGCTCTCCAGGTAGGCCGAGGCCGTGCCTTTTTTCGAGGGGTGCGGGTCGCATAGCTTAGCATTGACCTTGTAGAGCTCCAGGGCCTTCACCGCCGCCGCGTTGTTGTCCATGCGGCTGAAGCCGACCGAGGAGGCGCACCACGAGTTGGGGCACGACTCATTCCCGCAGCCCTCCGTCAACTGGTGGTAGTAGCGCTCTATTAGATGTTTGGCGGCTGCTCGCTTCCTGCGTTCAGAGGCGAGCCAGAAAAGCACGACTGGTGAGATGAACTGCCAGAATCAGGATTGTTGTTATTATTATCATCATCGTCATTTTAGCATTACAATGTCAAAACACTGTGCATTTTTAAGTAAAAGATGGTGAAAGAGTTGGAAAAAGCTTCCGACACTGACGAGCAGCAAAAGTCCAGTCGCAGGTCATGAGTGTCGTTTCTGTGCTTTATGCTAAATATTGGCTTCATTAAGCCAGGTCACGAGAGTGTAATTATGTAAGAGTATCAGTACAATAGATGGCTTAAGATGGAAAAGGAAAAACGATAAACACACGCAGAGCGCCGGTGCAATTTGGGTCCGTTGGGTTCAAATGGAGGCCAATAAAGGGAGCATCTATCCCATGTCCTTCTATGGCCTTCCAATTTCTTTGAGTGGAGACTGAGAATGTAATTGTGGGAAATCCCACAGGAGATGCCGCAACAGTATTACAGACAAAAAATTGTTAAGAAAGATGGAAGATTTTTTTTTATTGTTATTAGATTTAAATAAATCAGAATGAGTGTTCCGTTTTTGAAGGCAAAGAGCGCTTAAAGGATGATCAATTAACACTCCCATTGGTTCTGAACGGCAACAGAGACAATGTGGTAAAAAAGAAAAAGAAAAAAAAACACTACAACAACATGACCTTTGACTTTTGGGCATGTCCTCAGCGAAGGTTCAAAAACGCATTACAACAGCGTCACAACGTGACAAGCCAAGAGCACACAACGGGGGTAAAGTGGTCAGCACCAACACTCTTCAATTATGCATTTTGCTGTCAAGCCCACCTTGTGCGAGTTCAACTAAACAGGGTACTTACATTCGGCTTGCTTCTGGGTTTTCTATTTCAAGCTCCTCGTATTCTCTGGTAACAAGATAAAACAGCAAGAAACCGCAGCGGTCACAATATGCACGTGAAGCACAACGGCGTTTAACGTGCAATGGTGAAGGCACAATCAAGGTAAAATAGCAAGCGAGACGGGGTTATCTGTGTATCTGTGTGTGTGTGTGTGTGTGTGTGTGTGTGTGTGTGTGTGTGTGTGTGTGAGGAAGGAAGGAGATGTGACATAGCAATTACAGCTCGAAGGCAGCCCGGTCTGTCTCTTTATTTTTGTTCCCTTTTTCGTTGAAAGTAAGCCGTGATAACGTCACATCGATTTAGGGTCAGAGTGACCGCACGCGGGCGGTGGGAACCGCCTACGAGGTGCCGCCGTTCACGTTTTTTTAAATAAAGTTATTATATTCAAACCCGGAGCGGAAACAAACATGACAGGGACGTGACACCCTTTGCGCAGACTTAGCGCGCTGGGCTAGCATGGCTAGCACCGGCTAATCCAGAGCACATTTTTTGCGCCCGCAAAACTTTACTGTTTGAGAGTGTAAAAACGCAGACGCGCACTGCGATAACATTCGTACATTTGTGCCACACGAGTAGTATGTCCCAATTTTGTCAAACTGTCTTGGCAGCGGCAGCAGCAGAGCGGCAACTGCAGGGCTAACTAGCTAGGCTAGGCTAGGTTAGGCTAGCATCCCCGGCTCTTTCCTCTCGTCGCGCCCCTACCTGTATGCTCCTCCAGCGGCGCTCGTCTCGGCCTGTGGTGGCGCACACTCACAGTCCTCCTTCTCGTCGGAATTCATACGAGACTTTATATTCGACTGTTTGTCACCCTGTGGCTGTTTGCGAGCGTGCTAAGTCCATAAGACGACCTCGACGGCGACGACAGCGGGCGAACTTTGCGGGGTTGCGCTCGGTATCCAAAACTTCCTTCTTCAGGGCCTTCCCACCGCAGGGTCTATCCTCCGCCTGACGTTCACTTCCATCTTGGCTTCGCCGTCAGCCCGCGTCCCACAATGCATTGCATCGTCGCAGGAAGACCCGGTTGGGGATGGATCGCGGTTTGAATAGGAACCGGACTCACATCGCTGGTGGGGGAAGTGTTTTATTTGAATGTGCCTTAGTTTGCAAGACGGGACGACATAAAATACAGCAAAATCGGCTAATAACACTTTCGAAATAGTAAAGGAGGCAGGATAATACGATGCACAAGTTGAATAATACGGTTATTGACTGATAATAAACGATTATATTGTTCTTTAAAACAATTTTTGGTGTTTTCCAATTTATTTTTCTGAATGTGATTTTTTTACTCATGCACTGTAACTATTCTTATATTTACAATCTTTCTTATCTTTTGTGGAAAAGCACCCATTTGAAGTTTGAAGATATTATTGCTGCCAGGATCGAGAATGGGCAGGATAAGTGTTATAAAATTGAACGCACATTTTAAATGAAGTATAGTTGTTTCTGCTTTTTAAAGGTGTCAACTCAACTCTGCAGAGAAGCCGCTCATTTACTAGTAACATTTTTGCTCGGTCAATCGAGGAATCAATATGACGTGTGTTGTTAATGCTGCTCCCTTTATTTAGCGACTTCAAACTCAAATTTTGAACCCCTAAACAAGCTTCAAAAACTCACCAAATTTGGCAGATAGTCTAAGACTGGTGAACAATTTGATAAATTAACCCCCCCTAGCCATCGTTATGACTTTATTCTCATTGACATTTGGTGGCAGGGCTGTACAGAACTGCCACAAACAGAACATTCAACCACATCTATAGACATTTGTGGTTTTCACGTTGTATTATAAACAGTATTACATATTACACACACAGACACAAAATTTGAGACAAACATGATTTATCGGTATTATTATTACATGGTTAATAAGTGGCGGTGGAGGGCAAAGTCCCATCCAATATTGCTTGCAGGACTTGCCCTACCCTCCGCAAAAGCTTTCTAACATTTCTAGCATAAAAATCAAAATGTATATTTTCGAAGAAAACCATGAATTGAAATGACCCGCATTCCAAAAGGGAAGTACTATCTACTCGCTACTTAATTGCGCTTGTAGTTCTTCTGCTATCCCAAATTTATTTTCAAATACCAAACTAGAGCTACATGACAACTAAGAATGTCGACCTAAGTCAACATTTCTTGACTAATATGTATATATACATTTTTTATTTATTTATTTATTTATTTATTTTTAATTAAAAAATAAAATAAAAAAAATTGGGGGGCTGCAATTGGAATTGCGAAAGTAGTGTCGGGAAATCAACGCAACTGGCAACCTTCGCGTAGAGCAGGTGGCGTTGCCGCAAGGACGAACGGTCATTTCATCTCTCCGAAGCGTTCGTGGTGGACGTGATACCTAAAGTCTCTGAAATACGCGTGCCTGGTAAGTTCAAATAACAGTGTTTCAAGTTTATTGAGAATACATATATGTTTTTCCTTACAGCCACGGTCAGTATATTTTCTTTAAACGCCACGTATTGAACCACATTTACAATCAACCACCGCCCCAAAGTTCGCCGTGACTCCATTTTGGATTTGGCCTTCACCTTCAGGACTTTGACACCGTTTCGAATATATATGTATATATTTTTTGCACTGTCATTTAATGACAATAACTACTCCATAACTGTTACGTTAACGTTTAATGGTGTGCTTTGGCGGAATAGTTCCCCCCCCCCCGTCAAATTACCGTAGTTTTAAGAATTGCGGTATAATTAAAAAAATAAAAAGTTGTTGTTTTTTTTTAAATAAAAGTTCGACGAAGTTGCAATCCCATATGCGAGTCAAGAGTAACTTTTTCTTATTGAAATAGCAGTTTTCGCGCATTTTTGAACCTCCGCTGCTAGCTGAGGCAAACACGAGGGCGGAAGTTAGCTCCAGCCAGCCCCAGACCACATGGCGCTGGAAGAAATGAGCGCACCTGGTTTGAAACTGGCACCCCTTTGGGTAAACGGTCGTATGTTGGCGTAGAATAAATAATAGTAATTGTCAAGTACTATTTCATGTCGACCGGCTTCGTCTTTCCGTGCTGTCGAGAACAGCTCTCTAATAGAACACGGCTGTCAAAGATACATTCACTCGGAACTTAATTCAAAGGTGTTGTCACGAATGTTTTTCTTCCCCCAGGTCTGGATAACATGGATGATTGGATAGAGGAGGTAAGTCGCGGATTTCTCCCTCGTATTGCGTTATTGTGGATTTTAACGTGCTTCCAATGGATTTATTTTTTGCAGGGGACAACTGCCGAGGCCCATGTACCGAGCAGCTACTCACCACCTGAAGGTGTCTGTTATAAGTCTGGGATATTTCCCCCCCTGCCACATTTATATATGCAAGTCATTGGTTATTGGGTATATGTAACCGGTTCTATGTGTCCTGAAATCCCTCAGCAGGTGGCAGAGGGAGGGGCAGAGGAAGAGGATTCAAGTCCATGGCCTCGTCAGGTAACGTCCTTAAATCAAGTTTTGTATGTATGTAGTAGTGTTGTCACGATACTGGATTTCACACTTTAATACGATATTTTGAAAAATATTGATATTCAATACTATTTTTGATACTAGCAACCAGAGATTTTAGTGCAAAAAATGTTTTTGATTTAAAGAAAAATAAGAAACTTCTTTCCTGAGGTAGAGCACTTTTTCAAGTAATTATTTTCACAGTAACAGTATGTGTTAAGTTTTTTTCCCGCTCATTTTTATGCACCTATTTAAAGGTTTAAGATAGTCAGACATTCAAAACAAAAGGCCTTTCAAAGCAAGTGAAAAAAAACTGCTGTCATGTCGACGTTTTACTGCAGGTTCAATCTTCTCAGCTTCAAGTTCTCTCTGATGCTAATAGAGAAATATATAAGAGAAAGAAACGTGTTTTCTTACGTTCTTTTTATTTTCTTTTTCCCTTTGAATCAGTCCTTTAAATAACTATGATCTTAAATTAGTCATCTTAGAATGAAACCTTATATCTCAGGAATACTCATCAAAGTAAAATTGTTCTCTTCACCAAAATCTTTGGTTTCTATTCAGATATTAACCAATGCAGCCGTCCTAAGGCCAGCCTACTCAAACTATATATCCGGTAATGTAATATCAGAGCCAGTTCTCTGGTCATATCTACACCATGGATGTATAAAGGGAAAGGGAAAGGGAAAATCATTTCCGTATCCTGCTCTGTGGAGCAGATATGGAACCTACCGTTGATTAACTTTAGCGACCGCTCGCTAAAAGTACAAAACGTTATGTGTGTATATGTATATATTATAACTCTATGCAACACATGCTTCAAGTACTGTTACCAACCTCTTTGAATTGTTTATACAGGTCCGGGTGTCTGTCTTGGAGGTGCTTTTACAAATTTGTCGTGCTCGCTACTTTTGTCGGCACAGTTCTGTCGCATCATAGCATGCACATCGACTTTCGGCTTTCCTGGTTCATCCCACTCAAATCCAAAGAACCTCCAAAACAGCACTGCGGCTGTTTTGTTTATTCAGCAATACTGGTGTCGAAGGTCCTGCAAATGCGATCTAGAGGCAGCTTACACGCACGCGTACAATTGTGAGCGAAATACAGCCAGCAGTGTTTGTGTGAGCGAGTCTCTCCCTCTATGAGGCAGGAGGGGAGGGGCTGCTGCATGCTGTCTTACTCCCCAGGCCCAGCGCTCTGAGCAAGTGTCAGCCCCTCCCCTCCTGCCTTACAGGGAGGGGAGGCGGCAGCGCACGTCTAAACCATGGAGGCAGGTCGAGTATCAATACTATGGAAAAGTCAGATTGAATCGATATTTTTGACAACACTAGTATGTAGTAATCATTTTTTATATATTCATACATTTCAGAATATACATCGTTTTACGTCGCTCATTTAAAACCAAAAGTATACATTTTGACATTTTGTCATTTTATTTTGTAGGCTCTCATAATAAAGACCATTTCAAGAATTTGCATTGTCATCGACTAATTTTCCATCTTGGCCCTTTTAGACGGGGAGTCGTGGAATTCTCCAGAGATGGAGGATTGTGGCTTCAGAGGGCGAGGAGCCAGGGGTGAGTTGGGAATGTGGGATATTTCTCCTTGTCGTGACCGTAGGAAGTGGAGCCTCCATCCCATTGTAGCCCTTGGCCCTGACACTACTGCACTTTCACCATTTGCCATGGTTTTTTGTGTGTGCGTGCTTTTTCTAGGATCCAGCAGAGGATTTGGCAGATCAGACTCGTCGAAATCCAATGGTAATTAAAAGATGTAGATGTATGTACGTTGCAAAGTGATGTCCGTATTGTATGAGTTGATCTCCAATCAAATGTTTTTGATTTCCAGGAAGTGAAAATGGAGAAAGTGAATTTGGTATGTGGGGATTTTCTCCTTTTTGCTTCTTTTTTTTTTCAACTCACAAATTTGAAATTGACAGTGAAACTTTCTTTGCTCCTGAATCACAACCAGGGTTCAGAGGTGGAAGTCGGGACGGCAGAAGAGGAGGTGGTTGCTTCAGAAAAAGATCATTATTAAGATTATTTCTTTATCCTAAATAAAATACTGACAGAATCTTGTCATAAAATGCAGACTAAAAACTTTCACATGTCATGTTTTGCTCTTTATGGTGTGTTGAAGGTGGTGATCGCGGTGGAAGAGGGCCGCCTCTTCCACCGCGGAGGTGATTTGGAGCAATCATTCATCATGTCTGTTTAGTCGTGTTTCATGTTGTAAAAGACACGTCTTGGTTTGTTTTTAGGCTTCTGTGGGAAGGATGAAGATTTCTTTTCACGTCAGTAGAAGTTTGTCATTTACCTTGATTCTGGGTGACTATTTACATATAAAATAAAAAATATATGCATTTGCATGTCCATTTCTCGCTCCTGCAGGGAATGATAAAGAGACAACGGAGACAAATGATGGTGATCGTAAGTCCAAAAGCTGCTGTTCTTCACTGCAATCCAAGCTCCTCTTCTCTTGCTGCACACACACACACACACACACACACACACACACACACACACACACACACACACACACACACACGTAATGTTTTTGCCGTGCAGGGCCGAGAGTGACTTACATCCCACCGACACTCCCTGACGACGAAGACTCGGTCTTTGCCCACTACGCCTCGGGCATTAACTTTGACAAGTACGACAACATCACGGTCGACGTCAAAGGGAACAACCCACCGCCGGCCATTATGGTAACGAGGCTTTCAGAATTTTCCATTATTCTTGAGCCGCGCATTTTTAAAAGCGCCAAAACGCTTTCTCATCCCTCTCAGACGTTTGAGGAGACGACACTGTGCGAGTCTCTCAGGAACGCCATCAGCAAGTCGGGCTACGTGAAGCCGACCCCCGTGCAGAAACACGGCATGCCGATCGTCTCGGCCGGCAGAGACCTCATGGCCTGCGCCCAGACGGGATCGGGCAAAACGGTGAGAGCGGGCAGTCCGCCGCTAAACCTGTTGCCGTCTGACCCTGACGAGCCTCTCGCTTTCGCAGGCCGCCTTCCTGCTCCCCATCCTGCAGCAGCTGATGGCAGACGGCGCTGCCGCCAGTTCCTTCAGCGAGTTGCAGGAGCCCGAAGCCCTCATCGTCGCGCCAACAAGGGAGCTTATCAATCAGATCTACCTGGAGGCCAGGAAGTTCTCGTTTGGGTACGCTCGCCTGTGGAACCCTCACTGTTCCTGCTAAGACTGCATGATGCGCAACAAAACATCCATCATAACATTTCTGTCACGATGCACAAAATTAGATGTAAACCATATCAAATGACATGAAATTACAATTATTGAGCGTAATGTAGACACAAAATCATGAGCAAAGCACTTTTTTCTCCCATTAAGTCAAGAGCAGCATCAACATTTAACTCGTACTAAAAGAAGCCTTTGTTAATCCCACATTGGGGAAATTTGCATAGTTACAGCAACAATGCAGTAGAAAAGAATGGAGATTATATTGATTTAAAATAAATAAAATAAAGATATTTGTAGGTGTGCAAATGATATCCTTGAAATAAAAAAAATAGTTTCTCAGAAATCAAACATTGCAGCGTAAGTACCTGAAGTAGAACTGTTTGAAAATCTTTAGTAAAATAAGTTGCGCAAGCTTGGTACCGTCTCAAGTGTCGAGCTACTGTCAGCCTCACAAATGCACCCAAGTATCAGCTAGTAGGTCATTCAAAGCAAAGTTTTAACAAAAAATGTTTTTTGGAAACAAACCCAATTCACTTGATTGTTCACCAAATATGTAATATATCAAACGCAAATGAAGTTGTGTAGCCGCCAAGATGTTAAACAGGAGGAGTCCAGACAGTCTGAAACCCGGGGGGGGGGATTCAACCTGGCGGCTCACTGCCCCAGCTGGGAACCTCGGTGTCACCCGCAAACATTTTGCAGGACCTGCGTGCGCCCGGTGGTGGTTTACGGCGGCGTGAGCACGGGCTACCAAATGAGGGAGCTGTCGAGGGGTTGCAACGTGCTGTGTGGCTCTCCGGGGAGGCTGCTGGACATGATTGGACGAGGAAAGGTATGTGACCCCTCCCCCGCCACCCGCAATAAGAGTTTGAGTGTGTATCTAAAGCAGCGGTCGGCAACCCGCAGCTCTTCTGTGCCTCGGCAGTGGCTCCCTTTAGAGTTTGGGTGGAGAAAAAATAACAACTAATCCCATGGAAATACATTTTAGCCATTTTTATTGCCCTTATCTGCATGTACACGGACAGCTGGAAAGTACTTTCGCCAGGCCTTATGGTGGCGCTGTGGTTTTACTCCCTGCAGGCAGATGAAGATGAAGACCTGGACCCTTGTGTATTTACAGAAGTAGCAGCTTGCTAACATAGCCCTGCCAAGACGGCAAAGAATGCACTCAAAAGAATGATGTGGATAGACGACAAAGTTGCACTTCTTCTTTGAGTTACTTACTATCTCTGCCATCTTTGCGTCGTATCCACAAAGGTCTTTGCGCGAATGATATGCAGGGCCAAAAAAAAGCCCGGACTTGGATCATCAGATATTGGAACGTTGGTGCAAACATCATTCACCGGACGTTTCATTTCCAACGGAAGGCTTTGGGTTTTTTTTTTTGTTGCTGACAAATAACATGCGCATTGACTTTCTCCCCGAACTCCCGCCAAGAAAGAGACAGTTGCTAAAATCCCCACAACCTCGGGTCTCCGTCACCCTCTTAAAGGGGCAGTAACGCCCTGCAGCTCCAGGTGAATGTTATTTGATGGCAGATGGGGAAAGATGGCTATTTTGATCATGAGGGTTGCCGACCACTGGTTTATACATAAAGCATAAAGGCAAAATAAATAAATAAATATATATTATATGCAGTGTTTTTATTTTAAAAGTCAAAGGGTTTTATGGCTCCCAGTGTGTTCTTTTCTGGGGGAAAACGGGTCAGAATGGCTCTTATGGTTGCCGACCCCTGATCTAAGGCTAAACACTGCTCCTGCTCCAGGTGGGGCTGAGTAAGGTGCGCTACTTTGTGCTGGACGAGGCCGACCGCATGCTGGATATGGGTTTCGAGCCGGACATGCGCCGCATCGTGGCCTCCCCCGGGATGCCGCCCAAAGAGCATCGGCAGACACTGATGTTCAGCGCCACCTACCCTGATGACATCCAGCGGTCTGCAGCCACACCCGTCTCAGCATTCGTTCCTGTAAAATAACTTGGAACCAAGTGAAATGGGCTGTTTTTTCATTGGATCCCCCCTCCCCCCTCTTCAGATTAGCACTGGACTTTCTCAGGCCTGACTACCTGTTCCTGGCCGTGGGCGTGGTGGGCGGAGCCTGCAGCGACGTGGAGCAGACGTTTGTGCAAGTCACCAAGTTCTCCAAGAGGGAACAGCTTTTGGATCTCCTCAGGTCCACTGGTAACTATCACAGTTTGTCCAGTGTGAACACAAGAACTGATACCGGATGCTGACTGAAGTTTTCTATCCTTCTCGAACGTGTTGCACACTTGGGAAATACCATTTAAACGTGCAGTGTGTAAAATTTGGCTTTATTTGTGGTTTTTATATTGGAAAAAGCTTAACAATGGACCTTCAATAAATGCAGTCACCAAGCAATTGCTGTTCCATCGCAGCTCACTTTGCTCTAGCTTTGTCACATCTTTTAGCTTTTTAGCGCTAATGAAGAAGAAAAACATCAATTTTTCTCTGTCTGGCTGCAGGGACTGAGCGCACCATGGTGTTCGTGGAGACCAAACGGCAAGCTGACTTCATCGCCACGTTCTTGTGTCAGGAGAAAGTCCCCACAACGAGCATCCATGGGTTAGTGTTGGGTCCATTCGTTGAGAAAAGCGCCAATGTATTTTGTACAGTAATTTTTACACAAGCTGCGTTTCCGTTGCCCCTAGAATTTCGCGAAACCTAAACATCGCAGTAAAAAACTAGTAATGGAAACACCTAAACTTGGAAAACCCTCTCAATATGGCTAAAAGGTTTTGACGCTCTCATGAGGTGGTTTTTCAGATGTACCATTATAGATGTGTATCGCACTATTGGCTGTGTCTCGATTCAGGGTCTGCACCCTTCGAAGCATGCATTTGAAATGACGTTACGTCATAGCACTGCGTGAAGCCTTGTCCCAATTCCCGAAAATCCAAAGGACGCTCCAAATCCAAGGCCACACCGCTACTATCCTTCGCGTACTTCTGTATCCCATGATGCTTTGCATGCTGCTGCAAAGCATCGTGGGATCCTGGGAAGTCAGCTGAAATTAGTGGCATGTATTGGCAAAGACACTGCGTGTAAATTTCACATAAAGTATCCAGTTTTTAACGTAGGGTTTTTAGTTATTTGAACATCCAACGCCATCATTAGATGGCGAACCAATGGTTAGCTTGATGCTATGAAAACGTCACTTCCGGGGTTGGCCAGCAGGAGGGGAACGGCGATGACGCAACCAGGAAATACGCCGAAGACAAGACCTGCCGTGTGGTTCCCGGGGAGGCGGGTTTGGGTTCGTCCTTATCGTCTGGGTCCTTGGAGAACGCTTCTTTCAAATGGAGGACACTCCGTTCGAAGGATGCAGACCCTGAATTGAGACACAGCCTTTGTCATGGAAACACTTTTTTTTTCTCGCATATCCATGTCAGCAGACGTGACGTATGGGGTCATGTGACCAGTTCACTTCAAGTGAAAATAAATTGACGAGGATTACGGCTTATCCGTTTCACACCATTCAATGGAAACACCTGCAAATCGCAATTGTACTTCGTCGAAATTTAGACATATCCCTTTTATTTTGTGAAAAACTGTCATGGAAACGCAGCTCCAGACAGTAACTGCTTTTTATCGTCCCCGTCCCCTCCTGCTGGCAGCGACCGGGAGCAGCGGGAGCGGGAGAACGCCCTGGCCGACTTCCGCTCGGGCAAGTGCCCCGTCCTAGTGGCCACCTCGGTGGCGGCGCGGGGCCTGGACATCCCGGACGTGCAGCACGTGGTGAACTTTGACCTGCCGAACAACATCGACGATTACGTCCACCGCATCGGGAGAACCGGCCGCTGTGGCAACACGGGCCGGGCCGTGTCCTTCTTCGACCCTGACACCGACTCTCAGCTGGCCCAGCCCCTGGTCTCCATTCTTGCCAAGGTCAGAGGTCAATCAGTCCCAGGATGTTTCTCATTGCTCCTAAAAATGATATTGAAGGAAGGCTGGGATGGTAGGTTGGCCAATAGAAAACACAGATATTTGCTCCAAACGGGTCACTTCCACAGCATGTAGATTTACTTCAAGGTTGAGTGTGTAACATTTGGAGGTTTTGAAGAAGAAACAGTGATAGCAAGTGGTTATGTTTTAGATTGCAGCGTCTTTCACTCTCTGCCCTCGTCCTGTGCTTGCCAGGGAGCTACAGGAGCCTGCACACACATACCTGCATACCCCGTCCACCTTGTTCTTCTTTGAGGATGTTTAACCCTCCATTGTTTGTGTGCGGCAGGCCCAACAGGAAGTGCCCTCGTGGTTGGAGGATTCCGCTCTCGGCAGTGGCGGTTCTGGCTTCGCGCAGCAGAGAAATAGTTTTGCTCCTTCAAATCCCAGAAAGGTGACCACCCACATAGTTACTTTCATTTTTCACTGTCGGTTACCAACACGTGGTTGTTCTGTCTTTAATGTGTCAGCGTATCCTCCCCACCAGGGCTCTTCCCTTCAAGACAACTGCGGGCCGAGCCAGCCAGCTTCTCAGGCTGCAGACGACGACGACGACAACTGGGAGTGAAGACGAGAAAAGCACCAGTCACAACACAATTGTGCTTTATTTCAATTTTTTTTTTTTTTTTTATTTGTTTAGTTTGACATTTTATCACCTTAGTTTTAATACAGTGGCTTGATTTGGCATGTTTAAGGTGACTGTGTGGGAATGTTGCTTTTTTTGAAATGGTTTTGTAGTGTTTTTGAAGTGTTGTGTTGAAGTTTATTTTTCTTTTAATTTAAACACTGCTTTCAAAATTTAAAGTAAAGAAAGAGGTTAAAAATAAATACCACCCTGTTAACAAAACAAATAAATTTGTTGAAGCAAAACCTAAATGTATTGTGTGTAAAGAAAAACATACCTACTAATAGTTTGATAATATTGAGGGTAAAAGTACACACAAAGTATATTTTTATTGCTGACTTAACAGTAACTACTTGCACAAACTAACTTCAAACTAAAACGCAATTTCCTTTGCTCTTGGGAAAGTATTATCGCAGAGTTTAGATATTAACGAATTATTCTGACGTTGTCCTCCCACAAAACACTTAATTCCGTCCACTTCGGTTCAGCTCCGCTCTGATTGGTCAACGAGCTTAACGTCGTCAAACTTGAATTCCGGCAGGGGAGGCTTTGACCGGAAGTAGCTGATGACAGCTCTGGAGTGGTCGAGACGAATCTGATTCCGAACGACCGAACCGAGCAGCATGAAAGGGACGGCGAGAATGAAGGTGAGGTCGGCTCAGAAGCAGCCAAGCTAAAGTTGACTTCCTGTTGTGCGCAAAGCGTCGTAGCTGCTAGTGGCTCGTTTGAAAGTGACACGGTCGATGTGTTTGGCGTGAAGTTTTCCGCTGACAAACCTCGTATTCAAACGGGTGGGCTGGGACTGTGCAGTAACATGATTGGTTCACAGAGCTGTATCCGGAAACACAAGCAAAATCACTCCACCGCAGTCCTACTTGTACGTCATCATCATCATCATAATTATTAATTCAAAGTAATACATGACAAGACTTTGCAAGTGCGTAGTAAGGTTTCTTTCTTAAAACGCCAGTCCGGGATTTCTAGCATGTTTGCGTTAAAGGCTGAAATTGATTCTAAAGAGGTGAATGAATGGACGGTGCAGCAACTAGTTCAGGAGAGAAAAAGTCAAAAAGTCGCAGAGAGGCTGAAGGTAGGGATTTGCTGCTTGTCCGACACGCTGTACCAAAAATAAATTCGCTGGGGGGAAAAGAAAAAGGAAAAAATAGGCTTTTTACGGGTTTATTAAAGAACAAGAACAACTTATGGAACGTGCTCAAAAAATAATTCACAGCGGTCATCAAAAAATACGGCGTCCCGTGCGGTCACCCTCTCTCCCTCGTAGCCAGCCCACGCCTGTGCCCAGGTGATTATATTAATCAGGTGTCACCGCCCATATCCCTGACCTACTTACTGTGATCGCGAAAAATAAACCAAAACAATGACAAAACACAACCAAAACCAACACAAAATAGAAACACAAAATGACTGTTTACAACTTACAAGAATGAACTCATTCATGGCTCCAACAGACGGTTTGCTCCTTATTCATTGCACTTGTGTTTTTCGCTACAGTTTGGTGTCCGTGAGAGTTGAGAGACCCGCAAAAACGGTGACATTTTGGTTGTTGTCCAGCAGGTGGCGACCTCCGGGAGTTTGACAGGAAAAGGCAAAGTTCCTCAGTCAGCTCGAAGACGGTGAGTGGGCCATCCATAACACATTTCAAAAGAAAAATATAAATACACAATTAATATTTATTTATTGTATTATTTTATTTGTTTAGAAAAATTCCAAATCCAGGACTCTCACCCTGCCCTGACCCATCCGTCTCTCTGTACTCGACTGAATCAGAAGACCAGGTAAATATTTGCACTTTGTCACACCCAAGTGTATATTGATGACATCCTCAGCCACATGGATCGACTTTGTGTCCCAAATAGTTGATATTTTGGACGTGACAGGACAGGTGTGGGCCAACCTTTTGGCTGTTGGGGCCACATTGGGTGTCTAAAATTTGACAGAAAAAAAAGAGATCATAGGATATGTAGAAAACATGTTTCTTTAATGTCAATTGAAAATGAACAAAAGCAAAAATACAAAAAAAAAAAATCTCTTTGATGTCCTCTTTGTTGAAGTGACTTTTTAAACACTGAAAATTAAACAAATGAAATTCATCTTTTTTCTAATACTAACAGTTACTGCTCTCTGAAAGTAATTTAGAGTTATGCTATTCTTAAGGATATCATCGTCATCATCATGAAAATGCTAGAACGCAGGGAAACTAAAACATTCATCAGGTTTATTCATTTAGTTTCAAGTTCAGCGGGCCGGATTAAAAAGGCTGCATATGGCCCCAAGGCCGTAGTTTGCCCCTGCCTGTATGTACTGTACATAGAAGGTTCTCATATGCTATGCAAGTAAAATGTGGCGACGAGTTCGGGACCAAAAAATAAAAAAGTGGGTCGGGACTTGCGGCTTGTCCGACACGCTGAATCCAAAAATAATTTCGCTGAGATAAAAAAAAATGTTTTAAGGTTTCTTAAAGTAATAAAATAACTTATGGAACGTGCGCTCACCCTCTCTCCTTCACTCCACACCTGTGCACAGGTAACTAAATAATCCCTGGTGACCTACTTCCTGTGATCGCAAAAAAACCCAAAACAAAAATAATAGCGCAATATAACAACCAAAACTAACCCAACATAAACACCAAATTACCATTTACAACTTATTAGAAAAAAGAAATCCTCATTTATGGCTCAACATCCTTTTTGAATCTTTTTTCAGTCATATTTGCTGCTATTTAAGTCTGTGGCGTTGTTGTCTGTGCTGCTGCTACTGTAACAAAGCGACTTCTTAGGATTAATAAAGTATTATTCTATTCATGCTAAAAGAAGGGATTTTTTTCCGCCTCCTCCTCCTCAGGTTGCTTCTCTTCACGTGGGTCTGGACCGGTGTGCCGCCTTGATCAACGACATCCTTCAGTCCGAGACGTCAGGTCAGATCTGTTCAGTTTCATCTCGGCCATAAACAACAGAGAGTTATTTGTTCAAAGACTCACAATTGAATTTCGTAATTTTCGCCTCATGATATTTCTTGCCATCGTGATGCAGAAGCTCGGTATTCAGTGCTTGGCAGCTTTGTGAGAATACTGAGATTAATTTCAAAAACAATGAGAAATGACTAACTTGTGTCTCCTGGAACTGTGTTGCGTCACAGACTTCCCAGGCCCTCACACAGCATTGAAGGGTCGCACAACAGTCAGGGGTCCAGGAGTCAAACACCTGGGAAACACTCCGGGAAAGACTGTCAAGAAGGCAGCAACGCAGACCGGTGGGTGTACGTTTGCATCAACCTTTGTTTGCAGCTGTGTTCGGCTTCGGATGGATTTTACACATACAATATACCTCTTCATGTCCTCTTAGACATATTGCCTGTCTATTTTTCACAGTCCCAAAAATCCATAACAAAATAGTTCACGTGATTCAAGTACAAAGCCCCATCCGACTGGAACAATTTACCATCCACTTTAAAGTTAATCACCTCTTTTTTGCCTGTAGAGCCCATTTATTTTCCCACGTAGGAACAAGCTGTTCTTGTTTTTAATATAATGTCTTGCTTTTTTCATCATTTCATTGACTTTATTTTCCTAAAACCGCAGTTGCGTTCTGTTGCCCCTGATGTTTAATTGTAATGCATATTTGCATTGCTATGTGTGCATATATGATTGGCATGTGTGCATATGTGTCTGTAAAAGTATTATTTTGAGAGTCTGTGACGTGATGGGGTGAGGTGGAGTGTGGACGTTGGAGGGCAGTGTGTTTTGTGTCTCTTTGTAAGGGATGTCTTCGGCTGTCCTAAGTACATTGAAATTGAAACTGAGGTATCGAACTTGGCATTGCATCAAAAAAGTTTGAACGTCACCCACCTCTAATTGTGGCGATAAAATAAAATTTGCCATAAAATGTGAATCTATCTCTCAAAACTGTCCAACAGTCCGACGCGGAGCAGGCAGCTCAGCTCGAGGAAAGCAGCAGAAGCAGCAGCAGCAGCAGCAACAGCAACAATGCGTCACTCCGGTCCAGCTGCACAAGGGCGTCAAGCTGCATCTGTCTCGGAAACAGACTCAGCCCGAGCCCTACACCCTCAGCCCTCTGTCCCGGCCCGCGCCTCCGCCCCAAAGCGTCCGGCGGGCCTTTGACGGCGACGGAGACGCTCCCGTGAGAGACGTGGACGCGCAGCGCCCTCCGGAGGCAGGGGAGAGAGTGCCGACGGTGCACTCTCTGCTGGGGGAACTCAGGTCGCTCATCGCAGGAGAAGGTAACCTAGTGAAATAGCTGCGGTTCACTCACGTGGTGCAAATCCAGATAGAGGATAGGAAGTTTCTATCCGACAGATCCTCAGCAAGCCGCCCTCCACCTGAGCCGTGTGACGACACATGAAAACAACCCGTTGAGATCAGGCACAAAAGAAATGCAGAAAATGCTTTTTGGGCCCACGGTATTTTTTTGCTGCAGTACCTCGAGTAGCCACTGGGAAAAATTGGCGCGCTAGCATATTAAAGTCCCACTGATTGTCACATGTCAGTCCGGTATCGAGTTCTTATAATACATCCATGATATCAGGCCTTCGCTTCTTCCTGTCTTGTGTAGACGTTCATCCATATCTCCGCCCCTCTGTTCTATTCTAGGTAGCGTGGCCGAAATCCTGCTCGGACGGCTGGAGCGGATGATGCTGCTGCCCTTGACGCCAGGGAGAAGCGCCGCCTCCAAACCCAACTGGACGTCTCTGCAGACTCTGAGCGCACAGCACCAAAGGTAACGTTTGTACCTGGCCGTCCCGGCAGCCTACGTGAGACCACAAAACCGACATCGTCAACAGTATGCGTGTGGGTTAACGTGAAATAAAATGTGGGCCTTCTCAGGTTTGCGTTCTTTGTGCTATTATGACATTACAGTACATGACATTGTAGGTGCGTGAAGCAGGTAGTAAACATACAGCTCTGTGTTTGATTAACTGTCAACTGAATTGTAACTACCATTTCCAAATTGACATTAACAACACATATACAGTATGTGTATGTGTTGTTAATGTGTGTGTAATATGTATGTACATTGTTTATGTATGTATGTATGTATGTGTATATACTGTACCTGACATATATGTTTATACACACACACACACACACACACACACACACACACACACACACACACGCACGCACATATACTGTATATGTGTGTGTGTGTATATATATATGTATATGTATATGTATATATGTCTGTGTGTGTGTGTGTGTGTGTGTGTGGTCTCAGGCACGAGAGGCCTCTTGGCGATGAGCAGTTGAAGCAGAAGGAGACGGTGGAGAGACTGCGCCAGGACAGGCACTCCAACACAGAAGGTAAAGCTTGACTCGTCCCGGCAGACACCAGTCCCAAATAATCTGGACAAAACTGGTCAATCGGTTTAATCCACCTGT
The DNA here is from genome assembly GCF_046127955.1 of Nelusetta ayraudi. Lineage (NCBI taxonomy): Eukaryota > Metazoa > Chordata > Actinopteri > Tetraodontiformes > Monacanthidae > Nelusetta > Nelusetta ayraudi. The sequence continues at coordinate 7,205,596 of NW_027466056.1, forward strand.
ATCACCCCCGCTTCTCCCCACAGTGTCAACCCTCCAGGAGGAGCTCGCCGCCACTCGGCTGCAGCTGCAGGAAGCCCGGAACGAAGTTGCGGAAGTCAGGCGAGCCCTCGAGGTGACGCAGAGCCAGCTGAGGGACAAAGAAGCAGCGAGCGCTCTCGTCCTGTCAGGTTGACGTCTGTCCATATATCCTCCCGTCCGGTCCTGTCCCATTAACCCATTGTGTGGTCTTTAAGTGGGAAGGTTCAGCTCTGTGTTTCCTCTTGCTCGCCACGGCAGTGGATCGGCTGAGGTGTAAGTCAAAGGTGTTCGATTTGGTCTAATTTTGAGTAAAAGGGACCATTAACTTGTTGGCTACAGTGAAGTCGCAACATGTAATTGGCTTACCGGCAGGATGGCAGGAACTGGGTGCACACACTGCACTAAAGTTCCAATCATTGGCCTTTGTCTGGACCACCCACATTCCCAACTATGGAATCATCTTCCATTTTCAAAACGAAAAAAACTATAAAGGTATTGAAATTTTAAGCAATTGAGACCAATAGCTCTGGCATGACAGACCGGTCAGTACGTACGATGAGACAGTTGTACAAAGTGTAATAGTTATAAAACCTTGGAGCGGAACCAATGTTTAACGGCAGCCAAATTGAGGGAACGAAGTCCAGTTGCTTTTTTTCCCCCCAACCGCTTTAAGTCAGTTCGTGCTCCCAGCTCTGACAAGGAAGCCCCTTTAAGTGCACGCCATGTCTCCCCTATGTGCATGTGCAGAACTGGAGGCCGCGAGGAGCCAGTTGCTGAACAGCGAAAGAGAGAAGAGCCGTTTGGCCTCTCTGGCCCAACGGCGCCTCGAGGACGGAGAGCGCCTGAACCGGTAGGTTGGCGTGGCGGCAGCATCACGGTGCTGATTCACACTGTAAACGTCTGTTGCAAGATCGTGCGACAACCCAAGGTAGCTTTGCGTGTCTTCAAAGAAAACAGCGGTGGAACAGAAGTCTTTTGCCTGTCCGAACTGTGTCTCAAGCATCGCTGTGTGTCTGGTCTCATGCAAAATGCAGGTCTTTAAGGTATACATGGATTTTATTCATTTATCGTTTGACAGCCAAACTGAACTGCGTTTGAAGCCGATACATCACGTTGACATTTCACAGTAAAATCCAGCACATATAAAAACTAGATTCAGCACATTTTACATTATGATGAAAATCCACCGTGTTTTCCGACCACTGACTTCCTGTTTGAGCGTTTCTACCTGCTGCCATTGATTCGGTCGTCACGTGTGAAAAATAGAACCGCCGCATCATATTTTTCCGAAGCAGCTTCAGCGGTTTCACGCTTCTGAAACGTGCCCGTGCTGCCCCCTGGTGGTGCGAACCTGCACACTGACTTTAATGGCCACGCTCTGCTGCGGAGCCACGACCGAGCTGCAGACGCTTTTGGTGTGAACTGAGGGGGTTACTGGTCCAAAGGAGAGCCGTCTCGTCCCGCTCACACCGATACCAATCGTGTCATGTCCCCCTCTCCAGGCTCCGAAACGCTCGTGACTTGCCCAACTACTTTCCGAAAGACGGAGTTGGAGTGGAGCGACAGACTTCCGACTGCGTGACAAACTACCTGATGTCCCTGGAACCCGTCAATGCTCGGCCTACAGATGGAGAAAACCCGAGTAAACTCTCGGGATCAGAGCCGTGCAGGGACAGGCCGGTGGGGTCTAGCTGGCGACCTTTGACCTCCACGCTGTTTGGGTGCGAAGAAGCGGAGGAGGAGGAGTCAGTGATGTCGGACCTGAGCTCCACCTTCAACACCAGGGACGAGGCGGCTTTCAAGGACGGCCTGTCGGCCCTGGACGCCAGCATCGCCAGCCTGCAGAAGACCATCCAGCTGGATCTGGCCAAGTGATGGAGTGGCAACAAACGCAGGTTGCGCTGTCAGAATTTAACTCAACTCAACCTAAACTTATTTATGGCTTCCTTTTGTATATTTTAAATCTAAAACCTCCTGGTTTGTTGATATAGTTAATAGAATAGAAGTTAATGCAAAAATGTATCAGAGCTCTCTATAAGAAACTATACTGTTTATTATGTTACATCTTCTTTCACTTGATAATAATAAAGTTTTAACAAAAATATTTGATCGCTCAAGTGCTTCTGACTTCAAAGGGGCAAAACGCAATTTTCAACAGTCAGATGGAGGGTCATAAAGAATTGGTATGCGAAGCTCTGGTGGAGTTCCATCCTCTGGCGGTCTGCTGTCTGTCGCTATCGAGCCCTTTCTACCCTTTTATTTGCAAAGGCTGGCCACGACATGCACGTGGATCTCAGTCTCCTTCCACACATCGGAACGTCTGCCCTTAAAACGGTTACAAATAGTGAGAAGCAATCGCACCGCAGCCTCACAAAACACATGCAAACAGCAGGAAACTCGCTCCAGGTGAAAGCGAGCGTTGGCTGGAATTATCCTGGGCACGATCCTAAATCTGGAGATTTGCCTTTTGTTGTCAGGAAGGTTACGATCTTGTGTTTTCCAAAGGGACCACAGTATCAGTGACGGACCTGCATCCAGCGCAGACTTTGGCCAAAATATGTAAGTGGTGTAATTTAATTTAAACTGGTTTTGCATTCATAAAATTAAACAAATTTAAGGTCACCGTTCGACGTTTTCCTTGCTCGTGCAGTTTGTTGCTTCGCATACGAGACTGTTTTATTTTTTAAATTGCGCATCGTCACTTGAAGTGGAAAGAGAGGCTGTATGATTGGATGTTTCACTTTGCCTTTGTGTGTAACTCAAAAGTCAGTTTTCAGGCCATCTAACGAACTGCAAAACATGTTTTATTGTGAAAAAGACACAGTACAAGACAGCACCTAAAAACAAGTATAAAAAAAACAAAGAAATTAGTCATCAAGTGCAAAAAGTTGAGTTTGCGCTGGTCAGTTTATGCACATTCATGTGTGTTATTGGTTCCCAAAAAACTTTATAATGCATTATATGATATATATTATAATACAGCTTTAAACCAAACATAATTATCTACCACAACATGGGTCCCTTTTCTTTCCCTTTGACACGTCAGTGCAAGTGTCCAACTAGGCTAATGAACAGCAACCTGTACAAATCTTAACTACAGCAAATGAACACACACACACAGACACACACACGAGCGTACGCGCAAAAGCACCGTTAAATGCCACCTAACAGACCTTTCGGAGTGCAGAGAAACCCAGCCGGTCGTTGTGATGAGCTCCGCGAATATAAAACATTTGGACTTAAAAACATGGGAAATTGTAGACTCTCGCGGTTTCAAGTTTCGAAATGTAACAGGACGTGAGCCGAAGATAAAACTGTTCAACAGACAAAGAGCCCTCATTATATCTGACACCTCGATGTGATCGGGCCGGAACCAGGAGCCGAGGTTACAGGTGCACGCTGCTGGCGAGGTGCTGCGTGTGTTTGTAGCTCAGCTCCTCCGCCGTGTCCCCGAAGCCGTGGTAGTGTCCGTACAGCAGGAAGTCGGCGCACTCCGCCTCCCAGTTGGTCGGCCGGTGGAACCCCCCATGGCTCTCGGTCCAGTGCAGCGAGCCGCAGGTGTCGGCGGTGGGCCGGCGAGGGCTCGGGGGAGCCGTCGCGTGCTGATTGGCTGCCGGGAAGGCGGGGCTTCCTGCGAGCTGGTCCCCATAAGGCAGCGTGTGGTGAAGGCGGCTGTCTGCGATGCCTCTGGCCGTACCTGATTTTTTTTTTGGGATACAAGGTGTCGTACTTTAACCGCCGATCATGTTTCCCCACAATTGATTCTACATTTCTGCCTTACACGAATTACTAAAGAAATTAGCTTTATGTACGTATGCAATTCTATACGTTTGTACACGCCATTTGACTGTATAGAACAGGGGTGGGCCAACTTTTTGACTGGTGGGGCCACAATGGGTTTTAAAATGTGCCAAAGGGGCCGGAGCAGCAGCAGATGGATGGAGTGTTTGGGTGAGCCACCTCATAGGAGGAGAAAATATATCATGGGATGCGTGGTTTAATGTCAACTGAAAATGAACAAAAGCCTTACAACAAAATGTCTTTGAAGCCCCACGATATTTTGCTCTTTCTTGAAATGACTGGATGACAGACAGCTATTTTATAACTTACATATAATTTCCTCAATTAAAAAGCTTAACGGGCTGCACATGGCCCCCAGACCGTAGTTTTGTGGAGAAACGTGTCATCATGACGTCACCCACCGGGTTGCAAACACTCGTTCGGAAGCCTAAAGATTTCTTTCACGGTCGGCGCCATCTTTTCTGGGCCGTTTTGAAACTGGAAGATTCCATATTTGAATGGGTGGGCGTTACTGACAAAATTTAAACCAGTTTGCAACGCTGTCAAATACCCGTCAGTCAGTTGGAGTATTTTACCAACCCACTTTGGCGGTCCCTGCTGGACAAACGATAGAATGCAGGTTATTGACGCTTCCGTGGTGGCTTCGTTTTTAAAACGGGAAGCTGCGCCGTTCATCTTGATACACAGTCAATGACACAAACGCGTGATGTAGTGCCCGTAGTAAACATATAAACACATTTGTAAAACAAAGCTATGCACAAACTGTATAATACCTGAGTCCTGAGTCGACTCGCAGGACATGCTCTCCACTTCCTCATCTCTGCTGAACACCACCTGCTCCGGCACATCTCCTGCAGGGCGCAATAACACAATTCCAATGTAAACGATCTATATGCAGTTCAAACGTAACAATTGAATGGAAACAGTTTCACATTTATTGTACGATCAATTTACAAGATGAGTGTAGAGGCGCAGGAGTGCATGTGCGGGTTTCCCTCAATTTGCTCCACTGGAAGAGACTAAACGTTTCTTACTTTCGACTCTCCTCGCTTTTTTCATCCCCTCGGCATCCATTGAGTTGAGCAGCCTCTTTCGACCATTGTTCTGGTGCTGGTCGTGTCCAATGTGCACTCGGTTCACCACTCCGTTCTCAGGTCCGTGCAGCTGGCTTTTGGAGACGATGAGAGCGAAGCAGTTGTCGAAGCCGTGAGCCTGGGCCACGTCTGCCGGCGTCTGCCCGCTGTTGTTCCTTAGACTGGTCAAGACAAGACTGCGCTGACCACAAGCTTTGCTTTAAATACAACAGTGACATGGTCTTCTCACTGGATTGCGAAAATCTGAAAAGATCTGAAAATGGTATAATAATAATAAAATAATAATATGGGACCTTGAAGACTTGACTGAACTACGTCAAACTGAATTGTCAGTTTTCAAATTCTGGGGTCAGAATTTCATTCATTCATTCATCTTCTATACCCACTTATTCCTATTAAGGGTAACGGGGGTCTGCTGGAGCCTCTCCCAGCTGTCTTAGGGTGAAGGCAGGGTGACACCCTGGACAAGTCGCCAGTTCATCGCAGGGCCACATAGAGACAGACAACCATTCACACTCACATGCACACCTACGGACAATTTAGAATGTTCAATTGACCTCACATGCATGTTTTTGGAGTGTGGGAGGAAGCCGGAGAACCCGGAGAGAACCCACGCAGACACAGGGAGAACATGCAAACTCCACACAGAAAGGTCCCAGGCCCGGGCCCCGGAATCAAACCCACGACCTTCTTGCTGTGAGGTGACAGCGCTAACCACTGCGCCACCGTGTTGCCCCGGGTCAGAATTTGAAATCTTTTATCCTGTTTTCACTTAATTTTCACGGATGTGAAACGGCTGAATTTTTGCCGAGATAAAATTCCTAGTTATTTCGACAAGTAGCATTTTTTCTCTGCTGCGTTTAAAAATGTGTAAGTCTGCTCTATTGCGAACATGATGACCTTGTGTACGCTGTGTGCAGACAATATGTAGAGGAGCAGATGAAAACGACTGCCCCGATGAAAATTTTAGCATTTTTTTAGATGTCAATTTCCAGGCGTAGTTTAGTTTAATTTTACTTTGGATGCCCATTCGTGGATGCAGAACGCCAGCTCATCTTCCCGGGGGCCATAAAGATTTAAAGTACATACACATAAAACGTTACATTATATAAATACATCATATAATACATGAACCTTAACATACATGAATACATAACAATTGCACTCCACTCACACTCCATTCTGCCCCCCACTCAACCCATCCAAATAACCCCACCCACCACGTTACACTAGCAATATTTGTTTGCAGGCTGTTAATCTGTCTTCTACTTTCAACCAGGCAAGATCACAATGTGTAGTGGTGAAAATGCGGCTTCTGTGACGACAAACGCCTCCCCGCGTTGCTCCGCTAAGGTCAGTTCGGCTACTTACTTTGGTTTAGCGCCCCCTAACAGGAGCGCCTGCATACAGTCCAAGCTGCCTGACCGAGCAGCCTTGTGAATTGGGGCCTCACCCAGAAGGTCCTTCAAGAACACAAAACAGGTCGGCTGAATGGAAATTTCAAGATTTGGTTGGCATTAGGGCAAGTCGTTATTTTCGAAGAAGTGTTGCAATGAATATTCTACGATGTTGTGCGTCCTACCTGTTTGTTGATGTCGGCTCCGGCTAGAGTGAACCACTCCACGCAGTGAGAGTGGCCGGCGAAGGCGGCAATGTGCGTTGGTGTTTGTTTGAAGCGGCTGGTTGTTCTGTTCACCTCGCATCCCATCTGCACCAAACACACTACGCACTCCAGCTGCGAGCGCAGGAAGACATCAGGTTGACATCAAGGAAATGACTGGGAATACCAGTAGTAGGTCAGGAAAGAAATAAGTATTATCTTAAAAAAGAGAGGGTTGCATTATTCATGTTATGTATTATTAATGTGATCTGGATCTGCACTGTTAACATAAATAGTTTAATAAATTTTCCACATACAGGCTCTATGCCTGTGGGACACCTGTAGCTGCTCAAGGTATTTCAAGATTTATATTTATTCTAGATTTAAATTGATATTTGGTATAATGTCTATTTTGAATGACGCATAAAATGTGTATTACAGTAACTGCCACAGCCAGTCACATTATTTCAAAACTACTATTATGATAATTGTTTCCTGAATTTCCGCATTATCCAAAGTCGTTATTGGCGCCTGGGAAGTCATTGGCTCTAAAAGAACCAATGAAATCGCTCCAAACCGGCACGGCAGCCTTTTTTTTGGAGCAATAACTTTATTGAACAAAAACAGCCTCATATCCGGATTAACACAAAGTGCAGTATTATGCATGTGCATACAACACCCCACAAACGCCTTTGCAGTGAGAAACGTTAACTATTATGCATACACATATAAAATAAAACATATAAGCCGTATCTGTAGGAAATGATTTATCGATTCCACTAACGTCAATTTACATCGAACCGCTACGTTTGCTCTGGAGAAGTTTTACCCTATTGAATTTGAATTCCTAACCCGTACTTTTCATTATTGTTATTGCCCGCAACTGTATTGCTACCTGGCCGAAGTGAGTCGCCCAGTGTATCGGAGTCCATCCATAACACGAGTCCTCAACATTCAAATGGACCCGGTTGGCGAAGTGCTGCAAAAGTGACGCCAAAGCTCCGACATCCCCGTCCCGACAGGCGCGATGGACCGGGAAGCCGTGAACGAACGATTCATCGCTGAAAAAGTCGTTGACTTCCCCTCCAGAAGACATGGGTAAAGTACAGGGAGGAGGCGGCAGACAAAAGGTGATTTCCCTCCCCTCTACTTACTCGCTTAGTACCGCGGAGCATTAGTGCGTTCAAAAGGAAGACAGGAGACGAGCGTGTCTGCCTGCATCACACTGGGAAACAGCAAGACCCGGACTGGATAACAGGGAGCGGAATTTACAGTAAGTGTCTGTTGGGTTGAAGCGTCAAGTGTGTGTGTGTGTGTGTGTGTGTGTGTGTGTGTGTGTGTGTGTGTGTGTGAGAGAGAGATTTTTTTTTTTTTTTTTAAACGATGCTCCAACGTAGTCAATGTCAAATAAATGTCTGAAACCGGGTTTGAGCGAAAATATAAGTAGACAGACTGCATACATTATTATTGGATGCGCTTCATTATACACTTTCTATACGTACGTATCCGTCCCTCCCTCAACTTTAAAACACGTTGAATTTGCCTTCCACGTTCTGACCAAAATATGAATGTTACGATGTATTTTTTTAAAGTAGTTTTATAGAAAAGAAGTCAGGTCAGGTCAAATTAGCTGAACGAGGCTCAGTAGCTTTGACGCTAACATGCTAGCTGCACAATTATCTTTCTTACGTCGTCATTCGTTTGCAACAAGTTAATTTTTTTTTATGTCAATGGTGACGCTGTAAATTACTCTAGGCAAGTAAATATAGTTTTTTTTTTTTTTTTTTTTTTTTTTAATGTATTTATTTATTTTTAATCCAAATCGTCTGAAGCAGTGACTGTTGTGTTGTGAAGTTTGGTGTGATGGAGTTTTCTTTTTTTGACCCTACAGCTGATTTGACCCTTTTTGCGTGTAAATTACAACCAGTATCTGCAAAAGCAAACATAGGATGTCAGCACCAATGGACAACACAAGAGTCAAGGTGAGAAAACAGGTAAGAACCTTAAGAACCTCAAACAGACATAAAGAAACACACTCTGCAGCATGACAATCCCAAATTATTCAAAAAGAAAAAAATAAATAAATGAAAGACTGTCTATATTCTATCTTGAGACTCTCTCTAATGTGTAATACTGATTGGCGGTCTCATCTGTTAAAATATGTAAAGGACAGTGATGGCACTAATGTCTCTTAAGTTATTAACTTTTTTTGAAAGTTAGAATGTGTACGATTTTAAAAAAAAATATATTATTATTGTATTATTTTATAAATGCCACGTGAGGCAATCATGCTGATGTAGACATTTTGGTCCGGGTGCCACTTTTGAACGTAGCTTAATTCACAATTTATTCCTAGGTTACGTTTCCAGAAATGTACCTCTTTGTTTGCAAAATGTAACTGGTTGGTTGACTTTCTTTCTCCCCCCCCCCCCCCAACTGAATATCACAATTTGCTTCCATCAGGATGGCTTCATAAAAGTCAGGAAAAGAGATTTGGAGAGGCTGACGACCGAAGTCATGCAGCTCCGGGAATTCCTTCCCCGAGTTCTCAGCGGAGATCTGACAGAAACGTTGCGCAGAGCTCTAACTGCTGAAACATGTGAGTCGCCCGGAAGCGTGTTGCCTTACACAGTCTCACGTTAAAACACCTAACAAATTTCATTGTTGATGACACATGTTGTGGAATTTTCACGTTTAATTTGCTCATTTATAAATGTGGTTAGTGTGCTACATTCTATTATTAGTCAGACTGGTTATCTCATCAAATGTATAGTTGCTCATGATTTAAGGTCACTGGACGGTGGTTAAGATTTCTAGGTGTGTATGTCTTGCGTGTGGCCATTTAGTGAAGGAGCAACTCGAGCTGGAGCACGAGCGCCTGCGTCAGGAGTATCTGCACCTGCAGTCCCGACTCTGTGCGTCTCAGGCCGAGTGTCAGAAGGAGAGAGAGGTGAGGGACAGGCGGACAGCGTAGCGCTCGGCTAGAACTTTGAGGTTCGTGACGCCCTCAAAATTGCTGAGCATTGCTGTTCATGTGCAGGAGAAGCTGCTGTTGCGTGAGCAACTCTGGCGGAGGGGAGTGGAGCTCCAGCAGCAGGTGAACTTCTGCTACGGTCTGGGGTCCGCGGCGTGTGGCCTGCTGTGGAGCAGCTCGGCCAGGGAGAACGTTGTCACACACTGGGTGGCCGATGTAAGGAAGCCTTTCTTTAACTTTTAAGCCTGTGACGTGGTGGAAAGGTCGATGATTATAGGGTTCAACTGGTGCACAGCACGGCACTTACATTTATTCCACAAAAATTAAAACACAAGCCCAATTTTTATCTTGTCGACTAAGTCATTTATTGAAATTATTGAATCGAATTGTGTGTCCTGCTTGCCCTGCATTTTTTCTGTAGATATATATATATATGTATATGTATATATATGTGTGTGTGTGTATAATAATATTTATTTATTTTTTTTAAATGCATATATACATATATATATATGTATATATATTTAAAAAAAAAAGGGAAACTGACCACATATATATATATATGTATATATATATATATATATATATATATATATATATATATATATATATATATATATATATATGTATATATGCATTTAAAAAAATAAATAAATATATATATATATATATATATATATATATATATATATATGTATAGACCACAAAGCCATGACCCAATCCAAGCAGCACCTGTGACCCACTTTTGGATCATGACCCACCAATTGAAAAACTTTGTTATAGTGCATAGTACTAACATATTGGATAGGAGGGAGTCTGTTTTTTTTGGCAACTTTGTGAAATTGATATTTCAAACATTTTTTGAAATATGCAACTATTTGTTTCTGCAAATGGGCTATGGAAACGTCATCCTCCCTTGACCTACTGCGTGACTGACTAAATTGTGTCGGCGCAGGGAAAGCTTCAGCCCTTCCTGGCTGTTGGTGCACAGACGCTGGAGAGCTTTGTCGGCTCTCTGGACGAAGAGGCGAAATCTCAAACCGAGGACCACAACTCCCTGGAACATCAGTTCATTCTGGCTCTGGCTGGAACCATCACCAGTAAGTTCTGTGCAGACGAAGAGCGGCTCCAATGTAATGTTGTACCCTCAGTGAGATACCACGTTGACTTACCCTGGCTTATATTCCGTTGACTTACCCACAAAGCCCCAGTGTTTTGAACGCAAAATTGAAAACAGCTCTGAAACAATTTGATGAGTTCAATGCGCATAGATTCCTCCTGCTTGCAACTAAGACAATTGCGCCAATGTCACGCCACAGACATAGCAGCAGTCACCTGCGGCCGGGACTTGCTGTCCAGCTCAGCTCACCCCCTGTTGGACACCCTGGTGAGACTCCCGCCAGGGATGAAGCCCGGCGTTTTCCCTAAACTGAAAGTGTACGTGTCAGGAACACACGACGGGTACGTTGCCCAGTCATGGACATTTCCGTAGTGACACAGCCGTCTCCTTGCAGGTTGATGCTGATGGCCCTGTATAATGTCAGCATCAGCGTCCAAGGACTGAAATACATCAGCGAAAACTCTGGACTCCTGCATCTCATCTGGACCCTGCTGGATGGTAGGTTGGCAAGTAGGAAACATACTGGTGTTGCTCATAACGGGTCACTTTTACAGCATGTAGGTTTTATTTAAAGGTTGAGTGTGTAATATTTGGAGATTTTGAAGAAGAAACAGCGACATCAAGTGGTTACATTTCAGATTGCAGCGTTTTTCACTCTCTCTCCTCCTCCTGAGTTGGCCAGTGAACTACGGTGGCCTGAGCACCCAAACCTAGATATTCATCCACCTTCGTCTTTGTTGGTTTATGTTAAGGACACGAGCCGTCACTTTAATGACAAAACACACTCTCAGGCGGGACGCATTGTCCACACCAGGCTTCCTTAGAAATATGGCAGCACAAGATGGCAGCTAACTAGGAGCAAGACCCTTATTGCTCTATGTATGTTCTTGAATACATATAAGAACCATATTAAAGGCGGAAAAACCAAATTGTTTTTATTGTACTGCGATTATACACTTTTATTAATGTATTTATGGCCAGTATATTAAGTTTTTATCAATATAAAAGTCATACATCAAGGCAAATATTACACACTGGACCTTTAAACACGGAAACTTCATAACATTACAAAAGTTTTTTTACTTGGTCTAAATTGCTGATTTGTCCGATTTTGGACTAAATCTTCATATACAGGCAACAGTCAAACACTGAGCGAGTTCATGTGCGTTCTTATTCCTTCGCCATCGCTTGGGTGATTTTAAACAGACTGGTTGGATGTGCAGTCTTACATTTTGACTGCTGACTCTCATCTTGGGATTTACCACATACACGAAACGACAACGCAGGCTGTATTGTGTGCCCTGACGGCCTGACCTTGCTCGACCTCTGACTCCCTCTTCTGAGTTTCCTTTCAGACGAGGACTGGGAGGTGTGCCTCCACACGCTGCGTCTCCTGCAGTCGGTTCTGGCGGTGGAGGACGAGGGGGCGGAGGAGGGACGTCTCTCGCTCGGCAGCTCCCTGCTGGACCCGGAGCTGCGTGCCCGTGTGAGCCAGCTCACCTATAGGGGGCAGTCTAGCCTGAGACTGGCTGCTCATCAGACCCTAGGGGACCTGGAACAGGTACCGGGGCCATAACTTCTGCTGAATCGGGCAACATTTAAAGATTTAGGGGCTCGAAACACAAATGTATCAATCTGAAAAAAAAAAAAAAAAAAAAATCAAGTGTTGACAGATGAGTTATTGATGGTATTGATTTCTGACTTTTTCCAGGTCAGCGGGTGTAAAGAGAAGAACCCCTGACGTGCCACTGTATGCGGACCATCCTGTGTCTTTCATTCAGGTTTGCGTCATAATGTTGCTTGTGTTCTTAATAGCAGTTTTTGCTGTCGATTGTTCAATTTTTCATTTCATTTGAGTTTTGATTGGTCACGGTGTTTGTGCAGCTTGCGTCTGTGTGCGTAGTTCAATTTGAAAAGTTGAGGTTTTCACCCCTTACCCAAGTGGCCACATGTTCTTTACTTGTAACTGCTGTATTTCATTCAAAGCCAGTTCAGTCGGTTCATTGAAATGCAAAGATTTTAAAGAAAGTAGCAAATGTTGAAAACCTGACTGGAAATTGTATTGCTGAATGTTCGTTGACATATATATGTTTGTGCATGTCTTCAGTGGCAATGCTACATCTGTCCTCCTTATTAAAGCCAAACTCTCTCCGATATATATTTGTCAAAATGACTGGAGGACAACAGGCTGCTCATGAGACGTCAACTTCAAAACTTAATGAACGTGCGTCGTTTGAAATGATGAGACCCGACGCTGCCGTTGGAAGCAGATTCATTTATTTTTCCGTTAAGTACGACTTTCCGTTAGAAATGGACCGTAGTTGTCTGATGCCTCTGGTGGCAAATAGAAATCTTTTTAGAGCCCAGCGATCAGGTCTGAGTCCCATTAAAAGTTTGCATTTCCTAAAAAAAAAAAAATTAAATGTAATCTGTATATTTCGACAAGAATTGCACAAATCTGATGAAAATTCTATGTGGATTGTATTTATCTCCGCGATGTACCTCACGTACGACGTGGTCGCGAATTATAAACAAATAGCCGTCTTTAAAACGTCACAGCACACTTGCGATTAAAAAAAAACAAAACTTGCCACAAACTGGAAAAATGAAAAAGGAAAACATTTTCAAACGATCCGTGCAGAGAGCGTAGATTTAAAAACGGCTGGGATAAAAAGAAAAGCAAAAAAAAAAAAAAAAAAACAGAATTAAAAAGAGCTGCGCAAGTTGAAAACCCCAGCGGCGATTCCGTTCAGTTCCTCCAGGTGTAGCTGTAGTTGTTCATGCTGATGTGCGTCAGCGCCGTCTTTCCCAGGCCCGAAGGCTGTTGAAGCTGTTTGATGGAGGCAGGATGGAGGCCGCAGGCCGACAAGTCTGCTGAGCCGACAGTGCCCTGCAAACACAAACACACACGGAATTCAAATTTCCAAAAAAAAAAAGAGCTAAGACATGCACTGTCATGAGCTGTGTTTCCATGACAGTTTTTTTCTTTTTGCAAAATAAAATTGATATTTCTAAAATTTAGACAAAATACTATTGGGATTTGCAGGTGTTTCCCTTGAATGGTGTGAAGCGCATCAGCCATACTTCTCGTATTCTCTTCCCGTCCATGACACATTGTGATATACCTCTGTATTGAGCCGTCTGAAAAACCACCTCATGAGAGCGTCAAAACCTTTTAGTGATGTTTGAGAGGTTTTTCCAAGTTTAGGTGTTTCCATGACCAGTTATATCTTGCTAGCTATATTTAGGTTTTGCGCAATTCTAGGGGTCATGGAAACGCAGCTATACAATTGTACATGATCACAGAAGTTATTTTTGCTTATTATACGTGTAATCGCAATGATTTTTTTTTTGTGATACCATAACGTACCTGATCCTTGGCGCCGTGTGTGTTCATGACGGCGGTGGGCGCGTGTGTGTAAAGCGTGGCCGAAAAGTTTCCCTTCTGCGCCGGGCGCAGCAGCGTGGTGATGGCGTGCAGCGTGGCGGGGAGGATGGGTCCTGAGGGGAAGCGCAGAGGGGGAGCGATTAGCCGTCTGATTCGTCCAACTCGGTGCTGAACGTTCACTGTTCCCCAGGGAATTCCCAGGGATTCCCCGGTTATTCAATATGTCCCTGCGTTTGCGCACCTGTGACCTCCAGGCTGCTGATGTTCTGGTACGTGGAACCGACCTGGCTCTTCACGTTCCCACTGCGGGCCTGCGGCACGGAAACAAATCAATAAAATAAAATACATTTAGTGGCTGTATAGAAAGATGAAATATGGTGGATGGATGGATATGGCGTTAAAAGGCAGGAAGGAGGAACAAAAAACATGCAGTTGGTTGTTTGGCCAGCAGGGACCACCAAGAATGTTTGCTAAGACTGAAAAAACAAAATCATTTTTTTTGAAACACTAATAAACCATGACTGAAAAATCTGAAATTTAAAAGATTTGCTACAAACAGCGTTTCAGAGGTGTTTAATTTTGTATTGCCGCCTATGTGGAAAAAAACTTTTTTTTTGGGCCGATGGGATTTTTTTTGCTGCAGTACCTGGAGTGGCCACCAGGAAAGAAATCGTTGCGCCGCCATATTGCCAGTCTGGTGCCCACTTCTTATAATACATCCATGGTTGAAATAAATCTCTCGGCTTCCGAACAGTAGTTTTTTGCGAAGCGGTGGGCGACGCCCCTGATGACTCCGCCCATCTTTGCTACTTTCCCCCAAACCCGCCCACCCCAACCCTTCTCCTCACCTTTAACGTGTGCATGGTGGCGCCCCGAAAGGCCACGGGGGCCAGCAGCGTGGGCGGCAGCCCCGCCTGGGAGCCCGCCGCCGCCACCAAGCTCTTGCAGTTGATGAGGAAGTTGACGAGGGCGAAGGTGTGCGAGCCCTCCACGCACACCACCGACTCGGCCCGGTGGTCCACGCACACCGCCTGGCCCTCCTTGCGACTGCCGAGGCACGTTAAGGAGCGTGTCGTTTTCAGGTATAGTTTTTTTTTTGTCTTGTTAAAAGTCCAGCGAGTAACATTTAGCTTGATCTATGAGTTTTATTTTGGTAAAAGCTTCATATAGTGGCCATAAATACATGAAATAAAGTGTATAATCGCAGCACCAATAAGTGTAATTTGGTTTACCTACCCTTATAACGGTTCTCATGTGTATATATATGCATACACACACACACACACACACACATAATCCAACCTGCCTGACAACGCGTTTTGTATCTAGGGTGAACGCTCGCATCTTTAAATAAACCAACAAAGAAGAAGGTGGCAGAGGTATCCAGCTTTGGGTGCGCAGGCCACCGTAGTTCACAGTGAGGGGGAGGGAGAGTGAAAACTGCACTCTAAAATATAACCACTTGATGTCGCTGTTTCGTCTTCAAAACTCTCCAAATATGACACACTTGACCTCTCAACCTCACGGAGGCGAGAAAGGAGTGAGCTGACGGAGGGATGGAGGGAGGGAGGGAGTGGAGGAGGAAGGATACAGTTGGATGCTGATGCTGTCCGGCCTCTTGATTTTGTCCTGGACCCCCATCTCCTTCAGCCATGAGAGGCTGTCGTCCTCCTCGTCGTCGCTGTGCGAGTCGTGGTCTCCCGCCGGGTCGTCGCCCTCCTCTTTAGTCTCGCAAGACCTGCCAGTCCAAGCAAATAATTAGAACAGTGACACAAGTACCCACCGAGTTGAAGCATTTAATCGACCCCAATCGATTTCTGTCCTTCATTTGCCAACACTAAAAACTGGTTCTGTCGGGAATAGATATTATTATACCCCTTCACTTTAACACAGCACCTTTTTGAGGTTGTTGTTTCAGCTGGTTGTGAGTATAGGAAAAGTTTGTCTTTTTTAACTTCACTAGATATTTTTGTTTTTTCAAATCAAAGAAAATTATCCATTATCCAAAATAATCCATAGCTGCTCTGCTAAATAATATGAACCTCCAGTCAAACCTTTGTGTGTCCAAACCGATTTTCTTAACCCTTGTGCGATCTTAACATTCTGTTTACTCCCCTTGTCCTACGGGTCAAAAATCACCCGCTCTACCAAATCCCCAAAATAAAGCAATTCCATTGAATTTTAAATGCAAAATCTATTTTGCATGATGAAACAACACATTATTTATCAATTTAATTCATTTTATATCATGTATTTTTTTTGTATTTTTCACAATACAAAAAGACGATCCACCAGTGAACATTACACCTGCGATCGAGCTAAACTATCTTTGCAATCGACCGGTAATTCTCCCTAAATATGAATCTCATCCCATCAACCCCCAAACTGGTGTCTCACGCGGGCCGGACAGGGACACGTGGCCCATGGGCCGTACTTTGCCCAGGTCTGCTTTATATCCTCTATACTGAATTAGTTTGTATGTCTGAGATTGTTTCTTGTTTCGTTTGGGAGCTTGTGGAATCAAGAGAGCACGTGCAGGTCAAATGCAAGTTCAATTCGTACATCAATCCAGTTTCTTTGATGTGTGTGTGTGTGTGTGTGTGTGTGTGTGTGTGTGTGTGTGTGTGTGTGTGTGTGTGTATTAGAGAGAGTTTGTGTGTGGCCTTTGAACTTTTTTCTAGTGTTTAAATGCTTTCAAAAATGACCCATAAGACAATCCCAGGACCCGAGTGGTGTACAGCCCACATAGAAACATAAATAAAAACAAAGTATCACTTTTTCTAACGATGGGGTCCCTTTAGGAAAAGTCATACAATTTCAAGTTGGAAAAAGATAGTTTACGGTATTTTTTCTACAGCTAAACATGGTAATGGGTCCCTTGAGACCCGCAAGACAACACAAGGGTTGAACCTTTTAGGACCTCATTTAATCTTGATCAGTTTATTTTCTATCAGGCTTTGTGAAACCGAGTCATCTACCAGTCATAGCTGGAACTCTACTCTACTTGCTCAATTGCCCGCTGACGTCGGCACCCTGTTGTTTGGCATGAAAGATTTTACAGTGCAGGTTCACGGGTGAAGCACGAAGCAACACTCACTCCTGTGCTTTCTTCAGCTCCTCCTCCTCCTCCTCCTCCTCCTCCTCCCCCTGGTGGGGCTGCTCCCTGCTCCTTCTCCTCTGCTCCACGAGTGGAAGGCTGAACTCAATGCCTAGGCCAAAACAAAAATGCATTTGATTCTCTCGTAACCGCCGGTGATACTTGGGGGGGCGGGCGGCGAGGTCAGCAATTCACGCCAAGCGCAACCATCTTTATCTTGCCAACTCACCCTCGGCCTTCATGGCCTCCCTGAGGCCTCGCGTGGTCGGGGACATGAAGGCGGAGATGCTGCCCGAGCCGGAGAGACCCGCCGCTCTAAACAGCACCGTAAACTGTTGGGATGGATGGAGAAAAACTATGGTGAAGAAAAAAGTTTGAGGTTCGTGGTCCAAAGTGAATTTTGCATTGAAGGCAGACCTGGTAGGAGCAGAGATAGAAGTAAGGGCAGAGTTTGGCTTTCAGGAGGCTGTAGAGCGATGACAGACTGACGGACCTTAAAAAAAAAAAAAAAAAAAAAGTGGAGAAAGAGAACACCGTTGTGAGATGATTCTAAATCAGATTGAGGTGCATCATGTTTCGTTTCTCCGCTTTAACACTCACCATTCACCCATGAGACTCTGCTGCACGGCGGGCTCATGTGCCCAGGGGCTGCTCTTCCCGGCGAAGCTCCTCTCTGCGTTGATCCTGGGGAAGAGGGAGATCCACGGCAGGGAGGGGTGCTGCCAGTAGGTCAGGCTCTGCTGGAAGGCGCTGCGCAGCTCCGAGCAGGACCTGGGATCCTGTTTGGCGGGAGGGATTCGCAAGGTGGGTGTGGGAAGTGAGGAAGGGCCTCTGACAGAGCGGCGGAACATTTCGGAACGCCGACATCTTTTCGTGGCCCACCTGCAGGCTGTGCGGCAGGGTGGCAAACTGCGCCCGACAGTGTTGGCTGAGGCCCAGCGCCTCCTCCTGGGCTTTGGGGTGTTCGGCCCAGGAGAGGCTCAGCGGGGAGGTGAAGAGGAGCCGGGTCTTCAGGCTCCAGTCCGCAGGGTACTCGGTGCAGACCGGAGGGGCTATGGAGGCCGGGGAGATGGTCTGGGGACTCTGGACGCACAAACGCGTTTGTTTACATAACTTTGCACTTTGTGTGTTGACGTCAGATACACAAAAATTATAATAAAATAAGTTCAACCTTTAGAAGTAAAGCTTTGGCGTCCCCCTCCTCCTCTTCCTCAAACAGGGAGTCATCTTCAGAGAAAGAGAGACACTTCTATGGCAGGACCAAGAAGACAGCTTTAATATATGGCAATACGCAATGTGATAAAATGATCAAACAATGCTGTAAAACTGTCTATAAGATGTAAATATCTTGTTTTTTTCCTTTTATACCCTACAAATATGTGTAATTCTGCAAGTTTCCCCACTGTGGGATTAATGAAGGCCTTCTACTCTCTTCTATTCTCCAGAGACCGAGAAACGAACTTTATTCGGCTCATAAGAAATGCACAAATATATATGTGTTATTAATAAAAAAACAACCTTGCTTGAACTGTGGTGTTTTTCCTGCTTCTCCGCCGCAGCCAGCCTGTCGCTCAGCCGCAAAGCTCCGTGCCAGCCCGTCTTTGTTGACGCGTCCTCCCCGCCGTCGGCTCCCTCCTTCGGGGTCGCTCTCGCCGCCTTCCCGCTGCCGACCGCTTCGTGACTTCCGTCGTCGTTGTAAATCACCAGTTTCTTTTTCGGGCTGAACGTGTTCTCAATGTTGGCGAACGGGTTTCTGCGTTTTAACCCACCGCCGGAGCGGCTCTGGATGTTGAAGAGCGGCCCCGGGGAGAAGGGTCGCACGCATGCCGGGGACGAGGCCTTTTTTGCCGGACTGCCGGAGCCGACCGTGCCGGGGAACGCGGAGGCCTCGCTGCGCGCTCTTTTCCTCCTCATTCGCAGGATTTCAGCCGGCCTCTTGAAGCTCGGCGAATAGCCCGTCTCGTCAGACATACTTGGGAATCCAAAAAAATGTTGAACAAAAAAAGAAACTTAAACGAGAAAAACACCGGTTGTTGTCGTCTGTCGTAGCGCCTTCCGCTGTTTAAAAACTTGGCGCGTTATGTCAACGTGATGACGTATAAGGACGTGACTCTGCAATGTGTTGCGCTTTGCATCATGGGAAACGTAGTATCCGCTGTAAGATTTTTTTTTCCGAAAGGGTCACGTCACCGTTTAAAAGGAAAATGACTAAATGCTGTCTGGTCATATATTTCAATAAATAGGCAGTTTTTTTTTTTTTTTTTTTTTTTTTTTTTTTAAAAGTTGCCTAATATGGGACAATCGCGGATTTTACGGGAGGGTTGGCAACCCTATCTAGACCACAGACGGAAATCAAATGAGTTTTTGTCATTTTCCCTAAGAAACGGGACAAATTGTGTCCCGAGAGAGATTTTATTTTTCCCGGGACAGGTGGTGAAAAAAAGAGAACAATTCTGGGAAAAACGGGACGGCTGGCAACCCTAATGTACGCTTTTACGATTAATTATTTTCATTTCCACACCTGTGAGGTGGGATGGACTATATCAGATAATCTCAGATTTGTGAACAATATTTGAGAGAAATGGTATTTTTGAGTATATTGAAAAGGTTTTAGATCTTTGAGTTCAGCTCATGAAAAATGGGAGCTAAAACAAAAGTGTTGCGTTAATATTTTTTGTTCAGTGTATGTCAAATTAGGTTTGCATTACATGGCGTCTCACACAAAAAAAGGCACAGCGACGCTCCCTCGATTTTCACCACCAGTTGGACCTCGTCCGGTCGAATACAGCAAGTTGACCTTTTAAGGTCAGTTCAAAAAGAAATGAAGTTATTTTCGAGTCCTTACTGATAAGTTTTAAAGCAAGTTTACTTCTGTCCCGGTGCTATAATGTGTTTTGGCCGCCAGTCGTCGCTATTGACTGAACAATAGATCAGTGGACTGTCTTGGCTCGGTTTCACTGAAAGGCGTATGAAATTGGTGATTTTAATAGAATTTTGTCATCATTTGAGAAACATGTGTAATGGACCTAAATGGATTATTATTAATATGATTATATTTTTTCTTATTCTCCAGGCTGTCATTTAGTGAGATCGAGATTATTTGAAATTATCATATTGTGTGCGTGACGTGTGCCCGAGCATTTATTATTTTGAGCTCTCATAATGAGATAATTGACGAGTACTGAGCTGTAGTTTCAAATAGTTATGTATGTGAATCAACTTTCGTTGGTGCCTCTGCTGTATTTTCTCCCCCTATTCTGTCCCCTACAGGCATTTACCACAAATGCCTATTTCCTTTGAGTGTTTGATTAAGCCCTCATATGTATGCATACGTTTTTTTGTCGAGTGATCTGTGTTGAGGGTGACACGGTGGTACAGTGATTAGTGCTGTCACCTCATAGGAAAAAGGTCAAGAGTACAGCTGCTGTAGGTGCCTAAATGTACATTTTATTTCAGCATGTAAATAATTTTATGAATAATTTGCTTTAGAGAACCATTTCATGATTTATCTTTAATTGTATTTAATTATTTTAAGCGGGAAAGGAAGTATTTTATTTTGAAAGGCGACCCGCAGCTATTTTAGGTCGAGAAAAAAAAAAAAAAAAAAAAATGTCCGAAATGTTTGTTTGAGTGAAAGCGGGTCAAGCCGGAGTGGTTGGAAGCCCAAAAATTCTTTTGACCTCCTATTGTCTTTGTTGCCTCAAATCCAAACTCAAGAAGGAAAATAAACGAGTTAAATGGAACCCACGTCTCATCAATTTATGAATGATGTAGTGGTGCTGGTATGACGGACGGACATTGAAGACACCTGAGCGTCAAAGGTAAAGAGCGGCTACATGAATGAAAACCGTGGAACTACAGCTGCATTGCTTTTTTGATTGTTTGTGTGTGTGCAAAAAAGAGCCTATTAATGCTGCTGGTGGAATTTTTATTATTATTATTATTATTATTATTATTTTTAACTTAAAAACAGAAATAACTGAAACCAATGCTGGTATTGGCTTAGTCAGAAACATGGAGCAGCAGTTGTAAGTGTGTGAGTTTTATCAACGTATGTAAAGAGTTAATAAACGTCCAAGAGTATTTTTCACAATAAGATTTATAGAATTGAAACCAAACGTGAACAATATGCAATATTAAAACAGTGTTATTTACAGACATGCAAATATACAGTATAAATCCATAGTGAAGTTGTGGGTCAGTGTTGCAAATGCAGGCAAATACTCAAAACTCAAAGTTACCTGATCCAGGTTCCGATTTCACTTTGAAAGCCTGAAAAACTGCAATTTTAGCATTTTTGAAATGCAGGGCCCATGTTTTGTCTGAAAATACAGATGGGTTTTAAATATAATTTAATATGAATACCTACATTTCATGTTGAACGTCTCAAAATTAGGACCAGCTAATCACTTTTTAAATTTCAGACAACTCTAGACCACATCCAAATTGTTTTTGTTATTCTGTCAAAATAAATTATATCTCATAAAATAATTAAATGTGAAGATGAAAGTGAACAAAAATTGACCATCCACCATATTTGCAATAGGAAAAACAGCATTGAAAACAGCTATGACTAAAAAAAAAAAAAAAAAAAAAAAAAAATCTATATTTTACATAAAAGAGGCTCAACTGATGTAACCCCAGTGCTGTTGCATGCACCTGTCAGTGTAATTCCAAAAAACGATCCCAGATTCTCTTCCCTTGAGTCCCGAGTGTGAGACTAGGTCCACATGTACACATTTTGTACACATTCAGCAAGCATTTTTATTTGCTGTTGCATTCCGTCGACATGAGAACATTTTTCAAAAAATAATTCTGCAACATTCAAACAAGTGTACCGGTCCAGTTGGTTGAAACGAGGGATATGCCAGATAACAGGCAGCTACCATGCATGCAGCATGTCTCAGTCAGCTGTGAGTTGAAAGTAAAAGACAATACAAATAAAGTGTAACGGGCAGGCGACGAGTCGCTGTTGAGTGTCAGGGTAAAAAGTTTCTGGACCTTAATGGTGCCGTTTGCATTTGAACTATCGGTGCAACGGATCAAAGGACTCCCAGTTTGGATCTCGCTGCAGTTTTTGCTCACGGATCCTTTTACCTCTGTCACTATCTGTCCCACCTTGATGCATCTCTTGCATAAGTAAGCTCATTTAATAATACATCTCTTGACAGGGCAG
Organism: Nelusetta ayraudi; assembly: GCF_046127955.1. NCBI lineage: Eukaryota > Metazoa > Chordata > Actinopteri > Tetraodontiformes > Monacanthidae > Nelusetta > Nelusetta ayraudi. The sequence continues at coordinate 7,227,864 of NW_027466056.1, forward strand.
GCATACACGACAGTGTTTACAGAATTGCAAAAGTTGTACGCAACCATTTCTGTCATTCTGCTCCGTTACGTTGAGATTCATGAGCTCTCTGCAACACGCGCAACTGCAAAACGTCTGCAGTGTGCACGAGCCTCCTAAACCTTTTTAGATTCTATTAAAACTTCTTGTGTGTACTGGAGTGGAGTCGATCCGTTGCACCTCTAATTGGATCGAAAGGCCAATTTTTTTTTTTTGGGGGGGGGTTGAATTGGATGCAAAGGTGCATCGAGTCGATACTTCTACCAAAATATGTGCACATGTATGGAACGTAGCCTAACGCAGGAGCGCTTGTTTCACCCTTCGGTCACTTTTCCTGTTTTTCCATCGGCCAACACATTAAAAACGTGTACGTGCTCAGTTTGAACTTTGAGACCAGCGGCGACGTGGAGCGACAGACGTTGGCGTGGCGGCACCTCACTCGTGCTCTGACGCCTCCCTCGCCTCTCTCATGGTACGCCGAGGGACTCTGCGTTCTCGTCGACGTCGCCCCGGAACCTGAATCCGCCACCCGGTGTGCCATTTCGAAAGCGTCCCGCAAAAAAAAAACAAACCCAAAAACTCAGATCAGTATGGTCTCCAGACAGCCTCGGCGGTGGCCATGTTTGTCGGGGAGCCGCTGTGGCTGGACTCCACCTCCACGCCCTCGCTCTGACCGGGCAGGGTCGGGTGCAGGAGGGAGGAGCCCGTGGACGCGTTGGTGCACGGCGGCAGGATCCTCGACGGCGAGCGTGACTCGGCCCCGCCGCCTCCGCCGCCCGCTCCCATCATGGAGAACTGGTAGGAGCCGGTGGCGGTGGAGTAGTACAGGTGGTATGGCGAGGAGGTGGACTGGAAGGGGCCGTTCTGGGCCTGGTGGGGGGTGTTGGCCGGGTACGGCGGCGGCAGGTAGGTGTGGTACCTGGCCGCCGGAGCGCTCGCCATGGCCGTCGCCATGGTGATGCCCAGCGCGCCGTTGGAGACGGGGTTGTGAGAGGGCGTGTAGGTGAAGGCGGTGGCCGTCGGCGGGTAGTGGACGCGCGGGTCCGGGAAGCGGCTGTCGGGCAAGGACGGCAGGGAGGTGAAAGGTCGCTCGAGGGTCATTCGAGGGTCGCTGAAGGCCGTGAGGTCAGGACCTAGGAGAGATCAGAGGTCGATCAGCCAGGTGTGTGTGTGTGTGTGTGTGTGTGTGTGTGTGTGTGTGTGTCTTACCTGTGAGTCGCGAGGACAGATCACTGAGCGAAGATCGACCCGGCGAAAGGGGGTTGGCCGTGTGCACTGTGGGCGTGGTTATCTGGCCAAGGTAGGGATACGATTGGTCATAGGACCACGACGGAGACGACTGCATCTGCCTGGAGTCTGAGAGAAAGACGGAGAATAGCAGTGGTTGAGTATTCCTAAAGAATTCTGATGATCTTGTGTTCACCTGAAGAATATTTCAGAGATTTTCTATGGTACCTATCCTATTTAAACCTATTTTTCTAGATAAATTCTCCTCTGGAGGCCCAAATACAACACAAGCCGTTGTGAAATTATTATTATTTTTTTTTCATGTGCATAATTAAGTGCAAATGTGTCACAGACATCAATCCAAGGCGTGTTCATCACGCGGTCCACATGCGACGAACAAAGCAGCGTTCATAAAGTTATTTTTCGGCACAGAAAATCAGCTCCCCTTCATCTTTGCACAAGTCGACGTCCCCGTTTCAAAACAGCTGCGGACGGAAGTGAACTCAGCCGGAACCCGACGAGAGCTGCAGACGGCCGACGGGAGAGAAGAAAGCGAGCGAGTGACGGAGAGGAAGTGATTAACTTTGGCGGGGGTGGGTGGGTGGGCCCAGCGAGGGGAGCGTTCCTTCTTTCAATCCAGGCTGTTTTTTTCCTCCTGCGGCCTCGTAAAAACCGGCACCGATCGCCCACAGCCTCGCGCACACGACGCTGTGTGTGTGTGTGTGTGTGTGTGTGTGTGTGTGTGTGTGTGTGTGTGTGTGTGTGTGTGTGTGTGTGTGTGTGTGTTGCATGTGTGTGTTGCATGTGTGTGTGTGTGTGTGTTGCATGTGTGTGCGCTCAGACAGATGAGGAGGCAAATTGTACGCAGCGGCCAAGACATCAATGAAGGCTTTTCAAGTCCAGCCAAGAGCTCTCGCAAGCATCACTGCTGCTGCTGCTGCTGCTGCCGCTGCTGCTGCGTGTGTGTAGCGTGTCTGTCTGTCTGTCTGTCTGTCTTTGCGTTCTTCTCAATGCGGCATTGTGAGGGCCGGAATACTTTTTTTCTCTTGTGCGTGGCATTTATCCTTTGAGTTTTAGTGCGAGGTCGTGTTGGGTGAGCTGGAGTGGGACGGTTTTTCGGAGTATTTGGAGAAACTGCGATTAGCGGCAGAGTGAAGGGAGACGTGGGCAAACTATGGCCCGGGGCGAAAAATGCGGCCCGTTCAGCTTAAGCAAAGTCGATGAAATGGTGTTAATAGTAAGTAAGTCGTAAAATAGCTGGATTTCATCCATTCTTTCAGTGTTTTAACAGTCATTTCGATAAAGAGCTAAATGCCGCGGGGCTTCAAAGACACTGATTTTGCTGTAATGCTTTTGTTCAATTTCAATTGACATGAAAGCACGTTTTCTACGTGTCCCATGATATATTTCATTCTTCTACGGCACTTTTTCGAAGCCATTGTGGCCCACCGGTCAAAAAGTTTGCCCGCCGCTGAAAAGAGCGTATGAAAAAATTGGAATACGAATAGAAGTCTTCGAGTCTTTTGAATGTGTGTGTGTGTGTGTGTGTGTGTGTGTGTGTGTGTGTGTGTGTGTGTGTGTGTGTGTGTGTGTGTGTGGAGCGCAGGCCCCTCTGCCAAGCCCCCTCCTTCCCTGGCTCCTTCCCTGGCTCCTTCGCCTGGCAGCGAGCAGCAGTGTGGTGTCACCGGCTGCTTGGAAGCGGAGCTGGAACACACAGGCCGACGGGCCCTGCCGCGTTTTTTAATGTTCTGTGAATGTCAGTTCGGGCAAACGCGGATCCCAGTAACACGGAACGCGTCGCGAAAAGGCCGATTTTAAAAAGTCATCTGGACGTTACCGGAGCTCAACCTGAGCACGGAGCTTACGGAAAAACACAAACCAAGGAAACAAAGGTCTGCCTCTGTAATCGGCGAATCTGTTGACTTTCCTCTTTGATACAATTCAATTAAATTATAGTTTAAATAGGCCAAGGAAATAGTCAAACGTTAGCAATGTTTGGCAGCAGCAAAAGCGATTAAATGAAGCTTAGATTGAAAAAAAAAAGATAATCGATTTGAGTTGATTCATCGTTCCAGCTCTGGCGGTTTCATCTCGGAACTCAACTAGTGGTTACGCCAGGACGCCAGGATGGATATTTTTCTGTTCGTCCGTTTTCTGGTACGTCTTTTTCACATTGTCAATTTTTTTTTTTTTAAATGAAGGAAACAATCGACGGATTAACCGGTTGCAGAAATATTCTGCAGGGAGGTCTGAGAGCCTCAAAAAGGGAAGGTGAGAAATGAAAGCTGGGCCGGGGAAGGTGGTGATGGATGAAGGGAAGGACAGAAGGGAAAAAGGGAGAGACGGTGGCCTGGTAACAGCTTCCTGTTTCTTTCTTTTTTCTCTATTTTTATTTTGCCAGGATTGAAAACGCACAGGAAGCCGAGCGCTCGGAGCCTCCCCCCCCCCGCCCCCCCGACTCTCGCTGCCTCGTGTCTCGTTTATTTATCTATTTTTCCCCTCCTCCGCATTTGATCTTTTGATCTACATGTGTTTCATCTCTCGAGTTCCTGCTTTTCATTGCAACAGCTGAGGCGGCGAGAGGCGCTGAGCAACAACTGCGCCTCACTCGGCCCATTAATGCAGCGCTTGGCTGGACGCGATTTAAAGCTAAAGGCCAACGGTTTTAGGATTTTAAGGCGGGGTTCTCCCTGGATTGGGGAATCACTTCACGAATACAAAATTGTACGATGACGTGTCTTGTTGTGTCGGTCCTGATCATCCGCCCTTTGTGATATCACACCGGGCCCCTTTTAATTCTCTCCAGGCCTCGTTTTTGTGAACAGAACGCACGAGTGAAGCGGAAAAGCCTCGGTTTTCACCAATTTCTTTTTCAAATTCTTAAAGTTAATGTACGCCGCTAATTCTTTTTCTCGCTTGACAGTGGAAACTTCCTGCCAGATGACTCTCATTTCCCCTTCGAGACGCCGCTCTGCTTCCCTCCACAACGGACGAGAGCGATTGCACGGCGGCCCAAATTCGCACTACAAATCTGAGAAGAAAGTTGGGGAGGCGGCGGCGGCGTCGGTGGTGGTGGTGGGGGATAAAATAAAGAGGCACCCAGACATGCGCGCCACACACACAAACAGAGTGCCACTTCAAGCGAGTGCAAAGGAGAACAGATACTGCCTTTTTAGAGCCAAAAGCAACGGACGCTCTCGTCACACGCAGACCGCAATGGATCGCACCAAAACCACAAAGAGGAACAATGAGGTTTGACGCAAGACACACGTTTGTGAAGCACACACACACACACACACACACACACACACACACACACACACACACACACACACACACACACACACACACACACACACGTTTGTTGCCCTCCACCAAAAAAAAAAAGAACCCTTCCTTTCCTGCACACAAGTGCGGTCACGCTCACACAAACCATCTCATTACGATTACGATTTTACCCCGACGAGAGCCGCATGCGCCTAGCGCTCGGCTAGGCCCTCGTGGCGATGACCACCTCTGTTAAAAGCACATCGTACGCGAAGTGAAATGACCTGCTTGCACAGCCGTGAGTTACTTCCATCATCATGCACAGATACATAAATTCTCAAAAAGAAGTCGGATTCTGATAAGACGGCAAAAATCTTTACACGGGAATGAGGAAGCGTATCCAAATTTCCTCGAAAAATTAATTTCTAAGAGGGGAACTTCCTGTTATCGCAATGACGGATCCATCAAGGGAAATGTTTGTTTTCCTCAGTTCGATGTTTTTTTAAGCGGTTCGGTTTCCACGGGCGTTCTCACCGGCCGCAATCTGGCTGTGCGTGGGGCTGGAGAAGCTCGTCGAGTTGAGTGTCGCCGACTGTCGCACGTTGGCAGCGGTCTGGTGGTGGTGGTGGTGGTGGTGGTGGTGGTGCGGGTGGTGCGGGTGCGGCGGCGTCAACCTCATGGAGCTTCGCCGCAGGTGCTCCAGCTCCGTCAGCCTTTCGGAGAAGGCCAGGGTGCCTGGTTTGACCTCGTCCATCTTCTGGCGATGACCTGCAGGGAGGGAAAGGACGTCTTTTGACGGGGGTTGGATTTCATTTACAAGGATGTGTAAATGAAAAACATACCTACTTGAACATAACCTTTAAAAATTAGAATATATTACATATAATCTAATAAAAAAATAATTGCAGTGGTTTTCAACGTGTTATCTAGGGAAGCTAACATACACTACCAGTCAATAGTTTGGACACATACTTCTGATTTAACGGTTTTTCTTTCAGTTTCATGAATATTTACATTGTAGGTTGTCACTCAAGGCATCAAAACTATGAATGAACACATATGGAAAATGTATCAAATAAAAAACTGTGAAAAAAAAAAGTTTTATATTTTAGATAGTCTAGAATAGCCACCCTTCATATAAAATATATATAACATTAAATACTTCCCACTTTAATCCACATACCTTGCTCATATATTTGATGTCTAAAGAAGATAAAGAAGAAACAGGTGTGTCCAGACTTTTGACTGCTAGTGTGTGCTAACGATAAGGAGCTGTCTTGAGAGTCAACAGTACAGTTTTCACACAGTTTGCTGCTCTGGGTGGTCTGAACAGTGCAGTTCACTGCTCCGGAGCGAGATGTCGAAATATTAACTCCATGTGTCTGAAATTTGAGAAGTCCAGAGATACGACAGTGGCGACGTCTGTGTGTTTTTTTGTTTTTTGTTTTTCTTCTGACAGATTCTTTCTCAACCTGTCGGGTCTCAAGGATAGAATAGACTTCATTGTCGTTTGTAACACGTATCATGCGCAACAAAATGTAAAAAGTGTGTCGCCGTTGCGCGAAAAGAAACCTCAAAACCACAACGATGAAGACGTAAGCAACACAAACGCTACAGTCGTAAGTGCAACGAACAAACAGCCATACACTCGTGTCATTGTCATCGCACGATCCCTTTGCTGCGTATTGCGTTAGAGATTCTTTTTTTTTGTTGTGTGGCACTGAGAGCCGTTAATGCTGTTGATATAGAAACAGTTTTTTCATCTGTTTGTTCTTGATTTGATTCGCGTTTGAAATCCGATTACATAATCCAGGGATCGTGCCCAGTCTCGGGGTACGACAGCGTCTCCCCGGCGCTGTCTGGCTTTCGTGCTGGTGGGGTGGAGGGGCGGGGTTGGCAGGGGGGGGGGGCGCTAGGATCCGACAGGGCGCCACATTGGGGTGTGCGTGTGGGCGTGCGTGTGGGCGTGCGTTGCGGCGCTCCGTCACGGCGTCTGCGGCGCTGGCCTCACTTCAAAGCGCTGAGGCCGAGCTCCAGTTACAGACACTTCCTCCCGATGGGGGAAGTTTTGCATGTGTGTATTTTTACTCCGCGCGCGTGTGTGTGTGTGGCCAAGTCGGAGGAGACGAGTGATGGTTCTTCACAGCTGAGCGGACCCCCCCGCCCCCCCTGCCCCGCCCCCCCCCGTGCGGGAGTCTCGCCCGCTCGCTCGCTCTCACCTCGTCGATTCGCGCTTTCCCCCTCGGCGCCACGGAACGTCGTTTCCAAACGCACGGATGGCTCCTTCGCTAACACGTACGAGAACTTTTCTAAAGCTCGCAAAGCCTCTCGGTCGGGCCCCCCTGCACTCGCCTGCAATGTAGAAATCCCCCTGCGTTTCGTCACATCGGCGTGGCAGAGGAACTCGGCGTTGATTCCGGTTCCACATTGAGTCACCCGTTTTGTAGTTTGTCGGTTTGAACCGCGAGCAGGCCCCTCGCCGGAGATTAACTCTGATTAATTCTGACTTCTAAATGCCAGGCTTCAAGGAATTAAACAATTCTAACTGCAAATTGATTTTTTTATTTTTAGATCTCCTGTTCCATTTGTATCGTTGATTCAACAATACAATTCAAGAATAGGAACCATCAATAATTAGTCACTGAAGAACAAATATGTCATGGATTGTGTCATGACGTCATTGCTTTGCCCCTGTATTGTGCAGCCCTGTCGTCCGACACGGCTCTGAGGACTTTGGCGAACAAAAAAAAATATTTTTGCCCTCTTTCAATACTTGGTCTTGACCAGATAATGATTGAGTGAAAAGGGGAAGATTGTGGTTGTGGTTAGGGCCAATTGCACCACGTTTTAGTGAGAGGACTTTGCGCTTGGAGGACTCGCAACTCGGATACCCAAAGCTGCATCGTGTGGTTGATAAAACAATTGATGAATGTATTGTTTATTTTCTTAGATTCAAACTCTCATTCGGCAAAAAAAAAGTATAAAACGTGAAATTAGACTCAAAAGCAGAAGCAGCTGAAACAACAGCCGCAAACTGAGTAAATGAACTTGAGGTTGAAAAATCAGGGATGTAAACGGCGCAAGCAAAAGAACAACCAGAACAAAATGGTATGAATCGCACGCTGGTTTGTGCGTCACTCACGTCGTGGCTCTCTTGGACCGTCCACAGTGATTTTGATGGCTCTCTGGTAGGTGGCCACCTGGGGAGGGTTGGTGAACACGGTGATGGTCAGTGTGAAACTCTTGCCTGCATAGAGAAGGAAAAGACCGGGCGGGAAACTTGGAATTAGAACAAATGTGGCCTACGGATATGACCGGCATGCTTTCGCGCTCTTCTTGCGAACTGCAGAGCTGTTGCAGAAGTTTGCGTGTTTCTGGTGGCGCCACAGTTGTTGTGATGCTTACTTCTTTCGCTCTGAACTACGCATTGCGGGTGTTTTTGTGAGGGAAAATGTCGGGGTCGTACAAAATACTTTGGCAGTAGCGCATCGTGAAGTGTCGCAGTTTGACAGACGGAGACACCGCCAGCCCAAACCAGGCGCAGCTTCTGTCTGTCAGAGTGTTTCTGGCTTCTAAGAGAAACTTTCCTCTCTGAAAAGCCTGAACTATATATATGGCTCCCCAAATCTTATATATAGATCGGCATAGACTGCAGTATATATGCCAATATTTTAGATAGGCTATGGAAAATACAAATGGTACTCAGGTGTTGGTGACTAACGCTGAGGAGGCGTCGTAATGTTTGTCCTCGCAGAGTTTCGCTGTCAAACACAGGCACTCACGAAGAACCCTTGGCCCAAACGGCTCTCAGGTTGCCAGACCGCCAACATTCGCACCTGTTTTCAGGTGCCGCATTTGTGGGCGTGTTTGCGCCCGCATGTCATCGGCGCAAAAGCCTTTGTGGATACCCGCATCTGTGGCGCAGATTGCGGCCGCAATCTCGCCGCAATCTGCGCCACATTTTACCGCTGCGCGCCCTCCTTTGAGGATCTGCCCCCAAGATTTTAGAGATCAAAGAAAAATAACAAAAACGGAAAAAAAATGTGACCAGTATCTTTTTTTTAAAGTCAAGTTTTATTTCTAAATCAAAGAGCACCATTTATTTTCAGCAAGTTATCTTTGAATAAGTTTCTTTCACTCGTTTTGCCAACTATTTTGAATCATTTTCTAAAAACAACGGCAGCAGCTGGATTCTTTTCTGTTATTATCGTGTCATTGCAGTGTTGGCTGAGTCTCGACTGGTCTGGATCAAAAGTCCCGAGTCCGTCCAATCTGAGTCCAAGACAAGACCGAGTTAAAATGCCTCCGAGTGCGAGACAACACTGAAACCCTTAAAAAGTGGTCCGGAGACCAAGACCAACATTCCCAGTCTGCCTTTTTGTTTCCGATGGATTTAAGGATTGAAGGAACTTTCTCGCACTATGGCGCCTCTGTCTTTGTCAATATGTTCTGTTTAAAGTGTGTATTTGTAAGTGTAATGATGTTTGTTCTGTATGTTTGGTCAAGTCTGTGCAGCGTGGAAAAGATTTTCCCCTCGGGGACAATAAAGATCTAATCTAATCTAATCTAATCTAATCTATTTTCAGACCAGTTCACATTTGCACGTTAGTGGTATGAAATTAGGACTCAGGGCCCGATGTAAGCCTAAATAAACAAAAATGTTAAAACAATGACATGCTAAAAAAATTGTTAAAAAGTAAGTAAGTATCCATGCAAGTAAGTGTATGTATGTACAGGTCTGTATAGGTATAAACAGTAGGAACAGTGTATATAGTACAAAGAGGCCAGATATAAACAAACTAGATGTGAACAGTATGTATAATATGATATAAGTGAAATAAATGTCGAATGAAAATGCACGTAAATGAAAGCTGTGGGATGGAATTGCGTGGACGTTGCGCGTCAACTGTTTACAGAGGGACGGTTTACTCAAGTGGGCGGAGCCAAGCAGGAGGGAACGAACAGCTGAAGTCTTTATGTCTGTTGTGTCTATCGGCCGTCCGCTGGCATCTCTCGCTCTGTGTCCCACACACACACACACACACACACACACACACACAGACATTACAGACAGTTGAAAGAGGTGTGTGTGTGTGTGTGTGTGTGTGTGTGTGTGTGTGTGTGTGTGTGTGTGTGTGTGTGTGTGTGTCTCGACAGCAGCGTGTTCCGGGATGTTCTTTGTAATCACCCCCATGTCTCTCTTGCTCCCTGCAGATAAGAGTGGATTTCACACGTGAAGCGAGGCGTGTGTGTGTGTGTGTGTGTGTGTGTGTGTGTGTGTGTGTGTGTGTGTGTGTGTGTGTGTGTGTGTGTGTGTGTCGAGGCTCGCTGGCCTGCAGTCCGGTTCGTTAGTCTGTGTTTTGTTTCTTAAATAAAGGTAACAAAGAAAGCAAAAAGAAGAAAATTTGCTCAATACAAAATGGCAGTTTTGTGTGTGTGTGTGCGTTTGTGGGAGTACGCTCACGCTTGTTCACACAGACCGGTGTTGTGAAAGAGACGAGCCTGTTGTCCACGAAAATGGGGAAGTGAAAGAGGTGTTGAGAGTTTTAGCGCTCGCAAGGCAGAACTCCTCGCTGAGGTGCGCTGGACGCTTTCATGTTGTCCAATGTTGTCGTTCGCTCCTTAACGCACAAAACTTGGAAACAAAACTCAATTGCAACGTCGGCCTTTTGATTTTGTTTGAAGCTGAGCCGCTCCTAAAAAAAAAAAAAAAAAAAAGCACAAAAAAACGTTGACATAGTAGGAACGTGGAACAAAACCGTGGATGTACGCCGAGGATGAAATCATGTTTTTTTTTTTTCTATCCAGGAGATTAAAACGGCCCATTAATCAACTGCGCTCACTCTGTTTTTTGTTTTTTTTAAAAAATGAAGTTTCATAAAGACAGATGGCAGAAAATGTGCTATCAGTTATATTCCTTCAAAGACGGCGGATTAACGCCGTGCGACTCCGCTCGTGTGTTTCAAACCCGAGTGACGATGAGCGAAACCCCAGTCGCAGCGCGCACGAGGGGCCGAGAAACCACAAGTCGTCCGGCCAAACCACTTCCCACAAGCGCCAGTTAATGACATTTTCGAGGTTTCAAGGGTTCGAGGTTTACCAAACTTTCATGCACTTGTGGCGCCGACCGAAATGCTCCGATCCTGCCGAATGATGAAAAATTCATCCTCTTTCGGTGCCAAATTCCGACGTCCAAGAAAGTAAATCTTAGCCTCTGCAAAGCCAGTGATAATTGGTGTGTCCAGATCTGAAGTCGCTGGCTACTGATTTTCACATGATAAGCTGCGTTTCCATGATCCCTAATTGCAAAAAACCTAAATATCGCAATAAAAAACTGGTCATTGAAACACCTAAACATGGACACACCTTCCAAATGTGGCTAAAAGGTTTTGATGCTCTCATGAGGTGGTTTTTCAGATGTATCCATACAGTTGTAGCGCAACAATTGCGGGGTCACGTGACCAGTCCACTTCAAATGAAAATGGCGCGTTATGCTTGGACGGAGGAAGAGACAGAATATTTTTTACGGGTAATCAGTGAGAAATATAACAAGCGTTCTTAAATGCTAATTTATTACAAAATGTTTTGTGCCTCCATCCTCCTCAAAGTGGGGTCTTGTGAGACGAGACTTTACAAGAATTATTTATAAACTTATATTTATAAACGTATGCGCTTCACACCGTTCAATGGGAACACCTGCAAATCACAATTGTACTTTTTTGAAATTTTAGAAATATCCCTTTTATTTCGTGAAAAACTGTCTTGGAAACGCAGCTATTTGACGCGTGAAGTCAAGACGCCGGCAGACGTTTTGGTCGTGTCAGAGTGAACATTAGCGTCGCGCCAAAGGAGTCTGAAGCGAGGCTGAAGCGAGGCTTTGCTTCATGGACGTGATTCAAAATAAAGCACAATGCAAGAGTTGGGTCAACGATGTGGCGGTAAAAGGTGGTGTTGGGTGCTCTCGCCACGTGCGCGGCCCAGCGCTCGCCTCTGGTGTTTTAAATAGATAAGTCGGGACATTTGCCTGCAGCCGCGGCTCCTGCAACGTCCGTTAACGCCAGAGCATTGGGCCTCGCACGCGGAGGAGGAAGTGAGGCAAACACTGTTTTCATTCACACGTACTTCCCCTAATTTATCCCTGCCAGCGTTGCGTTGTGTTGGCTTTTTTTCATTTTTTTTTTTTCATTCTGGCTGCTCGACAGAGGTCGTAATCTGGAAATTAGAGCCGCAGCTATCTATTAATCTAAACAATGAATCCTTTTTTTTTCTGTCTGAAAAATGACAAACAACTCAACGGCAACTGAAACAACTGCCAAGATGTAGAGAACAGCTGTCAAACTCTGGCCCACGGGCTCAAATTTGGCCAGTAGTGTCATTATATTTGGCCAATACAAAACTTGCTACCAGAGCTGCTGGCCCATTGCTATTATACAGCGCATGTACCACTAATACTACAAATCCCAGAATGCTCTGCTGGTATTTTGGCATGTCAGTCAGGACAGGACAGTTGGAAAAAGGATACTGTTGAAATAAGAATGGAAATAATTACATTTATTTTGATGATTTTTTTTTTTTAAAACATTGAAATTCAATTTTGCACGTGTGCAATATTAAGTTATTTATTGTGTAGTGTTAAGCTTTGCCTGTTCCATATTCAGGTGGTTGGGGTCCATATAAAAAGGTTCACCGTTATATCTCGAGGAAGAATTCAATTATTTGTTTTGATTAAATTTCAATGTTGGCCCGCAACTTTGGCCAAGTTTTAAATTTTGGAAGAATTGATTCGGGGAAATCCTGAGTGAATCGATCGAATCAATCGGACTCAATCAAATCAGATCCACTTTTGAGCGACTCACCGTGAGGTTGGGAAAAAAAAAAAAGCGAGATCCAAAGAGACGACTATTTAACTATTTAACTATTTACAGCGGCAAGTGAAGGAATGGAATCCCTGATTCAGGACTATTGTAACCGAATCCTTGGATTTTTTTTTTTGAATCGATTCATCAAGTCAGCTGCGCCAGAAAGCAAACGGCTGTCACCTCTGCCGCTGCGGCCCACGAAGCGCAGGTCGTTGAAGCGCGCCACCTGGTTCTTGATGGCGGCGGTGGCGTTGCGCAGCTCGGCCGAGTAGTTCTCGTCGTTCCCCGCCATCACCGTCACCAGGGTGCCGTCGGGAACGTCGCCCAGGACCACCACCTGGTGGCGCAATACACGGGAGGAGGGGGGTGTTGGTCATCTCCTTGATACTTTAGTTTACAACATTTTGCGCCGCCGATGCTACGTAACAGCAGCTGCATTAACGCTCGGCGCTAATGCACAAAACTCAACAAATCAATCGCTCGCGTCTTTCTGCGGCTAAAAGCTCTGTTTTTTTTACCCCCTCGGACAAGTGCACTTTGTCTCCAAGTGCGTGAGCGCGTCAATGCACACACACACGCACACACACACACACACACACACACAGAAAGAAACACAGGCACAGACGCATCAGCATGAGGAAATGCAGTGCTGAAGCCCATGACAGATGAGGAATAATATATTTTTTTTTAAAGTTCATTTTCTTTTACATCGGGAAAAAAAAATGTTTTTTTCATGCACCACATCCGCCCTCCTTTCGTCAAAAACAAATCAAAAACACAAATTCAAAGCAACATAAGATTCACTGGTGTGTGAGGATTTGCTGTGCGTCAGAGACGTAAATCAAGCGTTCTAAAGTTTGTCTTATTTATCCATATAATAATAACACAAAAGTACAAAGTAGCCCGTCAGCGTCATGCACACCTTAAAAGCGATGGGCAGCGTCTTGTTGCACCTCCAGTGCGTCGGCAGCACGGAGCACAGGAAGTTGGGGCTGTCCGTCTTGACGAGCTCCCCCGGATGATCTGAGATCACCTGCAAAATTATGAAATGAAATGAAAACAAACAAACAGCATGACTTTCCAGAGCTCATTTTTTTCTTTTTGGCGGTGGCCCTACCTCCACCATGCCGCGGTCGGCCATGCGCAGCTTGCCCACCAGGGCGGCGCCGCCTCCGGCCTCCTGGGCGCCCAGCGGCAGGGCCTCGGCCATCTTCCCGCCGGAGGAGAGCGTGGTGGAGGGCGGGGTGTAGCGCCGGCCAGGGGCTGGGTCTGGAGGTGGAGGAGGAGGAAGAAGAAGAAGAAGAGGAGGAGGAGGAGTTGATGAGTTGGGGTGTTTTGTAAATTAGAATTTTCAATATGTCAGAATCAGGAAAAGAATGTGTGTGATTATTCAAATTTTTGGTAATTGGTAAATAATCTAGTAAATGCACATCTCTGTAAATATATGTGTGTATATATACTGTGTGTAAATATAGTCAAAAACACAGATAGCTTATATATATATGTATATACTGTATATACATACGTGTATGTGTATATATATATATACACACACACATATAAATAGGCACACATTTAGAAACGTGTGTTTATATGTATGTGAAAATATAAATATTGTATATATACATGTACACATATATATGGACACACACACACACACACACACACACGCACGCATATAGTTCTATAATTACTTGCTTTTCAAGAACTAAGTTACTTGCTGTTGTAAATATAGCAAGTAATTTCAATTCAATTCAGCCAAAAATAATCACCACAATTGACGCACAACCGACTTTGCAGCGGTGACACAATTTGGTTTGCAGTGACATGCGGAGCCGGCGACGTCACCCAGGGGATGCCTGAGCGCCGAGTCAGAGTGCCAAAGATGGCAGCCCCCCCCCCGCCACACCCCCCTGCCCACTCCCCCTCCTCCCTCCCCCTCCTCTTTTCCCACCCACTCTTCCTTTGAATGAACACATTAGGAGGGTGTCGCTGGTGGTTCTGGTGGTTAACGCTTCCAGACAGAGGCAATCTGATAAATGAAGTGGCGTCGGCGGCGCTAGCTAGACCCCCCCCGCCTCCTCCACCCCCACACAATTGGAGCCACATGCCGGTTTACAGTTTCGGGGACCTCCTCCCCCCACGCTGCTACCACCACACCGCGGGTCTCACCCCCCCCCACCCCCACACCCCTAATTTTTTGTTGTTGTCGCCGTCCCGGGATGCTAACAGCGTTCAGTGGTCGGGGTCCTCAAAGGTCAGAGATCAGAAAAAGGATCAACAGCAGTGACCCACTTTCTTTAATTTATTCATCTTCAATTTCTGGTGGAAACGTCTCCGTTATCGATTTCACTTTGGTTCTGTTGGTCGTCGGACCGTCGGAGGGAAGCGTCAGGGCCGGGTCTGGGTTCATCTCCCAGGTTGCAGCGGCGGCGGCCCTGCAAGAGGGGGCTGCAGCTCCACTGCGTCGCTCTGCACCGAGAGCAGCTGACTGAACTGAGGGGATGGAAGGTTTTTTTTTTTTGTTTTTTTTTGATGAGGTTGTGTTGCTTCTATTAGACAAAAAAAAAAGAAAAAAAAAAAAGAAAATATGGCAAAAAAACAAAACAACAGAACCCCCTCCTGTAAACTAGGTGGAGCTAACTTCAAGTGTGTGCGTTAATGTTAGTTAAGGCAGGGAGACAGCAATCAAGAAATAAAACACAAGAAATAATTTGAAAAGAACATTAAATGTAGGTAATGTTAACCCCCCCACCCGCCCTTTTATTTATTTATTTATTTATTTTTTAAATGTTTTGGTAAAAACCTACAACTTGACGATCATCACACACCTTCAATCTCACATGAGATCATTGTATTAGTTGTATAGTTTGGCATGACTTTAAACTCAGGCATGACTAACATCAACTATTTTCTTTATGTTGAACGTTTTCCATTTTCATTGTGGATTAAATCTCTTGACGAGTTACACGCCGTGCGTCACGACCTCCGTTTTGTAGTCGCTCATTGGAATAAATATCAGGGCTCTCGTCGTCACATGCGCAATACAAGCGATGAGGTAATTTTCTTTTTTTTCCTTTCGCAATCAGCCCTAATGTTTGTTATTACTGCAAAAACCATCGCCGGCGGGTGAACCGACCATTGCAATTTAAAACAATAACGACGACAACAACCGCAAATTGACAGACACGACTTTTTCTTTACCGTATTTTGCGTCCCACAGAAACACCATTTGTGCGCCGCAACTTCCCGATCTTCACTTGTAAAAAAGAAGAAGAAAAGAAGAAGAACAAGTCCCGAGTCACCTTCGAACCGACAAACGCTTAGTTATTGTCCCGGAACGAGAAGATGTCCAAAAAAAAAACCAAAAACAAAAAATATTTCCACGCGCATGAAAAATAATAAAATTAAAAAAAAATAATAATAGTAATAATGATAAAAATAAATAAATAAAATTAAAGATCTCCTCGTTGCTCTCGCCGCTTTTTCAACCGGATTTCCTTCAAACCCACAAAACAAAAAAAAAAACTCGCCAATGAATCGTATACGCGAGAATCCGCCGCGCGCTCCGTTCGCCTCGCGCCCGCACTCGAGTCTCACGCGGTCCCCCCCTGCCCGCGCGACTCGGCCCAGTGGTGTGTGCGTGTGCGGGTCTCCGCTGTCAGTGCCACTGGTTTTTACCGGTAGACCCCCCCCCAAGCCAACACACAGACACACACACACCCTCCCTCTGTTTAGAGGTCGCTCGGCCAATGGGCAGGCTCGCCGCCTTCAGGGGTTTGACCAATCAGCCCTCGGTCCGTCCGAGAGGGGCGGGGCTTAGGCGAGCCGAGCGAGCGCCACTTCCTCCTTTGATGGAACCGCCGCTTCTTCTTCTTCTTCTTCTTCTTCTTCTTCTTCTTCTTCTTCTTCTTCTTCCCTCTCCTCCTCCTTCTTCTTCAAAGTGTTGTCGGATAGAAAATTTGCATTAAATGTTGACGTACATTTAAAAAAAAAAAAAAAAAATTAAAGCAAAAAGAAATAAATGACGCAACGAGGCGAAGTTTATCAACGATGTGGATAAAAAAAAAATATTAAATCTTCTCTATAAATGAATAAAACGCATGGAAATGAGCCAGCAGCAGCAGCAGCAGCAGCAGCAGCAGCAGCAGCTGGTTGCCAGCTGTCTGTTTTCCCATGCAATTGAAGAAGGCCGTCTCTAGCAGTACCGTTTCCCGGCAATAGGGGGCAGCAGGTGATCTAAAGTCTCATGTTTTCTGCTGAGACGCCGATCCACTCGAGCGTTGGACATGGGACTTTCTTATTTTTGCGCCACAAACAGACGATTTAATTTGTTCAAGATGATTGTTGTCACCAGAACCGTCGTTGAAATATTTTAGACCAACATTTTAATTGCGTGATTTAATTTGAGTGTAATTTCTCACGACCCTCACGACGATTAAGTTTCTTTCCATTCCTAATTGCTTGTGAGTCGTGTCATTATTGAATGTTTTATTTTGTAACGCTGTAATTTTGCAGTCGCTGGGATTTATTTAATTTGACGGTAATAAAAATAATGTGCAGTTTTGCGGTGGGAAAAAATAAAAAAAATCCAAAGTCGACATGATATTTAGATAATATTTAAGATTTGCGAGCTTTTGCTCAGCTTTTAAATATGGATATGAAATAATGGGTTACACATTTACTATATGTTATGTATTATGTCCAATTTGTCTGTTTGACAACAGACATTTTCATTAATTTTCTAAACTCGCCTTTACAGAAATATGAAATATGATTTATTAGTTATCGTTCTCTAGTTTTGTGTAGTGAAAGTAATTAAAAAAAAATGTCATTTAAAAAATGAAATCCCTCCCAAAGTACAGAGTCAAGATTTCCAAATGACCCGAGCAAAGACTTTTTTTTCACCTTTACTGCTTCTGGCGTCTAGAAAATACACAGAACTCACATAATATTTGCGTGGGTGGCGATTCATGGGAAAAGACAGAGAAGTGGTTTTCTAAGTGCAGGCGTCCGGCTCTTTTAAACGGCAGTCGGTGTTTCAAAAAAGTCTGTTTTGAGAGACGGTCGATTTGATTCGACCTAAATCAGCACGCTGTCGGATTAGTTTTGGGAAAACGCCAATCTGCCTGCGCCGACGGCCCTCCGTAGCCAAAGGGGGGATGATGAAAAATGTAAATGCCTCCACTCTCATCCTGACCTGAGATGGACGTGCGTGATTTGCCCTCGGAAATATCTATTTTTCACTTCGGCCCCCTCGGCTCCCTCGGCCCTGTATATCTTTGTTAATGTACGGTGGAAAAAAAGCAAGGCCTGGACGGCATAAAGTTGTCGCTATACTCTAAAGCAACTTTTCATTATTATTTTTTGCATTTTAAGTCAGATGCGAGATAACAAATGATGACGTTTATGCCTTTTTTTCCCCCTCAAAGTGCTATCTGTGGAACTTACATCTGCCACCTGTCTGTGGCATCATCAAATTTTGCCGTCATTAGATCTGACGCAGGGCATTTATCCCTCACAGAAACACCCTTATAAATAATTCAAACACCAAAGGAGGCTTTAAACGACGTATCTGCGAGGGGTTCGGGCCTCGGAAACCAAGTGCAAGCAATTTTAAATCGCCACGCTAACCCGAGAGATACACCTGAAAGCAGAGTTGATTTTTAAATCTCGATGCCAAATGGCATGAGAGTGAAATTACACGACACAAATAAAAAATTGTGCAAAGATTTGCTTTTTGCGCACGTATCAAGGCACAAACAGATCCCGGGGGAACTTGGGGTGACGAGGGCGGGGTGGTCGGATTACGCTCGGGCTGGCAGATCCCACCGGTGGGTCGGTAACCGGTGTAAGCCGATCCATAATCAATAGCCGGTCAAAATCACCTGTCGAAGTTATCGATATATCCTTGTCACTGCGCGACGGGGGATCCGTCCGAGCAGTCAAACTGAAGAGGGCAAGGAGATTCCACAGCGAATTCCCACCACTGAGTAACTGAATAGCATTTATTCTGTCTTCAATTAATATATGATATAGTTAATTGCACTACTGTACATAGTTTTACTGGACTCATTACTCGCTACCTCCTTGCATCACTGTAAAAAAAACCCTCCCTGCACTCATGTACATACATCAAAATCATTGTATACTACTAAATTCATGCATTCACTCATACCATGGCAATATATATTATTCATTTCATACCTGCACTTTATAGCAACAGTTATTAATTTATAAAGCTAAGTTATTATTTTGCACTGTAAACACACATAGATCTATAGATCTATATCTATATCTATATCTATATCTATTAGTGTTGTCAAAAATATCGTGATATCAATTTTTTTTCGATACTGAAAAGGAAAAAAAACGATACGATATGACTTCTCCGTTGCATCTATATATCGGTACTACATCGAGGCGACACACACACACACACACAAACACTCCGAGCGCTCCCTCGCTACCTCCCCGCGAGTCATGAGTGGAGGGAGATTGCATCGCGAAGAGACTTCCGTATTGAAAACTGTATCAAAATTAAAATACCTTTCCAATTATCGTATCGAAGTCTGAAATCCAGTATCGTGACAACACTAATATCTGTACACATATATATATATATATGAGTGTGTATGTTACTTCTGGTTGAAGGCTAACTGCATTTTATCGCTCTATACTTGTGACACGTGCAATGGCAATAAAGTTGAATCTAGTCTAGTCTAATCTGATCAGATTGTTTCGCATTGTTCTTCCGTAAGGCAAAATATGACAGACAAATGGAAGTTGACGTCGAAACACGTACAGGTATGAAGACAACATCCAAATGAAATATTTGCGTCTTTTACAGAAGAAAAATACCAACAACCGTTGAGTATCGGGGGAACATCCTCAATTTCCTCGAGGCCGCAACTCTCACCTCATCCTTCCTAAACTGCTGGAAGCACTTAGGAGATCAACCCTATTGCTTCCCAATTCGCGACGCTCCCTTCGCAACTCCTCCACATGGCAGCTATTACAGTACGGCCGACTCGGGCGACGGCGGGACACCTGGTTAAGTTTAGCGTTGGGTTCAGGTAGCTGAAGCGGCAGCTAATTGCCGGGTCTGCGGGACGGCTTTGAACCCACCGCGCATTAAAAGGGGGTCAAAGAAGACCGCCGCAATTGCGAGGAGTCTGCGGGGATTTGTCTCCGTTTCTTCGGGTGCAAAGTGGATAATGGAGACCTCAGACAAGCCCGATCAAAACCCCGGCGTGACCTCCGACCTCGTGTTTGGAATAACAAAGAGTTCGCGACGAGGGAACATCTGGTCGCCTTCGGAGCGCTTTCTGAGAACTGGGATGCTCGCCCATTTCGAGAGACTGTACTCGTGTTAGTGTTGTAGTCAAGACGGCACCAACTGAGACCAAGACATGATCAAGACTAGAGAGTATCGATATCGAGACCAGACCAAGACATTTGGAATTGGAGACCAAGACGTTAAATATCAAAGAGAAATAACAACAAAACAATGAAAAAAAAATGACCAGTGTCTGTTTTTTAAATTTAAGTTTGTTTCTAAATCGAATTTAATTGGAATTGGAATTGGAATCATGCAGGGGGGTTGATGGAAAGTGAAGCATGAAGGAGTTTCCAAGTCACACAAGCGTGGATGGAAGTAGGGAATCGGAGGCGAGGGGGCAGTGCAAGGTGCTTGGAGGAGGAAATAAGAAGTGAAGAAGCAGAAGCAGTTTAGATGAAAAAGTGGAAAAAGACGACGAGGTGATGAGGCGATGGTGACCCCGCTTAGCTTAGCCAGAGAAAATGTGGAGTTACCAAAGAGTCCACCGCCCGTCCGACCTTTCCGCATCAGGTACATGGCCCAGGACAGGGGACCGGAGCTGGAGAACGCCCCGGGGTTCATGCCTTCCAAATCCCTGTGGGGAGGGGCCAACAACGTCCAGTCGGAAAGCAGTAGGAAAGCAAGGGAGTGTTAGCAAAAGGAAGCAGAGAGGCTGGCAGAAGACAAGTGTATACAGTATGTGTATATATATATAAATGCAAAATTTTTCTCCACTACTTTTCAAATCAATTCAAAGTTTATTTGTTATAGCACCTTTCATACATAAAATGCAACCCAAGATGCTTGATATAAATTTAAAGTAAATTAAAAATAAAGATTAC
Organism: Nelusetta ayraudi; assembly: GCF_046127955.1. Classification (NCBI taxonomy): domain Eukaryota; kingdom Metazoa; phylum Chordata; class Actinopteri; order Tetraodontiformes; family Monacanthidae; genus Nelusetta; species Nelusetta ayraudi. The sequence goes on from NW_027466056.1 coordinate 7,248,398, forward strand.
AAACAGTATTTAACTGAAGTGCTGCAGTCAATTAAAACCCACCCCCCTCCTCCCAAACACACACAGGTTACCCCCCCCCACTCATCTACACAATAAAGCGAGAGAAAGTAATGATAATAAATGAATTAATAATCTCAAAGCTATAAGACAGTGGAGTAAAAAGACATATACGAAGTAGAACAACCAGTAAGATAAATTGTAAAATGACCTAATAGCCCAAAGACAATGGGCTTTAAAGCTACAAGACAAGACAAGGAAAATAAAAATAAAACAAATCAGAGGCCAAACTGAAAAGGTGAGTCTCGAGCCTCCTTTTGAAAAACACCAACAGTCTGTGCAGTCCTGATGCCCTCTGGCAGCCTGTGGACCGCAGTGGCTGAATGCAGCCTCCCGCGTGGGTTCTCGTCCAAACACTTGGAAGAATCAAAAGGCCGGTCGGTGCCAGAGGACCTCAGGATCCGCGAGGGGCTGATATGATAAAAGCAGCTCGGATGAATAAGATGAACCAAGACCGTTAAAGACACTTAAAAACAAATAAAAGCACCTTAAAAATCGATCCCGAAATCGATCTTTTTGTTCGTCCCGCCAAAAAAACCAACACTGACGAGCTTGTTCAAGAGTCGAAAGACACTCCTCACCTTCTTCATCAACTGCTTTTATACCCTTCATTCACCCCCCCCACCATCCTCACCACCAAGCATCCCTCCCACCCCCCACATCTCGCCCTCCGTATTAGCGAAGAACAAGACGAGGGAGAGCAGGGGTGGGGATGAGGAGGAGGTTAGTGATGGCGGAAGGAGCCAGTCAAGCTGAATTCATCCCCTCCGTCTCCAAAGCGTAGCCACGGGGGACAGGGGCTCCACTTTGCCTCAGGGCTCTTTTTAAAGCTGCTAATTTCAGTTAGCGACACAAAATGATTTTTTTCCCCCCGCTGCTCTCCTGCTCTCCTTGTCTCGCTCGTGTTCCATCTCTTTCGCTCGCCCCCTCCCCGCCGTCGGAAGTTTGCTCTTGGAAACTAGTGTTGGCGCACTCGAGATTGGTCTTGGTCTCCAGACCACTTTTTAAGGGTGTGGACGGACTCAGGGTTTTTGATCAAGACTCAGCCCAACACTGCAATAACAAACAATAACAGAAAAGGATCCAGCTGTTGCCTTTTTACGTACTTGTTTGTGTGACACACTGCCCCTTATTCCTAGTTAATTAATTTTTTTAAATTTTATGAAGCACAGTAAAAGCAAAATGTTAAAGAAAATTATTCAAAGATACCTTGCCTTTTCTGTTTTCTTGTTATTTTATATATGTATATATATATATGTATATATATATATATTTTTTTTCTTTGATATTCAATTCATGGTCTTGTCTCGATACTCTTTAGTCTTGATCATGTCTTGGTCTTGGTTGGTGCGGTCTTGACTACAACACTATTGGAAACCTAACAAGGTCACTTCGCTCCGATGATTCATTCGACTGCTGGATGCGTTTCTTTCCATTCTTGACCAACACCGGCGTTTTAACGTGACCACAAGTTTTCTGCTTTTGGGTTTTATTTTCAAAGTGATACAATTTTCAATTATACTCGTACTTACCAAGCAGTTCAGCATCACATGTTTTGTATGAATATAGAAAACTAATATGGAAAGTGTCACACCATGGTGAGGTTTGTCCTGTTGTGGGGTTTTGGTCTCGTCACTTCCTGTTTTATTTTGGCCCAACTCACCTTCCTCTCGTTTCAGATCACGTTCCCTTCCTCATGTACCACCTGTGCGTCTGACCCAATTACCTACTGTCTCCACCTGTGTCTCATTACCTCGTGTGTTTAAATGGTCTGCGTCTCCCTTGTCTTGTGCTCAGAGAGTCTTCGTCTGTCAGCTGATGAGCCCGAACCCGGTCTCCCCCTCTGGAGTGCCGGTTCCTCCTAGGAGTGATTTCTAGTTGCTGTGCTTTTTTTGTTTAGGTTTTTAGTGACAGGTTAGAAGTTGGAGGTCTTTCATAGCCCTTTGCTTTGTCACTGGGTTTAGGGGACATTTGCATGTGGTAAATAAAAGAATGTTTAACCCGAGTCTTGGCCTGACGGAACGTTTAGCAATAATGGAAAAAAAATAACCTGAACACATGGAACAGGGACTTTCAAGAACATAGCTTCTCTTTTGGAATTTAGGAGGTAATCATCTCTAGATACAGTGCATGGTTGCAAGGGATTAAAAAAAAATTAGTCATGTCTTCAGAAACCTCAAAGTCCTTAAAGTCAACAAAGGGCCCCCAAATCTTTTTGACTTCTTGTTGCCTTGTTTAGCACCCTTCATTTTTCTGAATTCACAAACTTTTCAAATTTTAACTATTGAAGCCTCCTTGTGGATCTTAGTAAAATAATAAAATAGTTGATAGACATGAAGTACACGGACCTGTGTTGAGACAAATAACTGGATATTCATCGTTTAGAGACACTAAGCTAAGTAATCTTTCCGTAATGTTTTCCTAGTTTAGCTACATCGTCTAAAGATGAACAATCAAACACTCTCGTACACACACATCAGTGGACGGTGAAACTCAGCAAAGTGGCTCTGGAGGCCCCTTTGGTTGGTCACATCACCACGAAAGTGTCTGCGTGTTTCCGAGAGGGAAAGTGCGCATCTGTGTATGTCGACAGACTCTGACTGTGAGAGCAGTGACAGCCCTCAACGGCAACCTCAGATGTGTGTGTGAGTGTCACTGGGTTATGGTGAGCCACAGTGGTCGTCTGAGGTCTGTGTCCCCAAACCAGACTAGTGAAATTTCATCTTATTCTGCGTGTGTGGGGGTGAGGGGGTGGGAGAGTCTCCTCACATTTTTTATTTGTTTATTTATTTTCTAATTTATTACACGTGTAATTTTAATGCCTAAATGAAACCTCTAGCTTTTTAAACTAAACTTAATAAAGCCAAATACAAATGTAGCTTTTAGATGAAGTGAATAGAACCCAATTTTACAACAGGCTCTAGATTTTGCACCTCTTTTTTTCCGCGTACAAAATTTAAACTTAATTTTAAATTACAAGTTATTTAAAAATTCTAACTTAAATAATAAGTTAGAATTTTTAAATAACTTGTAAATACTTGTTTTCCCCTTTCTAACAAGCATTGTTTGGTAAAAGCTCTAGTCAGCTATTAAAAGAAACTGAACGGCAACTCGATGTCTCCGCTTTTTAGCCATATTTCGATTTCGGAGAGAATGTAGCGACATTCACGTGCATTGTGTGGCTAGAGGAAACGAAAATCCCCCAAAATGAACCGATGCCCCTGTGCCATCTCTCTCTCTCTCTCTCTCTCTCTCTCTCTCTCTCTCTCTCTCTCTCCCCCTGTCCCGCTCCACCTGTCTGTGCCAGCGGCTGTCTGTCCCCGTCGTCTGCTGAGTTGAGGCCACCCTGAGGCCAATGATGGTGGCATGGCGAGGATCAATATCACACACGGGGAAACAATCGCACACACACACACACACACACACACACACACACACACACACACACACACACACACACACGGTGGCACCCTGAGCGAGGGATCGATGAGGGGACGGAGGGAGTTTGGACGGGGGAGGAGACGTCCTTTCTTGGTTTCTCATCAGCACCTTCAGCTCCACATTTCACTCAGGAGAAATGCGTCTCGGTTTGCAAGATTTGTTCCCATCGAGTTGAATTTATTTGCAAGATGCAAATAGCCGCAAACTTACAGCAAATGAATGTGTATGTATGGCCCATTGACCATGTGCAAAGATGAACGAAGCTTGCGGTTTAAAAAAAACGAAGCTAAAACACGAAAGTGTCCAAAACGTGCATTCTATCGTTTGGCCAGCAGGGACCGCCATAAATGGTTGCAAAAAGACTAAAACTGACCATCTGTCAATGCGGAGAGGAGCACTAAATTCAGACCATTACAAAATGGCTTGAAAATGTTTTTTGTTGATCCAAATTGCTAGTGAAAAAGCAATAAATTTGCCTCCAATGTCCCTTTTGTTTGATTTGGTTTAATTTTGAGTAATATTGGCCAGAAAGTTGTGGGAATGGTTTGCAGTTTAATAGGCGTTAAAAAAAAACCCAAACAGACCCTGAGCCAGTTCCTCACCCACCTACAAGAGGACCGGTGTAATGTCTGATATCATTTTCTATGAATTCATGCTGCCAACATGGCCCTTTTCACGCAGTCATTAGAAAATTGGAACTTTTTCAAACACAAATTCTGTTTTTACATCCACCAATCCGATTTGTGCGGCTGCTCCAAAAAAAAAGAAAAAAAAGAAAAAGAAGCAAGGTGAAGAAATCCAACCCTTTAAATTGCCGGTTCACGGAAATTTGTAGTTGTTATCGCACAAGGAACACCACACCTACACACGCATACACACTAACACACGCACAGAACGAATGGGATGAGTCAGTTCAGACACTCAGTAGATTTGTATCGAAGCACTCTCATCAATTGATCAGCGACGGAGGAGTTGGCAATTGTGTCTAGTTAACAAAGCAGTCAATTCTGCTCTCTCTCTCTCTCTCTCTCTCTCTCTCTCACATACACACACACACACACGCTCGCGCACAAACTTACAGCAAGCGCAGACACGCACACACACACACGCGCGCGCGCATACAGTATATGCACACACACCTCTTCTATAATTCATGGGGCGGATTGTGCGGATGCAGTTAACTGCCGCTTAAAAGTAATTAATTGATTTTCTGACATATCAGTTAGCAGCAGCAGCAAATGACGCACACGCACGCGTGCACGTGCGCACGCACCTGCGCTCGCGCGCGCGCGCGCGCTCACACGCTCGCACACAGAGGATGGATGGAGAGCAGATTCGTACGAACGTAGGAGACACATTGCGATAATCGGAAACAGGTTTGATTTGAATGTGTTTAGCAGCAGCTACAAGGAGGATTATTAACCTGCTGCTGCACCGACGTTGCATTTGAGCCGCTGAATCGCAAGGGTTGAGTCCTTGCGAGACGCAGCACTTGTAGACGTTTAAAGCCACAAAGAAAATGTTACGGCGACACATTTTTGGTTTTCTCTTGGCTCATTTTGTTTGTATTAAACAGTTTTACATCGGGGGGGGGGGGGGGGGGGATTCCTGTGCACGATATCACCTTTCCCAGGAAGAAGCGTTTTAATGTGTCTGTCCATCTTCTCTCTCTCTCTCTCTCTCTCTCTCTCTCTCTCTCTGTGTGTGTGTGTGTGTGTGTGTGCGTGTGTGTGTGTGTGTGTGTGTGTGTTTGAATAATTCAGCCGGCTGCTGCGATGAGGGAGGAAAAAAATAGGTTTATTCTTGCCAAACTGAAAATTGATTTTCTGACACAAGAAATGAAGGACAGCCAGATCGAGAAGAAATGTGTGTGTGTGTGTGTGTGTGTGTGTGTGTGTGTGTGTGTGTGTGTGTGTGTGTGTGTGTGTGAGAGAGAGAGGTAGACAAGAGGAGGCACACCTTTACGACCGTGTACGCGGCCAAAGTTGGCAAAACTGTGTTGTTTCATTGGGTTTAGGAACGGAAACGGGATGAGACGCGGGAGACGGCGTCTCTGGCGGGGAGGCGGGAAGGGATGGAGGGAGACGGGCAGACCTGACGGACGGAGGGAGGGACGGATGGATGGATGGACGTAGGGAGGGAGATAGAAGCGCCTCGGGCTGCGTTTAGTGCAGTGTGAATGGCTGAGCAGGTGCGTCGGAGCGGAAACTCGCAACACTCACACACACTTAATGGGAGGACTCGCACACACACACACACACACACACACACACACACACACACACACACACACACACACACACACAGAGTCGGCCCGCGCTAACCATGGACGTCACGACTATTTCGAGAGGTTTTTCTGAAGTGAGTCCAGCCTGTCCACTCCACGGGTCTGGAACGTCTGCGATTGACCCAAAGGCTGCGAAGCTCCCGAACTCGTCACACGAAATCCTTTAGCTAAACCCCCCCCCCCCCCCCCCCAAAAAAAAAAAAACAAACAAAAAAACCCAACAACATTCCACATGTTGTTTAGCTGCCATAAAATTTGCTTGACCCAGCTGGAGACTAGTCTCAGATGCACGGATGAGGATGCACTTTTTAAAATAAAATAAAATAAAATAAAATAAAATAAAATAAAATAAATAAAATTCTCCCTTTTTGAAGTTACCTGAACCGTCATTTGTCAAAATGCGATGTAGCGGTGGAGAGGCGCACAAAAGGTTCTATTTCGGCCACACTGTCGCTGGCTTTTTGGGGTACAGGGTGATGGAAACAAATTGAAAACTCACAAAACAAATCACCTACTTCGCAAAAATGCATTTTTACAGCCCGAGGTAATTCTTGCCTTACGTGAAGTGCTTAGATAAACCCAAGCTAAACTAAAAACAACTGAGCGTTATTTTTTGGCATCAGCAAATGTCACAAGCTAGGCAATGGCTAAGCTAGCTTGCTTAGCCATTGACATGTTTAGTTATGCAATTTTTCTTTTAGAATTGTTAAGTAAATGTTTACTTTTGTTTGATTTTATTCGGAACGGCTGAACACACCGGTTGATGGCGTTAAGTGTTGTCACTGGCGAATCTTGTCAAGAAAGAGCCACTAACTAGCGTTGTGGTAACGTTGGTCCTGGCAACCAACAGGATAGAATAATGACCCAAGACTGAGTGCGATACATATGACCAGGTGAATGTTAAACATAGAATCGTTGTCCATATCAACTTTAAGGTTGAAGCCAAGCCTATGTTTGGCTATAATAAATTCTGGTTAACAAATATTGAAATATAAAAGGCCAAAAATGTCATGTTAATGTTAGTGGCTTTGTTGTTGCAAAAATGCAAGGTTGATAGGACGTAATTACTAGTTATAAAAATGAATAAGAAACCATAAAACGTTCTTTCAACTGCTCCTTGAAGTGAAATTCCTAAGTGAAGATTATTGTGTCTGAATTCAGCCGATGTCTTTCCAGCCATGTTGCCATGGTCGCAGTGGAGGGAAGGGCCTTTTCTTCCCAACTCTTTGATAAGAAGGTTTGACACTAACTCAACATCTGCTTCGGGTCACGCACCGGTCGCAAAATTAATTGTGGTTTTGTATAGAGATTCAATTTTTTGTTGTTGTTGTTGTTGTTTTTTTTTAAAACATTGGTACAGTAGAGGTTTGCTGGGTCTCGGTTTGGAGGTAAATGGCTTGGATGGATGAATGAGCAAAACAATCATTCGGTGTGAACAGAACGGCGGCTATAGTCCCCGATTGTTGGACATAGAAAGACGCAAAACCACATTTTTGGTGGCGGATTTGCTCTAAACCTTGCCTCAAAGGCACAGTATGTTCCAGGGCTTTTGGAGTCTCCAGTCATATGACGACGCTGATGAAGGTTGATTAACAGGCTGACTGCAGCGACATACACCAGCAGTCATTACAGATGGCCACAAAAATCAATGGCCGTTCTACATGGTCTAGATCATTTCTGACATTTAGAGAAGCAGACTTCCAATCAAGTAATTAGCCATTCACACCCCCAAGGCTTTGGTTACTATGTGCATTTTATGGGGTGTGTGTGTGTGTGTTTGTGTGTGTCTGTGTGTGTGTGCGTGTGCCCCCTTTGCATGCAAAGTAGACCAGAAGATTCTGAAAAAAAACACAAATGGACCATCAAAGTGGAAAGAACCGACATTAACAGCCAATCAGAGATCTCGAACCCAACCACACATGGATGGGACACGCACAGTCCCAAACGAGCCAATAAATAAATCAGCAGGTTCAGTCGTCGGGCGGAATTTACGATACAGAATAGAAAGGCGCTAATGGGTGTGGGCTGCCGTCTCTCACTCTCTCGCGCGCACACACACACACACACACACGCACACACGACACTTTTTATTCACTTGTCAACCACAATGTGGGGACAAATGGGGATGATGGGAGGAAAATGGGTGAGAAGGGGTGAGGAGCGGGCGAGTCTGGTCTTTGCATGACTTCTTCGTTAACCGCAGGACTTATGGGATTCTGCTTTGCCTCACACGGGACACCTGTCCCTCCAGACTTTACAGGAACCCGCCCGCCATCTCTCACCCATTAAAGCTGAGAGAGAACCAGTTGCGGTTTCTTGTGAAAAAAAAAAATATGTCGTGAACAACGAAAAAGTCCCGGGAAGATCGGAGAGCCCATTGATTGCCAGATGCTTGTTCGCTGTTGGCGGTTTTTCTAAACTTCCAAAGAGTTTACGGTCAGCGGGGTAGCGTAGCGCAACAAAGAGGGCGACTAAAAATAATAACTAACGAGTGAGGTCACTATTCTAAATCCTGCCGCTTTGGCACAAAATTGTCGTAGTTTAACGGCATAACCATTACAACAAAACGTAACAATTGAATTGCTGTCCAAAATTTGGACGTGACTGTAAAATTTCTGTCTTTTTCTGTTTGTTTTTTTTGTTTTTTTTAATCGACTGCTAAACCAAACCAAACCACTACCTTACCGCTGCTCAAACACACAGAAACAGGGGTTTGGCTTTGTTGACAGTTTAGATTGAGTGCGCTGTGGTTAAGCTGCATCTTTACCAATAGCGTAGCTCTGTGGCCTTCCTAGTGGTTCCCCTCAAACCATCCCTGCTCCGCAGTCAGTCGCTGCTCTCTCCACCCCACCATAGTTGTTATGTGTCGCAATACCTACTAAATCATTGGAAACCGCAGGATGAGAAAAAAAAGGATCAATATTGGACAAACATTGAGCGTTCAACATAATCATCGGGTTTCACGCTTTCCAGCCCCCGAATCTTTTTGAAACCTCTGACTGATGTGCTCACGTGAGACAGCTTAAATTCTTATCGGGCTTTTATTCTGGTAGGAGTGATTGTTGAAGTCACCACATTCACCCAATGGTTGCTGAGATGCTCGCAGCATCTGTAGGGGACAGGTCAATGGGTGGATGGCGGAGTACAAAGTTCAGGTATGATCAACGGGAAGGCAGTATTACAGGGTTTCTGGTGGTGTAGTCGTCTCGAGACATCAACATCAGGCAAAGCACACAACTCCGAAGTGTCAGTAGGTGTCTTGTGATGAGCTGGTATCTTGTCCAGACTGTGACCCCGCCTCCGCACAAGGATAGCCAGTTAGACTACGCAAATGAAATTTGCACCATCTCTCCATAAATGCATTTGTCTCTTTAGTGTGTGTAGCGAATGTGTGGCTCTTGTGTGGCTGACTTGTGCCTGCAATCCAGTATTTCTAGATAACTTGCACCTGGGATCGCTCGATGACTTACCCCTGAAGCTAGGTTCCAAATCTAGGTATCTCACAATGACTTAAACCTAAACAGTTTTTCCAAATCTAATTACCTTCAATGACTTAAACCAAAAGCTTTTTTTTCCAAATCCAGGTACCTTAGAACGACTTAGCCCTAAAGCGAGGTTCCAAATCCAGGTACCTTAGAACGACTTAGCCCTAAAGCGAGGTTCCAAATCCAGGTACCTTAGAACGACTTAGCCCTAAAGCGAGGTTCCAAATCTAGGTACCTTAGAACGACTAAGCCCTAAAGCGAGGTTCCAAATCCAGGTACCTTAGAACGACTTACACCTAAAGCGAGGTTCCAAATCCAGGTACCTTAGAACGACTTAGCCCTAAAGCGAGGTTCCAAATCTAGGTACCTTAGAACGACTTAGCCCTAAAGCGAGGTTCCAAATCTAGGTACCTTAGAACGACTAAGCCCTAAAGCGAGGTTCCAAATCCAGGTACCTTAGAACGACTTAGCCCTAAAGCGAGGTTCCAAATCTAGGTACCTTAGAACGACTAAGCCCTAAAGCGAGGTTCCAAATCCAGGTACCTTAGAACGACTTAGCCCTAAAGCGAGGTTCCAAATCCAGGTACCTTAGAACGACTTTGCCCTAAAGTGAGGTTCCAAATCCAGGTACCTTAGAACGACTAAGCCCTAAAGCGAGGTTCCAAATCCAGGTACCTTAGAACGACTTACACCTAAAACTAGCTTCCAAGGCCAATTATCTTGCCATGTACTTGCATCTCGCCGTGCAATGCTTTTGTTTGAGATTGAGACTGAAAAGCCAGGTTCCCAAAAGGCGGGCAGGCTTAAGTAGCCGGAATTGTATTTCACCATAATGGCTTTGTGTTAGCTTTGTCGTAGCCCTGTTCTATTCACCGTAAGCACATTTAAAAGTTAGCACACAGGCCCGTCGCAGAGTTTTGTTCATCTGTGTACTCTGGGCACTGTGCTGGTCTGTCATAAAGCAGCTGAAGCCAAGATCAAGGAAAAACCTGAACTCCCCGAGAGAAATCCGTAGCACCTGCCAGAGACGCAGCGGCGTGCGAGACAACTGCTGCATACGCCGACCAGATTGCGCCGCCAAAAAAAGAAAGAAAGACCAGAGCGATTGTGTGGGCGGTCGGAAGGAAGGAAGTAAGTATAGGAACACAGCAGAGCGAGGGAAGGAGAGAGGAGAGATGAAAACGATGGGGAGGAAGTGAGAGAATTTTTTTTATTGGGGACACGACTTCCTGCCGCAGCTGACGGTGCCCTGTTTAAAAAAAAAAAAAAAAAAAAGACGCTGAAAATTTGCACCTGGGACCACATATACATATATATATATGTGTATATGTGGTCCCAGGCTTCAGAATAAAAGTCAGGTATCACAGCTGGACAAGTGACGCTGTCGTGCACATGCAAACAAAGGCTCAATGACGAACTGCACACAGAAATTTTGGGGAAAAAGGAACTAATGGAAAATTACAAAAGAGAGATTTTATTGGTCTCAACCATCGTGTGTGTGTGTGGGTGGGTGTGTGTGGGTGGGTGTGTGTGCGTGTGTCTGACTTACACATCATAATGATTGCAGCAGACAGCTGCTCAGTGTGAGCGAGGTATAAAACCTGAGCGGGTGTAATAGTTGGACAGCGGGAGGTAACACACCTACGCACACATACCAACCCATGTGAGTCCGCGCACGTGCACTCGTTCTGGCTCGGGAGAACTTTTCTTTTTTTTTTTTATGTCATTGCGAAATGTCTTTTTTTTTTTCCCCCCGCAGGAAGGTTTGTGACTAACACATTTTCCCGCTGATTCTATTAGCAAGCTTTTTTCCTGGAGCGCGGATGACAAAAAAGAAAAAGAAAAAAAAGAATTCCACCTCTTATTCGCCGTTTGTTGCCACGTTCAATAAATCAGATTTATTCCCCAACTTTTCCGCGCATGTCAGAGGGTGACGCCGCAAGGCCTCCACGCCTCCACGCCCCCCCCTCAAGAAGTATGGATTCAGTATGTGAGTAAAAAAAAAACAAAACGATTCTTTTAAAAGTAAAAGTACTGATTCAAGTCCTTTACGTAAGTAAAAGTATGAAAGTACAGGGTCAGAAATGTACTTTGTCGATAACGTAGTGCACTCTTTGTACTGAAAACTCACTGAACAGTGACTCTAAAGTCGTCGTACTCTCAAACGACCTCCTCCTGGAATATGCTCCAGTTTACACAAGCTAACTAGAATAATGATCGGGGGACTTGATTTTACGAGACTTACTTCTCCTCCAGAAACAAGACATGAGTCACGGTTCCTAACAGAAGGCGACTCCCCGAATCGACCTTTATATCAGCTGGGTGTAGTTTCAGCTAGCGTTAGCGTTCGTTTACATTCGTTTAGATTAATGCTAACGTGCACATGCAGTTTGTTCGGCTTAAATCGACGGCGTGCGGTGTGGTGCTGCCAGAGCTTCACATACAACTTCTTTTTTTTTTTTTCAATCACCTCACATCAGACATCGGGGATGAATAATCAAATTTCGTATCGAAGAGGCGGAAGCTCCGAGTTCGGCCCGAGAAAAACAAAAATGTGACGCCGACGGGGAAAAAAGTGCAGCGCGTCTTCTCTTCAGGAAACGGTTGCTGCTGCTCCCCCCCCCCGACGCATCCTTGCCTCCGCCCCCCTCCTCTCTGTTTATCGCCCCTCCTTCCTGTTGCTTGAGCGCGGCAAAATAACGATTTCCGTCGTTGTCGCTCGCGCACGCTGACGCAATACGGAGAACGGGGAGCTGAGGTCCACTCAAGCCTCTTTTGTGGGTTTTTTTTTTTTGTTATTGTGAAACTCTGCTCTGCTTTGTGGCTTCTGTAAGCTTATGTGTTTAAGAGTGTGTGTGTGTGTGTATGTGAGAGGGAGAGGTGGTATGTGTGGTTTACCAGCATGGCTAACCAACACACAGTAAATGCAAAAAAGTGGATGCCACACAGGGCACACCCAATCTCTCTCTCTCTCACTCTGCCTTTCTCTGACACACACACACACACACACACACACACACACACACACACACTGGCCCTCTCTTTGTCTGCTTTTAACATTCATTTATTTGAATGGCCATATTCAAATTGTCCAGAGGCAAACATTTGCATAAAAAAACACACAGCGCCGTCCATCGGTAACAAAGTCTGTGTATCTTTGTGTTTGCATGCGTCCTGCACCTCCCCCCCAACACACACACACACACACACACACACACACACACACGCACGCACACGCACCCATGCAACAACAGCAACAACAGCACACAGCTTCTCTGTTGCTGCTGAGTGCGAGGCCTTGTCTTTGTAACGGTCGCTCCGTCGCACACATCCTCCCCGCTTCCTTCTGCCCTCGCTATCTCTGCTGTCTGTTACAGCAAACGCACACACACACGCACACACACACACACACACACACACACACACGCACATTTTGAAACTGCAAAACAGCGTCTGTTGGGTCGACAGGATTGACTAAAACGCGGCCCGTCTGCCTTCACTCGCATGTGCTGCACGTTACGTCCCAAAAAAAATACAAATTTGTCGCAAAAGAAAAGTTATGATTGCGAACGTCAGCTACGTGCGTATTTTTGTCGTACAGGAAGCTCTTGGAAAGACTTTCTCAGAATCAGACGCTGAAATAAAGAAATGGTTGAATGAGTGGAAAAAGAATTTTAGCAAAAATTAAGTGAGAATTCTTAAACACAGATTTAATTGTCTCTGTGAAATAATTCCGCCAATTCCACAAGTTTTTTTTTTTTAAGATGGATAGATGGATAGATAGATAGATGGATAGATAGATAGATAGATAAACACTTTATTTAACTCAGAGAAAAATCAGTCTCTCATTCATCAGCAAATCGGTTAATAAAAAGTTCAATGAATATTGAAATGTATATTTAATAAATGCATAGAGAGTAAGAAAATAATTTAAATAAAGAATTTGAGGTCGTGAATACTAAAATGAAAAAAAAGAAGAAATGATTAAGGTTATTTATTTCCCCCCCAAAAATCAAATAAAATGAAAGAATAATTTTAAAATAAAATGTAACAATAGTAAGATCACAACTTTTTCATTTGCATTTTTCCACATTTCTCAGCGTGACCCCGCTGAGAAATGGCTGGGGACTCTGCGTGACCCCGGCGCGACCTCGAGCCTCCCACCCTTGTTACTCCTCTGTGCCGCTCAGACATTTTTATAAGTTATGGATGTGAGAACAACGTTTTTGCGCACCTGCGGCGTGAGAAAAGTATCAGTTCTCGCCGGGAACGACGTGGCCCCCCCCCCGGGGCTCCCAGAATCAGCCTCCAGCAGGCACGCCGGAGTTTCCTCTGTTCCGCTTTTGCCCCCTCCTGATAACACGTCCTCAAGTCTGTCTTTGTGAGGCGCGCACGCATGTGTTCGCGCGGGCAGGTGTGACTTCCAGATAACCGCAATCAGGCCGCCGGCAGGAGCCGGTCCGAGAGCGTCGACGTCGTCACAGAGGCGTAAATTAAGAGCGACGATTGGCGAAAAAGTCGGGGAAAAGTTGTAAATAAGAAGAGGGCAACGTTCGGGCCCAGGACGGAATTGTTTTCTCCGAGGGGAGAGGCCCTGTTTTGCAACATCTCACACAGTCAACGCGACGTGAAAACGGGAGAACGACAGACTTGTGGCGGAGGCCGAGCTGCCCTCTTGTGGTTGAATGAAGGAGTAAAAGTGGTCTCCTGAACTCGGGTCCGATTCGCGCTCCGATATTCCGTCCGCCCGGTCGACCTTTCTTGACCCACTGGATGACTGACGTCAACGGAAATGGCACAATCTGATAATCCACCCTGACCTGGAAAGTTCTTATTGCGTCGACAGATCTTGCTTGTTCACCTTCTTTGATTGCTTGCGGTAAAAAAAAAAAAAAGACGTAAATCAAAAGTCGTATTCGGACTTCTTCTTCTCACTGGCAGAAAAAACGTGAAAGACGGCGACCAAAAGATCGGCTTGATCAAGCGTGAATTTCAGCGAACTTCTTATGGAATTTATTCCAGCGTTAGCGCTCGCTTTCACGCACGGCACATTTTTCACCAGACTTCTGCCTGCGTTCAAGTTCTGGGTCAGTACTGTTGCGCTTATGGGGTTTTGCACACGTGTCGGCGGGAGAGATAATGTGGCGGTGGCGTAGATTTTCTGCAATGGAAGCGGTGTGAACGTACAAAGCCAGCGACGCCCTTTTTGAGGTTTGTTTCATTGGCCTGACCCTGAGGTTTGTAAGATGCATCTTTTCATTTATTTATTTATTTATTTATTTATTTATTTATTTATTTATTTTTTAAAGATAGCAAAATGTTTTGTTTTTTTTATTATTATTTTCTGTCTAACAATTATTTGGGGCAGATTGACTTGTTTGTTATTCCGGAAGCAGTTGAAACAACAACAAGAAGTCTTGAAGTGTGTGTGTTTATATATGTATGTGTATACATATAAGCTTCTCCCGGTCATCGGAAAGAATATATATATATATGTATATATATATATATATATATATATATATATATATATATACACACACACATATATATGTGTATATATATGTGTGTGTGTATATATATATATATATATATATATATATATATATATATATATATATATGTATATTTTTTTTTTTAACAGAATTTTCCGCTCAATTTCACCCTTTTCGCTTGAAATTTAAATTTCTTTCCCATGACTATATCCGGGAGAAGCTTCTATCACAAATGCCCTGTCAAGTTTTCGTGCTGCACCTCCTCATTGAGGCAGTGAGATCATCTACCAGAGGAATAATAAAAAAAAAAAAGCCAACTGAAATTCCCAGCACAGAGGTTGCCATGCAAACGGCAGTTTGTCATTGGCTTTGCATATTCAGACGGCAACACACTCTGAGTCGACTGGTCGTGTCCTCCACCTCCTTGTGGAAGAGCCAAAAACTGTCGTTTGTTTTCCTACGTCGCTTCCACGACGGTAGCGGTGTAAGTTATCGATGTGTTCAGAATGTGTTTAGCTGATGCGCCCTTCGACACTTTGTTCCTGCAGCTCTGCAAGAAGCAACAGGAAGTTGAATGCTCGCGCTTTCTGCCTTGCTCGATGACTTCTTCACCCACCCTCCCATCAAAAGAGATGTGCAGTTCCCGTACAAAAGACTTTTCAAATTCAGTGAAATAAAAACTAAAACCTGTCTATGTACTTTAACAGAGTTGTGTGTCAGATGCACGGCTGTCACTGACAGTGGTCCCCCTTGGAAACACGACTGGTAACAGAACTCTGGTCACCAAAGTAGCCCCCAGATTTTGGGTTGAAGATTTAGCTTGATTTTAGCTAACGTTAGCATTCATTTTTACCGTATTTCATGCGACTTTCCCTGAAGTTGCGGCATGTTTGCCCACCGTAGGGGCCGTTGTTCCAGAGTTGCCAACCGTCCCTTGAAATACAGAATTGTCCTGTATTTGACAATAGGACAAGGTTTGTCTCACAATCTCACGTTCGCTTCCGTAGAGTTTGCATTCAAAACCGTCATCTACATAGCTGCGGGCAATACCATTGCGCAACCCATTCACAACAACTGCATAGTGGCTGCGCAGTGTTGTAGGCGATGAATCAGGATCGCTTGTTCTTTTGAGCTTTATTCATTCACTTCCTTTGTACAAGCCATCCATCCTGCACTTTATGGATTGTTGTGTAAAAATAAGTTAATTCAATTAAAAGATTTCAGTGCCTTTTAAACATTCACCTTATTTCTAATGTCTATTGGGAACAAAGCAGTTCAAACTATGTGAACCATATACTTTTCTGAAACCCTATTTTAAGTTACGATTTACCACTGCTGGCGAGCCACTGGCCTGTGACGGTCATGGCCTCCTTTATTTTTCTCAATGAAAGCTGGCAACACGACGTTGTTCCTCTATCCAACATGACGTAACCAATTTTTTTTTTCACTACCTTCTATCTGACAGTGATGACAAGTGCGTATTCCCCCATTAACAATGAACAAGACAGTGAAGAGTATCATATTGACGTTACATATCCACGCTATGTTTTTTTTTTTTTTTAACCAAGTATCCAATCCAAACGCACATAAACATTTCAAAGAAAAGCTTGAGCTCAGTCTGACATCAACACCTGGCTGTCGGCTCTTTACCGCCCATTTGAAAATTACTACTCAGCCTTTAATGAAAAGCTAAACGACCAAAGCTAAAAGCTAAAAAAATAGGTTAGTGAAAATGGACCGACCTTGCATGAAAGACCTCGACTGAGAGACTTGAGGGTGTGATCAAACGGTCATCTTTGCCACCGCTTCTTCTGACCAGGAAAACACACACACACACACACACACACACACACACACACACACACACACAGTGAAAAACACACAGCGGTCAATTATAAATCCTGGCGCAAAACGAAACATCAACAATCATAGCCGATAGCTAAACCACAAACCACATCGAGCTCTGCGCGGGGTGGGAGCATGCACGTTGTGCCCATGAGGAGAAGGGACGGTAGTTTGGTTTGTATTTAAACATCACCCTGCAAATCTGCAACCGATCAAAATGTTTGGATTTCAAAAGTTTGCAACTGTCGGGGAACACGTAGGCAAATCAGAGGCGTTACTTTTTGACTGTTATTTCTTACAATCTCTCCGTGCGTCTCGCCATCCTAGCCGCAACATTTTTTTTAAACTGTTTTTTTTTTTTTTTTAAAGCTGCTTAGCTCCTTAGCTTTAGCTTCATTTTGCCATACGGGACAAACAGGTTGACTCTTCTCAAGCAACTTTGTCGTTTTTAGCATATATGGCATTTAAAAAAAAACAAATTTTGAAGCAAAATAAGTGACGACTGGTCTTGGCTGACAAACTGATTCCTACAATTCTTCCCTCTCGTTTCCTTCAGGGTTGGCCACGGCCAATCGCCTGCCTCCATCTCATCCTCTGCAGTCTCTTCTCGCACGCCGACTAACTCCACGTCCTCTTTCGCCGCCTCCACATACATGGTTTTAAGACGCAGCTCTGCATCACTGCAAGATAATGAACAAACGCCTCGGTCGCTTTGCGGGGAGCACGGATTAAATGTTTTGTTTGTTATTTTTTTTGTTTGTTTTTTTACCAGAAAAAAAAAAGGCTGTGGTTTTGGTCTTCTTACCCCGGTCGTGGCGAAGCTCTCCGTGGTTTTGCTTTTTTTGCTTTCCCGCCCGATGACTTGGGTGCAGAAGAGTAAGCCACAGAAACCTCCTCGCTGCCGGTACCTTGCTGTCAGTCCTGCCCCGCTTCTTTCTCTTTCGCTTTATTTCACACACGCCTTCTCCTTCTGCTTCCGCTCTTCCTCTCTCGTCCCCAAGACCTTTTCTCTCCTCGACCTTACGCTTGAGAGCCGCCCTCCAAATTCTCCCCCACAAGTCACCTCACTTATTGTTCTGGGGGTCGAGTCGCCCGTCTGGCGTTTGGCTTCGCCGAAGGGAGATCGTCTTACCGTTGGTACCTAAAAACTGCCAAGTTATTTAGTTATCCGCTGTTGCGGCTGTGTTGTTCAGCTTGTGTGTGTGTGTGTGTGTGTGTGTTGGTTGGGTTTGCGCGTCATCAAACTAACCACCTGCCCTCCCCCAGCCGACCCAAGCCAACAGTTTTTCATCGCGGAAGTGGCTGTGGTTAGAGTCAGCCAAACGTAGGCAGAGGCTGTTGTGGTGTGTGTGTGTGTGTGTGTGTGTGTGTGTGTTTGCGTGCGCATTTGTGTGTGTGTGTGTGTGTGTGTGCTTACTGAGCACACAATTGTGCGTTTGTGGTTTGTGTGCAGCAGGAGGCTGGGGGCAAGTGAGTGAGTCACCTTCGCCAAGCCTCACTACAGGTCAGACTGTTAGACCACTGTGACCGCCAGCGTGTGTGTGTGTGTGTGTGTGTGTGTGTGTGTGTGTGTGGCCTGTCCTTTACTCCACTCAATCAGCGTATTAAATGGCTTGTTCCCGCTTTTCGAAGGCCCCTTTCGTGCCAACTTTCAGATCCTTGGAAAACCTCCCCATTTACCCCTCTGTTTGCAACAACCAGCAAAAAAAACCCAAAAGACACCTTATTTATGTGCGATGTTTTCATTTGCTCCATTTCAATGTTGTCAGAGGCACAAGAGAGGAACTAAAATGTAGCACATCTCTGGTACAAATTTGCGAATTTGCAAAATTTGTAAATTTGTAGGTTGCAGGACGCTGAGCCTTTTGAAGGAACATTGACGATGCCGTTGCAAAACCTGGGAAAGCTGTCCAAGATGTCCTGCGGCCGTAGAATACGTTATGAGAGTGGTGATGATGAAGATGGTGAAGAAGAAGAAGATGATGATGATGATGATGATGATGATGATGGTCTCATTAAGACCATAAACCACAAAACTATGGTTTGTTAGCGGATTGGACCGGGTTCAACTTGACGAGGAGCTCCACTAGTGCTGTTACCCTGCAGGGTTCGAGTGCAACTTGGGTCCAAAAAGGAGAGGAGGATGCAAGGAGGCAGATGAGGCGAAGGAAGAAGGAGAACTCCAGATGACCCGGTTCAATTTGGAGCTCCCTGATTAGCTTGTATTGCTAGAAAGATCCCAACCCACAACCATCGAATCGTCCTGACTTTGAACGGGCACGAAGCTGTGGCAGTACAATGGAAGGAGGGGCTTAAAGTAACAGTTGTTGAGTTGGTAAGATTCTCTTAATTGGGTTCAGGGCAACAGGGAAACCTTTCCCTTTTTTTTTTTCCTTTTTTTTTTTTTTTAAAGTAAATTAAATTCTTTTCATAGCTGTCAGATTTGCAACGAGGTGCCGATTGATTTCATACGTTCATTTCCGACAGACTTCACGTTCTCAACGGACATGAAACGCCGCCGCCAGAGTTGCAATCCGGCATCTGACACCTTCCGCTCAAGTGGCTCTAATCGGCGGAGCCTCGTTGCAGTGCGAGCGAGCGAGCGAGCGCGCACGCACGCCCAGCGGCAACTTGACCCCCGACTACACACCCCTGCACCGACACGCTCCTGCCACTCCCCTGACTCCGCCCCCTCCCAACCCCTTCACAGCCCAGCACAGACGCCGAGGGCATCTGCTGCCCCGCCCTCGGACCCCAAACTGAATCCCATCATTAGGACGCCCCCCCCCATCCCCCCATTCACACCTGCTATTACAGCTTGGTCCGAATCTGAGAAGTCGTGGGACGGGGGGCACTGAACCCCAAACCCAAACCCCAAACCCAGACCCAGACCCTGCATGCTTCCATAAGGCGTCTTCTGTTCAGAACGGAATCATCTCCAGCAGACCACATCTGCCGTCCGACTTCATCAGTGAATCTTTTCATTCACTCCATTCCACATTACGCCATTTATGTGCGTTTACATTAACATCACGGCATCTACGTGCATTGGAACTGTAGGTGGGGGCGTGCGCCTTGAACATTGCTTTGTAACCTGCCACGAAGACTTGAAGAAAGGGAGGAGGCGGAGTCCTTTGTGTCGGAATGGCCTGAAGGCTTGAATATAATTTCTATTTATTTTTCTTTTAGAAAAAAAAACTGACTGAACAAAGTGGGCGTGGGCTTGCGTCCTCGGGACAGAGCGAGTGGGGAAACAGATGACTCCGTCTCCTACTGTATGTCCTGGGAGAACTCTGTCGGAAGCCGCCCCCCCCCTCACCCCCCCCCCCCACCAGACCCCCGACCCCTCCCCCAGACACAACACAGACCCCAGCTGCAGCTTCCTGGGTCACATGGGGTGAGACACTGACGCAGCTTTAATCAGCAGTGGAAGAAGAGAAGAATGTGAAATTGTTTTGGAGGCGGGAGGGGTGGGGGGTGGGGGGGGTAGGAGCCTTTCCGATCTGAAGTCAGTTTTGCACAGTTTTCATTGGAGTTTCAGCTTTACAAGACCTTGTGCCGCGCAGTCGCCAATCAGCATTGTGTCAGTAAAGTTCCCGGCACAGCAATTTAGCCGCGGCACGACAGCCATAGGAAAACCTCTGTGTTTCCGGCTAAGGGACAGTTCATTTCAATGATATGAAATGTTATCACTGCGACGCTACAATATTTGGGAAGTAGATGAGGAGTTTTTTTTTTTATGGCTGCCGTCAGTCGTTTCGTCAGTACATTCCTGCATACAGTTTGCCCTCCTTGCTCTCCAGGGTGCCACAAGCTAACTCCTGGGGGAGGTGTCCTCTGAAAGACACGGCGTGCCCAGGGCAGCAGGTAGACCAGGCATGGGCAAACTTGAAGGAATTATTTTAATAGTCAGTCAGTCACAAAAAAAAGCTGTATTTCATCCATGTTTTCAATGAGTGTTTCAATAAAGAGCTAAATACCATGGAGCTGCAAAGACACTGATTTTGTTGTAACTCTGCTTTGGTTCATTTTCAACTGACATTAAAGCAACATGTTTTCCACCACATATCCCATGATATATTTTTTCCTCCTATGAGGTGGCTCACAAAAAAACACTCCATCCATCTGCTGAATCCTCTGTCAAATTTTAGAACCCATTGTGGCCCCACCAGTGAAAAAGTTTGCCCACCCCTGAGGTAGACGGATGATGTGCTCTGCGTCAATCCTAGTTCATGTAAAATCTAAAATTTTAGGGTGGATTTCTTTTTTGTCGCGCTGAGTCAAAAATAAATGAAACAAATGTTTACCGGAGTCCCGTCAAGGTCACCAGAGTTTTACGCCAAGTGACAGCAGAAGCGACGAGGACATTAGGAGGATTCTGAATCACCCGGACAGCTGTCTTCCCTCCATTTGTTCTTTTTTTTATCTTCCTTTCTTCCCACTCGTTCCCTTCCGTCCTCTCCCACCTTCTTTTTCCCCTCGACACCCTGCAGAGCTCCCACGACTTTGAGCCCCCGTTATGTCTGGATCATGCTCGTAGTGTGCGCGTGGGGATACGTGGCTCGTTGTGTGTGTTTGTGTGTGGGCATGTCGCTGTGTGTGTTCCTACCAGCTGGTAAAATACAACAGTCCAAGTGGCCTTTGGATTTGTCAACAAACAGAAAGCCCTTCTGAGGTCTGGACGCCGTCCAGCGGCAAGCATCCCCCCCCGGCCGCTGAAACCAAAGCGCTTTGAGCGACCAGCATCAGCAGACTCTGAGTCATCGCGCTGGACCCTCGGGTCCTCGCGCACGTCTCACACGACAGTCGGCCCGAGCGTCGGCCTCTCCAAAGAAGCAAAAACTTCCATGGGTTTAACCGGCAGAAATGCCGAAAACGTTTGGAAGGCGACGTTGGCGTCTGAAGACTCTGACGAGACTCTGACGAGCTAACTTATGTAACGCCGTGACCGCAGCAGCTGCGACTGCGAGTGACAATTACAGAACGTCGATAATGATGGTGGGCAGAGGGCAGCCGGTCGCACAGTCTCCTGGTTGGACCAGTCCAATTAAACGCAATTTTGCAGCTTTATTGAGTTCAGCATGACTTTGAGCTTCAACTTTCAAGCTGTTTTATTTCTTCGCTTCTATTCTACGCTGACTGCTCTAATTTTCAGCGATGCATTTCAACTGTTGGCGAAGGTGAGAATGAATCGCCGACACACCAAATGCACGCACCGCCGAGTTAATGCCTGAAGGAAATGTGTCGCTTCAGCCATCGATGCTCTCGTTTGCTAGCTAGCCAGCACTAGCGACAGTTGCATTTGCTAGCTAACTAGCTCACACAGCAGTTTTGGTCTCTAACGCCATTCCGACACTTTTGATGCATGGCAGATGTAAAAACTGCAAAGAATCTTGTGAGTATGTGTAGCAATGCAAACCCTGTTAAACCTAAGAGCAGAGAAGTGGGAGAAAATATTCAAGCGCAGATAAGTAAAAGGGCAGTTGCAAAACTACCACGGCTAGTAATTCTTCCATTATCAAAACATCAGTCAACTGACATTCCAACAGAATCTCTGTCTTGCTAAACCTTCACTGTTTAGCCGTGTTGCACAACCTGGGCTCCTCGCTCAACTGTTACTCAGCGTTAGTCCTCGTGTATAGCAAAGTTCCGGGAGGACGGGGACATGATGGGAAAATGCAAAACTGCCGGTGGGGGGGAGCGGGGACTTGGCAGGAAAAAATGTTGGAGGACGTATGGGGAGGGGTGGAGTGAGTCGCTGGGAGGGAAAAAAAAAATGTCTGGTCAGTGTGAGAAAGTAGTGAGTGGATGGTGACTCACCACCTCCCCCTTCCTCAAACACGAGGGCGCTGCATCAGCTATATTAGCGGCAGCCGCAAAACACCTAAATGGCCTCACTGCATTGTCATTGTGGTAATGCAAATGAAGCTCAGTGGCAATCGGCTTCAATGGACAGGGACGCTGCGGAAGCGCAGAGAGAGAAATCCTGTCTAAGTTTCTGATTCTGAGCGAACTCGTCTCGGAGTTGCACACATTCTAACGCATTTTTACATTATAAAATGTCAACACAACAGGATATATTTGAACCCTTTTTTTTTTTTTTGTTGACATTTTAGGGGAAGCTGAACTTCCCTTGCAGTCTTCAGGGAGAATCTCCCCTGATGGACGGAGCTGCAGGACTTCCCTCAACCAGCCTGGAAGCTCCTGGTCACGGCTCGTCAGGCTTTCTTCCCCGTAATCCCCCCCCCCCCCCACCCCCCACCCCTGACGCTCATCTCCCAGGGGCAGCGTTTCGCCGCGATGAGTGTGTCTGGAACGTGTGAACTGGACTGTCTGGAATCGGCGTTGGGGCACCACTGCCAAGGGACACACAAGCACCGCTGGCTGGCTGGCTGGCTGCAAGAGAAGGGAGGAGGCAGGGGGGTTAACTTTGATGATGTCATCACCAATCACCCAGCCATCAAGTGTGTGTGTGTGTGTGTGTGTGTGTGTGTGTGTTTCCGTGCATGTCAAACAGATGTCAGCTATGAGGCATCATCCGAACGATGCGGCTCCTCCACGGACCCAAAAAGACTCCTTTTGTCTCGCTGATGGGACACATCCAACTGCACCCTGAGTCTGTGTGTGTATGTGTGTGTGTGTGTGTGTGTGTGTGTGTGTGTGTGTAACACATGGATGCGAGGGAGATTCCATCGCCTGTCTTTTGGTGAGTCAGCGGCAGGATGGGGGGATTCTTCCAGTAAAGCACCTCCTCCCGTTCAAACACAGACACACTCTCCTGAGTCACTCACACCTGGTGCTGTCGCTCGGCAGTAGCGCCGTCTGTGTTGCTGGTGTTGTTTATGTGTTTTATTATTTATTTATTTTTGTTCCCCTTTTGGATCTTATGTTATGGCGCAGGAGCGCAAAGGTCAAGTTTGGGCATTAAATTATGAAATTACGTCATGGAAAGGAGCAATGGTTCCAGCTTCCAGAAAAGGTGCATGGGTGAGCGAACCAGTAAATTACACCTGGGAAGAATAAGATGCATTTTAGAGGGAAAACTCTCACAATGTTGATACGTTTTGGCAACCACATGCACCTTATCTTGCTGATCGATAGATAGATAGGTAAATACTTTATTCATCCCAAAGGGAAATTCACTGCTGGTAGGAACCCCTCGAAAATTGAGCCTATAATAATTATAATAACCTGGCCGAAGAGCCTGCTAATTATGAAATTAGCCCTGAAACTGTTGTGGGAGTGTTATGGGCCCACCTGTGGAGGGGTCTGTAAAGTCCACTTACAAAAAGCTTTATAACAAAAATTCAAACGTGAGTAAAGTATATTGGTGCCTTTTTTAGGTGAACTTAATTTGACCTCTAAACTTTTTAAACTGTTTAATGTTTTGCCGCCGTTTGTTCTTCGGGGATACGTTTTTCGTCCGGCGAACGTTAAAACAGTGACATCATGCAAAGGTCACACGACAAGCTATCGAGTCGCTAGCACTTTATGTCGCCGCAGAGCCGCTACTGTTGTTTCTGTGGTTTCATTGTTGTTGATTGTTTCAGTGAATTTGTTTTATTTCACGGCTTCCGGGAAATTAATAGATACAATTTCCATAGATTTCACTTTAACGGTCCAAAACTGCTCATTTTTGTGCGTGTAGCATGAGGAGAAAAAGCAATTATAGTGAAAATGAATAACAAAACCCCCCCTCCCCCCCAAAAAAAACCCAGATGGGGCGGGGGGGGAATAAGTGCATCAAAAGAGAACTTTTGCCGCAGCTTTGAGCTTGACATCCGAGAAGTCAACAGAAAGCCAACGGACGCAGTACAATTTAAGAAACGCAGTCATTTTAGCCACGCACACTCACACACGCACACGCACACGCACACGCACACACACAGACACACGCTGGAGCATAATGCTATCGCGGGCTAATGAGGCGTTGACTGTCTGGCCGTTTGCTGCGTTCCTCTGTCAGCGCGGAGCTCGGGGGTTGGCAAAGAGAGTGCAGTAAACGTGGTAATTGGTCCCACGAGGCTCCCAGGAGTGTCTCTCTCTCTCTCTCTCTCTCTCTCTCTCTCTGCGAGCGCACGAGTGTCTTTGTGTCCTGCGCCGAAGGTTTTCTTTTGTTTGTTTACTTGTTGTTGGCTTCATTTATTTATTTATTTATTTAATTAATTATTAATATTATTTTTTTTTTGTAGCGAGGAGAGTTTTTGTTTTTTGCCCCGGCAAGACAACAAAACAACAACAACAACAACAACAACAACAACAACAACAACAACAACAACGTTTGCACAGACTTGAGTGAAGGCAAATTCTTCTTCTTCTTGCCACCAAGGGCAACGAGTGTGAAAAGTCAGGGGGTGAGCAAACCTTTTTGACTGGTGGGGCCACAATGGGTTCTAAAATGTGACAGAGGGGGGGAGCCGGAGCAGCAGCAGCAGCAGCAGATGAATGGAGTGTTTTGGTGAGCCACCTCATAGGAGGAAAAAAAAATACGTAATAGGATATGTGGAAAACGTGTTGCTTTAGTGTCAATTGAAAATGAACCGAGGCGTTTCAACACAATCAGTGTCTTTGCAGCCCCGCGGTGTTGAAAAGGCAAAAATCCTCGCGCGTCGGAAGGTGACAATAAAGTCCAAGCTGACAAATGCAAACCTCCACCACGTGTAAACGTGTGCGTCTCTTCTAAACACAAGCGACCGTCTTGGAATTTTTCTAAGTAGTTGTCGTTTTCTTTTTTAGTCACCGTGAGTCACCGCTTCCTGCCTCCCTGGATTCCGACGGAAAAAAAAAAAAATGTAGAAGAGGTTCTTTTAAAAATCTGCACCGTTTTTCTCTTCGCACAAATAGTTTTCTCAGAGAGAGAGGGGCAGTGGGTGGGCTCTCCCTCAGTACCACCTGCGTTTCCACGACCCCTGGAATTGTGCGAAACCTAAACCGTTGCGATAAAGAACTGGCGATGGAACCACCTGAATTTCAAAGAACCTTTCAAAGGCGGTGCTTTTCCAGATGTATCGATATACAGCAGAGGCATATCACAACAGTGTAATGGAAACACTTCTTCGAATTCACGGCTGTCACCGTTTGCAATTCATCTGTGAATTCCCCGGTACCGATATTCTCACGGACTTTGAACCGTCACCCGCCGCCTTGGTCTCCCGATGACAACGGCGGCAACAGCAGCAGTGACAACTGAACTGAAATTGCTGCTCCAAAGTGTGAAGTGTTTTGCACCTCCGTTTACGCTTCGCGACCATTTAACGGGAACACCTGCAGATCGCAATTGTACTTTGTCGGAATTTTAGAAAATATCGCTTTGATTTTGCGAGACAAAAAAAAACAAACAAAAAAAAAACAGTCATGGAAATGCAGCTTTGTGACAAGTGACAGGTTTTCCTCTTCGTGTCCTTCCGCCTAATCAACAGCTCCCCGAGGAGCCCCGCGGCCTGATGGGTATACGGTCGGGGGCGGAGCCGACACATGTGGTGCTCCTCCTCCGGTGACGAGGGCCTAACGGCCGGCCGCCGTTTGAGCTTTACAGCGCGAACTTTAGAGGCGCTTGGACGACGTCTTGACGAGCCGCTTTATGTCCGTTTATGACGCGATTTAGAGGCAACGACGGCACACCGACTGTAAACTGTGTGCTGTTAATGTGTTTGCGTGTGTGTGAGTGTGCCCGCGCACCCCCGAAAGCTTTCACCGCATTACGACTCGATGTCTTAAACGCGCTAATAGTATAATGAGCCCATCGTTTGACTCATTTAAAGCTTGCAGGACGACGCCGCTGACGGGATAATGGACACGCGCGCACGCACGCACACACACACACACACACACACACACACACACACACACACACACAACTTTGTGACTCTTAATTTAATCAGTGATTTTACTGGTGTTCACTTATTTGACATTAGCGCTATTCAAATTATAAAACAATTGACATGTCATGCAAAAATGTTCTGTACTTTCTTTCACTTTTCTGACAGTTGAAGAAAAGCTTATGTTAATATTCAGTGAGTAATAAAAATGTATTTGCTGTATTTCATCCATTTTTTCAGTGTTTTAAGAGTTGTTTCAATAAAGAGCTAAATACCGCGGGGCTTCAAAGACACTGATTTGGCTGCCGCCTCACAGCAAGAAGGTTGTGGGTTCGATTCCGGGGCCCAGGCCTGGAACCTTTCAGTGTGGAGTTTGCATGTTCTCCCCGTGTCTGCGTGGGTTCTCTCCGGGTTCTCCGGCTTCCTCCCACACTCCACAAACATGCATGTGAGGTCAATTGAAGACTCTAAATTGTCCGTAGGTGTGCATGTGAGTGTGAATGGTTGTCTGTCTCTATGTGGCCCTGTGATGAACTGGCGACTTGTCCAGGGTGTCCCCCTGCCTTCGCCCTATGACAGCTGGGAGGGGCTCCAGCAGACCCCTGTGACCCTGAATAGGAATAAGCGGGTATAGAAGATAAATGGATGGATGAATGAATTAAAGTACAGGTTTTCTACACATCTCATGATAGATTTTTTTCTCCTACGAGGTGGCTCACCAAAACACTCCATCCATCTGCTGCTGCTCCGGCCCCTCTGTCAAGTTTTAGAACCCATTGTGGCCCCGCCAGTCAAAAAGTTGCCCACCACTCTTCCAGACTGCCCGCTGTTTAAACTTTTCGATTAATTCCTCCAAATGGTTCCGAATCTTTATTTGCGGTTATGTATGCAAATCAATGAATCGTGGCAAAAAAACAGAAAGAAAATGTGGGGAAAATGTGAAGCCGGAAGTGTCGGCGTTATGGCAGATTTTGTCACCGGAGGAGAGCGGTGACGAACTTTATTGTTTGCACACAAATGAACAATCAACTGCAGAGGCGGCAATCAGCAATCAGATGGGAACGCCAACACACGCGCAAATGGGCGTGGCTGTGCGCTCAAACACGCCTCCTGCATCTGTCTGTTGCTGGCAGACACGTGTGTGTGTGTGTGTGTGTGTGTGTCGCTCCCGATCTCGCTCTTAATTGCAACCTACGAACGCCACGCCACGCCGTCGCTGTAATTATGGCGCCGACACAAAGACTTGCACTGTGTGTAATTACAGGTAAAAGAAGGAACAGCAGGTGGCTGATGTGCAGTGTTGTCAAACAGCCGTCACTTGAACGCACCGCGCGGACGCAAATGGGGGGCGTTAAACATCTCGTAGTTTGTTTTAAGGCCAAGCGTGCAGGCCTCTGATGGTTTATTTTGTTGTTAGCGAATGTTTTCATCGCCTCAAAGTTTTAGCTTGTTCAAATCTTTGACGATATCCTTGAGAAAAATGACGCATTCGTGTTAAAAATTAGCAAACATTTTCCCCCGCTTGCTCAGCAAGTTTTATGTTGCTGTCAAGACCAGGAGGGGCGAAGCTATGGGGACAAGCGGAGTGTGAGGAGGCGGGGCTCTAAAAGGCACATTGTATAACATTCTGCCATCTAGTGGTCAGATTTTACATCGCAGCACTCTTTCTCTCAACCTCCCTCTCCCAAACTTTTATATATATATATATATATATATATATATATATATATACATATATATATGTATATATATATATATATATATACATATATATATAAATAAATATACATAAATAAATATATAAATAAATATACATAAATAAATATATATATATTTGTATATATTTCCCCCCCATGTTTTCTTCCTTGTTTATTTCCACACCCAGAGAATTGGGATGTTTTAATGCTATGCTACCATGTACACACACACGCACACACACACACACACACACACACACACACACACACAGGAGCACAGACCACAGTGGTGAAAGAGGTTTTGAGGGTATGATGCGACTGCCAAGAGGTCTGTGGTTCGGCTCGCCGCAGCGTCGGAGTGACCCGGACACACACACACACACACACACACACACACACACACACACAAACAATGTGGTGCCGCAGAATAGTCGGGGAGGGGGGAGAAAAGTTTTTCTTTGAGTCAAACACTTAAAACAGCCATTTTTATTATTAGGCAAAATGAATAATAAATAATAATAAAATGTCGGTTCCTTTTTTGGAGCTAATCAGTTTGCTTCTTCACCAGAGAATAATTTGCCACATTTCTGAAGAATGCATCTGCAGAGCTTTTCCCCTCATGACAGCACAAAGTGAAAGCGTGTCTGAAAGAGGAAGACGACCCAACTCGCCTTCCCGATTTAAAAAAAATAGAAGTCGTATTTCTACGGAAGGTTTTGTGTTTTTCTCAGAAACTGAAGAGCAGGTTTCCAACAAGACAAATTTAGATTCAAGGTTTTCCAAACAAATGAATGTGCACATTTTTATTAAGCAATCTTCTTTGTTCCTTTGAAACTTGTGGGCTCGCTGGTGAAAACGGTGAAATGACAGCTAGCGTGCTAATGTGTTAAGCTGCTTTGGCCTTGACGCCAATGTGACGTTGAATGCGACTGGGAAGAGTCTTTTTGTCCGAGGGTGAAAGTAGTACTTCGTGCTTGTACTTAATATGGGCGTATTATACAAGGGAACTGAGAGTAGAAGTACGCAATTTTGAACACACTCAGAGGCCGTACACACCAAGACGAGTTCTGTGTTACCGGTTAAGTTTATTTTTTCATCCGCACAAAATCAGAATTTCTGAAGATGCATTTGCATTGGAAACCACTGCAGAGTGATCGAATACGTTCGGTGCGTTTATGAAACCATGCGGATCTTCTTTCTGAAGCATGCTCTCGTTGCTCCTTCTGAGCCCACTGACTCGCTAATGGTGGCGCTGCTAACATCAACTTCTTTTGACTGATTGATTGTGTTTATTTAGAATATGCAAAAGTAAATAAGACAAAACCATTAACATAAAATATATATTCGAAAAAGGAGTGAGAAGAAGTAATACTGATAAACTTGCACCCCTTCTCCTTCAATAACT
Source organism: Nelusetta ayraudi (assembly GCF_046127955.1). NCBI lineage: Eukaryota > Metazoa > Chordata > Actinopteri > Tetraodontiformes > Monacanthidae > Nelusetta > Nelusetta ayraudi. The sequence goes on from NW_027466056.1 coordinate 7,277,928, forward strand.
TATAACAACGTCCTTGTCCTTGTAAACCTGTCGAGACACTTGTGTAGATACTTATAGTCAAAATAAGCTGTATTGCACACCTATAGAGTAATTATACACATATACAGTACATATATATATATACATACATATGTGTGTATATATATACATACACACACACACACACACACGCACACACACACACATACATCATTATCCATAAATATATACATATACATTCACATTGACATACACATTCATGCATATTTTCACACACAATGCACATACACATGCCTACACATGCCTACACGTATAAGTTCTTCCTTGGCAAGAGCTCTATACTGACGCACTCAGGGCCCCTACACACTGAAGTCCAATAGGAGAGAAGCCGGTTCTGAAAGCTCCAGCTGCAGCCTGGTCTCTCCTGCCGCCACCTGCCACGAGCTGCGTTCAGTGCGTAGGGGCCCTTAGTCACTTTGTTGTTTTTTTTTCTGGTGCTACAGCGCCACCGAGATGCCTGGCATACGTACTACACCGTCGTCCGTATTTCTCGTCCCACTGTTTCTCGGTTGCTGTCCAGCAGCTCAACACGGTTCTCCAGTGTCGCGAAATACTCCTTGTTTACGTGTACAACTCGACCCCCACCCCGATAAATCCGGTCAGGGTGTGTTGGGATGCCGAAGCTGTTTTGCATTTCCTGACGTGACCGCGGGGGCCTGGCACAGAGCTCGCGTCTTACTGGAACATCCAGTCGTTAGCAATTTACAAACATCTGCTTTCCATAGAAGGAGAGCCGCTACTGGCTAATTGTCGTCGGGCACCGACTGAGACACACACACAGACACACACACTAGCACGTAAACACAGCATTCGCGCAAACAAAAACGTTACGACTCATTTTAACGAAGCAGTCGAGAGTTTATGGCCCCGCTGCTCATCTGCGAATTTTCTCATCCCATTTCCTTCATTTCCTTCAGGTGAAATTCCTTTTGTTTATGGACCCGACATGCAGTTCACCTTTTCGCGTGTGTGCGCGTCATCGTCGCACATCCTCTTGTCGCCCAACCCTAACCCTCTGAGAGCCTCAGCTTCCGACAAGCATGCGCTCGGCTTTCCAGTGACTCCTACAGGTGAGTGAAGGCGTAGCAGCCAGGTGAAGCCGAAGGGCTAAGGGCTAAAGCTAACTTACTGTTTTAGTTCACTGTGTTCTATTGCAGTGAATTAAAACAATCCATTTTTTCTTTCACTGAAACAAAACACCCATTTATAAACACTTATTTTTGAATATTTAATTGTGGCAATAATTTGTATTTTTGTTTTATTTATTTATTTTTTATTCATTTTTGATTCATATAATTTCTCCATCCGTGGGATGAATACAGGGAATTCTATTCACACAACAAACAAATTAGCCCCAATGTGAGCGACGTCACTCCCATCTGATTATTCACCCGAACATCCGATGAACGGATCCCATGACTTGAACTGTGACGGCCAAAAAACATGAACAAATAAATAAATAGAAATAAATACATAAAAATTAAAATGCCTGTGGGTAGGTTTTTGATGTGCCACTTCAGAGATTTTCTTCCTTTTGATCCATTCAGAAAAAACATTTTTTTTTTTCAAACAAAAGAACAGCAAGCTTCTAATTTTCTAATTTGTGTGTGCGGTTTATCCACCCGTTTGCCTCTGGCGAGCGAGATCTCTCGCTGCCAGCAACGCTGTGGCTGCCGTGAACGTCCCGTGGCCCGGGCTCTTTAAAGGGCCAGTCAGTCAAACTTTGTGACATCACCTCAGTGCAAGCTGCAACGCTACGAACTCAGTGTTTGTTTGTTGTTGTTGTTGTTTTTTTTGCATGCGACGTCACTTCCCCCCAGGGAAATGACGTCCCTGCTAACATCATGCCGTGTTTTTCACCCATATAATTGACAAACCAACTTTTTCTTTGCCCCTGTTTGATTTAGAAAATAGAAAATGTTCCCCATCGTCTCCAAAATGGTAAAATTAATTAAAAAGAAAACATTCTGTGTTTAATTGATGCACTTGTCTGTCCTGATGGTAATTTGGTATTGGTAGTTTGCAGGCGATGCCGCTCCCTTCCAGTGCAGCTGCAGGAAATGCAACCGTAAGGGCAGGAAGTGAGTTTCTGCTCATGTTTAGTGGGATATTTTTCACCAATATTACTGAGAAACTGAAAAATGATGTCTTAAAATTTCAATAAAACTTCACTTTAGGAGGCAAAGCAAGGCCCGGGACGCTAGGTTTCGCATTTGAAAGATGGGTGTGTGTGTGTGTGTGTGTGTGTGTGTGTGTGTGTGTGTGTGTGTATGTGTGTTTGTGTGTGCATGTGTGTGTGTGTGCGCTCGCAGCCACAGACAGCACGTCTCCTTGTTTTCTTCCCCTCAAATAAATTCTGCATCTTTGTTTCCCCCCCCCCCACTAATACAGCCACTGGAACAATCAAATATATTGACCACCAACACACACGCACACACACACACAGCCAGCAACAATACGTCCTGTCATGCACTGGAGATGCGCCCTGGTCTCGGCAGCAGGTCCGATATGCAACATTATCTGATCAGGTACTGGCTCCAGAACACACTCACACACACTCGCACATTCACTTTAAAGCACGTGCAAAACACACACTTGGATAGAGGCAAAAAAAAAACACACACACCAACACACACACACACACATGCACACAGAACCTCACAACCAGTGCGTCTGCCGGTCTGGGCCCCATTGATCCCGAGTTTGGTGCCACAGTGCATCGAATCCGTTGCTGATAAGATACACTGACAAATGCACAGGTTCACTCTCTCTCTCTCTCTCTCTCTCTCTCTCTCTCTCTCTCACACACACACACACACACACACACACACACACACACACACACACACACACACAATGCATGTGACAGACCCTTAGTCTCCAGTCAGCACTGTGATTGCCTTTTCTTGTTTATTTCTATTTGCCTGTTGCACATTTCAAGGGCCAGTCAGTCAAATGTTGTAACGTCACTTACAACGGGTATCATGAGTATTTTGATAAATACTAGTAGTATTTATTTAGACATTTTCATATTGATCAGGGCAAACTGCTGATTACTGTGGCGAGAGGAAACTCTACACACAGCCTGTTTTATTCTACCAATGGATGAGTGGTGTTAGTGTTGTCGTCAAGACCGCACCAACCGAGACCAAGACATTATCAAGACTCGAGAGTATTGAGACCGAGACAAGACCAAGACATTTGGGGTTCGAGACCAAGAACAAGACTTTAAATATGAAAGAAAAAAAAATGTGTGTGTATATATATATATGTACACACACACACACACACACAAAATAACAACAAAACTGAAAAATATGACCAGTATCTTTTTTTAAATTTTTAAAAGTTTATTTCTAAATTGAATGGCAACATTTATTTTCATTTATTTTCATCAAGGTGTCTTTTAATAATTTTCTTCAGCATATTTCTGCTTTGCCGACTATTTTGAACTATTTATTTATTTTTTTTTATAAAAAAACAACAACTTTGCTTCATATAATTAAAAAACAAATTAACTAGGAACAGCAGGAGCTGGATTCTTTTCTGTTATTCTCTGTCATTGCAGTGTTGGCTGAGTTTGACTGGTCTTGATCAAAAATCCTGAGTAGGCCCAGTCCGAGAGTGAGACCACACCGAGTGAAAATGCCTCAGAACCCGAGACGAGACCGAGACCCTTAAAAAGCGGTCTTTAGACCGGGACCAATCTCGAGCGCTCCAACAATACGTGGTAGAATAAATCTCCAGTTTTCAGTGGGCCCCAATAACAAACCTGAGGAACTCCAATTGTTTTGAGCTAATGCGGCGTCTTAGCCACGAGCGCGCTGAGCGCTAACAGCTCGGCGCACTCTGCAAGCTCTCTTCTGGCTTATCACTCAGTATGTTCAGCCATATTGCACCCAGCTGTCCCTGCTAATGGAAGCATGCAAAGGCACATAATTGGATTTGAGATAAAGTGATAAAGTTTCTTCATTTTTCTTTTTTCCACGAAATCAATAGTTTCAAATGCAATTTTCGCGTAATCGGAGTTCCGCGACGCTCCAAAGCCTGATCAAAATCACGCTGCGAACGGCTGCGAAGGCTTTTCTTCTTCTCTCTTTTTTTCTATTGCAGGAGTTTTTATCCAAACTGTCACCTCATCTGCCACACAGTCTGAGCTTCCCTGCTTTTTGAGAGTCTTTGGAAATGTTTCCCAGCTTGTAAGTCTTTGTGAGCAAAAGGTGCCCGCCTGTCAGTGTTTGTTCCACATGTGCAATCGAAAGGCACTTTCCTCAACGCATCACAACCTGCCTGCCTTTTGAACCGCTGGGTGTAAAAACCTGCGTCGTCTCATGGCCAGCAGGGACCACCAAGTGTGGTTGCGGGAACAGAGCCACAAATTCACCCCGTTACAAACTGTTTTTTGTTGTTGTTGTTGTTGGTCTATATAGCTTGTGGATGGAAAAAAATGTTTTACCCAGTTTCATCAAATTTCAGGTAAATAAAAGGTCCATGAGTCTGAAGAGTGGCTGTGGCTGTAGTTAAAGGTAAAGTGTGTAAAATTCTGCCACCTAAAGGTCAGATAAGGTAGGAAAACCAACGTACTGTGAGTATACACTTTTATTCATGCATTTATGGCCAAAAGAAATGTAGCCCTAACTTAATCCTTTCTACTAAGATGACCAGGATGTCTGAGAGCCTTCACAGACATATTTATGGGCAGTATGTCAATCTTTGACTGATCTAAAAATCATAAATCAGGCCAAATTTCCCCCTGTGATGAAGTGGCCACTTGTCCAGGGTGTCACCCTGCCTTCGCCCTATGACAGCTGGGATATTCTCCAGCTGACCCCCAGGACCCTGAGCTCGGGAAGAAGCGGGTATGGAAAAAGAAGAAGAAAGACACCTGACCTTAAATTAGCGAAGTGGGTAGTGTGCCCGCTCAGTCATTGCGCACCTATGGCACTGCAGACGCATCCAAATGTGTAATGTTCCCATGTTTTTCAGATGGCGCTAACCATGAAATCAACCTCTAATCTTCGGTTTTTCACGAGCCAATGGGTGACGCGGACACCCGTCTTTGCGTACACTTGCCGACACTTTTGAACGTGACACTGAGCAGCCTCCCAGGCTGCTCAGTGTCACAGAATGCCCCCCCCCCCCGTCACCGTACCCCCCACCAATCCCTCCTTCCTCTCCCCCGTCCCCGTGTCACCCTATCAGCCGGCTAGGCTCCGCAGTCGATACGGCCATTAGTAAATAACGGATACATAATTTATTAAATATCCTTAGATACATATTTCAGCGTCAAATTACCAGGCAAGGGTGGTGGGGTGGTGGTGGTGGTGGAAGAGTTAGAGAGAGGGAGATAGAGAGAGAAGGGAACACAAGGGGGGGATTTTTTTTTAATTTTATTTTGATGGGAATTCTTTTCCAAAAAAATTACAATAAAAATCAATATTGGCTCAAGTGGACAATTAAAACGCCACCTTTTGTGACATCAGTCATTTGTGACAACACTTGACATTAAGTGACAAATTCCCAAATGAGGAAAAAATCCAAGTCTAAAAAGATCTGATGATTTTTAAGGGAGGGAGACCTGCAACCTTGACCTCCGTTTAGGATCCCCCGGATTTCAAAACAACTACCGCTGATCATTAAAGGGAATGTACCTACTCATGTTACGCCAAAATGTGCAACAATCCCTTTAACACACACATCTGCGAGCAAGTGTCTGTCCTTGTAAGACTCTGATTTTCTTTTTTTGTTGGATTTATGTCATCAGGTGCCAAAAGTCCAAATCCAATATAGCCCCCAAAATGACGATCTGACACTTTCCATAATGCAACAAATTTGTCTCTCTTTGTACGGAAGAGTTTCCCTCCCCGTCACGTGGAAATTATATGTAATGCCTCCAAATGCGAAGTGATGAGATTATGACAAGCGGCGAAATGTAATAAGTGACTTGAAAGAGTTTCGGCTAAGTGGAAACTCGCAAGTCCTCGCAAGTCCTTCCAAGTTGAGAACAACGGGAGAATTCACGAGTGCTTCCATATCTTGGACTACCATTGAACGTCACACACACACAAACACACACACACACACACACACACACAAAATATTTATTCATACTTGATGCCGCCTCGGATAAAAAAATCAATCGGGGTAATCAAGTTGTCACTGCGAGATTGGCCAGCCGCTGCCGCTTTGCATATTCACCTCCGCTCACATCATTAAAAACGCATCCATCACCGCCGCCACCCACTTCCCATTAATTAGTTTGAGCAAACTTATTGAGCTGCGTCACGCACACACACGCGGGAGAAATGCAGAGCGGTGGGGATGGCGGCTTTCCGATGATGCCGAACACAAAAGTGTTTTCTGTCAGCGTCGTCAATTTGGTAGCAGTTGAAATTGTGATTTAAAAAATACGCCTAAGCAGGTCGTTAAACAAACAACTCACACACACACACACACACACACACATATATATATATATATATATATATATATATTACAAAAACTTTTATTTGCTGTAGTTGATATTTCTTGCGATTTTGTTTAAAAAAAAGTGTCGTGAAAACACACAAAAAACACAAACTATGTCAATATTTGTTCATCGATCAATTTCGTTTCATTTTAATGTGCAACCAAACTGGGCGGGGCTTCTGCTGCAAACGTTTTTTGCTCAGTTTCAGAACCATGTTGCTCTTCTCCAATTAGGGGCATTCAATTAAAACATGACGCACGGTATATTTTCCCGTATAAGTGGAATTGAATGCTGTTTGGCAGAAGCGGCGCACCTTTTCTTTGGATGCAGTGGACGACCAAACTTTGTTTTGTTTGAAATGTCCGTCATACTAAGATTTTCAGACAAATGGCAAGCATGATTTTTTTTTTTCTCTTTGTATTTTAAGAAGTAAAAGAAAGCAAGCTTTCAAACATTTTTAGCAAATGATTAATAGTTTTTTGATGTGAAAACTATCAGAAAATTGACAAAATTTCAACTGCAAAGACCCGATGGGGGGGGGCGGGGCAAGTTTGCTAGTCTACTTTGATGGCTCTCAGATGTAATATCACAAGTGGAGCACTTTCCAACTCTAATGTACATAATGTGTGAATTTCCTCTCTTTGAGTGGTTTGTGTGTGAGCGCGCGCGCGCCCGCTCGTGCATGTGTGTTTTTGTTTGTGTGTGTAAGTGCCTTTGAATCGGCTCGCTCAGCCTTGAGCTGCTGATGGAAAACCTCTCATGTGTCGAAATGACCGCATCATCTCTCGCTGCTCGCACACGCGCGGATGAGAGGGGGCACGCACACACGCACACACACACACACACACACACAAATGCACATGCGCGCACACACGGCCCATCACACGCTCTCACACATTCCCTTGCGCCCTGCCGCTCCCACAAAGCCACAACGCATCTTGGGAACCATTATGGAAACCAGAGACCACCGCAGTGGGCAAAGGACACAAACAGAGGGAGGGGGGGTGGGGGGGGGGGGGGGGGAGGGCGATAGAGATAGAAAGGGATGATAAGAGAGAGAGAGAGAGAGAGAGAGAAAGAAAGAGGGTGGGATGGTGTGAAACAGAAGCTGAGATTTTGTCCACTGCTGCCAAAGTGAGATTGCCACGTGCACATTTTGCCTCACCGGGGGTTTCGTGGGGTTGAGACTCCGGAGGTGTGAAGCCGTTGAACTTTGGAGCTATTTTCGTTCAAGAGTCAAAGTCGCGCCCAGTCAGCACCAGCGCCATTGAAGGCACCTCATGATTCTACTTGGCTAATTAGCAATTATCACGGTTTTTGCAGTTATCATGAATATCAAGGCCATTGTGGTTATCATGATTATCATGGTTATTGTGGTTACCACGTTTATCGATGCATCTTTTTGCCACCCACACTAGACTCTTTCATTTTTTTTTTGTCTCACTCTGCTGCCGCTTGTTCCTTTTAAACAATTTGCCTCCATTATCGCTACCATCGTTTATCAGACCACCAAATATTTCCCACACATTTCAAAAACAAACTGATTTCACAAAGTGGTTTTTAGAAACAAAACGCAAAAGACAAGACAAGACAATCCTTAAATGTCTTGTTCATTTCCCATCACCGCTCCTCCTGCAACTCAGGGTCGCTGTGGGTTTTGCGAGAGCCGACACCCAGCCACGTAGAAATGCAAACAGTAGAAGGATGCTGAGGTACTCTGAGGCCAAGAGGAGAACTTCAGTCAAGATGCAGTTGATAGTAAAAAATTATCAGGGGATGCAGATGATAAAAAAAAAAAGGTATCGGGACTGGTATTGGTATCAGCGATACCGGATCCGTCGTGACGAGGTGGAGCAGGTGGAGTGACACGGTGGGGCAGCCGTGCTATCGACATTGTGTGAAGCCTGGAGGCTGAGCTTTAGTGCTGAGCGCTGCACTCTGCTGGCGCATCAATCACTGGTGCGCTCGCACGCAAGCGCGCACAATTGTGCCGTTTGATCGGATTCCGCCGCTCAGCCGCTCGCAGGGGGAAACTGACTTCTGTATTTTCAAGTTTTGGTGAGTGCATGCACCCTTGGAACGGAACGGAACATCGTGCACATCGTGCACAGCATCGGGAGTGACCAAAAGGCCTTTACGGGGGGGTAAAAGCTCACTCAAATTTGCAGTGCATTGTGGGTATTTTTAAGGGTGCGAAATTACGTGAAATTACAAAACTTTTGTCAGCGCCTCACTTTGGCAAGCGTGTGATATGGGAGCTGCTTTTCAGTGGCGCTCAGCTGCGGGTAATTAGCTTCTTCCTCTCCCACTTTCTTACTTTTTCTCCTCCTCTCCTTTCTCCTCTCTCTGGCTGGGACTCACTTCCTCTCGGCCGTCTTGTCCCATCATCCCTTCTTCTTCTTTGTCTTCTTGTTCTTCTTCTCTACTTTGCCTCTCACTTTTCCTTCCCACTCCCTCCCGGTCTCTCCTCCACCTCTTTCTCTCATCCGTCATTTTGTCACCTCTCTTGCATCACTCCCCTCCTTTGTTTCACTCCCTCTGTTGCCATTCCTCTCCTCCTCCTCCTTCTTTTCCTCCTCCTCCTCCTCCCCCACCTCCCCCCCTCTCAGATGTGATCCGATCTCAATGGATCAAGTGTCATTTCTTCTGCTGTAATTAAAGTCCAGTGCACTGCAGTGCTCATCCTCTCCCTTTTAGTGTAGTGTTCCCTCCCACTTTAAAAGAGAAAATCCTCCCCAATCTTCTTCTCCACTGTTGAACCAGTATTTATTTTCCTCAGAACAGTTTATGTAGAGACAAATACACTCTCACTTGAGCTGAGAAGGAGATTTACAAAAGCTCACACACACACACACACACACACACACACACACACACACATACACACACGCACACACACACCAGTCAAAAGTTTGGATACATGTTTGATTCCTATGAATTTAATGTCTTTTCTTTCATTCATTCATGACTATTGACATTGCAATTTCTCACTGCATCAAAACTACGTATGAACACACATGGAATTATGTATTTACATAGATATATGTATGTATATATATATATAAATATATATATATATATATATATATATATATATATATATATATATATATATATATGTAAATTAATTACACATATCATGTAGCTTCGTTTTTCTACATTTAGTTTGGTAACAATGCCATTGGAAGAATCAGAAAACATGAGGGACCGTGTGCTTGTCAGATTATTCCTTTGTTGTAACCACGGCCTCGATGTAAAGATGGGCACAGTTTCCAGTTTCAAAAAGGAGGCCAAGGCTGAAGCGCAACAACGAAAAAAAAACAAAAACGCATTCTATCGTTTAGCCAGCAGGGACCGGCAAAAATGGTTGCGAAAAGACTGAAATTCACTGGTTGTTAATACAGAAAGAAGCAATAAATTCATGCTTTTACGGTAAATAAATTCCTTAAATAGACTCTAATGTCCATTTTGTCCAGTCGGGTTGAAAATCAGGTAAAAGTAACAGTTCTGCAAGTGTAGTCATCTAACCAGCGGTTGGGTAAGAGTTGCTGCACAATTAGCTAAATCTTCTCTGCCCATCACTAAAATTCCTTACTATTTGTGCTAAGCTGACGAGGCTTTTACCTAATATGCACACATTTTCTTTATTCAAATTAAAATTTCTTGCTGAAACATCCCTTTAAATGTTGCTCATTGGGACTTCATTGTTTACCTGTTGCAGCAAGAAAGGGATTTAAGAAAAAAAAAAAAAACATGTTTCGAATTACAATATATAATATTTTATTAGATTAAGAACATTAGATGATGAAGCATTTTTTTTTAAGGGTGCACTTTGGGGAAATGAGTTCAGTTTGAGGCGGAAATCTTGGAAAATCATAAGTGGAGCATCCTGAACAAGAGAAGACGTGAACCCTCGTTGTGTCTCCGCTGATTCCCTCCCCCTTAAAATGACAAATCTGCACCGTCGGGTTTTATAGATCTGCTCGTGCAAAGTCTTCTTCTGATCGCCGCGTCTAATTATAGTGGGTCGCCACAGCGATTTGATAGCCAGGAAGTATCGACCCGGCCCACCGAGCCAATCACATGGTCTGGTTTCACCTGAAGGGGACAAATGGAAGAACTGGTTCTAATTACGCTCGGCGAAGGAGTTTAGAATTTGTGATTGTACGATCAATAGATTTCATGTTATGCACAATTTATGGCAAGTTGATGGGGTTAATTTGATTATGTGCTGTTTTTTTTTGTGAATAACTTAGAACTTGACTTATGTTTCACATGCTGCTCAAAATTTTAATTTCTATCCTTTAATGTTTTATAATATTTTTTTTTAAAAAAGTGGCTCTAATCTTGGATTATGATTAAAATGGATATTTCACTTTCAAATATTATTTGTCATTACTTATTATTACTATTTGTCATTTGTTTTTTACAAAGGGATGTCGACTTGCGCTAGTAAAAGTACGCCCTTGCTTGAATCTTAAAAAAGATGACAAAAAACTTGACTTTATCTACAAAGTGATGGATTCACGTGTTTTATAAGCGAGTCTAATGTAGAATGTTTAATTGCTAGTATCTAAAAAAATAAACCAAGCAATTTGAAAACAATCTGAAATTTGAAATATGCCTTTCACCAATTTCCTCTATTTCCTCTACATACCAATTTCAATTTTCCTCCACAATGGCACTTCATATTTTCCCCGTCCAACTGTATTCTGTATAAATATCATTCGCTTGCTAAGTGATTGCGATCAGCTCCAGTTCCGTGAAGTCATGCGAGTGCTATCGCGCTCCGCAGACTCTCCGATTACTGCTGGGTTCCATCCGAGCGGTCGCCTCCCTGTGACACAACAATACACTTTAAGGTCCAGTCGGTTCAAGGAGAGCAGGGAGACGCTGCTTCGAGTTAGCGTCACCGTCGAGACGGAGGGCGCTCGTATGTGTGTGTGTTTGTGTGTGTGTGTGTGTGTGTGTGTGTTGTGCGAGCATGAGGGGATGAAAAAAGGAAGGGCAGTCAGGGCACGAATGACAGTGAGAGAGAAAGACAGAGAGAGAGAGAGAGAGAGAGAGAGAGAGAGGGATTCACTCTCCTAATATCTCTTACACAATTAGAACTTACAGTCAGCCTTGATCAAAGGAATACTGGAAATCCTATTTCTATACTTTTCCCCCCAATTACTCATGGAGTTTCCTGAAAAACAATTCCCAGAGAAGCGCCCATCTATTATTCCGACTGTCTATTATTGTCTCTTGATGCAGTGGAAATTCTGTGTTTTTCTCCCCTGCTTTTCTTTATTCTGCGTCATTACTGTAATAGGAGTGCCGTCGATACAAGCGCATACACTTAAGGTTAAAGCCAAAGTCAAATAACAGGATCGTGCGCAAGAATGCAAAACAAATGTGAAAATTCTAGCCTTCAGATCTGTGGCATGGCAGAGATTTGTCGTTTTTCGACAGTCCTCCACCGCGTGAACAAGCGGACAATGCTAACGTCAGTTAAATTTATGCACCTAGCCTAAATATGGAGGATCCCCTTCTGAATTGTTAATATATATCATGTTTCCAAGGGGACTACGATCAGAAACGGACCTTCCTGTGAGACTGAATTTGTTTGAAGAATTTCTTCCTCTTAAGGGACTTCGTACCCTCCCTCTCCCAAGCTTGTCGGTGAACTACGGTGGCCTGCGCACACAAACCTGGCTACCTCGCCCAACTTCTTCCTCGCTGGTTTATTTGAGGACGCGAGCGTTCACCCTAAATAAAAAACATGTATTTCCGCGGGCTGGATTGTCCACACAGGCTTCCTTATAAATGTTCTTGGATGGCAGCTAACTGGGAGCAAAAACCTTGCAATATGTATATTATTATATACATATGAGGGGGGGGGGGGGGGGCGGGTTGGGCAGTGGTACCTTATAATTTTTTTTTTTTACCCCCGCCCCGACTTGTGAGTTTACAGTTATTGGGGGGTTGTTTAAGGGAAAGGGCTCCTCGGGGAGCGGCATGTTGTATGATCATATCAGTTTTCAGCTCGGGGGAAACACGAGCAGAAATCTTTAAGAGACAGAGAGGGTCCACATAGATCTCCAGGGCCACTTCTCGGCCCATTTCTGGAAGGTCTGCGACGACACGCATACTCTGCGTTCGCTCGTTTATCCAAGCGAGTACCACTCCCCGGTGAGTATCAAAGCCCCACTGTGCGATGGCTCGTCCGGGGGCGAAGATACTTAGATTTAGCAGAAGATTCACAGCCGTAATTAATTGACACCGCTCCATCCTGAAAACTTGAAACGGATACGAATTTAACTAGCAAATAGTCTTTCGCATGTTACACAGTACTTTTTTCAATGTCTCGTGTGTCTAATTATTACAAACACCAGTGTTGGGCGAACATTTTGACTGGTGGGGCCACAATGGGTTCTAAAATTTGACAGAGGGGGGAGCCGGAGCAGCAGCAGCAGATGGATGGAGTGTTTCGGTGAGCCACTTCATAGGAGGAAAAAATATCTCATGGGATATGTAGATAACATGTTGCTTTAATGTCAATTGAAAATGAACCAAAGCAAAGTTACAACTAAATCAGTGTCTTTGCAATACAGCTATTTCATGACTTACTCACTATTAATAGCAGTTCTTCATGTTCGGCGGGCTGAATTACAGAGCTGAACAGGCCACCTGTGGCCCCCGGGCCGTAGTTTTCCCATGCCTGGACTACACAAATACGTTTTATATCAGATTTGCCAGATCGGGGCAGCTGTGATGTAACAGACACAGTCTGCCACATCTAAATCTTTGCGTTTCATCTCACGCATCCAGAAACGGGGCAAACGGGTTCCAATGACGACGGGTGCGTCATGAATAAAAGATTCTGATTTTACACAGTGTGCACAATTTACAGTCCACTTCTGCTGAGGTTTTTAAATGCAGCCACCAGCAACGTGCAGTCAAAGGAATCCGATTGGCTAACGCAAGGACCAATTGAAAGTGCACTGTCTTAGACTTTGGCTTAGAGTCTCCTCGGCCTAGTGGCCGTGTCGGATTGCACAATTTTAGCATATGAATTATGATTTATTTCACCCTCTGATTATCAAATAGTTTTATTTCTCAATTCATTTCTATGACTTTATCCATCTTAACTCTTTCATTTTGAATTTTTCCACCTGCAACGTCCGTTGCTCAGGTGCGTTCGCTCCTTCGCCGTTTCCACCCAATTTATTTATTTATTTATTTATTTATTTATTATTCATCTATTTATTTATTTTAACCTCCCGCCGCCTGTTTTGGCATCTGGCTGCCGTTATTTGTTTGTGTTTTGCCCGGAGTCGGTTCCGCTGGGCCGCCTCCTTCCTCCGACGTGTCACGACCAAACGTCGGAGCGGGCGCTAACACGAGGCCTCGCGGGGGGTCTCACGGCGCCGGGCTCGCCCCGTGCCCGTTTGCAAGCATGTGTACGTACGTGCACGGGCGAGTGCGAGCCGCACGAGATTCTTATATGAAAACTAAATTGAGAGCGTATGTTTGTCAGTATTTAGTCTTTGCGTGCGCGCGTGTGCGTTGTGTGTGTTTGTGTGTTGTGTGTGCTGAAGCCCAGGTTCCCCTGAGCCCCTGAGCGCGTTGTTAAAGTAGTGTGTGTGTGGCAGGTAAATTAAGGCGCTCGCGCACACACACACACACACACACACACACACACACACACACACATACACACACACACGGAGGCATACAAACACCAAACAAAACACAAGGCCCTGTCGACAAACTAGCCGTGTGAAACCAGTGTAGTGTGGGCTGAGAAGGGAGGTAGTGTGTGTGTGTGTGTGTGTGTGTGTGTGTGTGTGTGTGTGTGTGTGTGTGTGTGTCCGCGCGGGCATGCATACATGCTTATTGGTGGATTTTTTTTTGTCTCGCCAGACCAAAACACACCCTCCCACTCTGAAAGGAGACCGTACAGTGTAATTGAACGTTAATTAGAGTCCATCCAGTCTTTTGCATCGCACCCCGGATCAAAAGATAAAAAAGTTTTGCCAGTCGCACCGGCGTCCAAACTCCCCAAAGCAGCCGTACACGTACCTCAGTGGCTGCGTTTCCATGACCCCTAGAATTGCGCAAAACCTAAATATCACAATAAAAAAAACTGTTGATGGAAACATCTAAATCTCTAATGTCTCAAATATCACCAAAAGCTTTTGACGCTCTCATGAGGTGGTTTCAGACTTATCGATATAGAGGTTTATCGCAAAACTTTTTTTTTTTTTTTTTCTTCCGCATTTACACATCAGCGGACGTGACGTACGGGGTCACATGACCAGTTCACTTCAAGTGAAAATGGTGAGTTACGTTTGGACGGTGGAGGAGGAGACGGAATATTTTTCACAAGTAATGAAAGAGAAAAATATAACAACCATAACTGACAGCAAACAAACTTCAGCAAACTACAAACATGAGGCTTATGCGCTTCACATCATTCAATGGAAATACTTGCAAATCACAATTGTACTTTGTAGAAGTTTTAGAAATATTGCTTTAATTTTGCGAAGAACTGCAACGGAAACGCAGCTTAAGATGATAAGCATTTGCAAAATAAGCCCCTGTCCCCTGTAAAATCCCCCGCCTTCCCTGTAAAATCTCAGAAACCCCATTTTCAGAAAGAAAGGTTTGAGGTTTGTAAAAGACGCTACCGTGATGACGCTAAATAGGAGGCGTCGCCCACAGTTCTTGAACGTTGTATGTTCCAAGTTTGGACAATTTATTGTTTGGCTTGAGTTATTCAACGAATCCGTTTGTCTGAAGAGTAATTCAGGAAATCCTTCCCCATTTTGCCGGGTGGCATTTTCGGCTGTGTTGCGTGCGCGGCGGTGGATCCCAAATTCTGAGGGGTTTTGTTGATTTATTCAATACTGCGTTCATTTGTAGAACTCAAACACACTGGAAATGTAAACACAAGCTGCAGCACTAACAGACGACTGCTCAATTTTTTTTGGGGGGGGGGCGGGGGGGTGTTAACTTAACACTGTCGTATGAAAAGATGGCTTGAGCTTAACATTCTGAACCCACTGTTTTTCTTCTCTTGTGAAAAAAAGTCTCACTCGTCCACCTTGACACACTTAGGCAGCGTTGACGAAGTAGAGCTTTGTTTACTGTGAAAGTTAAAGTTAACGCTGCTTTGAGGAATGTTTCTGCTGGTGAACACACATGTAAAACTCCAACACAGGTCACATTTCCAAAGGATTTCATGATGGTACCAGTTCCTCTTTGCAAACAAGAAGTTTATTGTTTTTATTTCTCAATTTACTACACTGATAGTAAATAAATAAATAACAGCAGCTTTTCAATACTCAAATCGCGCAACCGGCACTGAAGACTGAATGCACCAAAAACACAACGGCAACTAATGTAGCTGTGCGTGTGTGTGTGTGTGTGTGTGCGTGTGTGTATGTGTGTGAAGCTCGCCCACAGTAACAGAGATTTCCTGTCAGCCTCCAGCATCACAACAGGATGAATCCTTGTTACTGACAGCGCCGCGCCACTATCGTTTACGGGAACCATCCATCCATTCGTCCGTCCGTCCGTCCATCCGTCTGTCTTTCAGTCCCACTCCAACCAGAAGAACACACACGGAGGAAGACACGGATCTGTGCAGAAACACAACCAGAAAAAAATGGGATTTGGATACAGAGTCAAAGAGGAGCAACGGGCAAAAGAGCTAAACGAGAAAAAAAATAATTTAAATGAATTAAATTATTATTTTTTTTACGCGCAAAGACTCGCCTCGAGTGTTGAGGTTAGGTCCAAAGATACCAGATAAGCGCGCGCGGAGTCACAAAGGTGAGGAGATTGTTGAGAGGAGCAGATTGCTCCTCTCAACAAAGAGGAAAACCTGATAAGTCAGCGGGCAAACTCAAGGAAAAACAGTGACTTCTCTTTTAGCGTCAGCAGCAATCTAGAACTGAGATAATCTCCTCGCTCGCGTTTGTTCCCCAGTTTTATT
Source organism: Nelusetta ayraudi (assembly GCF_046127955.1). Lineage (NCBI taxonomy): Eukaryota > Metazoa > Chordata > Actinopteri > Tetraodontiformes > Monacanthidae > Nelusetta > Nelusetta ayraudi. The sequence continues at coordinate 7,294,421 of NW_027466056.1, forward strand.
GGCACACGTGAGCGCAGTGGACCCCAAACACATTGCCCCTCCTTTGCCGAGAACTCCCTTGACGTGTTCAGTCTTCAAAACTGCTCTCAGCTGTTTCAACAGCTAACAGCTGACTTTGTTAGTTTGTTAGCGCGGTGTGTATGTAGCTACCTGGTTCATGAAATCTACTCTTTTGGAGCTTAGCTTAGCCTAGCATTGCATTTATCTCTTGAACAGAATCAAGATGAACCAGAGCCAGATGGCAGATGCGTTCAAAGCCCCATATGAGGATTTTCCCATCTTCTACCGCTGAATCTGGACTCAGGTCACGGGGGCAACAGTCTCAGCGGAGATGTCCAGACTTCCCTGGCCCCAGTCTCCCACTCTAGCTCATCCGGCGGGACCCCAAGGTGTTCCCAGGCCAGCCGAGAGACGTAGCCCTTCCAGCGTGTCCTGGGTCTTCCTCCGTGTCAAGGTTAGGGGTTTTAGCGAAACAGATGCTCGAGCCACCTCAACTGGCTCCTCTCAATGCGGAGGAGCAGCGGATCTACTCCAAACTCCTCCCGAGAAACTGAGCTCCTCACCCCAGGATTTTATTTTTAAATTCCAAATTCCCAGTCAGCCATCGGCCCTGTCAATCGAACGATCGGCCCGCGACTTCTTTCAAATGAGTCGGCCCGGGACTTCTTCCTCCTCCTCTGATAAAAAAAAAAAACGTCTGTATTCCCTGTTGCCTTCAGCCTCATTAAGGAAACACGGAAACACGGCGACGCTTTGGTTTTAGTTGCTGCTGCACTCTTTTCATTCACACTCAATCAGCCGTATTGATCCGGGTACTGTGAATTCCGGATTGCCGTGTATGCATATTGTCAAACGCAGGAAGGTGGCTGTGTGCACACACACACACACACACACACACACACACACACACACACACACACACACACACACACACACACACACACACAAAACAGGGATGAGGAAGAGCGAAAAGACCAGACCAGAATCAAAGAGTTGAAACTCAATCCAACTGTCACCTTTGAGAGTGGGTGACCTCTGTGTGTGTGTGTGTGTGTGTGTGTGTGTGTGTGTGTGTGTGTGTGTGTGTGTGTGCGTATGCGCGGGTCCCCTGGTGGCTGTTTGAGTCAAAGGGAAGGGAAACTTAAATCAGCAATTAAAGTAAATAATTAACCAGCCTGACGATGTATTATTAATGAGGCTGACGGCCTAATTGCCCTCCGCCTAAAGTGGACAGATAACACCTGAAGGTGGACGGATAGAGTGGAGGTGCGCACGAAGGGAGGGGGTTAAGAGCGGGAGATGCGAGGACGGCAAAAATGACGGAAGAAAGGGGAGGAAAGAGGACGAGAGAGGAAAGAGGGATCCGGGTTTGAGAAAAGGATTTTGTGTTGTGGGTGAACAAAAACCAACGGCAGCACTTGTCATATTGCGTACCTCGCTCATATTTCCCCATTCAACACTTTCCCTGACCAAATTTTTTTTTTTTTTTTACCGTAGTTTACCGTAGTTTGCTGCAGGTCAAGGTTAATGTCACACGGCCAAAAGACGGGGAGTAGTTGAAATGAGTTGTCTTCAAAGTCAGAATTAGACTGACTTTGAAGACATCTTTCATGCTAGGCTAGGCTAGGCTAGGCTAATTTCTCTCGGAGACGGACCCTGTGTTCCAAATTGATACATTGTCAAAAACAAAAGGGTTTAGAACAACTTCATGCTTTGTAATTTCTTCAAAAATGCGACAATGGATTTTCAACATTTGAAGGAAGTGGCGGCTAACATTGAGGATAAATTAAGAAGTATCGGGGGGAATGGAAGGGGAGAACAAAGCGACCAGTCATCCTTCTTCCCTCCCTTCTTCCTCTTCCTCCTCTCTGCTACTTTAATGTGTATCGAGTTGCCCAGACGGCGGCCTGTTAATTGCAGGCAGGCTGCGGCGAAAGTGTGTGCACACGCGCGTGATAGCGTCGGGCCTTTTAGCAGCATCCAGACGCTATTGGATTAAGATCAAGTTGACTGCATTAACACCTAGTAACATCTCGGCATGGGAAAACACAGTTCACCGTGTGTCCACGACAGACAAGCAGGGCAGCTCATAAGAGTTCTTTTCTGTGTTTTAGTCTTCTTTTTAGTTCTTTTTTTATCATAAAAATCAGCCGGTAAATGGTTCGAAAATTCTGCTTCTGACTTTGTTCTGGTCGGTAATTGTGAGCTTAAATGGCATCATTAACAGCGAGGTTAAGACTTTTTGTGTTTATTTGGTTGTTTCTGCCGTGGAAGTGGAAAGACCCTGTAATCCCAAACCAAGACAACAGAGAGCCGTTTCTTCCTAACTTAAAACTTGATTTTAACGAACAAGAATAAACACAATTGACGAAATACAAGTCATGCGGGAAAATTGCATGACGCGGAAAAATCCCGGGAGACACGCACGGACCATTGAAGGCAATGACACCCGAGCAATCAGGAGCGGGTTGGCAGGGGGCTTCAAGAAGGTGAAAATCACAGAAGCGGAAGGAAGTCGGGGTAGGAAACAAGAGGAAGAAGGAAAGTACAAAATAAAACAGAAAAGTCAAGAAAAACATTCAGCACATGACAGACTTGAACAAACCGCGACAGGAAAAATATACCAGGGTGACGAGACGTGAGCGACCAAAAAAAAGCTGCATTCTGTCATTTGACCAGCAGGGACCACCAAAACGGTTGCAAAAAGATTAAAAATGACTTGATCGTCAAAGCGGAAAGACGCACTAAATCTTGTCTAATTTTGTCTAATTTCGTTAAAAGAAAGGGCTTTAAATTGTTGGTGTGGCTACTGTTCAGCATTGGGTAATGTCTTTATGTGACAGTGGCGGTCCTGTCACTATGCCTCCAATTGATCATGCGCCCTGGCCGCTTGGCCAAGGCGATGTCCCTTTGGCCGAATGGTTAAGCGGTTATGGTTAATTACCCGGGAGTCTGGGGTTCGAAGCCCGCCCGGGCCCTCTGCGCCTTGCCACATTTACATACAGCCAGTGGTTCAAAATCAAGGTCAACCTTGAAAAAAAAAAAAAAAAAAAAATGGACATAACAAATGAAAGTCGTTCACTCAAGAAAACACAGTCAATGACTCCAAAGTTGCTATTCATAATGTGACGAACAACCAAACGGCCACACAAATACATTATATTATCTTTCTACTTTACAGAAGCCCTGAAGAAAAAAACAAGCAAAGCAAAGCTACAAGCAAACTACCAGCATCGTAGGTTGCTCACCTTTAACTTGTGGAGCCATTGAGGCGTTGCGGAAGAAATGTCCCGTGTGGACGCCACGGCCGCGTCCTGTTAACCAGGCGCAGGACGTGGACTTCAGTCCAACGCTGTGGACTTTGAGGATCGCGGCCGACGCTCGTAAAGATTAGCCGGCAGGGAGACGCCACGTCGAGATAAGAAGGGGGAGCGAAGAGATGTGAGGAGGTGTCGCAAGAGTCCACTGACGAGGCGACCTTATTTTGTTTTTCCATCCGTGCTAATGCTAATCTGAAAGCCGCGCACAGGTCAAAGCCAAAGATATGGAGACCGGTTTGTTCAGTTACAGCCGTTTGTTAGCGTTGGCTGACTCATCCTGACAGGACGGACCTTAATGGCCGGTCTTGGTGTGCAACAATAACAATTAGACTGATTAGACTGAGCGATTGTTTTAATGACCAACACTGTATGTGGGGCGCTTACCATATTAACGAGGCCGACAACCCTTGATGGAAGTTTTCGATGTTTTTGTAAGTCTCCCCAAAAAAAGGTTCAACTGAAAATGTCATGGAGTTAAATAACAAACTCAGACGGAAGTAAATAATCCTTTGGAGTCACCTTTTTTGGAACTAAAATTTGCTCCGCTCCTCTGAGAAGTCAGAAACAAATCAAGCGTAACATTAAACTGCTAAAACATTTTCATTTTTTTTGCATAATTTGGTTAATTTGGAACGCGAGCACACACAAAGATATAAGTACAAGTACAAGTATTTGACATCTTCCATAATTATTATCATGTTACCTTGCTTACTTTAATAAAATCTTTAACAAAAAAATGAATAACAACAATTGTAATTATATCATTGCGCAGAAAATACCTAAAGTTCATACATCAATAAACTATACAGTGACATACAGCACCAAAATCACACATTTTCGCTGTGTTTACATCAAATATTTGACTGTTTTATTTGATGTGTATTACGTGGCTCAAAGGTTAAGTGTGTAATATTTGGAGATTTAGAAGAAGAAACAGCGATATCAAGTGGTTACATTTTAGATTGCAGCGTCCTCAACTCTCTCTACCCCTCTTGAGCTTGCCTGTGAGCTACGGTGGCCTGCGCACCCAAACCTGGAGACCTCATCCACCTTCTTCTACGTTGGTTTAAATGCAAAACGCGCTCTCAGGCGATTCGGACTGTCCACACCGGGCTTCCTTAGAAATGTGGCGGTGCAAGATGGCAGCTAATTGGGAGCAAAACCATTGTTCTGTGTATATTCTTGTATCTATAAGAGAACCGTTCTGAGGGTAGGAAAACCAAATTACTTTTATTATCCTGCGATTACACACTCTTGTCAATTTATTAATGGGCAGTACATTAAGCTTTTACCAACACAAAAACAATAATAAATCAGGCCATATTTTACATACTGGAGCTGAAAGAGAAGTTTTCTAACAGACGGTGAACAGCGGCGGTGCCGCTGAGCGCCCGGGCCGTCTCTTCCTTTGTCGGCTATATAAACTGATGCCGCAGCCATTATGTGGTCTGCGGGCTGCTCCCCTCTTTCTTCACCTCTCAGTCTTCCCCCGCCGCTCGCCTACGTCTCCCCCGCCTGGAATCGCCGGGGCACAGGGAGTTGCGGTCAGGGAGGGAGGGAGTGTGGGAGGAAGAGGCGGAGGAATAAACACCACACGGGCGACGGGGGAGAGGGCCGAACGTCAAATCGACCTCGTTATCAGCCGAAAAGAAAAAATACAAATAAAAACAACCCCCAACGCCCCCTCCCTTCCCCCGCTGATTGGTGTGCTTTACTGTCTCATCCCGACTGCCGCTCGACTCATTTGCATCAGGCGTACAGAAGACTTCCTTTTTTTTTTTTTTTTTTTTTGTTTTACCTCAACGCATTAATGTTTGGTTTTTCGTAAACCTCACGACAACCGATGACATGACACGTTGTGATTACATAGAGCAGAAGTAGGCAAGTACGTAAACCAAAACACTCCCATCGTGAGTTATGGAATGTGTTGAATAAACAGAATTGAACTTTGACTTCTTTGCCTCATCTGTCATGGCATAGATGTATTTATATATATATGTATGTATTGAAAATTAGAGCATGTCAATATCAAGTGTACACAATGCAACCGTCATAACAGAAGTTCAATACTTTCTTTCATTTCTAAAAAAAAAAAAACAAAGCTTTGTATTGTAATCACAATTAGGCTCTTGCAAACAACGTGCTTTTAGTGTGTTCACACAGAATTTTGCACACTTGAAATTCTCTCCATCACTTTTAATTTGACTGTGGGAATGGTTTTCCTTTAAGCAATAAAATGTAGCCATACTTGTTAAGTACTTGACGGATTTCCGTGCACTCATAATGATCACAGAGCATTCAAGATCATTATGTGTTCTATGTCTATTCTTGTATATAATGTATAAGAGAACTGTTTCAAGGCTTGTTTCTGCCTTGAACTCTAAAACTGGTTATAAAAGAGTTCAAGGCAGAAACAAGTCAGGGACCCCAAATGTTGAATAGTGGTGCGTGTGTATATACATATTGCAAGATGGTATTTGATGAGCAGCAATGTTTCAGTTGCTTCACTGTATTGTCATGCCGAATTTACTTTGCTGAAGTTTTCTTCCAACGGTTTTGCCAGCCAACACCGGGTACCTGATGAAGTGGCCAGTGACACTCACTGTGTATTCTTAGCATTGACCTGAATATTAAGGTGGGCAGAGGTCTAGTTTTCAAAGGAGGCAAACAAGAAATTTCCCAAAACAATAGGGTTAGGGTTAAGGTTAACCCTAACCCTAACCCTACCCTAACCCTAACCCTAACCCTAACCCTACCCTAACCCTAACCCAATCCTAACCCAACCCTAACCCTAACCCTAACCCTACCCTAACAAGAAATTACCCAAAACAAAGCTGCATTCTGTCGTTTGTCCAGCAGGGACCGCCCAAAAATGGTTGCAAAAAGACTAAAAATGACTTGATTGTCAAAGCGGAAGGAAGCACTAAATTCGTGAAAAAAAACTTAAATCTCCATTTTGTCTAATTTCGTCAACAAAAAAAAAGAGACTATAAATTGTTGCCGTGGCTACCATTTAGCGTTGGGGAACGTCTACATACAACCAGTGGCTCAAAATCACTTCCATTCCCTCTCCTCCCCCAATTTCTGACGCTCAATTTAAACCTCAGCAAGTCGCAAACGCGCTGGGGCTCCTGCCACATGATTGGCTGCTTTGTTGAGCAGGTGTACCAAATAAAGTGGCCAGGGAGTCTACGGACGCGCTTGCTTGCTCGGCCTTTCGCAGTCAACTTGAAATAGTTGGTAGGGAGCTTGCTGACGTGCGCACACACACAACACACACACACACACACACACTCTCTCTCTCTCTTTCTCTTCTTACATCTCGCACGCCCCCTTAATCTTCCTCAATCACTTCTCTCCCCCTCCCAACCCCTGCCGCCCTCCACCAAGCCAGCCCTCCCTGCCAACACCGACGTCCTAATGGCTTTGAGCAAGGCAGCGCGACCTCCTCCCCGTCGCCCGTCTGAGAGAAACTCAATTGGATTGGAAGCCGATCAATCACGACGAGTATCGAGCCGTGATTGGATTTGGCCGCGGGACGGTTGTGGGGGGGCGGAGGGCGCCGGGGAGGGGGGGGGGGTGGGGTTTGATTTTTAGCTCCGCTCCAATGAAGGTAGATCTGATGTGTTATTGCTGCAGACGTAAAGGGACGGGAGGAACTGGGCAGCATGCGGTCTTCTGTCTGCGTGTGTGTGTGTGTGCGTGTGCGTGTCTGTGCGCGTGCGCGAGCAAGTGTGCGATTGCGGTTGACATGTGTCACAGTTTGAGGTTTTGAAGCCGTGCCAGCTGTGAGTGATGTCTGCGGAGCTCCACCGCTGTCTATCCGTCATACAGACATGCAACCGCGTCTCGCGTTACGTTTCGCAGTCAAAGTCATTACGCTAATTTGACCGAGGAGGACTGCAACCGCAGGATGAGCTGCCCCCCCCGCACCCCCCCCCCCCTTTTTTTTTTGTTTTTGCTTTTTCAAAAATGGCAACAGTAATATTGTATCACCGTATATCGCCATATGGTTACATTGCAGTGGTGATTTCTTCATCTCAAGCGATTCACCGAAACTGAAGCTAACAACAACAACAGCGGCGGCTGCACCAGAACGAAAAGAAATTCTAATGTTGTGGTTGTGGGTTCACCTCTTTGGTCCGATGACTTCCACTGTGCAGTCTGCAGCGTTCCCCCCGCGTCGGCATGGGGTTTTATACAAATGCACCAACTGAAAATTGAAACTGTTACAGCAAGACGACAAACAATGATAGGATTGTCGCGCAATCGCAATGTTTGCTGTCGGGATGCAAATGATCAATTCATTCATTAATCACTAGTTGATTGACCTTATCGATCGATTAATGATTAATTGATAAGCAGACATACGCTGAGAACACATTATTTAGCTCTTAAATAATGTCGAGGGTGCAACGTGACCCATTTTCACATTAGAGAACAGTAAAAACAGCCTAACATTTATCCTCTGACTTCAACATCACGTACACATTTCAACTTTTTTTTTTTTTTAAATAGGTGTTTAAAAGTAACTTGTTCTAGGTATATTATGACCATCACATTATCTATAGGTGAACTGCTCTTTCCTGCGAGCACACTGTTATAATGATATCAACCACCCGTGTAAAAAAATGTTCACTTAATTGTGACTAATTTAATTTAATCGATTAAATTGTTAATTGACAATTCATCGATAATCGATGAATTGTTAACATCCCTAGTTTGCTGACATTGCGGTGCAATGCAATTTTTGAAACGCTTGCTAGCACTCGGTAGATACAGCATGACCTGTTCGCTTGTTGGCAATGAACTTGAGGCATGCCAGTGTCGTATAGTGTAGCCTATACGACAAAAACTAGCGTTTTTAATTCTCTTCATTTTCCCCCAGGGCTAGCGGGCCACCACTAGGAGGCGTGCGTACGATGCAAACACTTCGGTACAAACACGTGCATCCTTTGCTTCCCTTTCGGAGGACGATCTTGGCTAGCAATGTAGCCCGCTGTTCCTGCAGCGTCCTTGAGAGGGCACCCTTGATGTCAAACCGTAACCCCGGAGTGCGGCCGCCGTCTGTCACGGTGCTAACGGCAAACTGAGATTAATCCGCCCCGATGAAACCTCTGAGAGATGGGGGACGCACTCGCACTCACACTCTCGCACAAGATAAGACTCCCTCCTATGAGTGATCGCTGCATTAGGCCTGTGGAGAAGCTGCTCTATGACAGTTATGATGCTAAAGGATCTCTCTCCCTCACACACACACACACACACACACAGACACACATTCGCACACACACACACACACACACACACACGCACACATTTTAGCGGTTCTGACACCAGCGGCGTTCTGTGGCCGCAGATTATGCCGTAAGAAGCTGGTCAATACTAATCCGTTAACCCTAACCTGTTTAGCACTGACCAGTCACTCTACATGCATGTATCATTCATGTGTGTGTGTGTGTTTGTGGGTTTGTGTGTGCGAGGAAAGAGAGGAAGGAGTACATGTTTTTCCTCCTCAACCTAAGTAAGTGTGTGTGCGTGCGTGTGCGTGTGCGTGTGTGCGTGTGCGTGTGCGTGCGCATAACCCATTTAGTGCTCCCTCCCCATACATATTTCTTTTGCCGTAACACGAGCCGTACACCAGATCAATAGAAATGTTTCTTCGTTAATGAAGATGTGTGTTTTTGTTGGATTTTTTTTTCTTTTTCTTGTGTGGGGCATGAGGAGTAGTTGGGGGGGGGTCCTTAGGCTGACCATTGCAACTGACCGCAGTGGTCAGTCAGTGGACGATTTATGAAACCCGCAAAAATTTGCCGCTGACGCACGCACGCGTACACACACACACACACACACACACACACACACACACACACACACAGAGGCATGTCTGAGTTGTCATTCCAGGGTTCAAGGGCACCGAAGGCACCTGTAGTCCAAACCAGGGCAACTGCATCGAAACTGGAACAGCAAGACAACAAACAACGATATGTTTGTCGCACAATCGTAATGTTGTAATGACGTGACATAATGACATAACACATTGTGGTGCAATTTTCTTTTTTTCCCCTTTTTTTTTCCTTTTTTTTTTTTTAGAAATGCTTGCATTGCAGCTAGCACTTGCTAGATTTTCCTGACAAGATCCAGCGTGACCTGTTTACTTGTTTGCGAGGTACTGAGCACTTGAGCATTGCTATTGTAAAAGTAGGTGGAACTTAGTAAAACTGGGTCTAATAAAGTGAAGGAGGGAACTGAGGGAACTGGAAATGAACTTAATTCTAGCTCTACCTTGATACCTTGATGCAAAGTCAGTCACAGCAAAATTCTGCCTACATATATAGTTCACAGTGCACAGCATACAGCGTGTGTTTGGATTTAGCTGTAGCACTGCGCCGCAAATGCTAACTGACAGCTAACAGAGGTTTGGACGTTTGAGGGAAGGGCTTAGTCAACGGTTACTTGTTTTAACTCTTCCAAACACTCATCATCATCATCATCATCATCATCGCATGTCAACAATAAATTAGTTATGTTCAGTTCCGATCCAATTCCGATGCACATGTATCAATACTGATCCGATGGAATTTGTCATTTATATCATTCTTCTTGTTTGTATTGTATTGTATTGTGCGGGAGGTCAACTGCCTCGTGTATTTCGTTGCAGCAGGGACACAGGCCGTTCTTTCATGTTAAACTTTGGGTGCTTTATAGAATTTGATGTCTTGTACAATGCAAGGTTACTTTTCACCCCTTGAGATGCCGGCTGCACACACTCTTTGTACTCGTGTGGTGCGTTCGCGACCAGCATAAATGTTGGAAAAGATTGGTAGCCCGGTTCGAGCCTTCTTTTCCGATAGCTAGTCCCCAATACCGATGCAGCATCGGATCTGTCCTTCTCCCAATTTCATCAGTGGAAGTCACTAATTCCCAAACTAACATGTTTTTTTTTTTTTTTTAGCTTTGAAGAACTGACAGAAAGACAGAATATGTAACAAAAGCGAGCACTGCGCTGCATTTCACTCTAATGTTAACAATGAGACGACTTTTACAGAAAAAGTACATTCAAGAACATGAGCGCGAGCGAGCATTTTATTCTCTTCAAAGCCCTTCACCAGGAGAGGTGAAGGGGCTGATGGGACGGCCGCTCGACTCCTCAACAAGTTCCCCTGCATCACCATCATCATATCTCTTATTGGCAGTCGGTGAGCCCCCCCATTAGCATATAATCTAATTCATACATCGCTCACATAAAGTGTTGACTATGCATGAATCCTCGGGGTCAATATTTCATTTATCCTCCGTCTGCACGGTCAGGTGTGCAGTGTGTGCGTGCGATAAGAGCGCCGGTTAATGATTGAAGGGCGATTAGATTCCGATCAGGAGCTCTGTTGGATGTGCTCTTTTTGCTTTGGGTTGGAGTTCAAAGCTTAAAGTCTCAAACAGCTTCAGCAGCAATATCTAAATGATCGGTGCCATAAATCATAACCGGGCTAACCGCAGGCTAATACCACTGAGGCTCCCGTTGTGGTAACCCGCCACTTGTGAAAGTCCCGATCCACGCAGAATTAATTTCAGTGATTCTAGATTTAAAATGTAAAGGTAGAGAGGTGAGGTTTCATCTTTCTGACTCAGTTTAATTTGCGTATTGTCATCGTTACAGCCAGAACATTAAGCTAATCTTATAAACTTACTTTTAACCCAAATAACTTTTCTTTTTAGTTTTTCACAATTGGCTAAAGGAGCTGTGGAGCCTTTATCCCATAGTCGGCAACCTTCACTACCAAAAGAGCCATCTTGCCCCATCTGCCATCAAATAACATTCACCTGGAGCTGGGGGGCATTGTACTGCCCCTTAAAGAGGGTGACAGAGACCCGGGGCAGTGGGGATTTTTGCAACTGTCTGTTTCTTGCCGTGAGTTCGGGGAGAAAGTCCGGTGATTGACGTTGGCACCAACGTTCCAATATCTGACAATGTAGGTCGCAAAACCTCGCCAGGGTTACCAGAGCGTAGTTTGCGCTTCTGACCCATCGGGTGCCGCCTTTCTGGGAGTTTTTCTTTTTTTTATAGTAAGTAGTAGATGGTAAGTAAGTACCTCACCTCGAGGCAGAGGTTCAACTTTGTCTTCTATCCACACCATCTTTTTGCGTGCGTTCTTTGCCGTCTTCGCCGGGCTGTGTTAGTGAGCTGCTACTTCTGTGAATACACCAGGCTCCAGGTCTTCTTCTTCTTCTTCTTCCGCCTTCAGGGAGTAAAACCACAGCGCCACCATAAGGCCTGGCATAAGTACTCTCCAGCGTTTCCATGTACATGCATATATTTTTGGAGACGGCTTTGTGTTATCTCTTTTTCACTCAGTTTCCAAAAAATGTCCTCCCCTTGTAAAAAATGGCTAAAATGTATTTTCATGTTATTAGGTTGTTGTTGTTGTTTCTGTTCAAGGCTTAAGGGAACCACTGCAGATGCGCAGAAGAGCCGCAGGTTGCTGACCCCTGCTTTATCTCAATTTGCCTATCGTCATAATCCCCCCCCCCAGTCACACGAGAGGGTACGTTTCCCTTTAACTATCAGTGCCTGTTGTTTTGAGATCCGGGGATCCTAACTGGAGGTCAAGGTTGCAGGTCTCCCTCCCCCAAAACTCATCAAATACACAATCCAACAACAGCGAAACGCTCTCGAGGACACATTGTGCACATTCACCACACTGTCAAACTATAACGTCACATTAAAACCGAAACCAAGACGCACAGCCTGATTTATTTGAGAAGCTACGCCAGTGTCTGACGTGTCACTCTGTCGCTCTTTACTCAAGAATGCTGTTGCCAGTGCCTCATGTGTCGTGATGTAAATAATTATACATTATTGGTATTTCATTGGAAAGCGTGGCGATTGTGCCAGCCACAACTTGTCCCTGTGAGCGTTTTGGTGTTGTTGGATTGTGTGTTTGGTGAGACCTGAAACAACTCGAACCAACAGGTGCTGATGATTCAACGACATGTACCCACTCGTTACTGCAGGGACTGTGGCCATAAGCCAGTTCACTAAAACATTGAACCGTCCGTTTAAATTTAGGTATGGAATTGTGAGAAAGGAGATGTGAGAGAGAATGATCAGTCCCCCCTTTTTCATCTCATCTTCAGTTTAAATGGTTGTAATCTGCTCAAGTGTCTTCAAAAGTGAGGGAGAGAAATCATAGAGAAAGACATGACAAGAAAGGGAAGGGAATGAACAAAGTTGAGAAAGAAATTGGAAGAGAGGGGAAAAGAAACAAAAGGGGAAGGAGGACCAAGAGGAAGTGAGAAGAAAAGGAAGTGGACGCGAAAAGTGAACGATAAGAGAGGGGACGGAAGGAAGGGAAGACAAAAAAACGGAGAGTGAAGATGGACCAAAAAAGGGGAAGAACAAAGAAAAAGAGGATGAAGGAAAGAACTGCTGCAGTGTGTGTGTGTGTGTGTGTGTGTGTGTGTGTGTGTGTGTGTGTGTGTGTGGGACAGTCTTCATTGATCCCCTGTCACCCTGATCACATTACAGCCCCCGCGACCCCCCCCATTCGGATCTCCATTTTTAATTTTCCTCTACAGATGACAAAAAGACGGGAGCGAGGGATGGAGGGATGGAGGAGTGAAGGGACAGGCCGGAGATGAGGATGGATGTGTCAGGGTCAGCAGGGGTCGCCACAGATGACGGCAGGCGCCCGGCCCCGGGGTACCTCCACGTACTTTGCTTGCTGAATGTTTGTGGTGAACGTGTGTGTCCCTTTAACGCAGGACAAAAATACATAAAAGAAATGTATTACTAGCGGCATTTCCATGACAGTTTTTTGCAAAATAAAAGCGATATTTCTAAAAAATTTCAACAAAGTACAAATGTGATTTGCAGGTGTTTCCATTAAATGGTGTGAAGCGCATAAGCTTTGCTTTTGATTGTTTACGTTTGTTTGCTGTCAAGAATGGTTGTTGTATTTTCACTTGAAGTGAACTGGTCACGTGACCCCGTACGTCACGTCCAGTGACGTGTAAATGCAAAAAAAGTGTTTCCATGAACACCTTTGTGATGTACCTCTATTACGGTACATCTGAAAAACCACCTCATGAGAGCGTCAAAACCTATTAGTGATATTTAAGAGGTTTTTTTTCAAGTTCAGGTGTTTCCATGACCAGTTTTTTTATTGCGATATTGAGGTTTTATGCAATTCTAGGGCTAACTTATCAACCATTCCAGTTGGCAGCCGTAGCTAATGATTGAGAGGTTGTGTGCGCCAGCTCTGACGGTTAGCTTATCCCTGCGTAGCATTACCGTTAAAACATTGACAAAACAGAGTTTCAGGAGGAGATGGGCGATCGACACGCATGTTGCTCGCTAGCTTGCTAGCTTGTGGGTTTAATCTCGCGGTCACGTATCAGATGACCGAGACAAGCGCCTTGACATGCGTCAAGAGTTGAGCGTTAGGTGGACCTAACGGAGAGAATCCAGTAATTTTTCCAAATAAAATTGTTCACTCAGATTCATTTAACAGAAGTTAATTATTCTTTCTGTCCGGCCCGGTACCAAATGACCCAAATGGCCCGGTGGTTGGCAACCACTGGTCTACGTGATACGCTGGTGCACGTCGTATAACCACTACAAAATGCAGAAAGATACGTATGACTATGTGTTTTAGCCACAACGTCCACTTTACCGTTTGAAAATGTGATTAAAAGGATGTTTTATGTTCAGATCTGTTTCAAGAATGTATTCGTGTTTGCACCCCTTCTTTCATATGATTGCTGAAACTTTATTTTATACATATGTGTGTTCATTTTTTGTACATGTTTTGTGTTGTTTTAAAGCAGCTGTATAGCAGTATAGCCACAAGATTAAACTAGACTACACCACACCACCTGCAGTTTAGTGTTGAATCCACTAGGGGGAAGTGGGTCACTGGGAGCCCGAAGTGCTTTTTACCAGAGTAGCTCAGACAGATGGCAGCAGGCTGACCTGCAGAGGTCACCCATCGACAGTGCGTCATCTCTCCAGAGCCAAACATACCTCACTTTAATGTTATTGATAATCATATTTTTTATCATTACAGTCTCTGGCCACTCCAATTCCCCCCCCGCCTGCCACCCATCCCTGCTACTAGTCCTGGACTGATAAACACAAACACTGAACAGTCTCAGATACAGATTACGACACTGTGGACTCACGGCAGAAGTCGGGACGAGTTGTCGTCGCTCTTTCTTTTAGTGTTGCGTTTCCCACCTCCAAGCCTGTTTTATGGCCCCGGTTGCTTAAAGTTAAGGCAGAATAGAATTCAAAGAGGAAGTCTGTTTAATGGATATGGTTGAAAGCACACACTTTGATGCCCATCAATCAGATTCTATTTGTACAGCCCAATTTTACAAATTAAAACAATTTGCCGGCTGCCGTTACACACCGATTGCATCACGAATAAACGTCACAAAATTGCACATAAATTTTGATTCAATTTTAGATTTTGACTCAAGATAAGATTCAATTTCTATTAAAACTACAGACATGGGCCCCCGTTCGAAATTGTGTCATCAAAGCTTTTAGCGCCGCAAATGCGAGGAAAGTACTCAAACTCAAAGCAAATTTTAAAAAAAAAATGTGCCGCCTTCTTTGCAACGGAAAAGTTGTACGAAAAAATGCAATTGGAATTTTTCTTTTCTTCAACTGTGTCCCAATTTAGCACACGAAAGAACGCACCGAGGTGTGCAAAGGCCTTTAGTAATAAAAGAAATACCAGAACAAATTCTAGATTGGATTTGTAAAGTTTGCCGGACATTATCAAATGCAATCGCGACGCAATTGGCAAAGTAAATTTAAGGCCGAATGCTGCATACGTAATTTTTAATTCAAGGCATCACTACAATTTGGGATTCAAGGTCGCTTGAATCTACAGACGAGTCGCGAAACTCAAACTTCTGTCCACTTGACACTTGACAATTTTCATTTTGGAATTATGGACACCGTAACACAGCCAGAGGGACTGTGTGAACTTCCAGCTGACCAACAGTTGCTCTAACTGCCTCTCGCCCCAGCGATTACATCCGTGGCCCGTAATTTGGAACAAACAACTAATAGAGCGCAGCCTCGCTTGGTAACAGGCTGTGTCGCTTCGACAGGAAATCAGATTTATTAATTATGTAATTATGATGAGTGTCTCATCTCTATTTTTTCTCTCCTCTTAACATTAAAGTTGGAAAAGAGTTCTGAGAGGGTGATAAAAGATATTCCCATGTGACCTGAGTTAAGAAGAGACACTGCCGCACTGTTTGTATAGTGCGAAGAAAAAGAAAAAAAACGTTTTTTTCTTTGACGTAAATTGTGCTGCTGCTGCTTCCACGTTATATCACAAACACACGTCACACACGCGAATCACATCAAAATAACTGTGATTTATCGCAAACATTGTACATTCATTTTTTTTTTGATTTATAATTTTCCCATAGCGGTAAATCACAGTAATTATTTATTAACATAATAATAAGGTTTTTCACAAAATTGGATTTTTGACCATTGCCCACTAGAGTGCAACTAATGCTAATTTTTGTATTTGACTAATCCGTTGTTAGTTTACTAAATTGATTAGTCTGTTATTGTTTGTTATTGTTATCGATTAATCTATCGATTATTTTCTTATTGATTGTTTTGTTATCGATTAATCTATCGATTATTTTCTTATTGATTGTTTTGTTATCGATTAATCTAGCGATTATTTTTCTTAGATTTACTAAACTACAAACTGCAAAAACTTCATTTTTACATCTCGGCAACTACCTTCTCTCCAAATCCAAATGCCGCTATTTACCGCAACCAGAGGTGGAAAAAGTATTTGTATTGTGTACTTAAGTAAAAGTACTGATACATGTGTAAAAACCAATAATCTGGTAAAAGTAAAAGTACGGATTCAAGCCCTTTGCGTCAGTAAAAGTAAGAAAGATCAGGGTTTGAAATATACGTAAGTAAATAGTAAAAATGATTTTTGTTTTTGCCATCAATGAAACAATACATTGAATTGACCAGAGTACTCTAAGATAACCTCCCTCTAAAATATGTACAACTGTTATATTGAACTAGACGGGAAGTACAGTATAGTTCAAATAGCTCCACTTCAACTGCAAACAGTACAGGTACGTGTGTACAAATGTAGGGAGTAAAAAGTAAAAGTTGTCAGAAAAGGAGAATAAAGTAAAGAGACCTCTTTAACTTTTCATCGCACATCCACCTTCTTCTCTCTCTCTCTCTCTCTCTCTCTCTCTCTCTCTCCCACCCCCCCACGCCTTCCATCCCCTTTGCCGATAATCTCCCCCTTCCCCTTCTCTCTCTCCCTCTCTCCCACTCGACCGCCCTCCTCCCTCTGCCTCCCTCGTTCGCCTCTTCCTTATTTCTCCATCTGTCTCGTCCTGGCAAGGCCATTAACTCATAAATCCAATACAGGCCACCTCAACACTATCTGTCTTCTGCCGATGGAGGAGCGGGGATGGGACGAGGGGAGGGGGAGCGGAGGAGGGGAGGAGGAGCTGGATCAATGCCCCCCCCCCCGACTGTCAGTCCGCTCACTCGTTTTCACATCCATCTACCCATCGCCTCCTCTTCCTCCTCTCTTCTTCTTCCTCCTCTCCTCTGGTTTATTTATTTTTTTTAGCTCTCCACCCTTTGCTTGCTTTTTGCTCCGCCAGAGCCAGTGGCACAGTGACTGGCACGGCGCTGACGCAGCTTTCTCTCCACACACACACACACACACACACACACACACACACACTCAAAATGATCTCCAAAGGTTTTAAACCAGGGGTGGGCAAACTTTTTGAATGATGGGGCCACAGTGGGTTGTAAAATGTGCCAGAGGGGGGGGGGGGGGGTAACGGAGCAGCAGCAGATGGATGGAGTGTTTTGTTGAGCCACCTCATAGGAGGAAAAAAATCTATCATGGGATATGTAGAAAGCATGTTGCTTTAATGTCAATTGAAAATGAACGTCGTCTTTGTATTTAGCTCTTTATTGAAATGACTTAAAACACTGAAAAATGTTGAAAATACTGCTATATTATGACTTACTATTGATTTATTTGTTGTATATATAGATTGATTTATCTATCTATCTACCTATCTGTCTCTCTATCAAGATCATTTCTTCAAGTTCAGCGGGCCGGATTAGAGAGTTTAACGGGCCACATGTGGCCCCCAGGCTGCAGTTTGCCCATGCCTGTTTTAAAAGGAATAGTTCACCAAAAAAACAACAACATTTGGATTCAGATGCCACTCACTCACTTTGTGGATGTTTTGGCTCTTGGTGAAATATTTTCGAATCCATGTCACCACCTCCGTGGCGTGAGACCCCAAAATATTTAACAGATTTTGGCGATGGAGATATAATGGTGATAATTTACAGCAACAACAAGAACAGCATGAAAAACCAACGTTCCTTAGTGTGCAAAAAAAAATCTCCGCCATTAGTGAACGTCCGGTGTCGCGGGGGCAGCGCTTAGCGCATAAACTGGAGATTTTCAAAATCTGAATTTCATCCACATTGTTTGAATTTAACCAATCCAGCATGCAAAGTCTTCAGCCCAGTTGCTGTTCATCAGAAATTGGATGGAAAAGAGGATCTCATTTATACACAGGAAGTGACAAGTGGTTGGCCCACTAGGTCACATGGTCTCTTTCCCGTTGTGCTACAAAAAAACACAAGGAAAAAACAAATTGAGAGGTAGAAAAAAAAAAGAAGAAAAAATCTGATTTCATACATTTAACAGAAGTCAAATGAACTGCTGAATTTCAAAGTGAACTAGTTTAAGTGAAAGCCTTGAAATGAAGAGCCTGAACACGTTTTTTTCAATACATTATCCTCTTTTTGTGTGTGTGTGTGCGCGCACACGTGCGCGTGTCTGTTTGTGAACGATGATGAGTGATCACTTCCGGCTCCACTTGACTGCAGGACTGTAAGAATAAAGTTCTGCGCTCAGCAGCGGCCTGCGGCTTTGGCACAGCGGCGGAAACACACACACACACACACACACACACACACACACACACACACACACACACACACACACACACAGAGCACCAGTGTGGTCAGTGTGTGTCAGCCCCCAGTGAACCACACTGGCCTCTGGTGAGCCACAGGATCCATTAGGTGTAGAGTGACAAGCTCTCTCACTCAGACTCCCTCTCTGCCGCACACGCACACACACACACACACACACACACACGAAGTGCTTAACGAAGTCAAGTTCATTCCAGCATAATAATAATAATAATAATAATAATAATAATAATAATAATAATAATAATATTTTATTATTATTATTATTATTATTATTATTATTATTATTATTATTATTATCATTAGGAGTGTAATATGGAATAATGTGGCAGTGGTCAAAATGAAAGTGATTTTAATTTGGTTTGAGTAATTAGAAAAAAACCCCACTATAGCTAAAACCCAAAAAACCAAAATCATTTTAAAACAAAAAATAGAGACGAATGGAAACCAACAAACTAAAACAAAATATGGTGCCTGGCTTTTGTAGGTCCCTTTCTCTGATGGTAGCACAATGATGAAGCCTTCATAATTGTAATAGTTGATCATCATTGATTTATTACAAGTTGTCGCAGTAGTATCAGTATCATCTGCATTTCTAACATTAATCATAAAGGTCATTCAGAAGTGTTTTTATGTTTAAATAAGGGACATTAGTGCTTTGGACATTATTATATTATTATATAAGAGAGAGTCATTGAACATCTTGTGGGCCATTTGGCTCAGCTTCATCATCAGTGCAGCCAGGTCACCAGTGTATCCATCAAAAAAAAATATATAAAAAAATAAATGACAAGTGACCAAATTAGCCTCAGCTTCAAGATGAAGATAGCCCAAAAAATAACTCACATAACTTCCAGTGTATCGGGTGTGATGTTGCAATCAACACACGCAAGCAGCAATTCCAACCGTGGCAGAACAAAAAAAGTGTTGTGCTCTTGGTCGAGAGAATGAGATCAAGGCTGTAATGTGTTATGATCCAACCAAACATTTACTCTGTGTCTCTCTAGCTCTCTCTCTCTCTCTCTCTCTCTCTCTCTCACACACACACACACACACACACACACACACACACACACACCGGCTCTCTTAACTCTCCATCAATCCAAATGCTTTTATCTAACACAATGCAACACGGCTTTCAGTCACATTAGGCCTCTCACGCAAAGCACACACGTCGCATCTCTGCGTCCCGCACACTCTCACACATGCACGCACGCACACACACACACACACACACACACACACACACACACACACACAACAGGAAGCAGAAAAACACGCACAATGCGGCGGGAGTGGGGAAAAAAAAAAAAAATCTGATATCAAACACACCCATGTGAACGCAAAAGTAGCCCATGCTTCATCTTCTCTGCCCGCATCACTGACTCACACACTCTCACACACACGCACACATGCACGCTGGACACACACGCACATGCAGACGTGAACACGCTCGCACGCACAGCCAGGTCGTGCCCTTCTCGTGTTTCCTTTGACACACGGTAATAGATTCCGCTGTAGCTCTACGCCTCGGCTAAGTGGCCTCACCTTTCACTGAAAACAAATCACTTTCTCTCCCGCCAACACACACACACACACACACACACACACACACACACACACACACACACACACACAGCTCCTCCACCTTTACACACACTCCTCTCCTCTCCTCTCTCTCTTCCTTCCCCACCCTCGCCCCTGACCTTCCTCCTCTCTCTCTCTCTCTCGCTCGCCCTCCCAGGAGGGCTCTCCTCTTCCTCACCGTCACTCATCCCTCCGTCCTTTCATTTCTATCCTTCTTCCCCTTTTCCCTCCTTTATCGGTCTCTTCTAGGCCCGGTCTCATCCAAAAAAGAAACCAAAATTGCTCTGACTGCTTCCCCTTCAAAAACTCTCTTTATTGTTTAAGTCACAGACACTCATTTCATTTCGTTTTGTTTCTTCCTTCATTTATGCATTTTCTTGACGAGCCATTAACTTAATGTGAAATGTATTGGTTGAACTTGGTTGCAATATGTTCTGGAAAAAAAAAAATGATAAAGAAAAAGAAAAAAACACCTGTGTGATGGTTTCACTTTTTGGCTCAAACTGAACAGAAGCCTTGTTTCATTCAGACAGAGAACTGGAGGAAAAGAGCAACTTCAGGTTGTTTAAGACATTTTTAAATTGTCAACGGCATTAAAGCCTTGTTAAGAGATCCAGAATCTAAAGACTGTAAAACATGCCTAAATTAAATAAAATAAAAACTGAAAGAATTAAAAACCCTTCTTTGAAAAAAAATACAATAAAAAAAAAAACAGTTGGATTTTTGCCAACTTAAGGAAAATGTGTGCATTTATTTCATCGCTCAAAAATGCAAGTGATGTCAAAGAAAATATGGATTTTAAGTCTCACTGGGTTTCAGTTTACTTTTGTTGTCGTTTTCTGGTGGGCAACTCATTTTGATTGACGATTTTATGTAGGACAGGCAAATATCAGCTTTATGTCTCACCCAAGACCTTTTTCAGTCTTTGACATCATTTTTTGTGTTATTTAGACAATGCATACTTATTTTTTGTACGTGTAAGTTCATAGAACTGAATGTGATTTTTGTGTTGTGAATGACTGGGTGAAACGAGTACTCCTATTAAATTAAAATCCATGCGTATCTGCAACCAGCTGAATATTTATGAAGAATTAATTTTTCTGAAAGCACATTTTGAAAATGATAAATATGTAAAAGGATATTTAAGAGGAGAAGGTAATTTAGATTGTTTTGGAGTTTTTTTCGTTTGTTTTTTTTTAATTCAAAATTGTGTTTTAAATTACAAAGCATCTTTGCACTGGAGCCTTCAATGCCGACACAGCATCTCCTTGCGCTGCTGCCTTGAGGCAATGTTTAGTGAAAGCCTGCCCCCTGCAGGTCGTTCTTTTTTTTCCTTCTTTTTTCAATCACACGCGCCTTTGGACAGGCAGATGTTTTTGGTGTGTTACTTAGCGATCATAAAGGGGTTTCTCCTCTATCCGATCACCTCAAAGATGCCTCATGATGTGTGTCAGAGGCAAAGTGAAAGAGAGAGTGATCTGCCGAGCAAAGAACCGAAGGAACTCTGGCCTTTTACCTGCCTCCTGCCAGCTCAGTGTCCAGGAATGGAAAGAAAAGTGAGAGAAAAGCCAACAGAGCCACTGGTACGTTTCCCAAATTCCCCTCCTTCCCCTCTTCTAAATTTGGGCTCGGAGCTCAAGCTTTGAGTGCGAGCCGGGTCGGTCAACAACCACCTTGGACCTGGTACCAGTGTGTCACAGGCCACAATGACTGACGCCAGCCTGCATTTGCTTTTCACCACCTTTGCTGTTCCTTCAACTGTCGAGTTTGCAACGCACAACATTTTTAACTTTATGCGCCTTGTTCGTAAGACAACCGTTTCTAGATCTACATCTGACACTATGCCGTGTGTGTAGTTTTTTTACTCAGTTTCATTTGCCGCCATGAAAGATCAGGCACTTTCTTTTTTGTAGAACTTTCTTTTCATTTAACATTTAGATTAACACAGACAAATACTCGGGAGATGTATTCCTTTACATAGATACACTACCAGTCAAAAGTTTAAATAAAGAAATAAAGAAATAAAGCAGAGGTACCTATAGAGACGTCTCTGCGGAGGCGACAGCTTGTTATTAGTTTAGTTTGCTTCGTTTGTTTGTAGAAAATACAACAAAGAAGAGAACTGGTAAATGGACGGCAATTATATAGCGCTTTCCAGCACCTTCACGGTACCCCAAAGCGCTTTACAAAGGCCTCTCATTCCACCATTCACTCACACACTCATACACCAATGGGTGGCTGCTGCCATGCAAGGCGCTGCCAGCCCCATTGGGAGCAATTTAGGGTTAAGTGTCTTGCCCAAGGCCACATCGACAGACTGGGATGGAACGGGTATTTCAACCGGCAAACTTTCGGTCATTGGAACAACCCGACCTACCTCCTGAGCCACAGTCGCAGTCATTGGTTGATAAAAGCACCACATTATTACAGTTTTGAATGAAGGCCGAATGAGGAAAGAAAGAAAGACTTCTTATTTCCTCTTGTCATAAACAAAACAAACAAGAGTCACTAAATGCACAGAAGGGATACTTACTGTAACATAGTTGCAAAAGAAAAACATTCTGTGATGGGATGCCAGTCATAAGTCAATATATTTGCATAGCATACTGAATTTAATATATTGATATTAAGGTGATCTTTTAAATCTTAGTGACTTTCTCTCATTTGAATTTTTTGGGATGTTTATTGTCGATAACTTAAACAGAGTCTGCAGAGTATTTAACTAAGTTGTGAAATATCAAATATCAGTTAATTCTATAATGTTATAGTGTTTTGTTGTTGTTGTTGTTGTTGTTGATGTTGTTTTTCCTTTGTAGAAGTACCTCAGACTGTCCTGCCCACATCTTGAAATACATTAAGAACCAGCCACGGTGGTTCTGGATCGTCATTCACATTTTGAATCGACAGCCGTGTTGGTCTGTGATGGAGATGAAGGCACCGCCATGAGGAATTCAGCCCTAATTACTCGGATGTTTAATTCTTATATTATTTTTCATCCAGTTCGTCTGGATTGGCAGACCGGGGTGGCGGTTCCCCTTTTCAAGAAGGGGGACTGGAGGGTATGCTCTAATTATAGAGGGATCACACTCTTTAGCCTCCCCGGTAAAGTCTACTCCAGGGTGTGGAGAGGAGGATACGGCCGATAGTCGAAACTCGGATTCAGGACAAACAATGCGGGTTCCGTCCGGGTCGCGGAACACTGGACCAGCTCCACTCTGGACGAGCTCCACACTCTCTGCCGGATGTTTGAAGGTTCATGGGAGTTCGCCCAACGTTGCTTTGTGGATCTGGAGAAGGCGTTCGACCAATGTCCCTCGACACATCTTGCAGGGGGTGCTCCTGGAGTATGGTGTCCGGCGACCTTTGTTAAGGGTTGTTCAGTGCCCGTATGATCGGAGCAGGAGTCAGACTTGTTCTCAGGGCATGTTGGACTCCAGGGGGTCCTGTTTGGGAACCACATGATTGCGTCTTTACTTTTTGCAGATGATGTGGTCATGTTGCCTTCACCAAGCCAGGACTTCTAATGTGCCATGGTTGCGGTTTGCAGCCGAGTGTGAAGCGGCTGGGAGGAGAATCACCACCTCCAAGTCCAAGGCCATGGTTCTCGACCGGAAAAAGGTGGCTTGTCCTCTCCGGGTCGGTGGAGAGACCCTGCCTCAGGTGGAGCAGGTCAAGTATCTCGGGGTCTTGTTCACGAGTGAGGGGAAGATGGAGCGTGAGAGATCGACAGGCAGATTGATGTGTCGCGTCTGCAGTGATGCACCAATCTGTCGTGGTGAAGAAGGAGCTAAGCGGAGAGGCGAAGCTCTTGATTTACTGGTTGATCTACGTTCGCACCCTCACCAAATGAGTTTCCACCGTAGGGTGGCTGGGCTCTGGCTCCCTTTGGGCCAGGGTGAGGAGCTCAGTCACCTGGAAGGAGCTTAGAGTAGAGCCGCTTCCTCCGCATCAAGAGGGGCCAGTTGAGGTGGCTCGGGCATCTGTGTGGGATGCCTTCTGGATGCCTCTCTGCAGAGGTGATCCTGGCGTGTCCCACCAGGAGGAGACCCCGAGGAAGACCCAGGACACGCTGGAGGTACCACGTCTCTCGGCTGGCCTGGGAACACCTTGGGGTCCCGCCGCATGAGCTGGAGGAGGTGACTGCGGCCTGGGAAGTCTGGTCATCTCAGCTGAGACTGCTGCCCCCTCGACCCGACTCCGGATAAGCGGCAGAAGATGGATGGATGGATTTTTAATCCTTCGGAATATCTGACTTAAGATGAGGACTTATACTGTTTTCCCTGGATTCTTAATATAAGGTGTTTTTTTTCCCTTTCTGCGTCATTGTGTGTGGGCATGTGCATGTGTGCATGTGTGTGTGTGTGTGTGTGTGTGTGTGTGTGTGTGTGTGTGTGTGTGGTGGCGAGGGGGGGTTGGATGGAGGGGTAAAATCGCGAGGAGAGTAAACATGTGGAGAGACAGACCAAAGGTTTCTGCAACTGGGAAGATGGATGAACTGGACGGAGGAAGAAGAGTGAGTCGTCTTTCTCTTCATATGCACACATTCATGTACGCACGCACACACACACGCGCACACAAAACCTTTCCCTGCTTCCGCTGGCGTCGCCACTGATGAATAAGTTGCGTGTTCGGCGGTCAGATTCTGCGCAGCCCGGCAACGCGCTCCGTTTCTTCTTCCTCATTCATCTTCTCTCCATCCCTCCATCCATCAGCGGCGCCGCCGACTTGTCCCATGCACGTCACTTCCTGCATCGGCCGCTTCCCGCCGCCGCGGCGGCGCAACAAAAGGAGGAGAGGAGGACCTTTGTCGCACAGGGGACGTGATTCCTTGGCGCCCTTTGATGCGCATCCCACGTCTCCCTTTGTACTTGTGTCTGTGTGTGTGTGTGTGTGTGTGTGTGTGTGTTTGCGTGCGTGTGTGTGCGTGTGTGTCCCGCTTATTCTCCCAAAACTGAGCCTGGTACTTTTGTGTGTTTATGTGTGTGTGTGTATGCGGCATTTGCCGTATCGTTTTCTCTGTTTGAATGTTGTATTTGTAAGCTGTGTGTGTGTGTGTGTGTGTGTGTGTGTGTGTGTGTGTGTGCATGCGTGCGCGCCCCCGCAGTCAGTGCGGCTCCAGGCCCTCATGCGTCAGAGGGCCTTTCTCTTTTTGTGGCCCCTGAGCAAACATATTAAGAAGTACCTTATCACTGCTTATACAGCCAGGGCCGTACACAGACACACACACACACACACACAGACACACACACACACACACATTAAATATAACCCCAAACACACACTAAAAGAAGATAGCTTTGACTTGACAAAGATCGCCGCCAAGCTGCCCAAATGTCAGCGATTCCATTGAGGAGGAAGGGGCGGGGCCAGGCCAGCGTGGCGCCGTCATTGGACGGCATGGACGCGTTGGGGTCGCAGGGTTAGCTATGGGGGGGGGGGTCAGTCAAGGCGAGCTGCGCTTAAAAAGGGAGCCCGAACTGTTCCCGGGAGATTAGAAAAGCCACGCTGACAAGCCCTCTCCAAGAGGCGCATCGCTGGAAAATGAAATTTTCGATTTTGTAGATTCGAACGGAAGAGTTGACGCACGTAGAACAGGATAGCTCCAGTCGACGAAAGCCAGCGTCTGGTTGAGGGGAAAAAAGCGAAGGGAAAAGCTCGGAAAGATCTTGCCTCGTCAGTTTAGCCGAAACTTAGAGGACGACTCGAGAGCCGACAACGACTCAAAAACCTTTGCCTGCGACGTTTTCGAAAAATCGAACGCAAACCGGTTTGCGTTGAGTCTTTAAAGACTTAACGACAAAACAAACAAACTACAAAAAAAAGTAACGGAAGTCTTCTTGGAACAAAAACCGGACCGACATTTCGAGGACGGTCAAATTCCTCTTAACCGTTAGAGACAGTTCGGCGTAATCGACATCTTCTGCTATTTCGTAAAACCGTCAGCTGCCATGTTCAGCCGATCGCCAGGATTTGTGACGGTAGCCGCGATGCTAATGCTACTCGGGACCAGAGTGGAGGCGGCACCCACCAGGGAAGGTGAGGATGAAGGTGAGAGATGATTCTAAATTTAAAACAAAATAATATGGGGCTGGATTTTTAATGAGACCCAAATGCTATGCATATTTTCTTCTTTATACCAATTGTTACTTTGCATAGCAGAACTTGTGAAAAATGAAATTTACTCCAATTGGTCAATTAAAATCATGCCACTCTGCAAAGTATTTTCTTCTACATTGCGGTGTTTTGGTGTCTCCGACGAGATTTTTTTTCAGTCAAAATACTAGGTTGCAATTGCGATTCGCTTATTCAGTCAGAGCAGAACAAGAAAAACAAGCTTCTTGAAATCATTTGGATGTAAAAATCTCAATTTTTTAGGGGGGTTAAAAAAATGTATGTTATTTCAGGAATAAAAACCAAGAGAGGTACTGTACATATTCAAAAGGATGCGAGTGACTTAAGATAAAACTCAAATAAGTCGGTGAAAGGCAAGACATAGCATAAGATGTAGAATTTAGACTAGTATTGTAGCTAAAGATTCAGAGATTCAATAGATGGAATAAGATAAAATCCTCCCTTTGGAGATCTATTTTTAATTTGCTGCTAAATGAAAACAATCCAGACCAGTGCAGATGCATTTTGATTTTGCATTTTATTATCATTTTCTCAAAAGATTAAAAAAAAAGTTGGAGGCCCTGAGGTCAAGAGTGCTCTGTTCATTCTCTGCATTCGTGGAAAAAGCTCTGACGTCAATGTGTAAACACGTAAACTACCGACGCCTCTTGTGTCAGAGTAGAAGGGTCTGTAGCGGCTTCTCTAGCAACCGGCTGCACGGTGGAATCCCACCGGAATTTATCTGTGTGCATGCCTCTGTGTGTGTGTGTGTGTGTGTGTGTGTGTGTGTGTGCGTGTGTGTGTGTGTGTTTGCACAGTGCTCCTCAAGCGGCGCATATATTCATGGACGTCATAAAGTCTAAAACTTTAACGCGAGCGAAATCTTCATATTTAACTGTTGCTGCTGTGTTTCTGATACAAGAGAAAGCTGTAAAAATATTTCTCTATAGTTTCAGCTTCTCTCATCTTCCTCATAATTTTCTCATCATTCTACCAGAGAGGCTGCCATTTGGTGGGACTTGAATTATTTTGACACTTAGAGCAACCTTGTGTTTGAAACTATAGCTTACACGAACTAGCGCTTTGCTGTCACAGTAGGTCAAAATCTGGTCTTCTTATGGAACTACTCAACAGCTTTATCATGAAGTCTCTTGCACTCTTGCATTGTTTCCCCCCCCCAGGCTTTGCAAGACCTCCACCTCACCCTCCGAGTGACACTCGTGCCTCAGTCACACCGGAAAGGTCTTTGCCACCAAACCCAAGCCAGTACCTGAAGCGGTGGCGTCTCAGCACCGGAGCCACGAGAGTGGACGGGCCGACCGGAGTCGTCGACAGAGCCACTGCCACCAGGTCTGGGTCTGGATGGGTCAGGGCGGAACCCGGGGCCACCGTGCCGGATAAACGAGCACAGATGCTGAAGATGATCACGGCCCTTGAGGAGCTGCAGCGGACGTTCGACGGCACGCTGAGTTCACGGATCACCATCCTGCCGCGAGGTAACCTTTCTATGGCGACCATCATTGGAGTTATTTAAAGACTTAAGGCCGTGAGTTTCAAGAGGAAGCGCGGAAATTAAATTATTGATGCCAGAAACTGCATTGCAGTAAATATACCAATTATATAGCGAGTAAAGGGATAAATTCCCTTCAAACCTCACGACTCACTCCTAAAACACGTCCGCACACCACTTCATAGATCAAGTCCCTCTAATGCCTGTGGGGTCAGTTGTTTTTTTTCCTATGTTAATTTGTCCGCTAACATAGATTTTGGGTTTGACGTTGAAAGTTTTACACCCTCTTGTGTTCCACTTAGGCACAACATTTTAACGTTGGGGCATGTTTGTCATTTCAGCAGGTGGCCGGAATCCAGGACGAAAGCACAAAGTGGTAAGCTTTAGCAAAGCCTCAAGCTTAGTTCAAAACGCTGCATCACATGTGCTTAGCGTTGCCAGATGCCTTTAATCCTTGCACATTTTTTCTAAATAAGCAATTTTAAATTCATCACCGTCGCAGATGATGATGATGATGATGATGATCCAAACATGTCAGATTGCAAGTTTGGTGCTCAAAATACGATGTTTTTAAGTTATTGGTACGACACTTGGCAACACTGAATCAACTGCATGCGATTTGTTATGCTGTTACTGCAGTGATCCTTTGGCATGAAGACAAAGATGATGCATTCTGTGCCCGTTTTAGTGAAATAAACTACAAACAAATAGTTGCTTTTGTTGTCATTCACTGATAACGAGCAGTTGTGTTTACAAAAATAAATAGTGGTGTCATCTCCAAGTAAGCCAACCAATAGTTTGACATCCCAAAATACATTAATACAAACATTGTGATTGGATCCAGGTTAGCGTGCACAGGTCGTCATTCTCTCCTCTCTTTTGACTCAAGCTTGCGGCCGCTGACGGAGACGCAAAGCCCACCACTGTTGCCCCGGCGGCGGTCGACAGCACCGCGTCCAGAACCAGCGCGGCTGACGACACGGTGTCCAGCCTGACGGGCCGAAACTTCAAGAAGTCTCTGCTGTCTCAGACCAAGAAGACAAACAAAAGAGGTGAACACTTTGAGACTGCCTTCGTAACGCCTTAGCAGAGTGAGGATCACAGCCTCAAGGGGGCAGTGCTGAGGACCTTTATGACAAAATTAAACCAAGATGTCTTGGCTTTTAAATATACCTGTACCCCATAAGGGCACAAATTAGGTAGTGCAAATTTTCACCAATCAGAGATGGAATTGGCCCTAATTAACTGACCTGGTGGTATCCTTCACACTACTCCTAGAAACTCCTTAGGCTAGAAACACTGTACGTATAATGAACGAACCCACAAGAATACACGACACGCTAGCTGTGCAGACCATGAAAGAATCGGACTCATTACGCCATGAAGTTTAGTTGTTTTGTTTATTCTGTGCTCTTACAATGTGACAACCAGCAAGTGTGTAACGCCATTTTTCTGTTTGTCTCCCACAGTTTGCTTCTGGAAATACTGCTCCCAAAACTAAACTGTCTCTTAGCAAATATTGTCATTTTTCCTTTCCGTGTCTTCATTTTACTCTCTGCATCCATTTCATCGTCTCTTCCTTATTACCCATCAACCCCCTGTTCATTGACTTGAGTGACGGTCCTACCGTTTTAATGCGTAGCTAACGCTAGGATAGCAGCTAATGCTCAGGCGTTAGCCGTTGACGACGTCTCAGACGCAGTCTGAATATAAATTTGTCCATCCATCTGTCCATCATCCATCCACTGCCCTTGCCCTGCCATGCCTTCTACCCGCTAAGAGACAGTTGCCGTGACATCGGCGGGCCCTGCACTCTCGTCCACCACTAACACCCCGCCCCTAGCCGCCCGTACCCCAGCGACGCCGGCGCCAGCCCCTGTCTCAGACCTTTTTCCCTCCTGGCTCGTTAAATAACAAGACTGACCAATCAAAGGTGACGATGTGTGCTCGTAGCACATGAACAAACCCCATGTTAACCGAGACAAACACACAAAGGCTCTTTGAATGTGTGCGCCCTCTTAAAAATAAAGTTGAGAACTAGGATGGCAAAATGCAACTGTGACAATATAAGTTGATTTCATATATATATGTATATATATATACATATATATATATATATATATATACACATACTCACACACACACATACATATATAATATGAACAGATTGTTTTGTACGAAATAGGGCTCAAAAGTGCAGAATTCAAGGCGAGTTTTTGTTTTCTTATTTTTCATTTTATATTGTGGGATATGACATTGCGACTCCATATAACTATAAAATAGCAAGGACTTTGAAAATGTGCGCATGGAGAGGAAACATTTTCAAATACGCACATACATTTGGTTCAACTAGCTGTATACGTTGAAAAGACATGTCCACACTTCTTGTAGAGAGTCTTTCGTATTTATGTTATTAAAGTATACAGCTGTTGTTTGTTTGTTTGTTTGTTTGTTTTTAACAGATTTATATTCTTTGTGCTTTTGTTTTGTGTGTGTTTACTTGAAAGTCAATTTTGCACTTTTGGGCCACTCGGGTTGCAACTGAGTAGTTGTTCAACTTTAGCAGCTGTAGCGTCATGCATTGAGATGCTTCAACAGTTTGAATACATTTTGAAAAGAGAATTTGATAAAAACAAACAAAAAAAAAAGTATGAGTAACTATGGTTGGTGTATTTTTTTTTTTTTACTGCTTTGAGATGATCTGAAAAACAAATAGTTACGTTAGCTTCTGCCAAAATGCTACTTTAATGACTCAGTAATGACGAACTTTAATTGTAATTCATCTAAATCCCAAACTGCCAATGAATTACATTTATTTCTTAAATTATAAGAACCCGACAATAACACTGTTTAAGGTGTTATTAGTTCTTCGAGCCGCTCGATATGACTCGCGGGATATTCATCCTCTGTGTGTTTCTATGGTGTTTGAGCTGTGTGTGTGTGTGTGTGCGTGTGTGTGTGTGTGCGTGTGTCCCCGCGCGCGCGCCCGTGTGTTTGCCGTCCGGCTCCGCAAACTGTGGCTCATTACATCCCGAGGGGTTTTCGCGGGGGTCGCCATCAACTGTCGCCACAGTGATCAGAGCGCGCGTCTGCACATGTTCCGTCGTCAGCGGTGTGTGCCCGTCTGAAACACGGCCGTGGTTCAGGATCGCACACATTCAGGACTTCAAGTAGTCTGGGGGGTGTTGCATTTATACAAAAAGCAATTTTAAAAATACTCTTGAGTCATAAAGTAATCTGTTTGGTCGAAATAAATAGCATCAATTTATAGGGGGTCTGGGGTTATACATGGGAATTATCACAAACAAGTCACAAATAAATGAATAGCTACACTTTAGCAATACTCAGGAAGCATGTCCAACGAGAGTACATTTAGTCGCCACTAAGGGGCGCTGTGTTCTAAAATAACTTATCAATAAAATAACGATCATTCACCTTCACCTGCTTCAAACCACTGTTACTACTTCCATTATTACTGTCAAGCAACGTTGCTGTAGTGTTCTGATAAAATATATATATTTTGAGCATCAGTCTTTTCTCATGTTGTGTTGCGACCAAACTGAAGAGAAATGATGGACACAGAACATGGTGATAAAGTGAGTTTAATAAGTTCCTCCTCATGAAGGATGTAAGGCCAGAAGACAACAGGCTGCTGAATGATATCTATCGAAAACCTCTTAAGCTTGGTAAACCAGCTATGTTCCACAACTAAGTAAGGAGGATTTCACACAGTCGCATTTGCGTGTCATTCAAGAAAATAAGGGTGATTTGTGGAGTTTAATGTATTTTTTCAGCCAGAAATGCCAAATCGATTGTGATTAAAATGGTTAAAAATTATTAACCTAAAAAAAAATATTGCTTGGCAAGAGGCACACAAGGATGATTAACGGTTATACCGGAGCTCTAACGCCACGTTGAGCAAAAACAAACAAACAAACAAACAAACAAAAAAAACAAATAAACAAAACAAAAAAAAATTGCATTTGAATTGAGACAAAGTTTTTTCTTTACTTTTTCCTCCCTCTGACTGTCACCTGCTTTTGGTGATGATTGTGACCAGAACCAGATGCGCTTCAAATCAACAACACGGACAACCACACAGACAGATACACAAGGCCATATTAGCATCCACAAGACCGCAAAACAGAACGGCTGCCGCTGTATCCGTGCTCTGCGCAAAACAGGCACTGTTGACGCAAAGTAGAACAATCAACCTTGAGATAAAAAGAAAGCAGCAGCCTTATCTTCGCATAAACATATCACATCTGTGTTAAATCCAGGCTTGCACAACACCAGCTAACACTAGCTTAGATTAACCATCCAGATACCCACTGTACAGTCAGCACAATAGTACTTTGAAATAGGTTTTATGATGATATAGTCAGTTGTGAAATCCAACTTCCAAAGTAAAATATAAGAAGTTTACAGGTTTCTTTTTATTCTTTTTTTCTATTTTGTTAGCAGTATAAAATTTAATTTCTAGTTCTGATATATTATTCCTATTCATGCTTTTGGACAGAAAACATTTATAGATTCAATTCATTAAACATTTTGCTTTTTTTAATGGTACATGCAGTTCAGTCTTGCACACTGGTCCAAGTTCAAATTTAAATGTCAAAAATTAGGTAACTGTATCAAAATAATAATGCTAATGGTCCTAGCTAAAGGTATTACTTCCAAATCGTGCTCTGCTGCGATCCTCTTGGCCCAGCCATTGTCAATAGAGACAGAGAAATCAGCAGCCAGACCTATAGATACTGATCGACGTTGCTATTGATTAGCATACACACATGAAACTGTGCGAACCCACCTGTGAGCGCACATGTGCAAGAAAGAAGGATAAACAAAAACACGCGGAGATAACAAAGATTAGTGGGGGATAAATGTGTCTGAGTTAACTCAGAAGGATGGGAGCAGTCTAATTCCTGGCCACTTTGACCCCCTCCAGGTCCTGAACCCATCTGCAATTGCTTGTACCGGCGATTTGTTGACTGCATCTCATACCGCCGCTTATTTGATCCGTTTTGCGACATCCAGATAGGCGAACTGGATCTCCCTCTCGGCAGGGCAGGTTTTGGTGAACTCCTCCCTCTCGTAGGCGCGGTTCAGGTACCTCAACAACCCAGTCATCTCTGCCGGGATCTCAAATCCTCTGTATTTCTTGGCAACAACCTTGACATAAACATAGATGGAAAGGGTGGGGGTTAAAGCAGATTCTTATCAGAAAATCAAATTTGTTCCCATCCCAAACTGTATGAGTTTGAAGTCACCTTAAGTATGTGAAGTTTAGGCAGCAGGTTGCAGTCGGCCAAGGTGAGCTCGGACCCGTCCAGGAAGCTCCTGGAGGACTCCGGCAGGTCTCCTGAGGCATCGCCATCAATCTCCTCAGGGAGTGGGGTCCTCAGGAAGTCATCGAGGCGCCGTAGGGACTTCAGTAGGGCCTTCTCCAGAGCTGCAAAGGAAGGTAAAAAGGAAAAACATTTAATATGTGCAGATGATACTATTCTTTTTCCATTGTTGACACCTTAGCATCAGTCATGCTGGGCTACAGTGGATCATTTATTTATAAAATTATTATTATTTTCTTAATCTTAATCATGCGCCCTTTATTAAGTTGTGATATTTTATGACATCTAAGTGCCCTTGTTTATTTTCAGCCTGGTGTAAATTGTGCAAAATGGCACGTAATACAACACATAGACAACGGGGGGCACTGTGATAGCAATGATTGCACTCAAACTCAACACAGCCCCTCATTACTTCAGCATTTTTCTCATCTCTCCAGCCATTAGTTGACAGATGGACGTCCGTATCAAACGTTCAACTTTCCGGATTTGCACACCTCTCTCACGTCTCTCACCTTCGTTGGTGTCTTTTCGCGGGTTTTTGATGTACGCCGAGAACTTGGCGAACACGTCGATGCCCGCTGCGTTGGATTCGGGGTGTTTAGGAGCCAGTCTAGGGTAGCTGAAGTCACATGAAAGAAAGGAATTCCCTTTAGTATATCATTGGTTTGCAGGGTTTGCACCCACACGCTCCACTTGGTCTATAGCCAGTCAGGTGTTTTCTACACTGGAACAAAGTTGTGGGCGCCAGAAAATCATCAGTTTGTGGCTGCCGAACCTGTGCACTTCAAAAAATATCATCTAAGTTACAGTTTTCCCGACCCCCAATGTTTTCTTTTTTCTTTTTCTTTCTTTTTTTTTTGCCATTTTGGGCAATTTTGTTTCTATTCTTTATTTGATGTCTTGGTGACACGATTTTTAGGCTGGTCTGTTCTGCAAAGCAGAGACACACAGGGTCAGAGGGGCCACACTCCCTCTCAGGTTTCATAGTGGTCAGACACCAGATTATTTAGGATGGAAAGCATTGGCGGCAACATATCAGGAGATCAGGGCGATGATTGCAGCATTGCATTGTTTGCGGTATTGAGAAGTTGCTGGTCTGCCAGGACCGACAAACCGGAAAGTATTAATCGTGAAGATTCTCCATCCATCCATTTTTTTTTACACCTGCTTTCTCCTGCACTCAGGGTGGCACTCGTGGTTACTGGAGCACTCCATGAAGATTATTCCTTGTCCAAATTCCCTCCTCTCTTGTGTGTGTTTGCGTACCGTGGCGGCGTCAGCTTCTCCTCCAGGAACTCCTCGATCTTGTTGACGTCGACCTTCACCTCACCGTTGAAGGTCACGAAGGGAGGGTTGGTTCCCGGCGCCAGGTCCTGCAGGTCGGCCGGCTTCCTAGCGGTGCAATTTCAAGGAGGGACGTTCTCAGTGGCAAAAGCGTCGACCGGCGTGAGTGACGTCGTGGGGAAACACGTGCGGGGCTTTCTTTTTACCTTTTTAGGTCGACGGTGGTAACGTTGAAGATGACCCCTTTGAGCCACAGGATCATGAAGAGTCTCTGGGAGAAGGGACAGTTGCCGATGCTCTCGCCATCGCTGCCAGCCTGCACGACGGACGCACACAGTGAATCAAGCTTGTTTTCACACTTTCACACTTGCTTTCGTTTTCTGCGATTAAAAAGCCCAAAATGTCACTTTGTGTGTCAGTGTGGTGAGTAGCCGTTGCTGCACCTGTGCTTTTTGGTTGAAAAAACAGACACCCGACGTTCCAAAAGTGTTTGGAGGAATTTTAAAACGAAAAGTATTTTGTCAGGAAATATGGGATGAGTGGAGGGATGGAACGACAATTTAGTTTGATTTATTTTGAGCTTTATTGCTCTGCTTACCTTTACAAACAGCTCGATTGCAGGAAAGCCTAGTTTTTGAATTGCGATGTCATACACAGACATAGCGGGCAAATCCAAAAAAGGGGCAAAAATTTAAAAGTCCTCCGCCATCAACTTTGTGAAACCACAGTAGGATAAAGTTCAATTTCTGTTCAATTTAAATCAATAGCAGCCGTTATTCTGCGTGCAAATTGTTGATAACTGCTGTATCTCTCGGAGCATCTGACTGTTTGTCCATCTGCCTGCTCCTCCGCCGCTTTTTTTTCCCCTTCTTTTTCCTTCCTCTGGTATGTCACACACACAATCTGGCTTTGTCAGAGCAAAATATGAAGCACAGCCTACGGCAGAAATTAGTTTGCATCTTAAGCAAATAATGGTTAGAAAGAAACTAAAAGAAAGTGACACAAGACTTCAGATTGGTTGGAATTATCACCCAGATACAAATACATGTACTCGAGAACTATACTTGGAGGTAGCATTTTTGTACCCCAATCAACAGATATGATTGGGGTACAACCATATCTGTTTCAATATAGGCATGATATCTATTTCTAGACGTTTCCATATTTCAAATGAGTTGATGTTTCTCAAAAAGATGTTCTCAAATCAATGCGAAATGCACAACTTGCCAGTGTGGCGATGCTCGCTGCTGCATAGTGAGATAGATAGATTTTATTTGATCTTGACAAGATGGAGATTCATCTAGCTGAAGCTTATTTGATATTAGATATCCAACGGCACCCTGCAGTTAATGCCCCTCTTCCTGTTTTAATTACAGTTAGGCTGCTCCGAAAGCGACAACTGTTTCTTTCAGAGGTGAGTGGGAGGCTTCGGAATCTCTGCTCCATCACAAACCTATTAGCGCACAATGTCTCTAGTGTTAGTGCAATGGTTTCTACACCAACAAGAGCTCAGTAGCTCGTTTTCCTTGAATTCCTCTTTTTAAAAAAAAATGCACTGTTACCATCGACGCTGCTGTTTTTTTTCTCAATGAAGCTGATTGTTGCTGCCACGACCTGTCTGTAATTTTAGAATCTGCTCTTTCTGCAGCCATTGCGTTCACAGTTGAAGGACTCGTGTGAAATTTGCTTGCTCCTTTTCAGATTGTGTGCACAGAAACAGCCCTCGGTGATGTCACAAGGGACTCTTGAACGTCCCAGATACTTCTCGCAGGTCAGCGTGACAGCACTCTAGCATTGAGTGTTTTTACAAGTGGCAGTGAACACACGGCTGGATATGCTTTTTCCCTTGGAGATATTAAGAGGTTTAATGATGCCTCATGTTGCTTCAGGATGAAAAATAGATAGAAAATTGCTACAATATGGGACCTTTAAGTCAACCAAATATTGATACTTAAGATTTATTATGTGTCGGAAGAATTTCTTCCTATTACTTGTAAGTGACAACTGAGGAAGCTGCAGAAGGGGACAGACTGAAACTGTAAATGAAAAAGAATCTAATAAATGTTCGTACATCGGATTTTTGTTTACGAGGATTGAATGATAAAGTAATTTTGAACCAGAGACCAAGACATAGACATGCATGCTTTTTGTTTTGTATTTTAAATTGTTGCTCAGTAAATTCACAATTTCACTCTAATCAGGTGCTTAAAATTGTCGATTTATTGTGAATCTGTGCAGGAGAGAGTGGAGCAAAGTGCTGCTGAGTGCAAATTTGATAAGACTGATGCCTGGACCACGGTGAGCGCACTGCATGTTATTGACATGCACCGTGCAGCAAGACATCTCTTGACGTCAAACAGAATGAACGTGGTTGTTTTGAGGGCTGCGATCATGTGCGTGCGTCGCATACAGCAACCTTGCGCCCACTTTCAGCAGCAAACAGCAGGCTAATCAGCTTAGCGGGTGAGAATGCAAGAGATTAACCCTGCGGGCGACTCGCGCAACACTCACCAAGTTACTTAACCAGTGCCAGACTTGAAACCAGTGACTATGAGCAGCAAAGATAGAGAGGAAACAAACTCTTTGCATTGGTCCAGGTCAATGTAACCATTCTGATTGGGCGTTTGCAGGAACATTTCAAGCGAGACGAGTCAAGTGACACCTGTGGACACTCTGGCTATTTTGCACAATGTTTCCATCCACCTCAGCCTGAGCTGCCAGCACACAATAGAGGCCATTGTTCGAGCATGAGCTCCCACAGAGAGCAGACTTGAATGCGAGAGACCATGCAGAGGGGTGCGCTTGGAAATTATTATTATAGTTTTAGCCTGCGTTAAACCTGTCTGCAGGCTGCAACTGCTTTCTTTTTATTCTCGTCACGTTGACGAATGTGCTGTGAAGTTAAGACGTGGCCATTCAATCAAACCTGTCAACTTTTATAATATAAAGTGCAAAAAAAAATTAAAATAGCACAATTAAAATAGAGAAACCAGCAGATCCCTACAGATCCCTACAGAGCAAACAAGAAGCGCCTGTGGCAGGTGGCAGGTGTTGAGAGAGGACCCAGATGAGTTAGCATTTGTCGTTATTCATGCAGAAATTGTGGTGAAGCGTGGTTCTTTGCCGCGGTTATGTTGTTCATGGCCTTCAGAATCGCACACATGGCACGATGTAGGCTGCCATGCCTGGATTAGGATAGCACTGACTTAATGGGATAAGGTAAGCAGATCAAGATGGGGTTTCTGTCTAAAAAGCTATCACTCACTCACACACACAAAGACACAGACACACACACAGACAAAAAATAATGGGCCAAGAACAGAAATGTTACCAATGATAACCGCATCATACCGGCAGGTTCGTGAGCTGATGGGAATAAATGTTTAATCAACTTCAGTAACTTTATTAATTTCAGTCACCAATGGGGAAATCACACTTTAAAATATTTGTCTGCTGTTTTTCATGTCTTGATAAACGTTTTAGAGGTGCTTTTTAATTACAAAGCCAAACTTCAGTACTTCAGTGGTAAGACTGGTCGACCTACTTCCTATTAGGCAACACAGAAAACACAGACCTAGAGACGCAGTCTAGTTATTGCATTTATATATAGGTCATAATACTGCTTGCCAATACTTTCCTAAGCCAAAACTTTCAATGGACACCCAACTGGAACTTTTAATCTGACATTTGCAAATATTGGCTAGTGAAAAAAAAAATCATGTAATCTTTGTACAGAGGCCTGGGACAATTGCGCCCTGTTCGTTTTCATTAAGTAAGCAAGGCCTCGCTGTGAAAGTAGAGCAGGCTTTATAAAGAAAGACAAAGGTCAGCGTTGGTTACTGCGGGAGCCAGTACGATGATGAAACACAAACAACTAGGTCCGGTGAAAATGAGAACCATGAATACAAAAACAAACCAACAAAGACGTCATATAACAGGTTAATTTATCAACTGACGTTTACTCTCAGTGGTTATTGAGAAAGATTGCCCAGTTACTTGTGCGTTTCGTTAGTTAAGTATTAATTGACTGTTTGCTGTGAGCTGACAGGCACAAGAGCAGCATTTTCTTTTTCTTTTTCAACTGAATGGAGCTTCAACTTTTCGAGCCAGCCAAGACTGCTGCTATGAATCCGCAAACACAGACCTCAGCCTTGTTTCAACATGTGCTCTAGTCGTGGTAACGAGTTGATATGCAGGTTCAGATTTGGTCTGGCCTTAAAATTGTAGTGGATTCCACAACCGATCAGCTTCCATTAAGGGTAAAGGCAAGAGAGCAATACCTGAAGCTAAACAGCTGCTGCTGCTAAAGAGCTTGGACGTTGCTGCGGCAGCAGTTTTATCGGAACTGGATGGCCTTTTCACATTCGAAGAACAACAAAATACAGCAGAGGAAGACCCATGCCAGTGGTTTACTCTTTACTCCACACTGCCTTTAGCAAGGGTCCTATTAATACCAGACTGTTTAGTTCCTAGCCAATGGGGGCGGTGAGCAACAAATCTGATTGGTTTGACTAAATGCATCCAAAGAATGAATTAATCCAGGATCTACAACACGCTCCAGGTGGTGTTCTTTTTAGGATCCTTGGTCACCAGTCGCTGCTGGAACTTGCAGCAAACGGTTAATTGAGGTACACTTCTTTCCTACCTTCAGAACATGTTAACATTTTTTTTAAATCATACACCGATACACACATGGCCCCAAAAGTCACAAAGGCAACAGGTGATAACATCTTAATCTTTACCCATGAATTCCACGGCTGGGTTGGTTTGTCAAGCCCAGCCCCATTATTTTCCAAATCATACCTTGTGGCAAGAGATTTCGGAGGAACCCTTGTGTTATTAGTACATATCAAAAAAAGTTCAACGGATAAGTTGAGTGGAA
Source organism: Nelusetta ayraudi (assembly GCF_046127955.1). Lineage (NCBI taxonomy): Eukaryota > Metazoa > Chordata > Actinopteri > Tetraodontiformes > Monacanthidae > Nelusetta > Nelusetta ayraudi. The sequence goes on from NW_027466056.1 coordinate 7,333,509, forward strand.
TTAATTGTTCATTACCTTAACGTAGAGTGAAATCTCATAAACCTGGTCTTGCGGCATCTTGGCATGACTCTGAAACGGAGGGACAGGAGAGACAGGAGGACCATCCACCTTCTTGTGTGAGAGCAGCGTCACCTCCTCTCTTTTCTCGGTCGTCTCCTCGCGACGAGGGAAATACGAGCGGCCGTCCTCGAACAGCACCACCCTCTTCTTCTTCACCTGCTCATCCCTCCTTTTCGGCAGCGACTCGTCTCTGATGACTGACTTGAGTTCTGTGATCCAGTCGTCCCTCCTTGGAGGGCCCTTCTCATCTGGTGGTGGTGTTTCTTTTTGCGCCCTCTCGGATTCCCAGAAGTCTTTTTTCACAGGCTTTGGCTCTTTCTTCCACTCCTTTGCCTCTGTTGTTTTCTCTGCTTCTGGTTCATTTTTCTTAATCCAATCGTCATCTTTTCTCTTGGATGACGACACCCTTACTGGCCTGTGTTCCTCCTTATTTGAAGGCTGCGGCTCAACGGCCAAGGGCCCATTTTCCAAGGCTTCTTTCAGTCCTTTGACTCTCTCATTCAACTCTAAGAGAATCTCTCTGTCGTCGTCTTCTTTTGCTTTCGCGCCCTCCCCTACCTCTCCTCCTTCATCTTGTTGCATCTCATCGTTCTTCCCGTCAGATTCGTCTGCTCGTTGCAGTTCTTGATGCTCGACAGCCGATGCCTCCACCGGATTGTCACAGGGGCTCGCAGTCGATTCGGGAGTGGGATCATCAAGCTCTGTGGCAGGAGTCTCTTCTATCTCATCAAACTCGTCATCGAGTACAGTCACAGGCTCTTCCACCAAAGTGTCTGTTGCTGCCCCTCCTTCCATCCACTCTTCTGCAAGGCCTTGTTCTCTCTGTGCTTCTCTTGAATTGCCTTCCGTATCTTTGGCCATTTCTTCAAATGTTTGCGTCTGATGTTCTTGCACATCCCCCGCCCCCTGTGTCGTGGTCTCATTCTCCTCCGATTTGCTGTCGGCCTCTGGCTTTTCAGACTCTGCTGGATTCTCTTCCTCCATCTCAACGGCTTCCTCTGGCTGGATCAATTCAACACCTTGCTCTGTTTCTGAAGATGCATCGTCCAAACACTGAAGTTCTGGCTCTGGAATATCTTTCTCAGCTTTGTCTTCAGTTGGAGCAAAATCATTTTCTGGGGCTTCCTTATCGTCTATCTCCTCATGTTCATCTTCACATACTGACTCTCTAACATTATTTTCGCCAATTTCCCCTCCCTTCCCTCCCTCCCCTGTGCTTTGTTCTCTCGCATCCATCACAGTTGGCACATTATCACAAACTTGTACTTTCTCTTCCTCTAGAATGTCTTCAATCAACTCCATTTGCTTTTCCTTAATTCCTTCTGTGGTCGCCCACTGTTCCTCAGTATTTACAACGCCTACCTCAGGCTCATCTACTCTCTGATCAGCTTCACTCGCCATCTCTTGAACTTCTCCAGGTTCTGAAACTGCATCTTCAGGAAACTTTTCGCCTCCCTTATCCTCAGCCTCTGCCTCCACAAAGTCGTCCTGTGGGCTGCTGTCCTTGATCACAGACTCTGCTTCCTGCTGGCTGGCCTGGTTATTCTCGTCTGTGTTTTTTATTTTACTTTCATGATCGTCTGTTTGTTGGTCGGTCTGATTGGGTAGCACTTCGATTGTATCAGCCACATCAGTGAGTATGACACTGACAGAGTCTTCACAGTCAGTATCTTGGTGGATGTTTTGGTCTTCCTCTGTTGTGTCAAGGACAGAATTGACCGGTACATCCTCAGATCTGTCAGTTATCTTGTCATCAATGAGAACGTTTTCTGTTTTCTCGTTGTCATCAGGAGACAACTTTTCAGTCTCCTTTGATTCTTGTTCATGGCTATCTGAGTCTTTACCCCGATCTACATCGGTGCTAGACAGCTTATGTTCTTCAAATCGATTGTCTATGCCCTCACTGTTATCTGCTTTTAGCTCAGTTTCTGAACTCAGGATTACATCTTGGTTATTGCACTCTTCTTCCATTTCTTTGACTTCATCATTGTTTTCTAAATGTGTTTCTTCGTCTTCCTTTTCTTTGATTTCTTCATTGTTTCCTACATGTGTTTCTTCATTTTTCTCTTCTTCATCCCTTTCTTTGATTCTTTTATTGTTTTCTAAATGTGCTTCTTCATCTTTCTCTTCTTCATCTGTCTTTTCTTTAATTTCTTCGTTGTTTTCTAAATGTGTATCTCCATCTTTTTTAACCTGAAGTACTGGGGATAAGTGACAATGATTTTCAAGGACTGAATCTGCTTCATGTGACATTTCTTCCATGGTACTTTCCTTTACAAGTTTGTCACTTTTCTGTTCATCTGGAATTTCACATTCTTTGTGTTCCACTGCTAACACACTCTCATTATCTTCTTCTTGTATTTCACCTCCTACACTCTCCTCACTGAGCACTCCATTTGGTAACGGAACCACTTGGATAGTTTGCACTTTCTCAGCATCCTTCATCTCTCTATTCTCTCCCTCCACTTGGCCCTCTTCTACACCGACCATCATCAAAACATCCTCTCCTACCTCCTCTGCAAGTTCCACTTCATCGTCCTCTTCTTCTCCGTCATCATCCTCTCTTTCTCTCTGGTTGTCCAGTTCTGAACAAATAATTACTGGGCTGTGAATTATGGCACCATTTGACACATCAGGACAGGAGTCTGGCTGAGCCATTTGGGTGTTTTCAGGAGATACTCAATGTCGGGAAAAGTTGGTGTCCAAAGTTCTTCAATATGTAGGTTAGGAAACAGGTCCTGTATTTCAGAATAGCGGTGATTGCGCAGATTATTCCAAAACTTAATTATATCTTGAGGGTGTAAAATACTCCAGCACAAAGTGAAAATGGAAGCATGACAAGGCTGTGAAGATGGATACCCACAATTTCCAAAATGATACAAGCATGCCACAAAAATGCCTATCAATCAAGAAGCTGTCAATAGTCCCAGGTTGGTCCCACGTTGTAGGTAAAAGAAGAAACAAAGTTAGTGTCCAGTCATAGAACCGTTTTCTTTAAGTATGGCACTCTTTCTAACTTTTTCTTGTGGCTACTGGACTCTAAAACCAGCAGTACACCTTAAGCAGAGTTAGGCATCAATAAATACAACCTCTCTCTCTCACACACACACCCTCCCTCTCTCCCTCACACACACACTCTCTCTCTCTCTCTCTCTCTCTCTCTCTCCCTTACCAGAGGATTAAATGGAGGCTGATCTCCACATGACCAGAAGCTTAAACCCCTCTGCCACCCAGGGACCAGCACCATAGGGGCTGAAGTTCTTTCAGAAATAGACTGACACACAGAAAGAACAAAAGTAAACATGTGTCTGCACCTGAGAGGATGCAAATGGTCCTAACAGTTGCAGGTCACATTGCTGTTTGAATGCTGTTTGTAATTTATTTAATGTTTTTTTTATTAGACTAACTGTATTCTTAAACTGACTGAGGAAAACGCACAAAGAATTCCAATGTATCTGTTTTAACCTGCTTTTAACTTGTACAAGTGGCAATATCTATATATCTATCTATCTGTTTGAAGGTTGGCTTGCATCATGCACACGTATTTATAGACACATGCATGCATATGTATGTTACTTCTAAACAATACCTGATAATTGGTGATGAAAACTATAAATGTATTACATAATTGACAGCAAAAATATCAGTAATATAACAATATAACTATATCTTATTGTCTCAGTAATTGTTGCTACATTATTAGCTTATTTTAAGTCGTGAGTATATCTGTTTAAGTACTACTGGTGGATGATTTTGTTTTGTTGTAATGAAACTACATGCACTCAATAGAAGAAAAACGTCGAATTGTTTATTTATTTAATTTTTTTTTTCTTTTATTATTATATTTGAATAAAAATAGAATACTGCGAAACCGGAAACGCGTATACGGACCGTAATTGACGTCATCTCCCTTATCCGCTGCGCCAAGCTAACCAGCTATCCGGTGTCTCATAGTTTCATAGTTATTTAACTAATACTGAACGAGTCTGCCCTATGACAGTTTTCATTTTCGACCGACCACGTTCACCTTTAACAACTCGAGGAGGGATGTCCACGCAGTTTTGTACGTTCCCAATGTTTTGAGACGACACTTTAGCATCCCTGTGAGCACAACTTGCTAGCCAGCTTAACATAATTGCGGCTAGCCAAAACAGGAGACGCTTCACAACAGTCCTGTTGGTCGAAAAACGTCGTGCAGGGCTGTAGAACGTCGAGCCATTATTAAGTCATTTTCATAGCCCAATCGGTATGACTTGTTAAACAGGAATGCGTGTTGGGCGTTAGCCGAGCCCTTTCATTCGATACGGACGAGTGCCCGCCGTTGCCTAAGAACTGTCATTTTCTGTGATTCAGGAGATAAGACGAAGACACCCGTGAGTCGTGATGCAGCAGGTGGAGAACTGCGGCGAGGAGGCGACAGTGGACGTCCAGTTCACCGATCTGCCTAACGCCCTGATCGCCTGCAAAGTCCCGGAGGACCTGTTCGATGAAGACGGTCTGAAGGTGAGTCGAAAGGCAGTACAAATCGCTGCTCCTTTCTGCTAATCGTGCAAGTGCCGAAGTATGTGTATTTATAAATATTGCCTGCCGAATTGGAGTGTGGTGACCGCAGATTAGGAAACTGACATTTTGCATTCAGAATTTGTGCAAGAAAACGCTGCATCACTTTTTTTTGTTTGTTTATATTTTGTTTTGTTTTTAATTCTTTTTCATGGAGTTCAGCGTGATACTTTCCAGGCCCAGAAACTTCATATTCAACGCTGTTGCATTTTCCTTGGGCGTGTGTAATAAAAAAGTAGAACCACTAGGTGGAGTCACCAATGAACTAGTGCACTGGTTGTGACTGAGCTAACAGGAAGACCACTCACTCACTCACTCACTCATTCACTCACCCACTTACTGGATCCCTCTATCCCCTGAGTTATTTAATAGCCAAACTTTAGTGTCATTCTCGTGGATGAAGCACAAGAATGACATCAGTGCCCCTCTACCCCCAATACACACACACACACACACACACCCGAGCTGCGTCAGTGACTTTCCAATAATAGTGAGCAGCAGGCATCTGCTTCTATTTTCGTTCCGCCACACAATGGGTTTAAACAGAACATTTGTGGATGGTTCACAGGCGAGTAACTTATATAAGATTCTTGTGACAAACGGGTCTATTCTGGGGTTTTCAGAAATAATTATGGGGCCAGGAAGGCGTGTAGTCATCCGGTGACTTATTTTAGCCTCCGCCCGACGACACGCTGTCAAAGCTCTTTTCCAAGATGAAAGCATTAAGTATATGCATATTTGCAGTTGGGGGGATAGCAGCTGTTTGTACACTCATTTCAGCTTTTGGCAACCCCCCGCCAAAAAAAATAAATAATAAAGAGGATGACTTGATTTTCGCAGTCGCCACTGCAGTTCCTGGCGATGACTCTCTTGATTCAATAACGCGGGAACAATGCGGCTCGTTTCCAGGTAGCGGTGGAGCATCTGAGACACAGCCGACTCACATCCCGGTCGGAAAACTTCGCCCCCGTGGGCTGTTTCACAGCCCAAACCCAGAGACAACTGCCTCAGCTCAGGCGTGGGCAAACTATGGCCCCAGCCTTTTAAGCTCTTTTTTTTTTTTAGTGTTTTCAGAGTCGTTTCAATAAAGAGCTAAAAACCGTTGGGCTTCAAAGACACTGATTTTGTTGTAACTTTGCTTTGGTTCATTTTCAATTGACATTAAAGCCCAAGTTTTCTACATCTCCCATGGTGCATTTTTTTCTCCTATGAGGTGGTTCACCAAAACACTCCATCCATCTGCTGCTGCTCCGACCAAGCTCCTCTGTCAAATTTTAGACCCCATTGTGGCCCCAACAGCCAAAAGGTTTGCCCAACCGTGCCTTAGCTAGTTGAGTGAGTGTTTGCAGCACGCACAGGCCTTTTACATTTGAATGGGCTTTCCGTTTGTTAAGCTCAGAGGCTGCAGATGTCGGATCGCTAGTCCAAGCTGATGCTATTGGGCCAAGCGCTCTTCTTCTGAGGTCAGTTACACAAAGTAGGCAAACGTCCCCATTTGGTTCCCTGTGTTTGTTCTAAAAACATAATAACCCTTCCTCCGGGGGACGTGCTAGATAATAAGTTGCAAGCCGCTGGAAAATCTCAACACCCCGCTGAGTATCGTAAACGTTGCGCAAGTCCAAGGAAATGTTTCGCCTCCGCTAAATGACACGATTACCACGAGATCTCGCGTCTCTTCGTCTCGCCTCTGTTTTCCACTGAACCTTGAACTGAGCAAGTATATGCGGCCATCGACCACTTGAGATAACCCAGGATTTATAAGATGTTTCCATGACTATTGACGCTGGCTCGTGGTAGGCACACAAGTTTGCGTCAATGGATCAACCACTACCAATGCTTAACATTAATGGTTAGTGTTGTGGAAAAGAGCGAAGATGCCGATGCAGGAATACTGGGATAATAAGTAATTTAATCAACAAACAATAAAAAGGGGATCGGAGCTCCGAGGCACAAAACACAGTAAAATGGGAGTGCGAGTGCGAGGAGGAAAGGAGGAAGAAGGTCTCTTATACACTGGACTGGGAGGGGAAGAGATAAGGAAGGGAAGAAGAGGAAAACAAAGCACAGAGAATCAGCACAAGCTGACACATTTACAGCCTCCTCTGGTGGACCATGAGGAGAATGTCTCGAGAAGGTTATACTATGAAACGAACAGATTACACGTGCTACTAGTGATCATATGACACAGAATACAACATAATAAAGAATAACCCAAGAATACATATTTCCCATTACAGTTAGCGACCCTTTTGTTAAAAAAAATACCTTGAGGTGATGTTTTTACATGTGAAAAACCATCATAGCTGCTGAGGGTTCATTTTTATCGCAGTGGTTTTAAGAGGTTGAACTAGAGTCACAACTGGATTATTTGCAATGATATATAAAATATTAAAGTTCTAAAGTCAAATAAAATCAATTTTTACTTGTATAGGACTATTAATACAATTCTAATGCGGTTTACAACAGTTAAAAAGTGCCAAACAAAAGAAAAACATCCCTCTTGTTCCCCAAATATAAACATGAGAACCAATGATACGAGTGAGTGTCTTCGTACTTAGTCCTGCTTAAATGTAATACACCGCATACTCCCATCAATACTGTCAAAACTCAAAAATAAATGGCTATTTAAGACATTAGTTAACAAAGTTTTAATAAGTCCAATACACTGCGCATTTTTGCAGGCTCATCTAAGACATCAACGAGACAATAATCAAACAAACTATTAACTGAAAATAACATTAAACAGATTTACAGCATACAGATAAACAGCAAAACAATTAAACAGTAACGCACGTCGTTATCTACATTATAAATTGCAGATGATTTGGCGTTTTACCTTTACTCCTCCTTCCATTGATGGACCTCTGGGGCCACTTAAGTCTTTCCTGCTCTTACGAGTGCTTATCCAATCACAGTTCAGCATGAGGCGTAAGGCCAGCTAGCTGGATTCTGAAGGCCTTTGACAAATTTCATAGGACTGGTGGGTCTCGACCCACAACTGGGTTGCAGAGCTGATTGGATTGGGTTGCAGCTATGTTTCCCTTAAAAAAAATTTTTTTTTAAATGTTTTTAAAATTTATTTTGCAGGACACACAATTCAATTCAATAATTTCAATAACGTATTTAGCAGACATGATATATAACATGGGCTAGCATTTTTATTTTGTGGAGCAAATTTGGGTCGCGACTTCATGATAAGGAAAAAATAAAAATGTGGGTCCTGAGACGCCACCAGTTGAGAACCGCCACATCAGGGGAACATTAGTTTGAGGCCACCTAGTGGAGAAAGCAAGCAAGCTCCCGTCTCTGAGACTGTTCTGGTTAGATGGGCGACCGCGCCAGAGTAGCCAGCCATGCAGGCGTCTCGGCAGCGTCTGGCAACCCGGAACAGAAGCGGCCGACGGCGAGATGAAGCCGACCATGGACGCTGACGTTGCAGTGGGGAAAAAAAGGAGGAACTGCGAGTCAAAGCACAGAAGGCCAGTTTCCCCTCACGCAGACGGAAAGACTCACGCGTCAGCGGGATGTTCCACTGACGGCGCAATTAGGCAGGAACACAAGGTCATCTTTTTTTATATACAGTATATACACTACCAGTCAAAGTTTGGACACACTTCTGATTCTCTCATTTTCATGACTATTTACGATGTAGGTTGCCACTCAAGGCATCAAAGCTGCGAATGAACACATATGGAATATGTATGAAACCAAAAAGTGTATGTATATAAAATATAACAAAACATATTTAGATGTAGCATTTTTTATCTTTTTCCACATTAATCCACACATCTTGCTCATATATTTGATGTCTTCAGTTTGTGTCTACATTGTAGAAAGTAGTAAAGATAAAGAAGAAACAGGTAGTGTGTATTTATTCTTCCCCTGTAGAGGAATGAGTGGACTTCGGCGAGCTGGTTCAGCATGTCGGGACAGTGCAGAAGGAAAAAAAAATGAGGGCGTTTTAGTTGTTTGCGTCAGCCGCGTAGTGTCGAAATGTTTTTTTTTTCCGCCGTCGTACTTTTTCCTTCTGTTGTGCAATGATATTCTTATGCCAGGGCAAACTTATTTTGCCAGCAGCTTTTAAGGGTCCGGTGACTCCAAAGCCCTGCAAGGCGATTTCGATCGCTGGACACTTCACACGACACAAAAGTGGGTCGTGTAGCTGTTTTGATCGGGTCGCAGCTTTGTGGGCAGTTTCCAAAAAAAAATATATATATATATATTTTAAAATATATATATATCTATCGAGAACTTGTTGAGGAAATTCATTTCAATAATTCCAATAATTTATTTATTTACGAGCCAAATACACAAAACTGGTAAGTGAATAAATATGAGGCACCTGTTTCAGGTATTTTGTAGCCTGTGTTGTACTCTTGTAAAGTGTGTAAACTTTTTCTCATATATAGCACGTCCCACGTGTTGATTTATTGCATCTCCAAACCAACTTGACTTTATTTTAAATTAGATTTTTGGGGTCTTGTCTGTTTTGTGATGCCTCGCAACGGCCCTCTCGCTTCGGTGGAGAACGCGATCGTAAAAGTTTGCGAGGAGCGATGCACAAATAATTAAGATTGTAGATGTGCCATCACAGTTTCCATGAGAATAGGCGGGTCAGACACGGGCGAGGCGCTCCAAAACAAGTTTTAGGGCAAACGGAAAATCTGAGTCGCCTTGTTTTTTTGTTTTTTCGCTCATCAATGCACGCTGACTCAGGGCAGGGTGCGTTCAGGGACTGTCGTTATGCCATAGTTGTGTGTAGGCAGATAAAACCTGGACAAAGGGGGGCTGGGTGGGAGGGGGGGGGGGGGTCAATCCCAATCCATGGTGTGGAATTTTATTAAGGGCTGCTGTAGCCTGATGTTCTCTAAAGTGGATTTCTTTGGCAGGAAGTGGTGATTTGTCACTCCAGTTCTGCGGTAACGACTGGAAAAGGAGCAAGAAAATAATTGAATCCATCTCCCGGGAGTCACTTCCCTGTTTTGACGCTCTTATCTCCCTGATAGCTTTGGAGAAAAACAAAAAAAAAAGGAAGCCTCCCGTTGAGTGTTCTCAGAACCCGAGAGCATTAAGGCATCACATGCAGAGAGGGGAGGAGGGGAGGTCAAAGTTCAACGCGTCTTCACACTCAGCCGTCGACCCGCAGGCGTTGCAGGGATGCGGAGCCCCCCAGCAGCTGTTGGCTGAGCTGTGGGAGCTGTGGAGGAGGAGGGGAAAGAGCAACACCTGTCGCTCCCAAGACGTTTTGCGTTCACACGGTTTCTTTAAATTGGGAAGCTGTCGTCGTTTTTGTCACCCTCAGGTACATTGTTGCCCAAAAATTAATTTGCAATGACAGCGTAACACAAGATAGGAGGCTTAAAAAGGCTAGAGAATAGAGAAGAGCTAGAAAACAGCTGCACTAAATCCAAAATAGTGGCATGATGGCATTAGCAGTCAGTTTTAAATGGGAAGTTGTCGTTGTTTTTATCACCCTACAGTAAATAGTTGCCCAAAAATTCAGTTGCCCTGAGCGGGTAACACAAGACAGGAAATAAAATAAATTTTAAGTTAGTTATATCTAAGTTGGATGGTAATTTTTAGTGCATAAGTGCACAAATTAAAGTGTCGTGCAAAAAAAACAAATAATACAGCTACAATACAAAAGCAAAAATTGTGGAATAACAGTAGTCAAGCTAACGTTAGTTTACGTGGACTTGAGTGTCCCTGATGCCGTTACATCATTAGCTCGGAGTGCTAACCGTTGCTAACGACAACCTTATTAGCTGCGCTTCCATTACCCCTAGAATTGCGCAAAACCTAAATATTGCAATAAAAAAAAAACTGGTAATGGAAACACTCACACATGGCTAAAAGGTTTTGATGCTCTCCTCAGGTGTTTTTTCAGACGCATCGATAAAGTGGCATGAAAACGATTGGTCTGTCATTCCCTGGCTCGCAAGGGAAACGAAAACTTTCACTTTAGAAAATCTTCCATTGCGAAGCCATGTAAAACTAATGTGGGTTGGCCAAACCACATCACTTTCTCCTTGCCGTGCAAAGAAGTTGGGGACGCAGTAAAAGCGCCGCCGACGGTGCGTGACAGCGAGCTTTTGTGCTCTCGCGCGCACACACACACACACACACACACACACACACACACACACACACACACACACACACACACACACACACACCTGTCAGCCGGCACGTATCGCTTCTCTGGCTCGTGAGGGAATGGAAAAAATGGGAAGATGAAACAAAAACAGAAGGATGGAAAAAATGCACGCGCTCACACGGCCGCCGCAGCAGGGTGAGGCCTGGGTCTGGAGATGATTAGCACCTTACTTACACACACACACTCACACCCACACACCCGCACCCACGCATGCACACACACACACACACACACACACGGTAATGTTTAACATCAACAAACAACACTTACGCAAAGAGCATCAGCTTCACCGTCGGGAGGCTCACCGGCATTGCGGTGCTCACCATTTTTTCCACAAGCGCATTTTCCATCCCGCAATGCGCACACACACACACACAGAGGACAGCAATGTTAGTCATGTTGCAGTGCATTAACACCTGCCCTCTGCCAAAGATAGTGATCGCGCTACCGCAGCGCGCTGGGACAATCTTTTTGAGCGAGTCACTCGCGGATGGGCACGGTGTTAGCTGTCGCCTCACAGCTGCCAGTGCTGACGACGGTCACAACCACAACGTTTTGTGCGTCGAGTTTAATTGGGAGCAAGCGTCGGTCTGGGGTTCTGGGCCCTCCGCTAAAGGGCACAAAAAGAATCCCTCCACAGAGCCCTGGAAAACCGGGACACATCATTGATTGCGTCTTCATTTAAGATACTCTGTGCACTTGCTCGTATTTTTCTTCTACAGACACGTTGAAACATGTAAAAGTACGAAGACGGCGTCTGAAATATTTGTGTCTCTTATGGAAGGAAAATACTTGCACTACCAGTACCAGTACCATCCTTCATACAAAATATTGTATATATAACATCACATATTTAGGTATTTAACATCTTTTTCTTTTGCCACATTAATCCACATATCTTGATCAGATATTTGATGTCTTCAGTATCTAAAGTGTAGAAAGTGGTAAAAAATAAAGAAACAGGTGTGTCCAAACTTTTGACTGGTGGTGTACCATCGTCAGCAAGGAAGAAGAGGAACGCACTCCATGAAAACAGGCCTGTTGTGTTACTGTTACAAGACATTGGTAAAGTGCAAATGATCTTCAATGTGCTTCTTGGCTTTAACGTTTGCAGTGCGTAAAGGTCTGGGTAGGGTTTGGGGGAGTAGATCGAACAATCAAATACATAAGATCCTGCTGCTGGGATGTTTGTTTAACTTGTTTGAATCTGAAGCTAAGCTCTCATGTTCACTTATTGAGTGACTAATCCAAGTTGAAACACCAGGGCGTCCGTTTAATTAGGTTATTTCTCTTCCTGGTTGAAACGGAAACGGAGGCCTTGATTTGAGGCCGAGGTGACAGAGGTGACGCTAGCTGCGTTTCCATTACAGTTTTTCGCAAAATAAAAGCGATATTTCAAAAAATTCGACAAAGTACCCTGTACCCCGTACGTCACATTCAGTGACGGTGTAAATGCGTTTCCATTTCACTTTTGCGATATACCTCGAAAACTATCCGTCTGGAAAAGCAAAAAATATAAGAGCTTATAAACCTTTTAGCGATATTTAGGAGGTTTTTCCAAGTTCAGGTGTTTCCATTACCATTGCGCAATTTTAGGGGTAATGGAAACGCAGCTATTGTTTGCTGGCCGTCGCTTGCATCTCAATTGGCCTTTCGACGCGCTTTCTCACCACAACGTAAACCGCTGCTTACGCTAGCCGTCCACACTCGGCTGAGCTCGTGAGATTTGTGTCCGAAGTTGTCGCTCGTAACTCGATAGTGGGAATTCTTGCTTGCCCCCAATGGAAGTAATACTTAGAGACGGTGAGAGACTCCCTAGTGCTGTTTGTGTCCCTTCTGTTTGTGAAGATTAGCTGTTCGTGCAGGTTGTGTTTTGGAAACAATGAGCTGATTATTGCTCAGGTTGTTGTTGCGTCTGCGTCCACCGCCTCGTTCTCACGCTGCTCATCGTCGAGAGATTTTGTTCATTTGATTTGTTAATTTGTCGATTTAATTTGATTAATCGATTATTTTGCTAGACAAAAAATAAGTATGATGAAAAATGTGAATAAGACTTGTTTGAAAATGACAAACAGCCGTCTTGTATTCCAGAAGCATCCTGAATGATTACTGTTGTGCAAAAGTTAAAATATATAGGAAAAAATGTCATTACTGGCGTCACGTGTTCAGGTTGCTTCGTCTGCTTTGATTGCTGCATTCACATGCCGCTAATCGTTGAGTGGTTTTTGTTTTTGTGATCCATTTATTAATTAATTGCTTGAATTGGCAGAAAAAATGTGAATAGGACCTGTTTGAAAATGTCAAACAGCGTGTCTTGTATTGCAGAAGCATCTTAAATAAAATCAAGCTTCGACTCAGGAAAAATGTGAACACTATTTTTTTTTAAACTCCATTCAAGTCGATTTGTCTCAGCTCTCCCGTCCTCTCTGTAGGTTCTAGTTTTTCTAGTTCCTGCATCAGAGCAGCAGTTACTCATCTGTGTGGTTTTCAACCAAAGCAATTACACGCGTTATCCTCTTTGTGTGTGTGTGTATGCGCATGTGTGTGTCCTGACGCTACATCAGATCCTTGAATGCCCGGATTTTGTGGTGACACATAGCAATTTCTTTTTCCAGTATTCCAGAAAAGAACAGTTTGCCTAAAAGAAAAAAATCATGTTACATGAAAGGTCAGTGGGATATTTTTGGGTTGCTGTATTTTTTTCCGTCTACCAAATATGTCTGGAGCATTGAAGTGGAAGCGTCGCACTATTGCACGGGTGGGCAGATTTTTTGACTGGTGAGGCCACAATGTGGGGTCTAAAATATGACAGTGGGGGCCGAAGCAGCCGGAGCAGATGGATGGAGGAAAAAATATATTGTGGGATATGTAGAAAACATGTTGCTTTCATATAATAGAAAATGAACAAAAGCAAACGTACAACAAAATCAGTGTCTTTGAAGCCCCACAGTGTCTTTATTGAAATTAAAAATGGATGAAATGCAGCTATTTTATGACAGACTCAGACTTACTATTAATATAATTTCTTCAAGTTTGGCGGGCCGGATTAAAGAGTTTAACGGGGCACATGTGGCCGTCGGGCCGTAGTTTGCCCACGCTGGCACTACTGTCTTAACAATAAACGGGTAACCGCTCCAGACGAGTCGAGTGGATGGGTTCACTTCCTGTCTCGGGAAGATTGTTTTTTAATCCCTGATGCGTTTGCAAACATGTCATTTGTCTTTGTCGCAAGCCGACACCTATACTTTACGAAGTCAGGGTAGCAATTAGCTTAGCAGCGAGGTTGTAATTAAGTCTTTTTTTCAAGGCATATTGGGATCTTGGGGGTTCCAGCGCTGTTTAGAGGTGAGACGTTTTGTGTGTGGAGAGGAAAAAAGGGCTCATCACAACTTTAAATTTGTTATTTTGTATTGCTAAATCTGATTGGCCACTTGTTCACCAGGCGCTAAAGGGACCCAATGCAGCAGATTTTTTCTTCATCAGGTTAAATCTGGTTTAAGAATCATTTTGGTGGTGAGAGTCTCTGGAAGGTTGGACGCAAATTCTGTCCATCACTTGAAGTTTGACTTTCCTTTTTTTTTAATTGCTGTTTGAGCCAGGTAGCCGGAACTGCATTTTATAGTATTTATACACATCACTGTTCTGCATTTGCTATACTAAATACATAATATAAAGTTTTTACTGTGCGCAAATAAAAAAAACAAAGAAAGTTATCCAATTAGCTCCAAAGACATTGGCCAACAATGTATTGCAATGTTTTTGTTTAGCTGCGCCTGGACTTTTTCTACCATTTTTTGATTCTGTTGTTGTTGTTGTTTTTACACCCGAGTCCGACTTGCTAAAGTTAACGCAACCAAAAACGCTCTAGAGGTGCGTTTCTTCAAGAACAATGTAGTTTTGAAACCAGAGTCAGAACAAGCTGGCTTTCCGTTGTAGTTTGTTTGTTTTTGCAAAACTAAGGCAATTTTTCAACAATGTCGGTGTAGTACAGTTATGACTTGCAAGCGTTTCCATTTTTTGACGTGTCGGACGTCTTTGTCTTGTGTTTCATTGTGACACTTTTGCGATACACCCTGTGTCAATACGTCTGAAGCAGTGCCCCATAAATTATTCTTACTATTTTTATTATTTTGGAACTTGCAGTTTTCCCGTCACCATTTTAATCGCTTTGTATGTTTTGCATTTCTAAGGTCAATGGAAACTCGGCTGCTGTTTACTTTGTTGTCCTTTTCCGATGTGAATCACAGGATTCCCGAAACTGCCGTGGACGTTTTAAGAGCGCTGCAATCTTTTTAATTAGATTTTTGTTATTTTCAAATAGTCAGGAAGCAGGGCGCCAACGGTTCAGTTGGCAAACGCTCCGAGGAGGTTCCGTGCGAAGAGTCGAGCCCCGGTCGCTTTCAAAGCGCGGCTCACGTCCAGCGGCGGCCACCCAAAGAAAAGAAGCGTTTAATTACATGCACGCACACAGGTGCAAAATGTGCAATCGCAGCTTGGTCTTGTTTTCCTTGCCGAACACACGCACACACACACACACACACACACACACACACACGGAACGCTTGCCCTGCACTAGAGGGTCTGCTATTTATACACCATAAAAGCATGTTATCAAAGTGCATACTTTCCACTGCCCCGTCTGCCACCTCCCACCCGCCACCTCTCCCCCTGCTCCATCCATCAGCTGTCCTCCTCCCGCCGTCTCATCCATTCTTACTGAGGGCGACATGTGTTTTCCACTTCTCGCCCGGGAGTCGTGCGTGCGGCTGTGCAGGCACAACTCCGCCGAGCCCAATCTACAAAACGAGAATGTAATTCATAAAAAAAAAAAAACATTGAATAGCCACAACGTCCACCACCGTTCAAACGTTTGGGGTCACCGGCTCATTTCTGCATTGAACTCCATTATAAGCAGTTTTATGAAATAATGATCTTGAATGCTCTGCGTTCATTATGAGTGCACGGAAATGAGAAGCGAGAATGTGCTTAGCAAGTCTGGGAACATTTTAGTGTTTAATATAAACAATTTCCAGTGTCTAATTAAAAGTGAATTCCGAGCGTGCAAAGACTCTGTGTGAACCCACTAAAAGTTTTAAAGAGCCTAAAACCTAAACCACGATGCTTTGGTCCATCTCGTTTCAGCACAACACGACTAAGTGCGATTATAATAAAAAAAGATTCTTTTTTTTAAGCTATTTTGAAGCCTTCAACTTCTGACGGCCGCAAATTGCACACTTGATATTCATTCTCCAGTCCAGAATCACATTCAGTTAGACAGTCAAGGCAACAAGTGTCAAAGCCATCCCATAATGTGTCCAGCACATCCTGACTGGTTTTCGTGCACTAGTGTTGTTCTTAGAGCGTTCAAGTAGATCGTTTCATGTAGCTGCTTTTAATGGAGGTCAATGCAGAATTGAGTCAGTCGCCCCAAATTGTTGAATGATAGTGTACTGTGTATGTGAGTGTATATATATTTTCAGTGGCATTATTTTGTTTATAATTATACATGTTTCTCTTTCTTTTCATTATGTAACATCACGTAATGGAAACGTGGTTGCGTCTCACTCGCATTTCTGAGTGATTGCTCAATTTCTGAAATTTTCTTTAACGCAGTTTCCCGTCTGGCGTCTCCCTTTTTCAGCGCAACAGACTTTTATCTCTCTCCCTCTCTCTCCCTCTCGCTTCATCTTCCGCTCCCCCCCTACCCCCCCGTTCCCCGCACCCCAGTGCCTCTTTTGAACATATCGGCCAGCGGATTAAATGTTTGCTCAGCGCTTGTGCCGCTGTTTTCCACTATCTCTCCTTCACTCACACGCTCACTCTCTCTGCACACACGCACACACTCGCACACAGCAGACACAACCCCACCTCCCCACCCCTACCGCAAACCCCCACCGTCCGCGCGATTGGTTGGCGTTTTTTTCTGTTAGTCGGTCAGTCAGAGGAGGAGAAGGAGGAGGAGAGGGGGAAAAAACTAGAGCGGCCCTCCCACTTTGGCTGCCGATTGGCCGGCGTCACAGGAGCGAATGAATGGGAGCAGCATGAGGAGAGGGAGGGCATTGTGGGTAATGCGTCATTGCTGGCAGGGGCTCATTTAAGTGTCTGTGGAGCAGCAGCAGGGAGAAAGAGCGAGAGAGGATAGATTTCCTCCACACTCAAACCTCTGGAAATTTCTCCGGGGAAAGAGAGAAAAAAACCAGCGTCTCACCCACCTCCAGGCTGACGGTGGAGGGGTGGTAGAGGAGCAGGAGCGACGCCCGGGGAGGACTGAGGGAGAAGCTGTGCATCCCGATAACCTTGGAATCTGGGTTAGGAGGTTACGAAGCGAAGCAAGGTGACTCGCTGGTGAAAGGAGGGGAAAGAATTTTAATGAAAAGGCGCTTTTGCTGAAGATCCAGGAAACGGAGGGCGGAGGGGAAAAACAGGAAGCGTGAACCTCAATCTGACTCACCCGTCACGCTGGGGAAGGCAACGCACCTCCGATTTCCCCCCTCCTCGCCATCCTCACCGTCGCCGCCGCCGCTGTTGTCCCGCTGCGCCCTGAGCTCCGCCGTCCGCTGGAGGAGGCTCCGGCTCGCCGCCGCTGCGCCCGCCGCCATGCACATCAAGACCACCAAGTGCAACCGCTTCTGCCTGGTGGCGTCCGTGGCCAACCAGGAAGTGTTCAACCGTCCGGAGGCGCAGGTAAAAAAAAAAAAAATTAAAAGAAGAAAAATTACGCAAGACGTTGAGAAGCGTTGGACATGCAGCACCGACCGAGATGATGTCACTGTGATGTCATCGCCGGTCGATTTTTTTTTAAATTATTATTTCTTTTAATTCATCGAAGATAAGAGGGCAGTTATAGACAAAACACCTGGCTGGGAGTGTCGCACCGCTCACCAGGGAAGAGGCATCGGCGGCGTGCCAGTGACCTGTCCTGACATCACAATGGGCTGAACTGCGCTTCAGTGTGTTTCATCCTTTTTTGAGCCAAGGTGCATTTTTTTTACATTGGAAAAAAAATCCCATGGCACACCACCATAAAATTGCACTTTTTAGTTTTATAGTGAGAATGTAGTCTCTTAGTTTATTTACACTCACTCGGTGTGAAACCTGCACACAAATGATATCCTGGGGAGGAATTGACCTCCTTACCTTTTCACAATGGAACGTTATCATTTTTTTACACCAAGTAAGTGAAATTGGTTAATTTCTCATGACACAGCTGACATTATCTCACGATAACACTGGTGTACCGCCGCACGGTGGTTGAAAAACACTGCTGTAGTTCATTGACAGGATAGTGATGTACGTTACAAAACACACTGCCAAGTCATGTTCCGTTCTCATGCTGCGGCACCTTCAAATACTGCGTCCATGCCAAAGGTTTTGCAAACGCCAACCAATTCATGCGTGGAAGCAACTTTGGCTGTAAGAAGTACTGTAACGGACTATTTTTTTTAATGTAAGATGGTTAGAATTTTTCTTCTATAACAGACACACAAATACTTTAGATGTGGTCTTTGTAACTTTCCATGTGTCCTTTCCATGTACCTATTAAATGACGCAATGAATCAAGCTTTGAATTCAAAGAATGCGAAGCTCGAACATGTCGCGACTCGGTGCGCAAGTGCAAGATTTAGTGACTCTTCGCCACGGTATCGCACGCCAACAGCTCTTGGCGGGGGGCAGGTATGACTCGTCAAAATGCTATTTATAGCGCTCGAACGCCTGCGACCTCGGCAAGTTTGATGCAACCGGATCCGACTTTGATGGAAGACGTGGTAATCGGCGGGATTAGTTGATCCCGCCCACCACAGAGTGATGTCATCGAGCTGTCATTATTTGTTAATTTAGGCCGCCGACCCGTTATTCAAGTAAATTCCCTAATCTAGCGTCAGCTCACGCATCTCCTCGCTGCCTCTGATTAAAGTATCATTCATCAAAATGAGGGCAGGCAACTGGTTCTGACTGGTATTTTCACCTTGATTGACGAGAAGTTGGGAGCGGACGATATCGACTGTCAAAACCGCCCAAACCGAGTACATAATCAGTCCTGCGAGCTCGGTCAAGAAGGTGCACGCTGAACCAGTCGGCGTCTCTGTTTCGGAATCATCAGTTGATGACATTTAAGCTATAAATATTGTTTGGAAGGATGTGGCTCGAGGAATCGTTGCCGCAGTTTCAATGATCTGGCTTTGCATGTCAACTGTTTCAGACAAATCCTGCCAGATGACGTGTTTTCACTTGACTCTCCTTGCAACCGCTCAGAGCTTTAGCGACCTGGCCAAGCCAGGCGGCAACGGCTCAAGATTGGCCCGACTTCGCTCAAACACTTCCCAACGGTTCCTATGGATACGTGAGATGCATCCCGAGGATCAAGGAAACGCCCACAAAATTACGGCCAGTTTTACTAAAGATTAGACCGAACCATAACAAAGAAATGGCTAAAATTTGACCTGGTTTGGAACGGCTCTTTCTGTATTGACGTCCTATCAGTTTCAGTCTTTTCTTTTTTTTTTTAGTGGTCCCTGCTGGCCAAATGATAGAATGCAGGTTTTTGGGCCCTTCGGGTTCTCCTCTTTTTTGAAACAATACATTTAGGCCACCTTTATATATCCATCCTTGACCCCCACTGTTGGGTGTCATCTGGATAGGAACCACTGGCGAGACCGCCCCCTGGCTGTCGGAGCGGCGGCATGAAAGACCTGCGAGTGGAAAGACTGAGTGGTTTCTCACTAATGAATAGATGCTTTCTGCCGGCAGCTCAATTAAACCGTTGTCCATCTGGATGGCCGCGGCTCGAGGGTTGTGGGTATGCGAGGTATGCAGCCGGCTCGAGTGTCACTCAGTCGTGTTGTAGTACTGGAGATTGGTCTTGGTCTCAAGACCACTTTTTAAGGGTCTCGGACTTGGAGGCATTTTTACTGGGCAGACTGGGGATTTTTGATCAAGACTGGTTGGGACTCAGCCAAAACTACAATCACAGATAATAGCGTAAAAGAATCCAGCTGCTAGCATTTGCCAATTGTTAAAGAAAGTTATTAAAAGACACATTGCTGAAAAGAGATTTTGCTGGTCGATCTAGAAGCAAAATTGAATTAAAAAAAAGATACTGGTCTGGTGTTTTTTTCTGTTATGTTGTTATTTCTCTTTGATATATACAGTCTTGGTCTTGAACTCCGACTGTCTTGATAATGTCTTGGTCCCGGTTGGTGCGGTCTTGACTACAACACTATCACTCAGTTTGAGCCACGTGTGTGTTTTCAAGCCGAGGTCGGCGCCGTTTCAATGTTTTCTTTTCTCTTTTTGCGACAATTAGCACCGAGACGATCATTTAGGAATTGAGGGCATAACTCTGTGACGCACACACTGGAATGCTGCAGCCCATAATAAGCGGGGAGGACTGATATGGCGTCTGCTAATAGATGCTATTTTTATACGTTTTATTCGCAGCCACCTTGAGTCTCCTGTCTGTATTCACGGCTGCCTCATGGTTCAGTATTTATAGATAAGAGGAAGGAAGGAACGCCGGAAGGCAGACGCCGCTGCTTTATTTTCTCCCGTTTCTCCGTCTCGCCTGCCGATTCCGATCTCCAATCTCATCCTTCCCCGTCTCCTTCCAGGGTAGTTTCGAAGCTCTGTTCCGCTCGTTCGACCCGGAGGTGACGTTCCAGTACTTCAAGTCTTTCCGGCGGGTCCGGATCAGCTTCGGCGACGCGCTGGCGGCGGCCGAGGCCCGGCTGCGGCTGCACAAGACGGACTTTAAAGGCAAGGAGATGCGGCTGTACTTCGCCCAGGTGAGGCCCAGCGCCACGTCGCCTCTGACCCAACACCAACACCAACACCAACGGCTTCGTCCGCTTCGTTTGGCCCTTTTGTAGCAGCTGCAATTTTTGGTCATTTACAGTAACAGTACCAGACGAACGTTCACACACCACATTTCCTGGACTGTAAGTCGCTCCAGAGTCACATCAGTCAAAAGAAAAATATATATCATTTATTTTAAGTCACACTGGACTACAAGTCACATTTATTTCCAAATGTATTTCACAAAATCCTCCTCCTTCCCCTCTTCCTCCTCCTTTCCCTCCTCCTCCTCCTTCCCCTCTTCCTCCTCCTTTCCCTCCTCCTCCTCCTTCCCCTCTTCCTCCTCCTTCCCCTCATCTTCATCCTCCTTTCCCTCCTCCTCCTCCTTCCCCTCTTCCTCCTCCTTCCCCTCCTCCTCCTTCTTTCCCTCCTCCTCTTCCTCCTCCTTTCCCTCCTCCTCTTCCTCCATCTTTCCCTCCTCCTCCTCCTTTCCCTCCTCCGGCTCCTCCTACTCGTCTGCCTCCACCTCCTCCTCCTACCCCTCCTCTTCCTCTTCCTACTTTTCTTCCTCCTTCTCCTCATCCTCCTCTTCCCTCTCGTCCTTCTCCTCCTCTTCCTCTTCGTGCAGTCCGTGCACATCGGGAGTCCTCGGCTGGAGCCTCCGAAGCCTGATAAACAGTTCCTGATTTCGCCGCCGGCCTCGCCACCAGTGGGCTGGGAGCAGTCCCAGGACGCCACGCCGGTCATCAACTACGACCTGCTGTGCGCCATCTCCAAGCTAGGCCCAGGTGATCGGATTCGTCACGACACAACTTCGCGCCGGTTCCCGTCGTCTGTCCAAATCTTGCAACGGAGGTGTCAAATGATCAACCCAACTCAAGGTCCTTTTCTTTTTTGCCCGCCAATCTCAGGGGAGAAGTACGAGCTCCACACGGCCACACCCACCACCCCCAGCGTGGTCGTGCACGTGTGTGAAGACGAGCACGGCGGTAACGGCGGCGGCGACAGCAGCTCCGCCCCCGACGACAGCGACCAGGACGACAAGCCCCGCCCCCCGCGGCCCAAGATCGTCCAGACGCGACGCCCCGACTTCACGCCCAGAGTCGAGCAGTGAGCGGCGTCCCTCCGCTCCCCCACACCCCCCCGGGAGGCGGCGGCTGTACAATTTCACCCTGCTGTGATTGGTCGGGAGGCCCGGCGCTGCTCTCATAGCTGCTGAGTTGAGAGGTTTGAGGACTTTTGAGAAAAGGGCGGCGCACGGGCGCTTTGCGAGTGTCCCGTAGACGAGCATTTCATTGAGACGGAGGGAGAAAAATCAACGAAACACACAAAACATAGCGTTTGCATGCTGCATTCAAGTCTCACGGGGACACGACAGGATTTTTTTTCCCCACCGAAAAATGAAGGAAAATTGTTTAGTTTGCTGAATAAAATGCGGTGGTTGAGCACGGAGCTCAGGCAAAGTTTTAAAATGTCGAATTGTAAAGAGTATAAATGGTGATGTTTTAGTGAGAATTGAGAAATTTGTGGGATTCTTTTGTTTTTTAGAGTTTTTTTTTTTTTGTTTGTTTTTTGTGATGATACTTTGCAAAAACAAAATTGAAAGAACCTGGCTTGACTATGGCTTCTTTTTGGTGTGAGCAAACGCTTTGTGATGGACAGAAAAAAAAAAAAAAAAAGCAACGCCAGTCGCTCCCATGTGGCTTGAGTGCAGCATCACTCCCACAATTCACATTTGCGTTTGCCTCGTGTTGAGCTATACAAAAAAAAAAAAAAAAAAAAAGAAACTCTTAAAAATTGTCTTTATTTTTAAGCGTACCTTAACGAAGCAGGAGCTACGTGTACGTCAGCATCACCCCCCCGGTGGTCACTTTGGTACTGCAGTTCTCCGTTTTCACGCTTTACTGCACAAACGGTGTTCCATTTCTTAACTCCCCCCAGGCTCCGTAGTTCGAGGAGTCGTTATTTACGTGGGGGCTGGAGGGAGGGGGGGGGGGGGGGCACTGCGCCCTGTCTGTCCCGTGTTATTGACGTGTGTCGTGTGGTGAAGAGATGTCGCTTGTCATTTCTCGAAGATCATTCGCGGCGCCGGAGTGGCGTGTTTTTTTTGTTTTTTTTTTGTTCTCAGACGGCCGCAGCTACGCAACGTTGTTAGTTTAAGAGTAAAATGAGAAAAGCCGATACAGGGCTTTCGCACTTGGGCTGAAAAAAAAAAAAATCCAGAGAGAGTCATTGCCCTGTAAGAGTGCTGGTGTTTTTGTGGAGAGATTAGCCCGTTTGCCTATATTGTCCATGTCTTGTTGTAGTGCGACAGGCCTGTTTGCTTGTACAACACTTGTGTGTAGGAAAATATGCATCAGAAGCATGTGTGAGGCCTGTGTGGGTCTATTTCTGTCCTGACAGAGACGTCAACCGTCATTGCCTCCCCGTCGGTGGCGGGGGTGGGGGGATCAGAGGCACTTTTGTCAGTGTTCTGTAGTGGTAATATAACACGTCACACACTTATTGTTTCTGTCTTTTCAAAACTTGTAAAAGTATGTAGAAATTTGAGTGTCGCCGCAGCAATATGATTTTTTTAAAATTATTTTCTTCGTTTTTTCGTTATTTCAGTCTCTAACCCGACGGTTTGACGATTTCTCAGCCGACATCTTCGCCTTAGCTTTTAGCTTCTTTGGGCTCTGACGGCCGTACTGCTACCCATCGTGGGGTGAAACCGTGAAGTCTGTGCCGCATAGCTCCACGTTAACTCTTGGAATGTTTGTTTGCTCAGCGAAGGGGTGGGGGAAGTATGCAAAAACCATACAATTTGTGTTTCTTTGCGAATAAATCGCACAATAGACTGCGAGGTGAAAGGGGTTACTGCGAAGATAGCTGACACGGTACTTTTTTCTTTTTGCTGAACACAGAGATGGAATCTGTCTTGGGATTCCGTTCCTTTGCTTTCGTTTGACTTTGGTCGAAAAGCCTCCACCAACACACAAATGCTGCTACCAAATCATCCCAGTGTTAATCAGCTGTAGATTTCGACTTTTTCCCGACCCCGCCCTGTTCTCCATACACCTGTGGAACCACACGTGTTTTGCGTGAGGCCCATTTTCCGCAGTCAGTTTGGCCCATTCCTGGTTTCAAGAAGGCAGTTTTGTTTTTCACCGCACGCTCCCAAGATGTACAATCAGCATCTAAAAATACCACTTAATATGGGGCTTCAAATATAAATGGAGCTGACGGCGCTTTTGTTCAACGTCATCGTCTTCAAAAGGGGGCCGCTGTCAAGCCTCACTGGAATGTTACAGCACTTGTCAAAAGTGGATTGTAATTAACGAAGGGGATTTTGTTTTGTTTTTTATTTAAATTGAGTTGTTTTGCGAGCTTCTGCTTTGGTTTTGCGAGGCTCGGATGTCGAGCTTTCCTTTTGCCCCCTTCGAGGACCCTCGCCCCCCAGGAACTCGGATTCTCGGTGTGACGTGAAAACGTGGAAGCAGCACTGTGAAGCACTTGACGCACTGCCAGCAAGTCTGATGAAAAAGCTTGTCTGTCCCATATTTTAGGATGGGAGGTTGCATAATAAGGCTCTCTTCGGTTTAGCTACTTTTTTACTACTGCCATTTTTAACTCATTTATCTTTGTGGAAAACAAGTACTTGACATTGAGTTGACGTTAAATAAACGACTTGACCATCAGCCTGCCTGCGACTGTTTTTTTTTTTTTTTTGTAAATGTGTTTAATAATTGGAGATAAAATGTTTTGTTTTCCCTTTTTTTCAACCGTGACTGTCTTTTGGTTGCATGTCAAGCCCTCCTTTTAAAAGCAGTGGTTTCCATGTACGTGACGACCGTCAACGTGTCTGGTAAAAAGCCTCTAAGGTGGAGGAAACCGCTGGGAATTTGAAACCCGTCCTCGTCCAGCCGTGGAACAGCAACGCCCTCTACTGCATTTAAAGAGAATAACTTGTTTTAAGGGACTTGCATTAATTCTATTATCCGTCATGATTGGTCTGAAGGGCCATAGTTGTAGTTTTTCCCTCATGAAAATGTCAATTTAAAAATGACAACCGGTCTTGTCTCTGCTTTCATACAGCAAACTTGCTTTCTTTTGAAATCAACTTTGTTGCTTAATCGTTGTAGTTCCAGGTTTGACAATCTTCTTGACTTGGGGTCATTGAGAAAAATGTATTACATTTTAGCTGAACTTTTAATGCAGAAAAGTGTATTCAAAAATGTTCAGTAAAATCTCAGAGAATTTGACAAGGTTATAGTCGGTGCCATTGAGCCATTCATTTTTAGCTGAGCTCTTGAGGGAAATATTTTTTAGGGTTTAAAAAAAATGGGAAAATAGTCCAACTTGCACACGAGAGTTTACCCTTAATTTCTTAATTTATTGAAAAACTGCACAGCAAAGTGTCCCAGGATTTGAGTTAATTTGTTGCCATTTCAAACAGGAAAGCAATGACATTTTTTTTTTTATATGAATATTTCATACCTAGAAATGAATAAAAAGTAGAACTTGCAGGATCTATAATTACAATAAAGTAGTTCAACAGTGACGCTTCCCAGGAGTCGCTGTTTGTCCACTGTCGCTGGCTTCCTCTGTCCTGTTGTTAAGCACATTATTCATCAGGTTCATCAGTACAATAAACATTTTGAGAAATAAAAGAACTTCTGCCAGAGAATCATGATTTTAATTCTAAACAAAATGAAAATGTGCAGCCCTATTTTACAGTCAAGTTCACATTTCCCTCTGAACTTTAATGAAATCAGGGTGGATTTAAACTACAGGCCTCAACACCGGTTTCTGATTCGGTAGAAAATACACAAAGTGAAGACATTGGCTTTCATCGCAAACTTCAAGAATCTGGGTCACAGTGTTGACAAGAATGAAGCACATGTCGGACTGCTTTGTTGAAAAGTTATATTGTTTGCCAGAAAAGGCGTTTATTCCAAAGTTGTTGTTTGGGTTTAGTCACATTGTCAAAGAGCCCACGACAGAAGGAATATATATTCAAAAATATTTAAGAGCTATAAAAGCATGTGCATGACAAAATACTGTGGGTTGAGCGGGTGAAATGAAGATGAGGATAAAATCATAAATGGAACAGATGTAGTAAATTGTAAATTAACTGTATGTGTCTGGAAATATAATTTGTCATGATAAAACCTGTTAATTAGGTTACAGTTTCAAGATTCAGAAATAATAAATGACATGTATTGTATACCATTGACCGTACACAAAGCCTTCATTCATCTGCTGAGGGACTCTTTGAGCTGGTGGTACATCTTCTGATCCATTTTGGAAACGGACGGACGAACTTTGTCGAAGGCGCCGTCAAAGTCTCCCTTGCTCACTTTGATGTCGGCCACGCGGCCCTCAGAGGAGGAAGAAGATGCATGAGCGGGAAAAGCATCTGTGGGGTCCCCAGACTTCAGGTGGGCCCTCAGGGCGTTGACAGACGCCTCCCTCACCAGCGCACTGAGATCGGCACCGGTGAAGCAGTCGCAGCGCTCGTCGAAGGCGATCTCTCGGAGGCAGACGTCCTGCTCCAGCTGGGGTTTGGTGCCTCCCTTGGTGATGGTGAGCAGGATGGCGTGGCGGTCCGCCGGAGGTGGCAGTCCCACGTACAAGGTCTTGTCGAGACGACCCGGCCGGAGTACCGCAGGGTCGATGATATCCGGCCTGTTGGTCGCCGCCATGATGAAGACCTGCTGTCGGGACTCCAGGCCGTCCATCTCGGTGAGCAGCTGGTTGACGACCCGCACGCTGGCGCCCGACTCGTGGCCAGAGCGGCGTGGGCACAGGGCGTCGACCTCGTCAAAGAAGATGACACATGGCGCCGAGTTCCGTCCTCTCTGGAAGACCTGCCGGACGGCGCGCTCGCTCTCGCCCACGTACATGTTGAGCAGCTCGGGCCCTTTGACGGAGATGAAGTTGAGTCCCGACTCGTTGGCAACTGCCTTCGCCAGCAGTGTTTTCCCGCAGCCAGGGGGGCCGGCCAGCAGCACGCCGGCGGGGGAGCTGAGTCCCAGGGCTTGGAACTGCTCTGGGGAACGCACAGGGGCCAGTATGGCCATGGTGAGTTCCTCTCTGATGTCCTGCAGGGCGCCCACGTCCTCCCAGGTGACGTCGGGGACTGTGGCAAAGCCCTCCCTCTTAGCCGACGGCTGGACGTTGGCCATCGACGACTGGAAATCTGACATGCGAATGGAGAGGCAGGCCAGTTCGTCTTGCGGCACCGTGTCTGTGTTCTTCAGCAGGCTCATCAGGTTCGACAGTTCACCTTGCAAGCCCATCTCGTCCTGAGCTCCTGAAGTCTTCTCTGCCGGTGGCTCTGTCGTCTCCCCAATTTTAGCCACGGTGTGTTCGCCGCTTGAGAGCATCTCTTCTGGACCGTGACCCTCTGATCTCTTCTGTACCTGGAGTAAAATCCTGTTCACTGCGGACATGGCGGCTTCACGGCACAGCGCCATGAGATCGGCGCCGACGTACCCGGGGGTGAGGTGCGCGAGCCGGTGGAAGTCAAAGTCCTCTCCGAGCTTCAGCTTTCGACAGAGGGTCTTCAGGATCCTGAGGCGAGCCGCCTGGTCGGGGATACCCAAGCAGATTTCTCGGTCAAAGCGCCCGGCCCGGCGGAGGGCGGGGTCCAAGGAATCCGGCCTGTTAGTGGCCCCTATGACCAGGACCTGTGCCATCGTTTCCCCGCTGTTCAAATCGTCCATGCAAGTAAGCAGCTGGGCCACGATCCTCCTTTCCATGTCCTTCGAGGCCACCTCCCTCTTCGGGGTGATTGCGTCTATCTCGTCAATGAAAAGGATACAAGGGGCCGAGCTCACGGCCAGGTCAAAGAGATCTCTCAGCTTCTGCTCAGACTCCCCGGACACTCCGGAAACTAACTCTGGGGAGGACACCCTCAACAGGGGGAGCCTCATCTCCCCTGCCACAGCCTGGGCAAGCAGAGTTTTCCCGCAGCCAGGGGGGCCGTGGAGAAGAAATCCCCTTGGGGGGACCACTCCCAGGTGCTGATAGACCTCTGGGTGACGCATGTGAATCAGCAGCTTGCACACCTCCTTCAAAGTTTCATCGTTACCTCCAACGTCTTCAAAGGTCAAAGAGGGATACTGCAGCTCCGGTAATGTCGATTTAGCTACAGCTTTCTTTGAGGTATGAGATGTCAATGGTTCCGTGGAGCTCTTTGTCTTTTTTTTGTGCTTTTTTGGCAATTTTTCAGCCTCCAACATGGACCCGTCGCTCTGATTCATCAACAAATTATTAGTCTCCTCAGATCCGTCACACAGGTCAATAACGTCCACACTGTCTTTCGCGGGCCGTCTGCCTTTGTCAATGAACCAGCCTCCGGGGGACACGAGTGTGCTCGAGCTTGGAGTTGGGTTGGACACCATACTGGAACTGTTGGCAGCAGGCGGATCTTTCTTGGACGAGCCAGAGCTGGAATCTGGAAGTCCTTTCTGGTACAGGGACGTCAGAGAGCTGTTCATGTAACTGGTGGGAGCGCTCTCAAGACTTTGCTCCTCGTTCAAGACGGAATCGTCCGAGGTGCTGCCGCTTTCGCTTGCGTCTTTATGGCTGTGCTTGAATCTCTTCTCCAAGTGTTTGCTCTCCAGATCGTTGAGGTCAAACTTGTCCATGATTTCCGCGTAGGCTTTCTCTACCTGGATCCTGAAAGCCGTCTTGTTTCTTCGGCCATACTCCATTCTGAACAGTCTTTGGAGTTCAACGGCAACGACTGTAATGTCCACATATTGGCTGCTGTGCGACGCTAAATACTGCTCCAGCCTCTGCTTGAGTCGAGCGTCGACAAAGCCTCGACCTCTGTTCTTCGTCTCCATCCTGAATAGAGGCGTTGGAGGAAGAGCACCACCACGACTTTGCAATGAAACGCGCTCGTCAGTTCATCGTTAATGGTGCCGGTACCGCGGTTTAGGTAGTGTTGCAAAGCGTGGAAGGAGGAGACGGTCAGGCACAGACGCACACACGTCCACACGAATACCGGAATATTCTGAATATCCTACAGCACACATCAACCTTTACAAAGCCCGGTTATACGGCTGCTAGTGATCGATCATGAACAAATAGAAGCCACACGTTACCTCGCCGTCACTTTTGAGTTGACGAACAACAAGAAATACTAGGGGCTAACAGAACCGCGCATCCGTCCAAAGCCATGTGCGCAGCTCGGTGTACTGTCAGGCAAAGTGAAACAACAAAAAAAACAGGCGCTGGCTGATGACGTCACATCTAGGCGACACAAAATCTTAAAGGTACCCTTCATAATTTTCGGCTCTTAAAACATATTTGACGAGGTTGTTGGATTGGTTTGTTCCAGGTGTTCTAAATTGACTAATTATAATACTGCACATAAGCAAATATCTTTATACTTGCGATCTAACTAAACCTTTAATTTAGTGTTTAAAATGTGCATCATTATAAAATATGTAATTTTCATGATTATTTTCTCTCAGCTTTGGTGTATAATATGTACTTACTTACTATATTTACCAAAGCTTTAGGAAAGGTTTGCAATTGTTTTAAGAGAGTGTTTCCACACCTACACCTTTTAACCTTTTAACCTTTTCTACATAGCATTGTTTTATTGTAGACATATGAAATGTACATCGTGCGTTACATAAAGTGATTACACTGAGCATGAAAACAGCCAGTCTCAATATTGATATTTTGGGTTTGGGAAACAATTTATTTTGTAGAAAAAATGGTTCAATGTTGGGACATAAATGGGCACAGTTCATTGTGTATTGTCAAACATGAGTCTAGTATTGTTTTACAGTGATTAAAGAATATTATGGTAGTTGTCTACTAAAAGGATAGTTGTCCAATATTTTTGTCTTGCATTTAACATAAACCTAATGCGAGATGTTCAGTCTGGAGCACAAACAACCCTTCTGATTCTCAGGGAATTACACCATTTGTTGCCACTTGTGCATTATGAATCCACCCACACATCACTACGTGTTATATTTGTGGCGTAGGGGGAAAAAGAAGGAAAAAAAAAAAAAAGCACTGTTCTATTTCAACTTCTTCTCGGTGGAGAAAAGTTGGCAGCCCTCAGGTCCAGGTATGAAGTGCCTGTTGTTTCTAGATTTGGTAACAAGATGGCGACCTGCACACAAAATTCAGTTGATGACAAAAAAGACGGCATCTAGAAAGAAGTTAATTCAATGAATTGTGAAAATGATTCAGATTCTACCATGTACCTTCTGACACTCTTTACATTTTTAACAACTAAAGCTAAAGGACCCACTGTAAATCAGTGGTACCACAATGTGAAATTGTATTATCAATAATAATGTTTTATACATTACACAGAATTTAACCTGAAAAATGGGTCCTTGAGGTCCAGGATGTTTCCAGATTTGAATCCTGATTGGTCGACCATGGCTGTGATGTGGATGTTGTAGTTCTGCCTGTGAGAAAAAACACAACCTCATAAGGAAATGTTTCAAATCTTGTTGGGCTCTGTTGGCCGTCGCTCTCGCATCCAATCTCAATCCGTTTGACAAATCAGACCAAGACATATTCTAGACATCTGTCCACTTTGGCTGTGTTATTAGTTGTTGTAGACTTTTGTGAAACTCACTAAAGAGCAAGGAGACCGATTGATAAAATTAGCTGTGCCACAGGATTTCGACTTCCTGCCTTACTAAGTATATTTAAACTGACGCCATCTAGCGGTCAAACCCGGGAGTAATTTAAAAAAAAATGGCCAACAGTAGGCGGGTGTAGGCTGGGAACTTCAAAGTTTGCCAAATTCACAGGTTATCAACTGAAAGCCTACCTGTTGTTAGCAGCCAAACGGACGGTCCCAGATAAAGTTTGCCCCATTTTGACGTAAAGAGGCGTCTGGAGCAAACATCTGACCTGATACCACCGAGTCAGGGGCTCAGTAGGAGCTGTGGAGAGCCACAACGTTGACCTGTGGAAGCAGCAAACCAATGTGTGGGTGAATATATTCATGTCATTACTTTGTGAAGTATTTCAGACACAAAGAGAGTAAAAGCGTTCGCTTTTTTCCCTACTTGGATCCTGAATAGGCCACATCGAACCAAAACGCCAGGCCATGGACCAGACCAGATTGCAAAAGAGTAAACACAAAGGGGATTTCTATTCTGGAAGAGAATGTATGACAAATTTGATTAAATTAAACATATATATCAAACATGTTTTTCCCTTTTAGTAAATATATATTCACTACCAGTCAAATGTTTGGACACACCTTCTCATTTCATAATTTTTCTTCCATTTGAATGACTATTTACATAAATTCTCACTTAAGGGATAAAAACAATGAATAAATGAAACATATATGGTATTGTGTGATAAAGTAACTTTTTTTTCTTTCTTAACTGAATGGACAGGTGGATAGGCCAGGCGTCTACCTGTGAATATCTTCCTCTTTGACTTCCTTAAAGTTGATGCAGTGCTTGACGGACCGAGCCATGAGGATGTGAAAGTCAAACGTGTCCTGACAAAGAGAGAAACCATGAACATGACGAGGGTAAGTGCCCCGCCAACTCCGACTCAGTGTCTTTGTCAATGTTCCCGCTCACTATAAGAGAGAAAATGTCAGAGTCACGGGGGATGTGCTGCACATACAGTACCACGATAGGCTGGTTGAAAAACTCTTCCACCGCAGGACCGTGAAGAGCGCTCAGGTTCACTCCGTAGAAATTCCTCTGCTGCCTACAAGAAGGTCATGAAGACACAGGAGACTTTTAAAAGAGTTTGTGGATTCAATTATCTTGAATGTCTATTGCATTGTGTCCGGTGTTATCCACATCTTCTAAAAATGACAAAACCTCAGTTAAATACTTTCTTATCAAGCAGTCAAAAACAAATTTGACTGCTTGATAAGAGTAAGAAAGCCTAAGAAAAGTACAAAATTAAAATGAAATAATACATTACAAAAATATCTCATTCTTAATTTCAGAGCTAAAATATTATTATTATTATTATTATTATTATTATTATTATTATTATTATGTCAGACTATTGGCAGAATGTGTGGCCAACATGAACTGCCTACATTTAAAAAAGAAAGAACAAAACTGAACAGACAAACAAAACAGTTCAGTTTGCACAAACCAACTGGGTGGTTTGGATTTCAATCATGGACAGTAAACTGACAGATTGCGAGCAGTTGAAATGGATTCAGCAAAGGCTGTCATCAAGAGTCTTTTTTGACACAGCGCCAGTTTGAACAGGGATTTGTCGTGTCAATCCATCTTCAAGTGCAGTCCATCCATACAGCTCAAAACCCACAAAAGTCCTTTTGCTGAACGCAAGTTTACAGTTTACCCCGTCATTCCTCAAGGCTGACTGAGCCTGACCTCCAAATAGCGGAGAAGCAATGAATGGTTCAGACCGTGGCAACACACACACACACACACACACACACACGTAGCATGCATATTCTTTGTATACTTGCATGAACCTGTGCAACAAACAAACTGAATAGCAGTGGCTGTATTGTGATGTCAAAATGTTTGAATTGTCTGTTTCGTGAAGGCCTGAAACATTAAAGTTAAGGAAAGTAACTTGTAAAAAAAAAAAATGGACTTCAATATAACTGCTACAAATGTATTCAGAGCTCCCTGCATTAAAGCTTGAGAGAAGTGTAAGACCCCCTCATCCCCCCTCCTTTCGGAAAAACACAACAGAACTAGCACCACTTGGGCTATAATATATCATAAAATGGTTTGTATCGTCTGCGCAGTGTTTTGGACTAATGTGGACAAGAATTTTTAGCTCGGAGTGTACTTTGGTGGACTTTTTGGAATTTTGTCGAGGAACCTCTTAAAATCGCCTTTTATTGGCATCAGTAGGTTTAGTTTCCTACTCTTAGATAGAAAGATAGATCACAATTATCTATCTATCTATCTATCTATCTATCTATCTATCTATCTATCTATCTCTCCATTAAGATCATTTCTTCAAGTTCAGCGGGCTGGATTAGAAAGTTTAATGGGCCACATGTGGCCCCCAGGCCGCAGTTTGCCCATGCCTGTTTTATCTATCTATCAAGTTACTTGTTGCTACCTAACTGTTGTTGTCACCTATATGAAGGTCACGCAATGTGTAAGTGTAATTCTGTATGGGTTCTCGAGCTGTGCTGTCATATCCAGGGTATTGAACCAATGCAGGATGTCCCTGAACCCAACAGAACAAGAGATATGAGCACCTCAGCAAGGTTTCATCTATCAAGTGTTTGTGTGTAAATGATCAGACGGAGACAGGAGGCTTTGGAGTGCATAAGGAACTGCGGGAGACAGACCAGAAACTGGCTTGTGCATAATGTTCAAAGTAGAGGTGCTCGTCGGTGAAGGGAGCCACGTGAATATCACCAGAGGAGGGAAACATCAAGCCTGGACAGAATAGAGAAAAAGAGGCCAACTTAACACCAAGAAACATATTCAATGTTCAAGTTTCACTCTTTGTCACTCTCACCGTGAGGCTTAAGCCACTTTCTGGCATATAGGAAGCTGGCCATGAGCTTGCCACTGAGCAGCATGTATCCCATTGGCTCAGAGACGATGACATCAACCATGTCCGGGCAACCGACATCGTCCACTTCGCCCTCGAGGACCCTGATCCGCTCTGACAGGCAGTTGCTATTTACTAAGATCTTCAGAAGAGACATTGAGAGCGCGTGGTTCTTAGTCAAGTCTAGTCAAGTCAAGTCAAAGTTTATTTATAGAGCACTTTGAACGCGAGTGAACAGACACTACAGTTCACACTCGTTCTGTGCAGAGGAAGGAGTGATCCACCACCCACCAAGGCTTTTCTAGAGTGCTGAAAACTTATGAAGATGAAAGAGTTTTGTTGGGATGGACATCAGGTTTGGGACATCTAACATCTATAATGAGAGCTTTGTGATTACTTGTATGTTAGCGCTTCTCAATGAATAACAATGGATTGATTTATTGAATGAATTATATAAATAATGAGATTCCTCCATCTCTCTAGAGTCTGTAACCACGTCTCCTGTTCTCAGGGTCCGACAAAGGCGGGCTTACACCCTGCTCCAAGAAGGTTGTAAAACACAGACTAGAGAAAAAGTATGAAGTATGAATTTTATAACAATTTATTGAAAAAGTTTAATACTCAAATATATACTCAAACTACATCAAAAAAAGATCACAATCTTATTTACCCAGTAAACCCATGTCAAGTGAGACTCTGTGTAGTTCCTCCACTAAAGAAGGGACCACATGATGAGATATTTCCTTGTACTTCAGTAATTGTAATTGAGTATATTTTGGCATATATATTTTTTGTTTATTTATTTATGTGTATGTGCTTTTTACTTTTTCACTCTGGAAACCAAATGCAAGGATATGCCGCTGCACCAATATGCGCCACTGTGTAATTTGGGTAATGACATTCAAAGGAAGTCAAGTGTGATGATTCAATTGAAGAAAAAACAAACCAAATAACCTGTAGTTTGCCACTGGAGGGCAATCAAAGTGGAAAACCATTGTTGGAATGGCTGAAACATTTTGTGAACATAAAGCAAACTAAAGTAACAATACTTACTGTTTCCATCACTGACATGAAACACACACACACACTACACTACACTACACTACACTACGCTACACTGACTGAGAAACAAAAGTGGTTTCCAAAAACAATAGTGCCGTGGTTCTGAAAACAATACCCTGTTTTACTTTATCAGAGTAGTTTTTTCGTAGTCTTTTTTTTTTTTAAATAGATCTATAAATGAGCAGGGGTACTGTAAAAACAAACAAACATAAAAACGACAAGATTTTTGCATGACATAAAATCCATTAACATTAATAAACAAAAAGCAGCTTTAATCCACATATTTTCGGTCTGATCCCCGGATAGCGTATCACCGCGGCCCCCATACAGGAATCGGGGCCAGATGTTGCCGCAACCCATTAACTCCTCAGAATGCCACGCTCTGCACGTGATGTATGTGCTCTTTGTGCATGCTGTGTATTGCAACACTGGGTTTTCACTTTCGGGCTCGCCAAAGCCAACAGATTGAATAACTTTAACCTCCCAAACTCTGCAAAGCTGAAAACACAATGACAACGATGAAAGCTTCAAAACTACCAACCTGCGTGTATTTGCCCATTTGGCTGGACTCTGCAGTGTAGACTCGAGAAGCTCCTGCCTGGACAGCAAAGAAAGAAAGAATGCCAGAGACGGAACCGACGTCCAGAACCACCTACGAGGATAAGGGGGGAATTGGACACTCACTTCTCTGTCAGGGATTTGTTGAATTGTCTCAAATACAAGTTGAAGCAGTTGACTTACAAGCTGAAGGTCCAATTTCTAATGGAATTTGATTGCTGATAGAGTGATTGGTTTAATTGGGAATTCTAAATTGACTGTAGGTTTGTGTGTGAGGGATGTTTGTCTTTCTTTGTCTTTCTTTGTGACCCTGCGATGAACTGGCGACCTGTCCAGGGTCTCACTTTGCCTGCACCCTATGACAGCTGGGAGAGGCTCCAATAGACCCCCGAGACCAGAAGTGCAGGTCGAAGCGGCTATTGAAAATGAATGGATGGTTGGCTGGATGGATGGAACCCTCTGTCCCCAAGCCCAACATACTTGATTTCAACAATGATTACATTTGATTTGTTTGAGTCAGACAACACCAGAGGAATAATTCAAACATTTTCCTGTAGTTGTGTATAATTTTAACCAATGTTTTTCCAAGCAGGCCTTCATCATTGTCAAAAATACTCTTCAACCCGTCCTAGAGGAGGAAGACT
The DNA here is from genome assembly GCF_046127955.1 of Nelusetta ayraudi. Classification (NCBI taxonomy): domain Eukaryota; kingdom Metazoa; phylum Chordata; class Actinopteri; order Tetraodontiformes; family Monacanthidae; genus Nelusetta; species Nelusetta ayraudi. The sequence goes on from NW_027466056.1 coordinate 7,368,849, forward strand.
CAATGAAAGGACCTGCCCATCCATACCCCTTTCCCCCCTCGCTAAGAACAGTGTTTAAAAGTAGCTCTTGGATCGATAACCCTCCATCAAATTAATCATCCATCCATCCAATTTCAATACCCGCTATTTCCTGAGCTCAGGGTCACAGGGGTCTGCTGGGGCCGGTTGGCTAAGTCATTGTCCTACCTTGCCTCTGAAATCCTCCTGATTGGCTAAAATGGCCCTCTGGTAGGTGGTGATCCTGGAGTAATCCTGAAGAAGACTTTGCTGAAGCTGGAATGGACAGTCTTGGAACTGCAGGCAGGGAACAATCTGCGTTACCATTCCACGCCCTACACTGGAAACCAAAACAGCCAAAACATTCTACATCTGCTTCGCTGCAAGCGTCTGTAAACCTTGCGTTAGGGCTGGACAACTGGCAGATTGGTGACTATTTGTGTGACTGATCGGCATTCCTGGTTTGTAGTGTTGTAGTCAAGACGGCACCTACCGAGACCAAGACATTATCAAGACTAGAGAGTGTTGAGATCGAGACAAGACCAAGATTTTATATTTAAAAGAAAAATAGCAACAAAACAGAGAAAAAAATGACCAGTATCTTTTTTTCATATTCAAGTTTGCTTTTAAATGGAACAGCAACAATTATTTTCAGCAAAGTATCTTTGATTAATTTTCTTCAACGTTTTGCTGCTTTGCCGACTATTTTGAGCCATTTTCCAAAAAACAACTTTGCTTCATAAAAATTAAAAAAAAAATAAATCAACTTGGAATAAGGGGCAGGGTGTCACTCTGGGTGGCACAAACAGCGTAAAACAGCAGCAGCTGAATTCTTTTCCATTATTATCAGTCATTGTAGCGTTGGCAAAAATCCCGAGTTGGCAAAAATCCCGAGTCCACCCAGTCCGAGTCCAAGACGAGACCGGGATTCTTAAAAAGCGGTCTTGAGACCAAGACCAATCTCTAGTACTGCAACACTACTGGTTTGTTTTAAACAAAGGACGAGCACAACAGAGCTTGTAGCTGTGATAATAGCAGCAACAAAAACACAGAATGTTATCATAGCTTCCACTGCTCTGGCTTCCACCTGACACGCAGGGGTACTCCAGTTCCTCAAGTCGCTTTCTGAGGGACCTTTTCTCCACTCCGTGTTGTTGCATGTATTCAATGACTGCTGGAAGCTCCTCATGTCTGCAGAGCCAAAAGAGAACAGCGTGCTTTTCGAGCGTGACATTGACGACTGAACGATTGAAGTGTAAATTGATCCAAGGATGGACTGCACGGACCCGACGGAGTTTTGAACTGCAGCAACAGACTCCGATGATCGACCGTAACGACGATGGACTGTCCTCCCACTTTGCAGAGGTCCATCTCCTTGGAAACCGGGATTTGGAGGACAGTTGTTCTGTTGACTGGAATTGTATTTGTGTCAAAGACTATTCACTACTTCATGTTTAGAACATAGTCCACTCATTATTCAATCTCTTTTTTAATGATTCTAAGAAACACATACAAAGCAAAAATACATAAATATAAAAAAAAAAATAATAATGCTGAACTTATTGAGGACCTTCACTTGAAAATTCTTAAAAATTTGTGAAAAATCTCGTTGACTGCTCATGGAAATAGGAGACCTTGTACACAGCTCATGTGTCCACATATTATGCAGTACATTGATTTATCCTTATTCAACATAGTTCGTATGCATGCAAGCTAATTTTCATGTTATTAGTGCCACAAAACCTAATTTTGTCTTTAAAGTGAAATACATTGGTTTTGCATGTTATTTTCCCAATAATTTTCAAGTGCAAATTGACAGGAGAAGAATCCTTATCTGACATTGTTAATGTACTAATCAATGTTTTCACTGAATTGATTCCTCTGTCAATTTTCTTTAAAGAGAAAATTCAGTTTTTACATTCAATGTGTGTTTCTCGTGACAACCTTGTTCAGATTTTAACTTCAGTATATGCGTCGCTTGTGGTTTTCATATGAGCGTTCAAAGGTTTCCAATCACAACTCGCATACATTTTTCTCGTTGATGTTGATATTTTAAAGATTCCAATTGTGATCTTTGATCTTCGATAGACCCGCACCAAGACATTAAGGATTCGCTCCGCATCCGTGTTCACAAAGAAAAACTCATGAATAACTCACCATCCTGCAGAAGAAGCAGCCGGGTCTCCTGCCCCATGGTGACTATCAAAGTGTGCCCCCGCTCTGCCGTCACGGTGACCTCCTGCTCGGCCTGATTCAAGGAATGCGGTATGTTGGTGTCTTTTCATGGATGCCGTCAAAACAAACTGGAGTCCTTACCGTGTCAAACCTCTGGCGTATCGTTCTCAAAGAGAACGAGAAAATGAGTTGAGTGTTCACTGAAAAGATCTGCTGGGCATAATTCTTCGGGAGACTGTGTCGTAGTGTTGTAGTCAAGGCCGCGCCAACCGAGACCAAGACATTATCAAGACTATAGAGAGTATCCAGGTCAAGACAAGACCACGACTTTACATATCAAAGAAAAATAACGGCAAAACAGAATACAATGACCAGTATCTTTTTTAAATTCAAGTTTGCTTCTAAATAGAACAGCAACATCTTTTTTCAGCAAGGTATCTTTTAATAAGCTTCTTCAACATGTTGCCGCTTTGCCAACTATTTTGAACCATTTTCAAAAAAAACAACAACTTTGCTTCATAAAATGAAAAAATAAGTGATCTAGAAGTAAGGGGGTGTGTCACTCTGGGTGACACAAACAGAGAATAAAACAGCAGCATCTAGATTCTTTTCCGTTATTATCAGTCGGTGCAGTGTTGGCTGAGTGTCGACGGGTCTTGCTCAAATATCCCAAGTCCGCCCAGTCTGAGACCGAGACCAGACCCAGTGAAAATGCCTTAGAGTCCGAGACGACACCGAGACCCTTAAAAAGTGGTCTGGAGACCAAGACCAATCTCTAGTACTACAACACTACTGTGTAGCCTTGCATTAAATTTCGTTGTCGAGCTTTGTAAGGTCAGCAAGTATGCAAGCTTGGATGTTTTGATCAAGAAACCACACATACATGCTTTCAAACCCAGTTAACATACACCTCAATTTGAACAACCCAGGTGAGTATAAGCAAGTGTGCTCTCTTCTTACTTCCTGTGGCCTCTCCTGGAGCTCCGTCTCCACCCTCCCCTCCTCCTCCTCCTTCTTCTCCTCGTCCTCACGCAGAGAGAAAACCCTGACGGAAAAGGCTGCAGACTCCTCGGCCCTCTCGTCCATGCTGGGGCGCGAGGTGCACGTCGAAAGGGAAGGAACCAAGTGGAGGAGGTGCAGAGGCTCAAAGGGGAGTTGGGTGGTTGGGGTGGACTCCATTTCTCCTCCCCTCCCACTCTTAACCTCTGTTTGGAGGCGGAGGACAGATTGAAAGGGGGGAAAGGTTTTTATTGGGGGGAACGCACAAACGCACAGGGTGAAAGAACAAAAAGCTGCCCACCAGTGTTGTTTAGATGCACATCAGGAGACTCTTTGCTGTTTGAGTCACACAAATGCTCACATGTCCAGATATGAAATCTGAACATATAAAAGTGCCTGTTTAAGCTCCTAAGAGTGTTTGAACTCAAGAAAAGGACAGGTTTCTGAACACTCACTTGTGATTGAGTCAAACTATTTAAGACAGCATTTCTCAAGGCAAAAGTGGGTCACGACCCATGCGGCTTATTTATTTATATGTGTGTGTGTGTGTGTGTGTGTGTGTGTGTGTGTGTGTGTGTGTGTGTGTGTGTGTGTGTGTGGAGAGAGAGAGAGGGAGGGGGGGGGATGTTTTATTTTTTTTTTTAGAAAGTGGGCAAGCTCTTTTATTTTTCTGGAATGAATTTGAGTGCTGTGGAATAGATTTGGGTCGAGACTTCATGATAAGGAAAAGAAATGTGGGTCTTGAGACTCCACCAGTTGAGAACCACCGATTTAAGATTACAAGACGCCCTCTGGTGGATTTTCAGCACCGGTGCAATGGGAGAGAGAAAAAAACAAAACACCACTCAATGTTCAACAATAGAATGTCTTCCGTGGCCCAGCAGCCTCCAGGAGGTTAAAAAGAAAGAAAGAAAGAAAGAAAGAAAGAAAGAAAGAAAGAAAGAAAGAAAGAAAGAACGAAAGAAAGAAAGGCATCACTCAATATGATGTCACCATTAAATTGCTGTCACGACTGGGACCTGTTACTAATTTGCAAAACACTAAAAAATAAAGTTTAAACTAGCAATTATTAATTAGAAATAATTAATAAGAAATGACCCCGTGACCCTGAGCTCGGGACTAAGTGGGTATGGAAAATGAATGAATGAATGAATGAATGAATAATAAGAAATGATTTTGTCTGTTGTTGGCAAACAGAAATGACTCCTACGATAACCGGAACGAAAGTCAGGAGTGAGCGGTTCTCCAACGGACATACGAAACGATGCACCAATGAAAAATGGCGTCAAACATTGACCAAATTTTCCAAGATTTTATATTGAATAAAATCAAAGAGATTCACGACAGACATCACGATAAAACGTAAGAAAATAATGTGTATTTTTTGCACTACTAAGAAATTATTGTAAAGTATAAATTCCGAACTCTTCAACTGGGCTGAATGGAACAAATTAAAACTGTTGTTTTCTTCCACATGCAACGGCTGTTTTGAATGATTAGGGTCTGCTACTCTACTGTATTTGTTGTTGTTATCTGTATTTTCGATTGTTGTGTGTGTCAGTGTGTTCGCGTTAGCTATTGAATAAATTATTCCCGTTTCCAAGGTAGGCAGTTGTTTGGCGCGATATAGTTTATCTTTTACTAACGTGCACATCCTTGTTTGTCGTCATGTTATCGCAAGGTTTGTATTCGTGTATCTCTCAGCTGGAAATAAAGGCTTTTTTTTTTCTTTTTTTCTTTTCTTTTTTTTTTTTTTTTAATTCTGCTAGCGTACAGGCCACTCACCCACTGATGTACTGACTCACTGTGATTCTGTCTTTCATCTCTTTCAGTGCCACTGACGGCTCAGGACCTGCAAATGAATTGACTGGAGCAGAAGAAGCGTCCAAAAGAGACAAAGATGACACGTTGCAAAGCTGCAGTTTAAAAAAGAAACAAAAGAAAAGCAAAAAACACAAAAGTAAAAAGAGAAAGAGGAGTCGGCATATGGAAGAGGACAAAACCAGCTCAGACTCTGACAGTGGTACCAAGCATCGAAAAAGGTAAAGCATACATTTTAAATAACATGCATAGTGAAGGATAAGTATACACTTTACACTTAATGACAGACAGGCCTCTTTGTTTTTTATTGTAATACTATACCATGTAGCATTTGAATTATATATTAAGTATTGGTCATCTGCAAGGCAGCGGCAGTGCCAGGATGTTGTTTTATTGGTGTAGCGAAGGTGCTGCAATGTTGCAACCAGGTGTGAATAAAATGTCAGATCAGGTTTCGAGAAATATACACATGTGCTTGGTTTTTACAATAGTTTTGCACATTTCTAAATGGCCTAATCATTCTGTTTGATTGTCTTTGATGACAGCTGTTGCACGGATGAAGCAGTGATTGTGCATTGAGATTCTTTTTTTATTGGTTCCATGAGTTTTGGTTGTATCGATAGTTTTGATAGTGTTATGGAGGAAACTGTCTTTGAGTCTTCCATGATTAGTGGGACATGTAGTGCCGGCCCGGCAGTACCAGGTTCAAGAGGTGATGGCTGTGGTGGGTTTAGTCCCTGATGATGTTTGCAGCTCTGCTGAGGTAGTGAGAGCCGGCGATGCCCTCCAGTTTCTACAGGTTTTTTGAACAGTGTTTGGTCTTTTTTTTCTTCCTAGAAGAGGAACGCCACAGGAGGCGAGTTTGGAAGAAGGTAAGAACACAATGTGACACCATGGAACCTTTTTTTTTTTTCTTGAAGGTGATGCCACGTTTGGAATGTCTAACTGACTGCCGTGTGAGCAATAAAATAGCTTGATGTTCTTGTGCTGAACCCTTTTTTTTTTTCAGACAAGATAAGTGAGGGTAACTTAACTTTTCAGAAAAGGCACACGTCAGCCAAGAAGAAAAAGAAAAAGAGGAAAAAAGAGCTGTCGTCACATTCAGACACAGAATTTGTGCCAGAGCCCAGTACGCGCTTGACTGCATCGCCGAGGCGAGAGGAGCTGCCCGACATCATCCCAAGACACGTATGCCAAGCATTTACTCCTGCTGATCGTCTGTCCGTCTCTCTTTCTCCTTGTCTTTGACTTTTTGTACATTTCCTCTATATTTCCTTCCATAAGTCTTTGCTGGTAAGAACATTTATCAGTGCCAAGGTGAGGGAAACTCATTATGCTGCCTGTTTATCTCTGGGTGTGGCTGCGTCTGGGCTCTGAGAAGATGGTTTATGGTGGAAAAAAGTTTCTTGGGCTTTCTGTAATGATTTCTGATTATGTGGGAGTAGAAACAAGACCACGGCTGCGTTTCCATGACAGTTTCTCACAAAATAAAAGCGATATTTCTAAAATTTCAACAAAGTAAAATCGCGATTTGCAGAGGTTTCCATTGAATGGTGTGAAGCGCATAAGCCGTAAGGGACGAGATTTGAGGAGAATTGTGTTTGCTTTTGTTTGTTTACATTTGTTTCCTGTCAAGAACGGTTGTTATATTTTTCTCTTTGATTCCTTGTAAAAAATATTTCGTCTCCTCCTCCGTCCAATCATAATGCGCCATTTTCACTTGAAGTGAACTTGTCACATGACCCCGTGAAGGCACGTCTGCTGAAGATGCAAATGCGAAACAAATGTTTCCATGACACTTTTGCGATTTACCTCGGTATCAATACATCTGAAAAACCACCTCATCAGAGCGACAAAACCTGTTCCAAGTTTAGGTCTCATGTTCAAACACTCGGTAGCCAGTAGCCCTGGGTAAAGAAAGCTCGACATTGACCACATTCATAACTTCAAATGGCAGCTCCTGTTTGAAAAGATTTGCCTTTGGAATAACTCTGGGGATATTCCAGAGGAAAAAACGCAGGAGCTTCACCAGTCGTCTCTTTAGAGTCTATATTTTATTGCGTGTTTGGAGCCACTGAACACGGCCACCATCTGAAAAAGATCACGCACACTGACTGCACACACGTCTGGCTTGAATCTTAACCGTCAGCAATGTGGGATTAGTCCGAGCTGTCTTTACGCCTGAGGCCATGTGATCAGTCAGGATGGCATCACTCCACGCCCACAGAGTAACTGACGCCTCACAATAAGATTAAACTGAAGTGCGTGCTGCTGGACATGGTGAACAACATTGGAAGATACTCACCTCAACTTTTGCAAGTCACTGCATCCTCTGAACAAACTGTCAAAAACAAGTGTTGGCATGAGTGTTGGCGTAGCCGCCACCACCGCAGCCACATTCTGAGATCAGTTGTATGGATGAAGATCACATTTTTCTTTCTGGTTGCCTTCCAACAGCACAATATCACAAGGGGAAGAGGACAAGAGGAAAAAGATGGTTCACAGTCCTCAGTGTTACAGTCCTGCCCATCGAGGAAAAACTCTTGTTCTCGCTCCCGCTCCCGTTCCCGCTCCCGCTCCCGTTCTCGCTCCCGAAGTCGACACCGTCACCGAAGATCCAGGAATCAGTCCACAGCCACTTTAAAGCTTGTCAGGACCAAATCAAGGTAAAACCCTCATATCAGTTCCCCTTTTAAGATGTTCTTTAGGAAAAGGACAATAGGTTTCAAAAAACCCAGTCAAGCATGTTTACCTCATGTAAATCTGTGTAGGAAAGGGACTGGCACCTTTCAGTCATCACCAATGAGTGAACACTGGATCTTAAAACTTAAAACACTGGATGTTAAAAACATATTTTGGTAAGCTGGAGTTTAAGACTGTAAAAAGTGGTTTATTAACAAAACATATTAATTAAACAACCAAAAAATTTCAGGATATATATATATATATGTGTGTGTGTGTGTGTGTGTGTGTGTGTGTGTGTATTTCTTTGTTTATTCCAAATGTCCTCTTTCGACTGTTCCCCAGTTCAACCCAGAGATCTGTCAAAGCAGAGGAAGCGACTGAGTCCAGCTCAAAACTGCAGAGCCCAGACCGACGGAGGGAGCCGCTAGAACTGGAAGAGAAGAGCACAACAAATATAGGTGGGACATTTGACATTATACACACAAAGAATGTTTAGAAATGCACAAAAGATATTTTAAGCAGCGATAAATTAAAGTAAGTGTGTTCAAGTGAGCAGTAATGTTGTGAGGTTTTTATCACTACGACCTAAAGACTCACTTAGGGGTCTTTGGGTTCAAATCCCCCCTCATCCACTGTTTGTTTTCTCGTTTTTTCAAGTCCTCTACCCGAATGTGTTTTCACGTAACTCTGTTCTCACTGTTCAATCCAAAACCAAGATCCTCACAGTAGCATGACACAGACAACCTAACCTTGATCTTCACTGAAAACCTGTAGCCAGTACACATTTCATCAGCTAAACATGCTTCCAAACTCGTCAAGCAATGATAAGTAACAAGACATTTGAGACAGTTCTGCTGACTTCCCTGGTAGACGACAGTGGCGGCTGCTCAGAGACCAATATGCCTTCAATGATTTTAGTGAACACACATGATTTAAATTTAAGTTAAATGTGTCCTGCAGTGGCATTTGAGTGGAATTCAGTGCATTTAATAATTTATTGTAATAAATGATTTAATAATCATGTAATAATTGATGAAGATTAATTCATTAAATAAATTATGAAATGATTGTAACAATATTTAAATTGATTTATCTGGAACGATTGAAATTAGTGATCACAAATGTTGAAATAATGACAGTGGGTCCAGTTGAAAGTGTTAACAATGTGTAGTGGGCAGTGGAATAACTCTCAGTGGTGGTGACTGTTGACTGAAAGACAGGATGGACTACTAGAACCGGGTCTGAAGCAGGCTCACTCCACAGAATAGATCTCCATGGTAACTTGTACCCCAACATATCCCACTTCCCTCTGTCCCACCTTTGTGCAACCAGATCACGGATAAATTGAGCCGGAATAACCAAGATATCCCGGCTTAATCCCTTAACCTAGCTTTGTGTGATACCCCTCAGGTGATAGAAGTCTGTTTTGTTTTGTTTCCCTGTGGCGTCTGATTCTCCCATTTAGTCCGACACAAGTTGACTTATCCAACTCACTGGACTTTTCCCCTCTAATTCCAACACCACAGAAAGCCGGAAGAGAAAAGAAGCAAAGGCGCCAGAGAGAAAAAGTGAAAGGAAGTCAGCAGAGAGGCTGAGAAGATCCCCCTCAGTGTGCAGGAGACACAGGAGAAGATACAGGTCCAACTCCAGGAGCCCTTTAAGGAGAAAGAGGTCAAGATCAAGGTGATGTGAAAAATTATTTTAAATCATGATTTATTTATTTTTTTAAATGATTCTTTTGGACTGGAATAACATTGAGTGCACGTATTTCTTTGCTTTGAGGAAGTATGCCTCATTGATATTGAACAAATGTAGAATAGCAGGTCAATAATGGCCATGTAAGTTGCTCTTTGTTAGTTACTCAAACATCGTCACATACAAATATTCCCAAAACAACTTTTCATGGGAAAAGGTTTGAGAGTTTTACAACTAGGCCACTTTAGAAAGAAAGAAAGAAAGAAAGAAAGAAAGAAAGAAAGAAAGGCCATTGGCAGCTCATTAGGTGTGAGAGTCTGTGATGATATAATACTCAGAATGAAGCCAGGCTTATGATCATGCTCCCTTTTTCAAGTTAAATGATTCAATTTTCTTTTCATGTCCTAAATGTGAGGAAAATCAAATCAAATATCTTTTTTTTTTCCAAAGAGGGAAAAATATCCAAAGGAAGGTGTGTTGGAAGAAAACTCCGAAATTCCTCTTTTTATTTGCTACTGAAAATATCCAGTTTAATCCAGTGGTGCGATCTCTTTTGCAACCCATGTGTATTACACAACAAATAAACAACTGAGCTTTTTCAATTGATTTGCCGTTGGTAGTTGTTTAAAATAACTTAATATTTACTGCGTGTTGTCCGTTCAGGTCGCGTTGCAAGAGGAAGTCACGCTCGCGCTCGCGCTCGCGCTCATCCTCATGGGAACGGAGGAAGGCAACACACAGGCAGAGAGAGCACCGCAAGCAAGAGCCCAGTCACTCATCAGCAGCCACGAGGTCCTCCGGCAGGAAGCACTGCAATTTGAGCAGCAGCCCTCAACGCATTAGTGAACTCGGTAATTTCAATTGTCAAAATAAACTGACGATGATGATGATGTGATGATGATGATGATGATGATGATGAAACCTTTTTCCACCTCAAGAATTATTTTAGGTGCAAGATTTAGTTGCCAGGTTGCGGGTTCGGTCCCGGGAAGATGGCTGCATGGATGTAGTTGATTAGGTTTTATCTGCGATGTAGTCGTAGGGGTTCGGTACATTCTAAAGTTAAGTGGTTACTCGTGTGCTGCGTCAGCCTGTTTGACAGTTGTTTGCAATATTTATTTCAGTGTGTTCATATTCTTTTTTGTTTGTTTTTTAGATAAGAACCAGTTGTTGGAAATTGCAAAGGCAAACGCTGCTGCCATGTGTGCAAACGCAGGTACGTTCGTGTACAGAGTTGTGCTCACAATATACGTAGGAAATTATACGTTACTTGTCACTGTTATTTTCTAGGGATGCACCAAACCCGATACCGGTATCGGCTATCGGTATCATCACAATCAACGGGAAAATATCTGTTTGGTTTTGTTTCTTGGCGCTTCGCTCATGTTGTTACGTCTTGAATCAAATCCACCCTTCCCCTAACATCTTTTTCTTCTTGCAGCCACCATGACGGCAGCCTTGTGTAGCACAGGCGCTCTGACCTCACTGCTCCCCCTGGGCTCTGTGACCAACCTGCCGGCCCCTGTTGAGGTTCATCCAAATATTGGCTTGGCTCTGGAGGAAGTGAGGAGGAAGCTATCGCAGAAGGCCAACAACATGAGCATCAAGGAGTTTACAGATGTGAGAGCGCTCGTCTGAAAAATGCCCGAGTTATCCGCTTTTAAACTACATTTATCCTTTAAAAAGGAGGGATGCACCGATAGCGGTAGCGATACCAGGGTTGAGTACTCCTCTCGTACTTGTAAAATACGTGCCGATACCACCACGACACCGATGGTATGGTTGTATATGTTTTAACTAGGCATGTACCGACACCGATACTTTTCGACAGAACACGTAGAGTTCAGGCACTTGCTTTTCAGTACTCACCGATGCTGATACTGAGTGCCTGATGTTATTAGAATTGCTTTAATTTGTAATTTATTCCACCACTGATGTTGTGTTATCTGAAACAGATTTAACACAATTGTCATATACACATAATTAGCCTAATAGTATAATTACTTAAGTGATTTTTTTTTTGGCCAAACTGTGATATCTGAAGAAAAAAAAATACCAATGTGCTTGCTAAAAAAAAAAAAAAAATGTTTTTTCTTGTTTTCAGAAAACGTTCAAATATGACTTAGGCAACAATGCTGCTGGGCTATCAGTGTTGTAGTTGTTGTAGTATCGACACATATTTCATGAGTCGATGTAGATTACTCAACCCGGGTATTTGCCATCGGTGCATCCCTACGTACAATCCCTATTTATCTCCGGGTGACCGGAGTGGAAACGGAGAAAGAGGTCATTTCCTCTGAACTCACTGTGTGCTATTAATCTGCCACGGATTTTCATGCAATACAAGTGAAAAAGGACTCCACTCTGCAATGTATGTAACCATGATAGAGTGCCTGGACCCCCACTCGCTGAAGTCATCTGACACAAGCTAAATGCTTGTTATGTGTCTCGTTCCTTCAGACTTCAATCGTCCACAGTCAGGGTTGGGAGACTCTCTGGCATTGGCAGAGAAGATCTGCAGAATGTTGCGGAGAGAATATGCAAAGTTTATATTATATAGTTCTCACTGACATCGCATGCACCTTTTGTGTCTGTATATTTTTGATTTCCCGCAGAAATGCAAGATGATTGTGAACAGTAAAGAGGAGCTGCCATTGGCGACGCCTTTAGTTCCAGATGAGGAGAGCGGTTGGAAACCCTTCAGTGGATCAGCGCCCCGAGAGCAAAAACCCATCAGCTTCAATATCAACGTAACTGCTACACATGGGCTGCTTCACATTTCAGTGGAGCATTAAAAAAACACAGCATACAAATGATGCCTTTAATTTGGTTCAATCGTCATCTTCGTTCTTTTAATACATCCTACCTGAAATCTTCAGTTATACAATTTAATGTCTTGTCCTAAAATTGGAAATGTTAATATGTCCTTTACGGCTTTTGAATATAATTTTCTATATTTAGCAATTTTGTTTTGTATTTTTTTCACAGTGACTGAGTTTGCAATATGTTTTTAAAAAATGCACAGTTAATATCTCTCTCTCGCTCTCTCGCTCTCTCTCACTCTCTCTCTCTCTCTCATTCTCTCTTTAAAGAGCTCTTCAATTCATCCAACATTACGTTGTGATGTGGGGATGGCAAAGGAGTTCCCCGTTTCTTCGGGATCGCAACATCGTAAGAAGGTGCGATTTGTATGAATGAGGAATCTACAAGAACATAAATGTAAAAAAAACCAAAACAAGTCAAGATGGGTTTGTAAGATGACACGCCCGTCTCGAAAATCATTTTTGTAAAGATTGGATGGAATAGTTTACTTTTCACAACATTATTGAATGGTTTTAAGAAAGTCGGGATGTCTCTGTAAGAACAAGGTAGAAAAGCAGTCGCGTTCTGGCTCGGTTCTTGTTTTATATTTTCATCAACCCAATGTTGTAGGAAATATGTTTGTGCTGTAGAATAACTGCTCAAGGTAAAGTTGCGATGACGGTTCAGGAAGTGCAATCTACCAAAATCCATGAATATTAGGTTTACAGTAGGGATGCACTGATATCGCTTTTTAACAGAGTACAAGTACTTGTGATTCAGGACTCACCGATACCAATACTTATATCTCACGTTATAGAAATACTTTTATAGTTATAGGATTTTTATTTTATTCTCCCTCAGCGTGTCTTTCTACATCACGGGGCGACTGTCACAAGTTCCACTGCACTGCAAACACTAATTGAACTCACTTGTCACGTGTGCATACATGTACAACTGGTATCGGCACGAGTACTCAACCCTGGTATCGGTGCATTCCTACTTTACAGTTACAGTGCTGAACAATTCAAACCCCTGGCTTTAAACCAGTCACACTGTTCTATATGCACCATCACATGTTGAGTTTCTGCTCTGAAGGAGACGGCAGCTCTCGATGTGTATGGAGAGTGGGTGCCAGTCGACAAGACGCCGGGCAAAGCACCGTCCAAAACCACTGCAGCCACCAATTCAACCTCCGCATCCACGCTGACGTCGAGTGACACAGTGGCCGCGGCAGGAGTGCATGACGCTCTGCAGCAGCCAGCGACGGTGGCAGACGCCGACTGTGTTTTCAACGATCAAACCCTGCAGGTGAGTCGTCGGAGTTAAAGGGGGTTTGCGTGTTTTTTTTTTTGTTTAAGTTTCACGATTCGTTGTCCTCTTTTTAATGGTTGGTCAGGAAGGCTCCTTGCTAACCGAGGAGGATCTACTTTTTTTTTTTTTTTTTGAAATTTTGTCTTTATTTGGAACAGACAGTTGTCTACGCCCCCCCCCCCCCCCGTCGCACTACTGCAAAAAACATTCATAATAAACATAGAGAAATTAAATTTTGTATTTTTTTTTACTTATTTATTTAGCACAATTTAAAACAGTGCAAGGAGGGAACGAAGCCCAAAGGGCTTGTACAGAGTTCCACTCTCATCATCATCTACTATAAATAGAAAATAAAATGTACAAACATAGTGCAACTATAACATAAACAACACACAACAATATAGAATACATTGAACAATTAGGAAATTGAAAAGATGAAAAGTAGTACCAGTAAGATCATGAAAAAAAATCTGCTCTATACAAAAATTATAAATAAAATCCATTTGTTCCAGATTTGGCAAAATGTGTCTTGTTGGCTTCTTAGTTGGACGGTGAATTTATGAGGTGTGATTGTCTGTCACATCCGTTGTCTACCTGTTTTCGCTCCAGGCGGTCGACATCTGTCAGGCTGTGAATGAAAGAATCAAAGCGCAGCGGCGACTGGCTGAGAACCCCTACGACGTCAGGGCCATCACCATGCTGAGTCGCGCACAAGAACAGGTAACGGCGTTTTTTCTATCAGTCGTAGACTTGATTTGCTGATCCTATAAGCCACTGATCCTACACAGCAGATCAGTGGCCTATAGGATCAGTTTTGTGGTTTCTTCTGTTCAAAAGTGTCATTTTGTTCGCATTGCTGAGAAAACTATCCCCATCATTTTAAGCGGACCACCAGTCAACAGTTTGGACACATCCAAAAAAAACTTCCCTGAGAAGCTGTGTCCAAACCTTTGACTGGTGGTTTGTGTTTTAATACGAAAACCACAGAAAATGTCCTCAGAGATCGACTGACTTTTTCTTTTTTTTTCTTTTTTCTTTTGGGCGACAATAGTTGTGACTACTGGGCAGCTGTGCCCAGTTACTGCAGCGTTCATCAGTGCAAATGAATGGTGATGTTTTCAAAGTGATGATAATGTGGAAATAATCCCCCACGTACACGCCACATTGCTGCGATGAGCGTTCAACACCAACGTGATGTTCAAAGCATTCTGACTCTCTGAGGTGAAACAAATGCTTGTATTTGTTTGAAAGGTGGACGCCTGGGCCCAGTCCAGTATTGTTCCTGGTTTCTTCACTGGCTCAACTGGTGCCCAGGTCCTCAGCTCTGAAGATTTGTCCACGTCCGGACCACAAGCATGGCTGAAGAAGGTTTGAGTGCACAAACACACGCAACACAACACAACACAACACAAAACCTTTGCTTTTTGGTTCTTTTTTTTTTAATTTATTTTTTTTTTGCCCTTTTCACACTGTGGTCTTTCTACTTCGTCCTGACCGGTGGCTTTTATTGCTTTTTCTGTCTTGTTCTTCTTTTGTCTGCGACAGGATCAGTTTCTCCGGGCGACTCCCGTGAGCGGCGGTGTCGGGGAATTCCTCATGAGGAAGATGGGCTGGAGGGCGGGGGAAGGTCTCGGACGGAACCGCAAAGGGACTGTGGAGCCAATCATCATTGACTTCAAGGTTGACCGCAAAGGTACCAAACCACACAGTCGGCGTCTGAATAATCGCGAATGTCACACTCGTTAGTGTCAAATCAAACAGCTGAAAACATTAATGTGTGTGTATGCAGCCTCGTCATTTGTTTTTCTATCACTTTGATAAAGAAAATACATTTTATATAAAAAAAAAAACACAAATGTACGTAAAGAACTTATATCAAAATTGATCATCTGTGCTGTCATTTATAATGCAGAAATATAAGTTAGAGAATGCAGAATTCCTGAATTATTTTATTAGGATGACATTTCTACAATAAGCTGGGACTTTCTATAATCAGTCTGCCCACTGTGCCATAGTTACTGTATAACGAGAGAAAATACATGAATAGTTGCTGGTGCATATTACTGATGTACACAGACACGCACCTTTTTATCCCAGCACGTGTAATTCCATCTACCGTAATTTCCGGACTATAAAGCGCACCTGAATATAAGCCGCATGGTTCAAAGCGTGGGGGAAAAAAGTAGCGGCTTATAGTCCGGAAAATGTGGTACATAAAGTGGACATATTTCTTTCCATGACAATGCTTATGTGAATCATGTTTTTATTGTATGTTCAAGGCCTAGTTGCCACTGGTGAGAAGCCGCAGAAGCAGACAGGAGGGCTGGTGGTGACCAAGGATCTGATGGGTGAGATACTCAGAAGCATCACATCACTAACACATTATTGACCTCACCCTCATCTAATGGAGTGCTTTTTGTATGACAAACCATAAAATGTGTGGCAGGGGAGCGTGACATTTGAAAAGTGAACTTGTTTGATGAACCAAATAGAAAGCTGCGTTCCCGTCACCCCGAGAACTGTGCAAAACCTAAAATATCGCAATAAAAAACCCGGTCATGGAAAAACCTCTCAAATGTGGCTGAACGGTTTTGATGCTCTCGTGAGGTGTTTTTTTCAGGCGTATATGTACAAAGGTATATCGCAAAAGTGTCATGGAAACACTTTTTTCACATGTACGTATGGGGGTCACATGACCAGTTCACTTCAAGAGAAAACCCAAATGTTCTGTGCCTCCGTCCTCCTCACAGTGGGGTCTCGCGGCACGAGATTTTAGGAAGATTACGGCTCATGCGCTTCACACCGTTCACTGGAAACACCTGCAAACCGCAATTGTACTTTGTCGAAGTTTGAGAAATATATCCTTTATTTTTTGTCATGGAAACGCAGCTACAGAGTGGCAGGCCACAAACATGTTTTCAGAGACAAGCTGCGGGACACTAAGATGACTTTTGGACACCTGTGATCTACTGCAGGGGTTCCCAAGGTTCCCCCACTTTCCTCCCTGGCCAGGGACCCCTAGCACAAACCAACAGACAATGTTCCAAAATAATAAAGAAATAAAGATAACAATAATAATAATAACAAATAAAGAATCGTCTTTGTCCTGTGCAGGAAAACACCCGGTGTCTGCCCTGATTGAGCTGTGTAACAAAAGAAGAATCTTGCAGCCAGAGTTTGTCATGGTTCACCACAGCGGTCCGGATCACCGCAAGAACTTTCTTTTTAAGGTAGGTGCGTCTGATTTTCCCACCAGTCGGTGTCTCCCAAAGCACTTTACAATTAATATACTGTGGTAAGAAACACCCACCCACCCACCCACCACTTTATCACCTTTTGAACACATCGTTGCTACTACTCTGAGGCCGGATGTGGTTTGGTCATGAGTGATTCAGTCATAGAAATCAAACAGATCTGTGAGATGTTTGAGACTTATTTAGACATCCTGAGAGGATCCAATGATCCGCTTCCTTTTAGCAGGAGCCTACTGCTGCCAAATTGGTCACATTGTACTCGGAAATCCTTCACGCAAAACAACAGTTTCTCCAGCGTGTCTTGATCTGGCTTTGCCTCGTCCACAGGGTGTGTTCCCTTGAAGTGGGGGGTGTGGAACAAGCACATTCTGCCCTCTAGGGCAGCGGTGTCAAACATACGGCCCGCGGGCCGGAAGAAAACAGTTTGCCGGCCTCATCCGGCCTGCGAGATGATTTTGCAAAATATAAAGACAGCAATTTATCAGTGAAAGAAAGTGCCGTTCTAAATGTGTCCACTTGGTGTCGCAATATCGTTTCTGCTTCGCAAACAAACTCAATACTGGGCCTGAGCAAATCGGCACAAGTACATCCACTCACGCCTCCTATTGGCTCCCCTCATTACCCTAGAATGTCTCCTATTGGCTGCCCTCAGTGCCCCAGAATGTCTCAAAACAGACAAAGCTGATGCAGAGCAGTGTTGCCAACTTGGCGACTTTCTCCCCCAAAAAAGTCGCTATTCTCCCAATACCGACTTTCTTTTTGGTCAAAAGCAACTAGCGACAAATCTAGCGACTTTTCCTGGTGTCGTTACGTTGCGATCAAGTGCAAATTGTCAATAATGCAAATTACACAATGGCGACTTCTAGCGACTTTCAGGACAGCCAATAGCGGCTTTCCTTACTGAGGAGTTGGCAGCACTGATGCAGAGTGCAGAGTGCTCAAAGAACACGAACAAAGAAAAACAAGAAAACAACTGGAAGTTGTTGTTATTTTCACGTTATTATCACCATACCATGATTATAGCGGTCCGGCCCACTTGGGAATAGATTTTCCTCCATGTGGCCCGTGAACCAAAAGGAGTTTGACACCCCTGCTGTTTTTTTTAAAATGATGATGGAAAAATTTGAAGGCCGTCGGTCATTTTGACAGATTGCAATTCACACCCCTGACCACTTGGTGGCAGTGAGCATATTGCAACATCACCTTTTGACTTCTGTCCTCTTTTTTTGGGATCCGGTCAAAGTTGTGTCACCTGTGAGGGATTGGATTTGGCTCCTGTCTGATTACCCTGCTGGTTTCACCGTGTCATGTGATGCAACACGTCATGTTTTATTTCCCTCAGGTCACAGTTAATGGTGTCGACTACCAACCCCAGGCAGCGAGTCCCAACAAGAAACATGCCAAGGCCATGGCAGCTACAGTGGCACTGCAGGCTCTGGGGGAGGTAATAAGAAAGTTGCATTGTGTCCTCGATTACGTAGGGAGAGGAAAAAACATGTTTGCCATTGATTCAGCTGTTTTAGGTGGCCAAGTCTTACTGATTCAAATGAAACAAAGAATGTCAAAGCCAGTGCTGGAAACTTTCACGAGAATAAAATTGAGCATTGAAATAATTTCACATATTGAATTTGTAAATAATTCGATAATATTGAAAGTCTTCGTGTTTGCTTTTTCCTTGTCACAGTCCCTGTGACTTTCTAGAAACTGTGAAGTTTTGATTTTTATTTAGTACTACTACGACTACTCCTACTACTACTACTACTACTAATAATAATAATAATAATGATAACAAGAAGTGCAATAATAACTATGAGAAGAAGAACCAGCTGACACACAGTGGCAAAAATGTAGTGTTTTTCAAATCTAATCTATTTGGAGAGGAGAAAACAGCAGATTTTGACCTTTGAGACGCCTTTGGATGTGATTTTACGCTGTGTTGTTATTACAAAAATAATAATGTATAATGTGTAGTGAGCCAGTGATCAGCGAAACTCCCGACAGGGGAAAAGAACCCGGATGTGCAGCATCATCCCTTTCCTAATCTGTTATTCATCAACCCCTCCGGCCCATTTCAATTTGATTCCATGCATTATTATAAACTTGACACAAGAATTTCTTTGAGTTCATGCAAAAGGTTTGACATACGTGGGAGTACCATGGATCAAATAGGTGTCAGTATTTAGTATTTTAAAACGGAAAAACAATTGATTGAAAATGTTTGTATTTATACATCAATCTAAATATATATTTTATAGAGTATTTTCAGTAGGTCATGTGAGTGCCACTTGACAACATGAATTCCCAACAATTGATGACGCTATGCTATTTAGAAAGTTTCTGAACTTCTTTTTTTTTTGTAATTCCCGTGTGTGTTCCTCAGAATGACTCGCACCACTTACCGCTGACTTGCTTTCCTCCAGGTTGCTGCTGATGGACCTGGACTCTACACAGGCCCTGTCTTCACCGCTGCTTCTACTGGACCCTTGTTCTCCACCTAGTTGACGTTGTGTCGGACAATGTGCCGAGAGAGAAAGAGGGTATTTACCGTCGAGGCCATGACAAAAATAACCCTGCCATGGAGGAACTGTTGGAACTACTCAGAATACTCTACCCTCAAAGGACAAAATATATGTGCATATATTGTATATTTTTTATTACAGCTATGTTGAAATAATTTTAGATGACTTTGTATTCAGTATATTAAATCTGTTTATATAAACACCCACTGACAATTTAAACACTCACTGGGCAGTTCTCGTCCTCTTGCGTTTTGACCCCTCCCCCACAAGTCCAACCCCAAATACGAGTGCCAAGCAGGGAGCCAATGGAATGGGTAGCATTTTTATAGCCTTTGGTATGACCCTGCTGGGGGTCGAACTCGCAACCTCCCAGTCTTAAGGCGAGACACTGCATGAACGTCTGTAATACTACCACAGACGCTCTAAAAAAAAAAAAAAAAATACAGGTTCTGACCAAGTTCTTCTGAATGGGTGGACCAAAACCGACTCCTCACTGATCCAGCATGGACAATAGACGGTTCAAATCTCTTCAGTGGCTGTAGCAAGGACCCCTGACCTCGTAGTTATTATCATCGCAGAGCAAAGCTCCTCACGTCCACCGCTTCCTGACTCGCAACAGCAGTTCCAACCCGTCTATTTGTCAAATCATCGGAATTTCCCAGGTAATTCTCCTGTGGTCTGGTGGCGGTGCTACAGACGTTTGTGCAGTTGGTAACAGCTGTGAAGCGTCACGAGTCCTGCACTGCCCCATTAACAGAGGTGGACAGGAGATGGGTGTCACCTCCTTAAGTTCTGTACCATCACCTTCCATCACCAGCTGATCACAGGCCATGAATCATTAACATAACATTAAACTTAGATAACAGAATGTTCCTCATAACTAACTTTTTTTTTTTTTTTTTTTTTTTTTTTAACCGAGCAGTTACACAAAATAATAATTACAAAATTCTCTGGGTGCTCGAGCCGATTCCACTGCCGTCTCGTCGTGGAATCATCTTGTCTGTGCCGTCTCATGCTAGAGCGGGTTAAATTCACAAAAAAGGGTCAAATAAAAATGGCATTCTTTGAGTAAAGGTTGACAAATAGGCTATTTGACTGGTATTTTTGCTGCTTGCTCAAACATAAGAGAGTCACTGTTTTCTTCGTTCTCGAGACTGTGTATAATTATGTGGTGTCTGACAACCAATATAAAATAGGCACAACGCACATAAGAAGGTTCCAGAGCCTGCCGCTGAGGATGATGGTTCCAGAGCACACAAAGCCGTACCTAAGGACGACGGTTCTAGAGCGTACCTGAGGGCGATAGTTCCAGAGCACACCGCTGAGGATGACGGTTCCAGAACTGCCATTGAGGACAATGGTTCTACAAGCCCCACCTGAGGTAAACAGTTCCAGAGCACACCTGACAGCAACGGTTCCAGAAGCCGCACCAGAGGACGACGGTTCCAGAAGCCGCACCAGAGGACGACGGTTCCAGAAGCTGCACTTTAAGCCAACGGTTCCAGAAGCCGCACCTGAGGACGACGGTTCCAGAGTGCACCTGATGGCAACATTTCCAGAAGCTGCACCTTGGGCCAATGGTTCCAGAATCCCCACCTGAGATCAACGGTTCCAGAAGCCGCACCTGAAGGCAACAGAGCGGCTGCTGAGGACGACGAGGGTGTCCGAGGAACAAACACACACAAGACCTTGAATTTTCCTTTCCGGCAAGTGACGTTGACCACAGCACAAGGGCTCCTGGATGAACCAGGGGAAATCCAAGAAGAACAACAGAGGATTTTGGATGCCCAGCGAGACGTCATGAAAGTTTTGACGCTGATATCTCGGACTTTGATTGCTGGACTTGCAAGCGTTCTCCTTCAGGTTCAGAAGGAAGATTCTGTAAAAACCCAAATGGAAAAGAGACATTGAGGCTGGCGGAAGTTGAACAACAATCAGTACTTGCACTCACAAATTGTGGTCCCTGTGCACACTCCTTGCTATCTACAGCGGTGAACAAGTCAGTCACATAGTTCGTCCAGGTGGGGGCGCCAAAGGAGGCTTACATTTTTCCTGGTGCGAACAGTCATTCCTCTGACTTCTATGATGCCGGGACTGAGTCCCACGCAGGCGGAGTCTGAGAGTGGACCAATGGATTCAATGTCTGCAGATGCAATATCTGCATGTTAAAAGAAGAAACATTTGGATTTGCTGCCTAAGTAATTGCCTCCACAAAGGTGTAACAAAAAAAAAAGAAAAGAGACGCAGAAGAGAAACTAATTCTTTTAATACATCTTTATGCAGCGTCTTCAGACAAACGGGTAAAAGAAACATACAGACACTCAGCCTATATATCGTGTCGAAACCATTGATCATATAAAAACACTTCTGTACAGTACAAAGAAACCGTTACATGATGTGATTGGTTAAGTTAACAAACGCAAATACTTTCACTCCTTACAAAAGAGGCACTTCAAGGATTTAAGCAGCAGTGATAAATTAAAAAAAACAAAACAAAAAAAAACATACACAACTACAGACTTAGTCAGTGTTGAGGCTTTATCTGCCAGTGTCAGAGCGCGCCGCTGTGTGCGCCGCTGCCGATTTAAAAATGTTTTAATTCACAACATCTTGGCGCGTCAAATAGGAGAGCAGCCGGTTCTGAAAAAAAGAACAGTCCGGATGTAGAGCTACAGTATGAAAAAAAAAAAAGTGCAGGGAAAAATGGAGGGAAAACTTGTGAGTTGCGTCTTGCAGTGTCCAGAGCTCTGGGACTCAAGACTGCTGGTCGACCGTGACCTCAACACAAAGGGACAGAGACCAGCCAGTTGCTTGAAAGGTTACTTTTAAAACTTAAAATATATGCACATATATTAGTGGTGGGACTTGATTTAAAAAAAAAATCAAATTAATTATAGCCTTTGTAATTAATTAATCGTAATTAATTTTATTTTAATCGCATATCAATATTTGATTTGGTAACAGAGGTTTGGAAGAACTTAAACTGATTTTTCAGGTATCTCTACTTGAGGAATTCTTTCATTCATTCAGAATGTGAATCATTTTGCAACATCTGGTTGGCGACCCTGCTTGGTTCCGGCGCTCTAACATTCTCGCTAGCTGCGTTGCTCGTACTAGCTGCTACGTGTTTTGCATTCAGGCAGTACTGGAGGCATTCGGAGGTTTGCACAGAGCATGAGTATAAAATGTTTTTTTCCAGAAGCAGCTTCTCTCCTATTGGACGCGCCAAGGTATCGTCACAGCGCGTCCAGTGTGTGGGGGGGGGCCTTCACAGTGCCGTCTCAAAGATGACCAAATTACCCTCGGCGTGTCCGTTCAACATGGCGACATGGTCCATGTTGCTGTAGGCCTGCGGGAAGACAAGGAGACCCAATCATGAGACCCGACACATTTGAAAAAAAAAAATAAATCAATAAATTGGGATCAAGCCAACTCGCCTTTTTGGCTGCATCGTGCAGAGCGGCCGCTTCCTGCTTGCCCGTCTGCTGCACCATCTTGTAGAAGATGCCGTCTGGGTCCTGGAGCAGCTTGCTGGGAGCGTCGTACGCGTGAATTCTCCCCGCGTCGAGAACCTGCCACGGAACAAAATAGAGTCAGAATCCACTGTCTGTCCATGCTGGGCAAGCGCTTCAAGGCGAAGGGTGCGATTTTGGGAGACTTTGAAGAAGAATCAGAGACACCAAGTGGTGACAGTTCAGACTGCAGCGTCTTTCACGCTCCCTCGGGGAGGCAGCGGTGCAAGATGGCAGCTAACTGGGAGCAAGTGCAGATTCTAATGTATACGAGAACCCTTCTGTGGTGGGAAAACCAAATGACTTTCGTTGTACTGCGAGGAGACACTTTCATCAACGTGTTCTGGGCAGCATATTGAGCTTTTGCTAATATCAAAGATCGTAAATCAAGCCAAATGCCACACACTGGACTCTTAAGACATCATTTCCCAAACTGAGGAGACTCACCAGTATCCTGTCGCTGTCTATGATGGTGTTGAGTCGATGGGCGATGGTCAACACCGTGCAGTCTCGGAACTTCTCCCGGATGGTTTTCTGGATCAGCTCGTCCGTCCTGCGCCCAAACAAACGTGAATTAACTGCACGTTGCGTATTGTTCATCTTTCAGGGGTGGGGTTGGTGGGGGGGTGGGGTTACAGCAGGTCGCATCTCCTTCACTCATGAGGACCGTTTGTGAGGAGCACCTGGGGTCCACGTTGGCCGTGGCCTCGTCGATGATGAGGATGGGGTTCTTCCTCAGGATGGCTCTGGCCAGACACACCAGCTGCCTCTGGCCCACGCTGAAGTTGGAGCCCGACTCAGCCAGCACCGTCTCCAGCCTGCCGGGCAGCTCCTCCACCGCCGACTTCAGCTGCACCTGCGGGGGGGGGGGGGGCAAAACGC